>NC_088899.1:4772707-5415022 GCF_037157495.1 Lathamus discolor | reverse complement strand
GGTGGGGAGCAGCGTGGTACCCTGGCATCCCCAGGGAGGTGCAGTCCTGCTAGGGTGGAATGTGGTACTTGCATTAACCCCATAGCTATACTAGACAAAGAGGTGGGCAGTTCTCACACTGCATCCTCCTTAAGGACAGAACTCATTCAGTGGAGTCTGGAGATATCACAGCATTGCAACTGATGTTGTGACACCCCTGGTAGTGCTTGGATCATCAGTAAAAGGACTGTTCTGCTTTCATAATGGAGTGGTAGTAAGGGTTTCTCTTCCTTTCTATGGATAGGTGACCGTCCACAGCCAGCCCTCTTGCTCCAAAGTAGAAGGGGCACAAAGGAGCTGAGGAACAAGTTGTAGGTCCCTTCAGGAGTTGCCTCCAGGATGTGATGAAACCCAGTTACTAGGAACACTGAGGATTGGGGATATGGCAGAGGAATGGCTGGGCACTGGATCAGAAGATAGGAAGAAGGGGCAGGAACTAGAACAGAAGAACATGGAAGGGAACCCCCAGAGACAGCATGCCCGGAAGCTGGAATGCCATCACCCACCTAGCGTTGCCACCCGGACGTAGCGTCTCCTGGTGCTCATGGCAGCGATGGATGTCCAGGTGCCTGTCAGAGGGTCGTACCGCTCTGCGCTGCAGCAGGCAGGGACACAGGAACACAAAGGTGTGACACTGGCAAAGCCCAGCTCAAAGCTCTTTGACACAAGCCCTCAGGGGCAGCTCCCAAAGGAAAGCTTGGGAATAGAGGGGGAAAATGAAGGGAAGAACTGACAAAGGCTGTGTTCTCTTATGGCAGAGGGCTACAAGGTGGGGTTTTCCCCCCTGAAGAAACTTTGCCTGGGCCAAAGGCACTGGAACACACAGTTGGGTTACAATACATCTACTCTGGGGGCCAGTCCATCTCTCAGGAGCCAACCTTGTGGGTTCCCCACGCACCCAGTGCCAAGGACAGTGCATGCAAGAGCAGTGGAGGAGCCTGTAGCAAGGCAATCCCCTACCTGTTCAGGCACGAGGCCCCATCGTACCCCCCAGCAGCATAGAGAAGCCCATGAAGTGCTGCTACACCCAGGCAGCTCCTCCTGGTGCCCATGGACACCTCGGGTTGCCAGGAATTGGTGACGGGATCATAGGACTCCACTGTGGCTAAATCAGAGGTGCCATCGTAGCTGCAGGGAGGAAATAAGGAGAACATGTAAGAGGGGGGAAGCAGATGACGCTGTGGGCTGGTCCTACAGCTATAGAGCCAACCGAGAGCCTAGACAGCACTGCTTGGTGTGAGTCCTTGTCACTAGTCGTGCTCTCTGCCCCTTCCCCAGCTTCCTTAAGGAGAAGTGCATCAAAGGATGTGCTGAAAGCACAAAGCTCTTGCAGTGAATAACCCAGAGATATGGGAATGCTGTTCAGCCTGGAGAAGAGAAGCTGTGTGGAGACCTCAGAGCAGCTTCCAGTGTCTGAAGGGAGCTACAAGGATGCTGGAGAGGGGCTCTTCATCAGGGACTGTAGCGACAGGACAAGGGGTGATGGGTTTAAGCTTAAACAGGGGAAGTTCAGGTTGGAGATAAGGAAGCTCTTCCCTGTGAGGGTGCTGAGGCGCTGGCACAGGGTGCCCAGAGAAGCTGTGGCTGCCCCATCCCTGGCAGTGCTCAAGGCCAGGTTGGACACAGGGGCTTGGAGCAAGCTGCTCCAGTGGAAGGGGTCCCTGCCCCATAGCAGGGTTTGGAACTGGATGAGCTTTAAGGCCCCTTCCAACCCAAACCAGTCTGGGATTCTATGATTCTATCCAGAGGCCAGCCCTGCTCCCAGCCCCTCCTTACCCGCCGACAGCATACAGCTTGTTCCCAATGGCAGCAACTCCAACCCTGGCCCTGCGCGTTGACATAGAGGCCACCATGTGCCACCGGTCCGTCCGCGTGTCATAAGCCTCACAATCCCCATGGATGGCGAACAGGCTCCCTCCACCTGCACATGGGATGGCAAACAGCGCAAATAGCAGTGCAGACACCACAGGAAGGGGTTTGGATGAACATGAGAGGGTCTTACCCACAGCAAAGAGCACGGTGCTGGCCCCCTCGCAGCGCCGCGGCCTCGTCCTGCTGTTGCTCAGGACCCCTCTCTGCTCCGGCATGAGGTGGTACTTGAGGGCTTCAATGAGCAGGTCCTTGCACTCCGAGTGGTGCCGCACCAGCAGCTCCGTGTCCACGTTGCTCATGAGGAAGTCCCGGCTCAGCAGGGGCAGCCGCACGCACTTCATAAGCTGGGAAGGGAGGAATCACACCCCGCTGGCAAGGTGGGAAGGGTTCCTTCAGTGCTGCTCCTACGTCTCCCATACAAACCACAGGGACCCTGGCAAGGCTGACTGACCTGGAGGTGCCATCCTGCTCACTTGTGATGAAGGGCACCACAGCACATGGAGCAATTCAGTCTTAACGTCTCTGCAGAGCCAGGAGTCCTCAACCTGGCCAGGACACATCCCACAGCCCCAGTAGATCCCAACCCTCCCTTCTCCCAGTACCCACATCCTCTTCTAGCATTCACGCTACAAGTAACAGAGCCCAGACACTGCTCCCCATAGCCCAGCATACCCCATGTTGCTGCATTGCCCTCAGGAGGGATGTCTAAGCACACATAACCAGCAAAGCGGGGAACAGGCTGAGTATTCCTGCTGCTCACATCCTCCACAGAGCTCCATATGTCCAAGCCAGGGATCACACAGGGCATCCCCTTTGGGAGACTGAACTGTCTCAGCATCACTTCATCTATGGCTGGACCGGAAGTGGTTTAGCAGGAACCTGTTATCCCTGCCCTCTGTCCACCCTATGGCTTCTTCCAGCCATGTATCCACTCAGAGCTGGTCAGTGGAATCAGGCCACCTTCCCCAGCACTCTCACCCTGGGGACATGCTGTCTTCTGCTGTCCACATCGTGTTTGACCCAGCTGAGCACAGCCCGGTACACCTCCTCCTCCGATGGCACATTGAGGCTGTCACTAGATATGAGGTCCAGCACCTGCAGGGTGGAAAGGGCAAGTGTTAGCTGGTGTGATCTGGGAGGAAAGGACCCATGCACACACAGGTAGCAAGGAGAGGCAGAGCTCCTGCCTCCTGCAGATGCTGGCAGTTGAGGGTGCACATCTACTCTCTCTCATAGGATCCAAATAGTAACCAGGTCCCCCAAACCAGGAGCTGTGCCCCTCCTCACTGGTGTGGAGACAGCTCTGCCCTGGATCATCCTCCTTGGCTCATCCCCCCCTTTCTGTGTCTGAAGCTGCTGCAGTGCCTGACACTTCCAATCAGCATCAGTGAGATCAGGCAGATGACTCCGCTTGCACGTGTCCCTTCAGTATTCCATGGGATAGAGCCAGGTGCCCTGGCTGTTCCCAGCACACTCGCTTCTCCGGCCAAGGACTACGAAGCTGGGGCAGGATACGACCCTCCCCTCGCTGCCACACATCCCACTGCCCTGAGAACAAAGGGGAATGCCTGTATCCTGCTGAGGGATCACGGAGGTCGGGTGATGCAGAGCAAGGAGTGGGAATGCCTCCTGGCCAAGGCACAGCACCCTGCAGCCAGTGATGAGCCAGGAGCTGTCCTGGCACCGCTTGCAGAGCAGCAGGAAACATTAGCTGAGCTCTGAATTAAACATCACAGCTATGTGAGCAGGGCAGCAAGGACTTATCCCTTGGACTGTGCCCTCTGAGGGAGGGCAGTGTGCTCAGAGCTCACGTGGCAAGCAGCAGTGGCAGCAATTACCCTCCCATCCTTATTTCACACGGCATTAAGCACTCTTCCCATTTATTGTCTTCTCCATTGGACCGAAGCACAGAACATGGGTTCATTCCCTACCAAACCCTGTCCCTCAGCGCAGGTTCCTTTGGCTTTTGGCACATGGACTATGTGGATTGAGCATGATTCCTATACCTTCACACTCCCATGGGGACCTCACCTGTTTAAGAGGCAGCAACATGAACTCCTCTGTCTTGGACACCTCCACGAAGTGCTGGAGGACATACTTGTGTGCAGACTTGAGGAGGTCACTGCAGGAGTGAGTGTCAGCAAAGCCCCGGATGCCCAGGCAGTTGGATGGGTCGAGCTGGCTGAGCAGGAACTTGCAGCAAGCATCCCGCACACCATTGAGCTGAAGCAGGCTGGCAGCAGGAAGAAGTGTCTGGCAGTGGGAAAGAATGGGGGGAAAAGAGAGGTTCCAGAGCAAGGAATTCTCACCCTCATCTCACTGCAAGTCAGGGTCAGAGCAGATTTACTGAGCCTCTTCAGGCACACAAGCACAATAAGGACAAAGCATTCTTTGTTTCCAACAGGACTAAGCTAAAAGGCAGCTGAGGACACCAAATAGGGCCAGGAGAATGGGAGATGCTCACTCCTGCCCATTGCACAGTGCTTCGAGGAGCCATATCTGTGGGCAAGGGAAGCGGATGAACGCCCTGACCGCTGCTAATGCGGGTACCATCACAGAACGAGTTGTGCAGAACAAGCATCCCCGGGGGTAAGTGTTGTACAGGACAGCTCTGTGGAGGAGGGAGGTGTGTGGGGAAGCTCCTACCTGCACGTTCCCCTCGCCCACCACAATCTCAGCCGTGTAAGCGTATTGCACCAGCTGCTCCAGGGCCTGCGGGTCAATGTCGTGCAGCGTCACATGCGTCTGGCGGCTCTCGCTCATCTCATCTGGGGCAACACAGACACTGGGCATGAACAGAGGCCCACAGCAGGGTTGTTTCCACAAAGGGAGGCTTGACCATGTGTGGAACGAGTCATATCCACTTCTACAGCCCAGCGTCACAGCTCTAGAAGGTCTCCTGCCCACCTCTTAGCAGTACACTCTAGGGATCCATGTCTGAATGATGGGCATCAAGATGCCCATGCAGGGTGTTATGGGCAAAGGGCTTCATGGAAGGGAGTCAAATAAGGGATATTCATAGAATCACAGGATGGTTTGGGTTGGAAAAGACCTTAAGATCATCCAGCTCCAACCCCCTGCCACAGGCAGGGATGCCTCACCCTAGACCACATCCCCCAAGGCTCTGTCCAGCCTGGCCTTGAACACTGCCAGGGATGGAGCATTTGCTGCTTCTTCAGGCAGCCTGTTCCAGTGTCTCACCACCCTTACAGTGAATAACTTCTTCCTTATATCCAACCTGAACATTACTGCACTTCTCACAGGGATGATGTAGAGGCACCATATTTCCACAAGGTAAAGCAGTGAGAATAGGGAGCAGGTCAGAAAGGGGAGGTGGTTTGCAGAGAGGAGAGGGTTGGAAGAGCCGGAAGGCCCTGGCCATGGGGAAGAGAAGAGGAGGACGCTACTTGCTTGTGAACATGGCGTGGAAGTAGGGGCTGCACGACGCCAGCACCACCTTGTGGGCCTTGATCTCCTTGGTGCCCACGTGGAGCACGATGTCGCAGAGCAGCCCGCGCTGCCGCATGCGGTTCATGCACACGAAGGCGTCGTGGTAGTGCCGCTTGGAGTTGTGCGAGATGCTGTGCCCATCGCGGTTGAGGAGCTGCACACCCCCTTCCATGGCTGCAGGTGGCTTTCCCTTCTGTCCAGCACTGACAAGGGAGGGAAACCAAAGCATTACCCAGGCAGGAATAGCGCCACACAATTCCCGTTGTCCCAAAGCATGGTCATCACTGCTCAAAGGCTTTGCACAGGAACAGCTCCTATCTAACTAATCCCTGCCAGACATCACCCTGCTCATGAACCAGGGATGTGGAGGAGACAGTGCCTGGAGGAACTCAAGTGACACAAAGTGATGCCGACACTCTTCATTGCTTCCCAGCTGTGTCTGCCCATCTTTGGATTGCCGTCCTCCTTACCTGCCTTCAGAAGGGCACTGCTCTACAGCAGATACACTCACACTGCTTTGCCTTGAAGCTGCACCAGCTCCATGTCTCCCTATCAAGGTGCACTTCCGTCCAACAGCAGCAGAAGCATTGATCTTAGAAGTCTCACCAAGGCATGCCAATCCTACATTGATCAAACACAGCTTAAACAGACCACTAGAGACAGCAAAGTTGACAACCCTGCTTAGCCTGAACAAAAGGGAATCCCGTAACCTAAAAGGCAAGAGAGATGTTATGGACCACAGGTCTAAGTGGTGCCTGTCCCCTTCCATCTTCCAACTGACTCTTCAGGTGCACTAGGCTGATGCAGGTCACTTGCTGCCCCTAAGATAACTGAAATGAGTCCCAGGAAACCACTGCCCCTTCCCAGCATGGATGGTCTGAGGGCATGAGCCACATTTAAGGATAGGAGGAGGGATGGTGCCTCCACAATAGGTTTGGGATGTCTGTGTGCTAGGGTTTGGCACCAGGAGGTGGTGGTTTGGTTTGCAGCTCACTAACACTTCAATGTACTTTTACAATGTGCTACAATGTCTTTTGGTTGTGACCACTATAGCCCAGCAAACACCTCTTGTTGGGCATTCCCAGGTGGCCAGTTAGGGATCGGCAAACACACACTTTAACATCTTCATCCCCACTCCTCTCCATTGTCCTCTACCCAGCCATGTCCAACCCCAGCCTCAAGGCTGCACCAAACAGTCCTGCTCCTCGTCTGCACTACAGGCAAAGCACCCTACATCTCCCTGGAAGCATCCCTGCCTGTCATTCAAGAGGTAACTTGGAACTTGGGGTAGTTTTGGTTTGGGGCAGCCAGCAAAGACCAGAGATGCTGATGGGACCCAATGCAGAACTATCACATGCACCTCTGGGCACGGAGTGGGACAGTCCTGCTCAACCTGGGACAGGGAGCAGGAACATAAACCCAATGAGCTCATACAGAACAAAACCTGCCCCAAAGGGCACGATTTCTCTTTCCACACTGTCTGTGCTGTTCTGAGAGGCGTTTGGCTGTGTCAGCACTGAAGGAAAGGTGGGAGAGGGAAAGGGGATGACTGAGCAGCAGGAGGAAGAAGGGGGAGGGAGGAACAACAAGGAGCCGCGTGCTGCGTGGTGCCTGCCTGCGCATCCCTGCCGCGAGAGAATCCCTCACAGCACCTCCGCATCCCCAGCCATCCTGGGCCTAAAAATAGAGCCCCACCACGCTGTGCAGCCTCCTGCTCAGGTCTGAATAGCGATTGTGTCACGTACGAGAGGCTGGGGGAGGAAAGGAGATGAATAAACATCTTTCCTGATCAGGAGAGAAGCCTGCAATGCCTTCTGCTATCTGCATCATCCGGCGTGAATCCTCATGCCCCTGGCAGAGGGAACACTCAGGGGCACACAATAAAGACAGCACCTGTTGATGCTTTCCAGTAATGAGTGAGATGCCAGTGTGCCTTTCATAGGGAAGCATAGCCCATGAGTTATGTGGTCTTCTCCTACACCCCTCAGAAAGCTGCAGCACACCCTCAGTGTGTTAATTCACGCTGCTGGAAGAGAGGTACCCACACGAAGGTGGTGTATCACTGTTAGCATCTCTAGCTAATCCTTTCCCAGACCTGGGTTAGTGGCAGAGAGCAGATGGTGCTTTCTTGCCCTTATTCCCCTCCCTGGCTGCAAGCTGAGGGTTTTCTTGATCTGCTTGAGCTGGTTTATCTCTTAAATACACTGCTGAGGATGCTTCTGCTCATCCCTATGTAAGTCATGCCCCAGCCCTAACAGAGCACTCGCATCTCCCCTCCTGATAGTGAGGCATAGGAGCTCTCAGCTCCATAGCAGTGGGAGGACCAGGATGCAGAATGCGGTAGAAGAACAGGAAAAAGACGGGACAACTTCTCCTTGTGCTCCTGGAGACTTGTGAGGAAGGGTTTGCTGCCCTGGCCTGGCTGGGGTGACACACGACTTGGTCAGCGGAGACACACAGAGGGCACAGCAGACTGAAGGTTGCTGCAGCTGATGCATTGGCATCACAGTGATCAAACTCATTTTCAAAGAGGGTCGGGAATGCTGGGCTCTCTTCCCAGCCCTGCTACTGAGTCATTGCACAACTCTGGGCAAGTACAAATGCAGAGTGACAAGGGTGACATTATCTTCCCTTGCAATGATTCCCACAGCCACGAGGTAGGGGACCAGCTATTGCTCACTCCCTCTCCACCCACAGCCACTGCTGTGCACCTCATAGTGTTCTGAAGAGCTCTCCATCACCCACATTGATGCACAGCACCCTGAGCTACACCACCACAGTGTCGCTTGGTCTTTGATGTGACCAAGCAAGGCCATAAGGAGATGCCATGGGGCTCTTGAGCACCCCTGCACCAGGGGACAGTGCACAGCCTGACCTATGTGCAGCCTGAACCAGCCCTGCTTGACGGTTTATTGCTACAGCCACACAACAGCCTCAGCAATCCCTTCCTGATGGGAAAATGTCACCCTCCTGAAGCACAGGGAATGCTGGCATGGAGCTTGCAGTGTGTGCAGCCCCTTCACCCCACTTTCCTCTGCTCTGCAATCCCATCAGAGCTCTTTGGCTTTAATGGATCAGAATATAATAAGGGGGGGGGGGGAAGGGACACCCCACTGCTGCTGGTGCTGCTCCCTGTGCCTGAACTCTCACTGCCAGCACTCAATATTCCTTCTTTCCTTCTAAAACTTCATTCCCAGGAAGTGAAGGTCTATGAGCATCACTAAGACACAATTCATGGGAACAGTGCCTGGACCACAAGAGACAGTGAAGCAGTGTCCAGAGCTGCAGTCAATACAAGCCCACTTTTGTGGAGCAGGCAGCACGTGTTGAGCATCAGCTGTAAAGGATGCGGGGCCTGACTTGTAATAACTCTTAGGTTATGACAACAAGAGGAAGGCGTTTGTTTGGCTGCGATGCGACAGAGCGTGGCTGTGCATAACAGCTCGGGTAATGAATGCAAACGATCCCTGCCCAAAGGGAGCTCTGTTCTTGTTGCACAAAACACCAGCTTTTGCTGAGAAGCATAAACAGGGAACAGAGGATCCTCCAGGGAGAAGCTGAACCTGCCCTTTCCCCAGGAAGGCTCTGCAGAATGGCTTTTTGTTGACAGCCTGCATGGAGGTTTTGTGTCTGGCAGGAGAGAGTGCAAAGACACATCCTGTGCAGCTGGTCTGGTGTTAGGGACAGGTCTGTGCTGTGGAGAAGGGATATCCTCTGCTCTAAAGCATGGAATCAGCCGGGTTGGAAAAGGCCTTCAAGATCATTGAGTTCAACCATTCCCCAGCACTGCCAAGGCCACCACTAACCCACGGCACTTAAAGCACGAGGTGCCCTAAGGCCTGATATGAAATCATGCTTAAATCCATCACTTCCACGTGTGCCCTATCCTTACGTTGATATCCCAGTACCTCTTTTCAGCTGCAAAGCTGTGGTTTGTACACAGCACTGCATCTCCCATGGAAGTGCTGCTGTTAGACCTTCAGGATAAGACATGAAGTCCTCTCTGGCACTCACCAGTGTCATGGCACTAACAGAGCAGAAGGCAGCACGGACTAGGTCAGTAAGGTGGCACCACATTGCCGGTTTCCCTATCAGGGAGTCATTTCCCTCCTTCCTTGGTGTTGGGGTGCATCTTCCAAACACAAGTCCTGTTTTTCCCCCTGCAGACCTCTGGCTCTGTCCTTAGGCAGGAAGGGGCTGCTCCATTCTAAGCAGTGAAGCCAAAGCACTGCACTCCACAACAGCACAGCACAACTCATCCTGGGCCAGAGGCACAGCATGAACCCTTGGGGAAGATGGAGCTTGACAGTGGAGTCACAGGCAGAAATCACTGCTTCCAAGTGCATCTCCATCACCCCTTCCACAGAAATCAGAATTCCTATATTCCTATATTTAACCCCTCTGAAAGGGGTCACAAGCCACCAAACAGCCTCTTGCAATTCCGCATCCCCCCAAAGAATGCAATACAAAATGCACATTAAAGCTCAGGGCAGCACCAGCCTGGGGAGGAAAGAAGCACAAGCAGCTTCTGTCCTCCTGGGAGCAGGGCTGGGAATGTTCTCCTGTGTTCCTGCAGGCTCTTTCCTCCCTGCAACAGTAAAGGGACACAAACAGCTGAGCTGGCACTAATAGCTGCTGTTGTGCTGCTGTAAAGAGCACTAATACAGTCCCAGCATCCAGAGATGCAGCTGAGCACACGCAGGCCTGCAGATTCCCACCTCTATTCCCTTGTGGAGTTAATTCAGCTGAGCCACCCCTTTTGTTGAGCCCTGTCCATGCCTAAAGAGCAGCTTTAAGCTGCCAGATGACTGGCAGTATTTTTGCATCAGTAATCCTCTTGCAGTAAGCATGTCTAGGACACCAGGGCTGTTTTCACAGGCTACAGCACATAGACACTACCTGCCGTTATACCTTCAACTAGGATAGCCCAAATTCTTGCTTCTTTCAAAGGGCTGGCACTGCCTGTTACAAAATACATTGCATTCCTATCTTTCCTGCTCCTTTCCCACAGTAAGAATGAAACAGGACTGGAAATCATCCAGGCCCAGGGCTCAGATGCAAAGCAAGCAGTAAATCAAGGCTGCTGTCCCCACCAGGACATGTCCCATTAGCGTCACTGATACAGACAGAAAACTATCCCCTCAATATAACACTTTAGGTTCAGTTCCTTCTCAGGCCCTGTAACACTTTCCCTGCATCCAGGGAATTCCAGCAGCTCACATTCTTGTTAATAGAAGGTTAATTGTGTGTTCAGCCTAAAAGAGCCAATGACTGTGAGGAAGCAGAGGGAACTAATAGCTCAGGACCAGCAAGAGAACCAGATGCTCTGAGCTGCAGGTCCAACCATCACTCCTGTGATGGCTGATTTACAGCTGCACCTACATGGAGGTCAGGACAGCAAACAGTGATGGAAATGTGGCAGGAGGAGCTGTCATTCCTGGTCAGGTGGCAGAACTGGGAAGCTGGCAGTTTCCGACAGCCAGATTGAGGACTCGGACACCTTGTGCCAGCTCCTGATGGACAAGGAGGAACACAGGAGCGCAAGAACGCAATGGGATGAGCTGCAAGGAGACATTAGCAGCACGTATTTCAGCTCCAAACACTTCTCTGCACCACCTTCTGCTGCCAGCACTGCCCTGACCACGTCTGCCTTCTACTCCCTAAGCCCCCCTGCTACGGATGGGAGGGCAACACATGCTGCTGCAGTCCATGGAATGGGCTCCGATGGCACCGCAGTGGTGCTGAGTCTGCAGGACTGCTCGGTTGGGTTCGGGTTGGCTTCTTTTAATGCATGAGGCATAACTGACACGCACTGAATCCTCCTGTCTAGACATCTGCAGAGAAGTGACAAGCTGCCAGAGAGGATGTGGAGCCTCGGCAAGGGGGTGGGGAGGACGGGATAAAGCTGCACACACTTGCCAGCTCCACAGCACAAAGTGCTGGCTTCAGGCAAGAAGGGCATTGAGCACATTGACCTCGTCAGAGGCTTTCAGCAGCTCAGTGGGTTGTCATCCATGGGCTCTGGTGCACGCACAAGGCTGGAGGGCTGTTCTAATTAAAGCCTCTCTCCCCATCACTCCCGGGGAGCTGTGTTTGGGAACTCGGCTCCAAGTTGCTCTCAGTCACCCCAGCTCAGCCTCAGAAAGGCTTTAGATGGGAAAGGAGGGAGCATAAAGCAGAGCATCAATGCCTGCCTTGGGATATTCCCATACCTGGAAGAGACAACGGGCATCCAGCCTGCTGGGTACAGTCTTCCTCTCTCATGCACACTTTGCAGCTCTTCCTGCAGACATCTTCAAAGGCTTTTGCCTTCAATACATTGCAGGCAAGGGATTGCAGCAGCTCCAAGCAGGGATGCTTGAGGGATTTAGAAGCACCTCTGCTAACAATTGGGGCACTAAGTAATTGGTTGTAAGGGTCGGGACCCGAATAGGTTTATGACTGCTGAATTCCCAGGCTAGGGAGGAACAAGGAATGGAAACCAATTCACGCCTTGAGGTGTTGCAGCACTGGGATTAGGCAGCAGCTCCCACAGGCCAGCACAAAGCACACTGAGATATAACTGAAAGGAGCCCTTTGCCAAGGAAATGTGGGTCATGTCCTAATTCCCCCTTCCCAGTGTCCCCCACAGACACGGGGAGGAGCTACTGTCACATCCAGTGCTATTTTATAGCACAAGCAGTGCCAAACCTCTACATGTAAGCATCATGCATGTCTCTCCAGGCAGCAGGGTGACAGTTAACAGCTTCAGCTGCACTACCCATCCCTGTGGTACCCCTGACCTCCCTTCAGGCATCTGTCCCCAACTCCCCTTACTCAAACAGGTAACCAGACAAGCTGAGAGCGCTCAGGTCACTGGAGGCAGCCCATAGAAGAGTATCTCAGTATTCCTGGTTCCTACACTTGCCCAGGAGTTCCTGTCTGCAGCATCCTTGGCCAGCAGCTATTCAGAGAGGGATTGTGCCCTTTACCTGTCCGCTGTGCAAGGTGACACTGGCAGTAGGTGGCAATGGGCCAGTTCAGAAGGGTTGTTGTCAGTCAGCAATGCCCTGACGTCAGATGAGAGCGAGGAGGCTCAGGACTTGGCTTCTAAAGGGGAAGCTGACTCCATGACGGGACACTAGGAAAGAAGGAAAAGGCACTTGGGTCTTTTGGCTGCAGTGAGCAGATCTTTTACTGCTGCCCTGCGGTGCACTGAGTCTCCAAACCAGGTCACCAGTGGTGCCATCACCTGCATCCCTTTCACAGAGACAACACCACTTACGGACAAAGCCTCCTGCCAGCCTCAGCCATGGTGTGGGTTGGCAGCATGAAGGTACCAGACCATGTAAGCAGAGAATGCCCTCACATCACAGGCAGCAGCACAGGGTGCATACATGAAGACTGAGCTATGAGGAGCATGTGATATTAACGGCCTTAAGTTTGTTGGTACACTGGGAATTGCAGCTGAAGGAGCTTGAATCCTTGATCCTGACTCACATCCTTAACAGAAGGCAATGTGGTTTGCAGTCAGCTCTAGCAGGTCAGGTGGAAAGGATGAAGACCCTCAAGAAGACCAAGCCCACCAAATCCAGCTTGCCTAAGGGTTTGGAACCAAGGCTCCGGCACCTGAGACAATACAGAAGCCAGCACTGAGACTTCTTTAAGCTGCTGAGCCTGAAATGCAGCTGACAGAAAGCATTAGGGATCATCCTTGCTACCCAAGGTGCTGAGGAACAACTCCATGTGGATTCTGGACTGCCAGGCCAAGAGACAAGTGACTGTTATGTCTGCCAGCTTCTGGTCTGCTCTGATTTAGGTGCTGTTTGCTGTGATTCACGAATCAGTTCTCAGGAAGGAAACTCATCTTGACATCCAAAATCCCAACAAATCTTACTCACTATCACACTGAATAGTATTTCTATCAGATGTGCACGGGTCAGGAGAGAAACTTGGGATGCAGATGGGAGAGATTCCACAGATGTTGCTTGGCTGTAGTGATCGCAACCAAAAGACATCGTAGGACATTGCAAAACTACATTGAAGTGTTACTGAGCTGCAAACGAAACCGGCACCTCCTGGTGCCAAACACTAGCCCAAAGACATCCCAAAGCTGTTGCTGAGGCCCCGTCCCTCCTCCTATCCTTAAATGTGCCTCATGTCCCATTCATGCTGGAAAGGGGCAGGAGCCCTCTGAAGCTCATTTTAGGTGGCCTTGTATCAGGGGCAACAAGTGACCTGCATCAGTCTACTGCTGTCAGGGGCACAAGCACCTCAATATCCACATGTTGCTGAATCACTCCAGAACAAACCTCCCTCCCTGTGGTCTCCAGCAATGGGAAGCACCCCAAGACAGTGCTGATGGGACAGCAGCCCTTGAAGTCGAAGAGGATCAGGCTTCCTTTACAAAGAGACCCCATCAAAGCAAAGCTGCTGCTCCTGCAGTTTCCTGGCTTGGCACAGAAGCCTGATGGGTCGGTGGCTGTGTCCTGGCACACAGGGACCACTGCGTTCCTTCCTTCCTGTGGAGAAGCCGAGGTCCCAGGGCCGCATTCCTTGGAAAGGGAGGCAGAACCCAACCAGCTGCCTGCTTACAAGACCACTTCCATGAACAGGGATGCTCTAGCTCAAGGAGAGCCTTCTGTCCTAAGTCACTGCAGAGGCCAGGTATCCTCCCTCCTGCTTGTCCCCCCAGGTTACCACATAACCTGAGGCAACGTTTCTCCCTCTGCCCTTCACCCCTCCACAGCCAACGGTACCAAACAACCCGTGCGTTGCCACCGAGCGCAGGCAAAGCCACACCGGCCAGAACGGCTTTTCCCTGGGCCCCAGCGTGTCGCTGCGGCTTATTCCCATACGGAAGGGATCGCTCCACGACTTGGCAGAGGACAGGGAAGGAGAACACGCTTGGCACAGATGCGCTGCCGGGCTTGGCCACGTATTGATGCCGGGATACAGAGCGCCAGCAGCTCGGAAACAGCATCGGTGGCTGCTCCGGTACCCGGTAGGCAAAGTTGCGCCCTGAGCATCCCTCCTTCGGGGACACCCGCCTCCTTCTCCTGCCGGCCCCCCGCTATCCCCATGGATCCAAGTGCTCCCGCCGGGTCCGGCCCTGCCGCTCCCTCCTCCTCCTCTCCCTCGCCATGCCCGGTGGTACTCACAGCTCCGGCTCGGTGACGGCCCAGCCCGCGGGATGCTATTGCGGGGCACCGCTATTCCCGCACCTCTGCCGCCGGCCCCGCGGCGGGGAGACGGGGCGGGCAGACAAGGGGCGGGCAGGAACGCGGCTCCTCCTCGGGACAAGGCGGCCCCGCGGCTTCCTCCTTCACCCGGAATAACCCCCACCAGCGGAGCGGTGCGAGGGGGGAATCGAACCCGCGGCTCCCCGGGAGCAGGGGTCCCGCAGCACCGGCCCCGCTAAGGCAGTCCGATGGGGGGCGTGGCTAGAGTGAGAAGGGGGCGTGGCCAGATCGTTCTCCCGGCCCCGCTGCGGGGCGTGCTGGGAGCGGAAGCGGCGGCCGCGTTGGGGCCAGGCGGGCGGCATGGCGGCGGCCGGCAAGAGGTGAGGGGCGGTGGGCGAGCTGCGCCAGGCCGGCCGCGGGGATGTGGGGAGCTCCATAGGTGCCGCGGTACCGGCGGGAGCTGCTTAGGGTGCTCCGGCACCGGTGAGGCCCGTCAGCGGTTCCTCACCCCCGTGCTCGGGCCGCTCTGAGCAGGCAGGCCCGTTCAGACCCCCCTTCTCTCCTCAGGAGCCTGGCGGAGCTGAGCCTGGACGAGTTCCTCGCTGCCGGTTCCGAGTCGGAGCCTGACGGTGCTTGGGAGGAGGAGGAGGAGGAAGCCAGGCCCGGCAGGGGGGCTGCGGCGGAGCGGCGGCTGAATGGGAAGGCGAGGCCGGCGGGGGAGGCCCGGCCGGCTCCGAGGTGAGGGCCCGCTGCTGCGGGAGGAGGCGCGGTGCGGCCCAGCGCGTTCATCGGCTGCTCGGCTGGGTGCGCTTCTCGGTGTTGCCTCATTTGTAAGCAGGGGGCTCGTGCTGTCCGCCCTAGGATGCGCTGGTTCTGGGGCAAGGGGGGGTTTAAAAGGGCAGTGACCATGGTGGGGTTGTGGGGTACAAGGTAGTCAGGTTTTCTGTTGTACCTGGGTCAGCTCAGTAACTGCAGTGAAGAAATGCTTATATGTGCGTATAATCTTTCACAGGGTATATTGGGCTTGGGCAAAGCTGACTTTAGTTTTCCCAAGTCTGTGTGTATTTGCTCTAACCAAAGGGCTTTGGGTGTCTGCAAGATACAAAATGAAGTAGTTCTTAAGCACTGATGAGCACCATTAGAAGCCAAAGCAATTCTGTAATGCTGGATTGGATTTTATGAAGCTTTCATTGTCAGGTTTCTCTGGCAGTACTTTTTAGTATTCTTTATAAAGTCTATGAGAGTAATTCAGGGAAATTGAGAATTGATGTTTTGTTTTCATGCCCTGTGATCCCTATCTCAGTATACTTGATATCAATAGTTTAGTGCTGCATTAAAATAACCTTTCACAAGTCCTCTAGAGCCAGGGATATAGAGCTGTGGCACAGCCCTAATCAGCACTCAGACCAGCCCCAGGTGTGCTTTAGTGCCTGGGAGTTGCTTGTTCCTCTTGCAGCAGAAGTGTGTGCAGTGAATAAATGCCTGTCAATTGTTCTCCACCAGGAAGAAGGGAAAAGCATCTGAACACAAAGACCAGCTCTCCAGGCTGAAGCACAGAGATCCTGAATTTTATAAGTTCTTGGAGGAAAACGATCACACCTTGCTGAATTTTGATGCCTCGGACAGCTCGGATGAGGAGGAGGAGGAGAGGGTGCATGTACCACCTGATAAACTGGAGGTACTAGGCCCTGTTTGGAGTGCTGAAACCAAGTGTTTCAATTACTTGTTAAATAGTTGAAGCTCAGTGCAAGGCTGAAGTCTATTTAGGCTTATAAGGGCACAGAGGGCTGGGGTGGAGCTTCCCCAGTGATCATCTGCAGGTGTGCAGGCTTGTAATCAGAAATCAGCTGTGCAGGAGGAGTTTGATGGTTGTCAAAGCAGAGCCTTAGTGTGTTTTCTGTCTGGCTTTTGCTTTGTGTCGCCTTTCCCGATGAGGGTTTGTTTTGCCTTAAGTGAAATGATTTCTACTCCATTTTTATGTTACTGTGTTTATGTAGCAGAGCTCTAATTTCATTACTGCCTTACAAAAAGTGCTGATAACAGCATCAATAAACCCCACTGCTGCCTTCCTCTTCAGGAGCTATTCAGTACAAGAGGTGCTGCCAGAAACGTGTGTGAGCCTTCTCTGTTTTGCTGCTAATGTCTCTAGGTAGCAAGTGATGAAGAAGATGAAGATGACGAACAACAGGCAAAAGTCAAACGGAAAAGATCTTCTTTTATCCCTGTGAGCTTGAAAATGGTTGAAGAATGGAAAAGAGCTGCAGAGGTGAGCAGGGAGTTCTCCTTTAAGCACTCTTCCACACTTGTTGCTGCCTCTAAAAGACCAAAATCTATTTGTTCATCTTTCACAAAAACCTATAGAGAAAATGTATGTCCTTATGTAGATCTTATTCCTAGAGCTCTAATTACCTCAGCATGACTTCTGTTTGCGGTGTACCTTGGGTTGCAAGGTTAGAGTATGTGCACTCTGAGGGAGACTTGTGTGCCTCAGAAGGGGTCAGGATGGTTAACTGCGGATTTCATATCCCCTTAGAAGCATTGTGCCTTTGGCAGCCCTAGGAACTCTTTTTAGTCACATTTTTAGTGATGAAATGGCTTGGTGCTTCTGCCTAAGGGGGAGGCAAAGGTCAGATTGGATAGTTGCTTGCAGCTGATTAATTGCTTCTCAAACCCCAACCAATTAAAACCCTAAAGCCTGTTTGAGCACATGTGGAGGCCATTAGCACTCATTAACTCTGCCTTTACACCCTGTTAGGTGCAGCCATTTTTGCAGTCCAACTTACAATGAATTCCCAGTACTCCATCCCAGTGAGGTGTTTCAGAACACTGCTTACCTTTTCTCCTCAGCAATCCTTTCCTTCTTTCCCCAGAGAAACCTAACACCAAAACTGTTCCATGCAGTCACTCAAGCCTTTAAAGCGGCTGTAGCAACCACCAAAGGAGATGATGGTGGGGCTGATCCCAGCAAGTTTCAAGTCACTGACGCTGCAGGTGAGTTTGTCGCCATACTACTACTGTGAAAGAGGGAAGTCATTTCATAGGGAAGGTTTAGCTGTTGGAAGAGAGTGGGGATAAGTACTGGCAGGAGCTAACTTACCCTTTCTAGGCTTCATTTCAAATAAGTAGCTTATCTTCCTGGTGGTGTCTGTGCAGTGGTATCTCCTCTGGTGTCCCAGAGTGTAAGTGTACCTCTTGATGTGCATGCCTGGAGCAGCTGGGCTTGCAGGCTGCTGAGGAAAGCATCACTTTTCATTCACTAGGCTGCTTAGCGTGAAGGTGAAGCTAGGTGCTATTTATATGCTTGTAGTACATGGGGGTTTTGGACAACTTTTGCTGCAGCTTCTCGCTGTTCCCTCTTAGAACTAATCCAAGACTATTTTGAGTCTCACCAAATCGTGTTCTATAATCACAGAGCAGTTCAGAGTTCAGCTGCATTATCAGGTTCACATTCCCTTAGCTGGGTCTAAGTAGCTAAGTACTGCATGTCTAGATCTCCTCTTTAGGATTATCATACTTGTAGAACAACAGAGATGCATCCTCCAGTCTTAGCCCCCTTTTACATAAGCTCCAGGTTTTGCAGACAGTCCTGGTTTAGACTCACAACAGCCTGGCTGGGAGGAAACATCTTTATTAGTGTCTTGGAGCTGCATATGCTGCAGCCCCACTTACTTTTACCGCTAAATTAGCAGGTACTTTCTCACTGTGTTTATCAGCTTGTTACTGTGTGCCATCTGGAACTGGCACTCTGGGGTGGGACTACTTATATCCACCTGCTCGCCTTAATTTCTTGCCCAGCATAGGGCTTTTTATATCTCTTTCATTGCTTTTGTGAAAATCTTTCTTTAATACAAGACATTACATAGAATTCACATGTTGTCCATTTCTGTGACTATTTATTAAGAAATGCCTTTAATTTTCATTATGTTTTGGGGGAGATTGGTATTACAGACTCCTGGTGATGGATCAGGCTGCTTTTGTGCTTGGTGCTGTTCAGTCAGAGGGCAGAAAGATGGCTCCTGTGCCAGGAAGCTGTCCAGTTGTAATACTGCTGTTTAGATAAAGTCTAGGGTAAGACAAACTGCTCCTCTGTGGAAGCTTGAGGAAATGGAGTGGTTCTGCTGTGGGAATTACACAAGCTTCAGTTCCTTTAGGAGCTCTTTTCAGACTGGGAATATATGGAAAATCATTTACAAATGCTTTACTGTCTTCTTTTAACCAGTGTTCAATGCCCTTGTGTCCTTCTGTATCCGGGACCTCTTCCATTACCTGCAGAAGCTGCTTTTTCCAAAACCCCCAAAGAATAAGCACAAGTAAGTCTGAGATTTGAGCGCTGCAGGTGGGATAAAGCTGCTTTGGGGCTTTTGAGAACTGCACTGTAGCTGGAAAAGCTGCCTGTACGTAGGCGGAGTATCACAAGTATGTGACTTGTTAATCCAAGGCTTTAGCAGCTGTATTAAGTCCTTCCTCATCCCCTGGAGGGAACGTTGAGCTAAACTTTAGATTCCTTGTTGACAGTGGTGCCTAGTCTGAGAAGTAAATTCCAGTTCTTTGTGTAAATACCAGTCTGGTTTCTTCCCCAAGCATGACTAGTACAGACTCTCTGCATCTCGGGGTGGCCTTGGAGCGCTACTTCATGAGTTACAGCAAATGTCTCACTAGTTTGATCCCAAAATAGGTTTGCTTGCTACAAGCCAGCTTGTTCTGTTCTCAGGCAGTGGCTGCAGAATGCCTGACTAGAAGATAGCATCAGTGTGATTCAGGTTTGCACCAGGCTTTCTGGTGTCACAGCTCCTTGTATCACATTTCCAGAGATGCTGGGAAGCTCTGAAATGAGTTTTCTCCTGCTTTAGGCAATTTTCACAGGTTAGAAGTACTACTGCTCACCCATAACAGTTGTTACTCCTTTAACTTCTTGCTTTGCAAGCAGTTGTTCTTGTTCACTGGCAATATAGAGAACTGAACTCCCTTTCTGATGCTGACATCTAATTTCTTTGGGATTCTTTTAAACCTAAACCCAACTCTTGCTGCCTTCCAGACTGATCCTCCCTTCCACCAGCCCACTTTGGAGCAAGCTGCGACTGGATGTAAAAGTGTACCTTGGCTGTAGCATACAAGTAAGAAACTTTAGCATGGTGGTGTTACTGGGGTCAGTCTGTGCATTACTGGGCTTCCGTTCAGGATGTTTTGGAATGAGGCAGATGGGCGTTTAGCAATAAACAGCAGTGTTAGAGTCGTTTTTCTCTTTGGGAAGACAGTTACTCTAATTTGAGGGTAACTTTCTGGTTATCACAATACTGGGAACCTTGGGTATTGGTTTCTGTGCCTTGTGTAGTGGAGAATAAAGAAGACTGGCTGAGACTGCTGTGGGCAAAAGCAATCTCAGTGAGTCTAAAAGCCTTGGACATCTGAGGTTGTGTCTATACAGTTCACTGGCTTGTTTTGGAAGTATTTGGTCTAAAGATGTGGAAGTTCATAGAGTGGTTGGGTCAAAATAGGCAGCCTGGGTTAATATTCTGGTACTTTCCTGTCTCAGTTTGCCTGAAAACTTACTATGTAGTGGGTTTTAAAGTAGGTTGCAGTGTTGTGCTCCTGTATTGTGCATCTTCAGTTCAATTTTTGGCATTATGATCTTGCCACTTGCAATAAATGTGAAGGATGTAACGTTAATAATCTCACATATGACATTTCCAAGTATGATTGTGTTCCATCCCACTAGGATACTCATCCATCTCCAGTTGCTCATGTGGTTCAGAGACAATGGATGGATTAGTTCTGAAGGAAATTTCAACCCCCAGTTAATTTTTCGATTGCTTCATCATAATCCTCAAATTGGGAATACCAAAAACACAATAACAGCTGAAATACTCATTGTTCAGAAGCTGAAGGAAGGGCATATAAGAAGAAGAACATGCTGATGTCTTAGCTGTAAGCTGGCAGAATGACTTAGCAGAAAGAGCATTTTGTGGTGCCTCTTGCCAGCAGCAGGAGATTGCAGCAGCAGAAGAAAAACTGGCAATGCAGTCCTGATGAAGTATCCCTGGTCCTGTGCTTGCTTCCAAATCCCCTTTGTCCCAGGCTTCACTACAATGTTCTTCTAGCACAATATCTTCTTTCCTTTTAGTATGTGAGGGACTTTGCAAAGAGACGTGCTCAGTCCAGAATCCTTGCAGTGCAAGAAGGAGAATGAGGAGGAAAGTTTAAAGTAGAAGAAATGCCTCTGCTTCCAGTAACTGGAAGGCAAGAAGGGGCACTGCCTCAGGCATAATCTGTCTCAGATTGAAGTGACTTTGAGTCATTTCATCTTCACGTTAAAATTGCAAACATTTCTGGGTTTGGCTCCAAGTCAACTGAAACAATATATTTCTTAATAGCTTGTCTAACCTTTTCCTTGAGCTAGAGTTAACCTCTTGATACCCAAGAGTATTCCAGCTTCCCATGAAAGAAATCCTGGTGAAATCCATTAAGTTCTCAAGTTCAGATGGCCTTTTTCCAAACCTTGTGTAGACTGAGGGTGTCTTCGTCATGCTTTGACTGTAGTGAGACAGCACTGGTGTCCTGCCATCTATAAGATGTCTTAAACTGCTTTTGCAGTGTACACAGGTGAGGTTTTATGTGATGAGCTCAGGTGCCATTAACAATCCAAGTCCAGTAGCCTGAGCTCACATTTGCCAGGGTGATGTACTTTCAGGGGTGTGATTTAACCCACCACATGTCTGTTTCTTTCCTGATACAGCTTTTGTGAGTTTGCTTGAGCTTCTTCCTATGGAAGGCTGGTATTCCAGGCATTTATTAACAGAAGTACTTGGAAACAGCTTAATGGTAAAAGAAGAGGTAATAGGGACTATGCATTAAATGGAATCATGTTTTCTTCTCCCTCCGTAGCTCCTGTCTTGTTTAACAGAAGCCTCAGTTGGTGCAGCAGTCCTTCAGCATGTCAGTTCTATAGTGCCTTACTTTTTGTCCTTTCCAAAGCAGTGCCGTGCACTTCTCAAGGTAAGGTGATGTCCTCCGTGTCATTTGAATCCAAGTTACTTCCTTAACCCCTTCTGATGAGCCTCTTGTGGTATTTGGGTTGTATTCCATGACACCTCAGTTGTTTGTACTTCTCTTCCCTTGCTTTTCTTTTTGTTCTGGAAAGGATTCCTGCTTCTTTTGTGTCACCTTTTCTAGGTGTCATGAAGTGCTGTCACACTGAGGTGGGTGGGCATGTAGCTCTGCGTGTAGCTACTACTAATCCCTATGCCAAGTGACACGGAGGTGTTCAGGGGAAGCTGTCTGCTTCCTCAGTGCAGATGGAGTAATTGCTGCCTGTGTGCTGAGTGTGTGTATGTCTGTGATACTATTTCCCTCTCAAGAGCTGGGGGTGGAATGTATTTGCAGCAACTTAGTCACAACTGCTGAGCACTTAAGAAAAACAAAGGGGGTGTGGAAGAGGGCAACGGGTGGCATTTAAATGGAAAGCTTCAACACAGCATTTAAATGAGGCTGGGAACCCTTTGATGATAAAGATAACTGCTATACAGTGATGGGAGGCTGGTGTGCCTCATATCTGGAGGTGTAGCAGTCTGCTCACTGCTACAGTAGGGAGTTTAGGCTTTTTCAGCCCTGTGGTTGGAATCTTTCTGATTTCCTATAGAGTTCATTCAGCGAGACCTGGACAGGCTGGAGAGTTGGGCGGGGAGAAACTTGATGAAATTTAACAAGGGCAAGTGTAGAGTCTTGCATCTGGGGAAGAACAACCCCATGTACCAGTACAGGTTGGGGGTTGACCTGCTGGAAAGTAGTGAAGGGGAAAGGGACCTGGGGGTCCTGGTGGATAGGAGGATGACCATGAGCCAGCAATGTGCTCTTGTGGCCAAGAAGGCAAATGGCATCTTAGGGTGCATTAGAAAGGGAGTGGTTAGTAGGTCAAGAGAGGTTCTCCTCCCCCTCTACTCAGCCTTGGTGAGGCCGCATCTGGAATATTGCGTCCAGTTCTGGGCCCCTCTGTTCAAGAAGGACAGGGAATTGCTTGAAGGAGTCCAGCGCAGAGCCACAAAGATGATTAAGGGAGTGGAACATCTCCCTTATGAGGAAAGGCTGAGGGAGCTGGGTCTCTTTAGCTTGCAAAAGAGGAGACTGAGGGGTGACCTCATCAATGTTTACAAATATGTGAAGGGTAGGTGTCAGGATGATGGAGCTAGGCTTTTTTCAGTGATATCCAGTGATAGGACAAGGGGCAATGGGTGTAAACTGGAACATAGGAAGTTCCACGTTAACATCAGGAAGAACTTCTTTACTGTAAGAGTGACAGAGCACTGGAACAGGTTGCCCAGGGGGGTTGTGGAGTCTCCTACACTGGAGATATTCAAGGCCCGCCTGGACAAGTTCCTGTGTGATGTACTGTAGGTTACCCTGCTCTTGCAGGGGGGTTGGACTAGATGATCTTTTGAGGTCCCTTCCAACCCTTGGGATTCTGTGATTCATTACTACAGATTACTAGGTTTTGAGGCACCAGCCATCATTGTGGTCCTGCTGTCACAGATACTTCCTGACAGGGCCTGACACATCCAAGTCAATCTATGCTCTGAACAGGTAAGCGCAGGCAGGCCTGGGAAGAAGCAAATCTATTCACTTGCTTCTCGAGAAGTTAAGAGAGACCAATATAAAATTGCTTTATGCAATGCAGAGATGTGTAAAACTCTGATTAATGAGTGTTCATGTCAGTGGTGGGCTGTCTGTTGGCCCAGACCTCTACATAAACTAACTTACCCTTCTGCAGCTGGTGTGGGTGTTTTTATGCTGCACTGGGTGCTCATCGTCATGCCTGTACCAGTGACTAAGGATATGGCTCATCAGAAGTGCTGCCTTACGCAGGTCCTGTGTCTGGCTCCAAACCCTATTCTGTTGCTTGAATTAATACAGTGAAGGCCTAGGGAACTGGAATTAAGTCAGAACTATCACGAGGAGATACATTTTGGGAATTACAACCTATTTGCCTAGAGGGGAAGAGCATTGATAAATTCAGGACTCAAACCCTGGTGTCCCCTATCCAGAGACAAATACATTTTGAATAGCATTCTTTGAGGAGCTGGAATTTGGGGCTCATGGTAACTGTAGTTGTATTCTGCAGAATGCAGCGTAAGACCTCAAAATCACTCTTTTAGTTGGGCTGGAAGGTGTATTGGCCAAGTGTGTGATGCAGTGTGGTATTGCTGTCTTGGGGATGGTGAGGAAGATTAGGAAAGCCCAGGAGATCATCACATGCACAGGCTGGTGGTGCCTGTGCTCAGCAGCTCAACTGTGTATTTAGGTCCCTGAGTAAGAGCGCATTTGTTTTTGACATGCTAGTTTTGGACAGTTTCCTTTATTGCTTCTGGAAATGTCAGCCTTGCCTTTTGTGCGGTCTCACAGCTAGAGTGTGAGGACAGAATGGCTGCCAGTGCTGTGGCTGATGCTGTGACAACACAGCCTGCCATCTTTGTGTCATCTTCCTCCTCACTTGCTTCTATGGTGTGAAGGAGGGAAGCTCAGGCCTCTCTGTAACCAGGAAGGGCTCTTTATCCCTTCACTTACCTGCGTCTTTTTATGTTCTGTTCTAGCAAGCAATTAGTTTGTGGAGCACAGGGGAGGAAACAGTGAGAGTCCTGGCCTTCCTTGTGCTGAACAAGATCTGCCGCTACAAGAAGGAGCTGTACCTGAGTCCCTTGCTCAAGGTAAGGCTGGTACTTCCTGTACTCTGTAGCTTTTCTTTCTCATATTACATGCAATGACCTCAGAGCAGCCTGTTGGGTAGGGCAGGTGCTGGGGATGATGCTGGCTACCTCCAGAAAATCAAACAGGGAAGAACAGAGCGATATCCTGCTTCCTATTACTGTCCTTCCTGCTGGAGGTGGTCAGAGTCATAGCAGGGAAGGCTGCTGGTACTCATCTATCTACTGGATAAGTACTCATCTTCAGACTTGAGGGCTTTCCTCAAGTGCTCACACACTACTTGGTGCTACTGAGCTGCTCTGATCTTTCAGCTAATAGCTGAGGTTGCCAAGTGTAGTTTGCTTAGATACCACTGTTACAGAAAGAGGACTGTGACCAACCTCACAATGTATGGCTCAAAGCCATTTTACAGTTCTCCTTGCAGAGAAACAATGGTATGGACAGCTCCAAGCTCTGCTAAACAGTCTCTTTCTCATTTTCCCTGAAGAAACAGCAGGCTGGATTATTATTTTCCCATATTCCCTTGAAATGACTTGTAAAAGGAACAGTTCACCCCCGGTTTGGACATACCTGGGTGGGGAATGCTAGTGAAAGAATGGTTTTGTTCTGTTTTATATGGTTGTAATCTTATCCTCTTTTCTGCACAGCAAATGTACATAGCCTTTGTGAAGAATTCCAGATTCACCTCTCCGAATGTCCTGCCCATGATCAACTTCATGCAGCGCACGCTGACAGAGATGTATGCCCTGGACACACACACGTCTTACCAGCATGCCTTCATCTATATCCGTCAGCTCGCCATTCACCTGCGCAGCGCAATGACCATAAAGAAGAAGGTGGGTACACATCAGTGTGGAATGAATGTATCCCTCTTCTAGGGACTGGGAGCTTCAGAGATCACCCTGTAGTCTGTGTTATTTCAGCAAGGATGGAGAGAAAAGGTACCTGCAGGGTGGGAGTCACTTTGCCCTCCCTAGTTTATAAGAGTTTGTGGTGCACTTCCCATCTTCTGCCATGGGCACTCTTTTTTGCACTCTGAAGCTGCTGTTTACAGCCTGTGTCACAAAACCTCAAGGTAAAGAAGATTAGGAGCCAACCCTGGTGTGCGCATCTTTGCAGTGAAGTCCATGCTATTTAAAGGACTTAATTGAACAAAGCAGCTCAGACCTTTTAGGAGCAGCCCTGATTTCAGCCACCTCTAGTCTGACCTTGGAAATCTGAGTGGGATTGCTAATCCTGGCTTTATGCATGTTTAGCAAAACAGACCCCTATGGATTAATTGTTCAGCTGCTCCCAAACATGGCAGGATTGGCGACCACTTAAATCTCCTGGCTATTCAGACATGGGGATAAATGAGCAGACATAAATGAAGTCTGGGCTGCATATGCCCTAATTGGATTGCATTGGCTTCTTACACCCTGAATTCTGGCCCAGACAAGAACTAAATCCAGTGGATTTCACAGCTGGGGTGGGTTGTAGGAACTTGAGATGACAACTGCACAAATCCCAGCAATAAGCCAATTCAAACTGAGCAGTAGGTGGCTGTGGGGAGTGATTACCAGAGCAGATTGTACCTCTGTTCTATGCAGAAGCTGAGAACAGAGCTTCTCAGTGACCTGGTGAGAGCTGGGAGTGCTCTACCATGTCCAGCTGCAGCTGCTACATAACCTAAGGAATTTGAGTGCAGAGGGGGGAAATTCAGATGAATTCAGATGAATTTCTTGCTGGCTTGAACCTGTACTCTGGCGTTACACACCCTTTTTCTCCCCTCTCTGGTCTGTAGAGGCCAGAAGACAATTTACAAGGGTGTGTTTGAGCTTCCAGCCTTCCTACCTGTGGGAGACCGGGGACTGTGGGTAAATGGAATAGTTAAAGTTTTCCTAATGCTTGGCCACATCCCACCAGCTGCTGTGAGCTGGGTTATTAAATCACCCTTCTCAAATGGGCCGTGCTTGTAAAGAAAAGCAGAGTGTGTGTTGCTCATTACTTCCTTCAGGGCACTAACTAGAACCAAATCATAATGCTGCCAGTGCAGCATCCAAACTTGCTGGTGGATGGTGGCTCAACCACTAGCATCAGAGACAGCTAAAATGTTAGGTATTCCTCTCTCAACAGTGTCCTCTTGGAGAATGCTGGATAGAATGAGACTGCAGAGAAACCAGTGAGCTCCTCTCCAATGCCACATCTTCAAGTTTGTGCCTGTGTTCTTGCCTTTCCTACAGGAGAACTTCCAGTCTGTGTATAACTGGCAGTATATCCACTGCCTGTACTTCTGGTGCCGGGTTCTCAGCACAATCTACCCCAGTGAGGTCATGGAGCCATTGATCTATCCTTTGACACAGGTCATCATTGGCTGCATAAAGTAAGTAGGAGTTCTGTCTTTCAGCTACAGTTCTTTCTCTTGCTCTTGGGGTAGCAGAGCAGTTACCAAGGGGTGTTACTGTTGCATGATTTGGATTTAACCTTGCATTGTAAGGAATTGAGAGCTGCTTCTGAAGTGTTGCAGCTGAAGATGTGTTGTGAGCATATATATGTTTAGATGGTGAGAAAGTTGTGGTGTAGGTTACTCTTTCCCATGCTAAATTCTCTCTATAATAGAAGTTACACAGCCTGGAAAGATTATCCTTGCAGTTGTACGCAGTGACAAAGAGAATGTCCTGACTTGCCTCAGAACCTAACAGTGGCAAAGAACAGAATCACGTCCTCATCTCTAGCTCTGTAAATACAGTTAGGCACAAAAAAAGGCGTCTTCTATTTGTTCGAATTTTAAGAACAAGGACAAGTTTGTTGTTTTTAATGTCTCTGCTGAGAATTTGTCTGTTTTCCTATCAGTTTATATAGAAATTCATATGCTTTGAAATGGCATTGAGGGAATTTCTGCATCTCTGGTGATCTCTGAAATCCTGTTAGCTCCGTTAACCAGATTCTCAGCTTTAAAACACTACCCCCAGCCTTGAAAACCTCCCAAGTGGTGATGAGGATAAGCAGATTTAAATGATCTTTAGAGCATGCTTATATCCCTTTTCTCATCCCCCATGTGCCCAGGCTGCTTCACACTGCTCTTGTAGAGCTTTAGTTGTCTTGCAGAAAAACCTAGGCAGTTTTCTACCTGGCCAGGCAGATAAATCAGCTATGTGGGGCCAGGGGAGTAGAACTGGGTGAATCTCAGCAAGCAGAATAGTTTAGCATCTGTGATGGGCAGGGCTGAAGTTACTGCCTGACAAGGCTTGAAAGATCTGGGAACCCAACAGATGGGTTCTAGGATTGGGAAAATAGAAATAGATCCCACTCTGGCTTCCTTACTGAGCCAAGCCAATGTCCAGGGTATAAAAAGGGTGGCTCCATCCTGGACATAGGCAACTCTTCTCAGTGCTGTCCAAACTGGGACTAACAAGTCTATCTCTGTGCCCCATCCCCTGATGTGGATGGGTCTGTAGCAACTGAGTGGGGTGGAAGAACTTGGGTTGTTCCTATTTGAGGTGAGAGGATACAATAATTTAGCCTGCGGGTCAAGGTATTTCCTCTTCATGGGCCACTTTGTGTGTTTCTGGAAGGCCCATTTAGGGGGGTTCATCTGCTTGAAGGCTGCTTTGTATCTGGCTGCTGCCAGCAGCTTTCCTAGTGGAGATGGCTTCAGTGACCCCTCCCTTTGTGTCTCTGGGCTGCTGAGCTTTGAGGATGCTGTGTAACATCTGGAATAGCTTCTTTCACATCTGCTCCTGATGTGTAGTGCTCTGGGGTACATCCCAAGGGTGATAGTGTTGGGAGACTCCCCTTCCCCAGAGGCTGTTGTACCGGGAGGTGGCGCCTGGCTCCAGCACAAGGGCTGAGCAGGGTGTCTGTCTGTCTGTCCGTGGGACTGATCAGCTCCTGGCCTCTTATGGAAGTGGAATGTGGTGAAACCACCACCCATCACAGGCTTTTTGCTCTAGGCAGGAACCAGGGCAGAACTTGAGAAGTGATTTAAGAAGTTAACTAGTAGAAGGCTGCCTGCTAAAATCAGAACTAGCTCCCTCATTTTCCTGCTCCTTCTTGCTTCCAAGCATCTAAAATGCATTTAAACTACTTTCAGTAATATATACTTCTGAAATAGACCCCATATGTGTCTGGTAAGTTACTTGTGCTCAAGATGTGCTCCAGGGAAGTTGGACAACTGGACAAAGAATTGCTTGAATTAATGACTTCTGACTTTTGGGATGCTGGGAAGGGCCTCATTGCAGAGTTTGCTCATGGAATTGCCATGGAGTAATGGGTGATGCTGTTTTCAAACAGCTGAAGGGTTGCAGTTAGTTTGACCCAAGGTGGGGGGTGGTGGTGTAGCTATTGCACAGATCACAGAGCATGGATATTTCACCTTCCTTGCTTCGCTTTGGGCTTTTCTGTCTCCATACTCCATAAATCCCTCCTTTAGATCTATGTGCTTGCATTTGAGTTGGTAGTTGGGGTTTCTTTGCAGCGGAGTTGTCATAGAAGCTCCTGTTCTGATATCCCTTTTTCCCTCATCTTATAAAGTGGTTTTCTGACCATGTCTATGTGGATTTCTACCTTGCTTCCAGCCTGAGCTGTAGAAATGAAGTTCCTCCCTGGCTTATAGTTAAATGAGGATTTTTGGTGCTTGTTAAGGGTTGGTTTCCAGCCTCTCAGCACATACAGGGCAAGGCACAGCCTCTATGGAGAAGCAAACACAACCTTGGTGTCCCTGAGCAGCTTCCCTTGGTGACCTCTCCTGGCTGGGGGGAGGCTGATGTTGAAAGAAGCTTCTTCTGTCCTCTCTAGCCAGAAGAGGGCTATGGTCACCCAGAAGTATAACAGGAGGAGCTGTAGCAAGTAAATAGAAGCTTGGAGAAGCCTTTAGGCTCTTTTCTGCTCCACGGCCCATGTCCTGGGAGGCATACAGCAGGCATTCCAAGAGGCAGTGATGGTAAGGCATTAGAACTCTCTACTGAGATGAGATGTGAGTCAGTCTGAGCATGCACTGTGGAGTGAGTGGGCAGTTGGACCTTCCCCAGCAGAGCTGGGACCCAGCTGTGTTTTGTATTCTCTGTGCATCCAGCTATTGGGAAGCGGGGCAGATTGTTGCATCCCTGCGTGCACTAAAATTAATGGCCTTGGTTTACAGTAAATCCATACTCTTAACAGGTTTATTCCTCGATCAATTAATTCCTGGGAATGGCTTTCGTCATCTCCACTGGTGTCAGAGCAGGGGTGCAGAGCAGATTTATTCCTGTAATGGATCCAATGATAATTATTTCACTATTTGGAGTTGGGGAGATGTAGGTGATTTATGATGCCTGCTCAAGCATCTTCTCTTTGCCCTCCTGGCTGGCTCTGCAGGCTCTTTGGGGAGGGATTCATTGGTCAGACTTGAGCCTCTTGGAAGTGTGGGGTTTGAGTTGTTTGAAATAGTCCTGGTTAATGCTGAAGCCATCCATGTTTTCAGGTACGGGTCATTCAGAGTGAGAGGTTTCCAGAGGGATACAGGAATAAGGTCTGTGTCCTCTGGCTGATGTGGTGCTGGGGGAGCTGACCCTTCTCGGGCCCAACCTTACAAGTGGACTTGGCTCTACTTCTCTCAATACCTGAGTGCATAAGCATTTGAAGTGGGGGTAAAAGGAAGTCCGGCCTTTTCCCCTCCATGCTCATTACTGGCTGTTCAAATGTACATCTTGCTGCTCTGAAGGAGATGGGAATAACTCTGGATTGGAGAGTTGAAGAGATGCGGCTGTGAGAGGTCACCCTCATTCCTATTCTCCCCTTTATGATATGTGGGTCTTGCTAGCCCAGCTCCTGCCTCAGCAACATTCCACACTAAGGGGTATGTTCAAGTCACAGCATGAACACAGGGTATACAGAGGGTACAGAGCCTGAAATGGGAAGCATATTCCTCCTTGTAGTCTCGCTGGTATGCTGGGGGAGCCCTTTTCTTAGTTAAACTTGCTGCTTTAGATTGCCATTTTACTGCTGGTTCCTACCACTTTTATTGCCTACCAACCTGTGCTGGGAACATGAGAGCTGCAAGTGTTGAGCAGCATCAGTGACAAACTTCATCTGCAAAGCTCTTGTAGCACTTTCTCCCAGCAGAAGCTGGAAACTTGGTGCTGTGGTTGCAGGAATGTGTGTTAGTGTTATAGCTTGAATGTGTGAATCCTGTTTCTAACTGTGGGATAGCTTCAGCAGCTCAGATTGCTGTGCAATACTAAAGCTGTCTGTCTCTTGGAGAGTAGGAAAAGCTCTCAAGTGTCATTGAAGGTTGCAGGTATAAACTTGCCCTAATGTCTATCTCTTTCCCTCTAGGCTAGTACCAACGTCTCGGTTCTACCCCCTGCGCATGCACTGCATCCGTGCACTTACACTGTTGTCCGAGAACACCAGGACCTTCATCCCAGTGTTGCCATTTATCCTGGAGGTTAGTTGCTTCCTGCAGACCTAATAACAGCTGATACCTGCTACCTGATCAACACATTCGTTCACTGTACTTACCAACAGCTCCCAAGGTTGCCCAAGTTGCTCACTTCCCTTTCAAACAGCATCAGACAAGGAGGTATTGTTTGGTTAGCAAATAGAATTAAGCCTTTACTGGCCTGTCAGCAGAGAGTATCTAAGATCAGGTGGGTCCAAAAACGCATTCTAAGGTGGTTTAATGCAGCCAGAATAGGCCGTGGGTTTTGCCAAAGAGGTTCAGAGGCTCAAGTGATTGCAGTAAATCCCCAGTTACTTACTTGGTGCTGCTGGTGTGTTCGTATCTTAGCAAGAAGGGTTTCTACCTGCAGACAAAGGGAAAAGAAAGGAATCCACAAGGGTCTTTGCAACTTTGCTGCCGTGAGAAGGTGGTGCAGAAGTGGTGCAGCCAAATTGCACTGAAGAAGCATGAACAAGGCAGGGTGAGGGATGCAGAAGCCCCAGTAGGTTGGCATGAGGTGGACACTGAAGAGGAGGAGGGAGACTTCTATAATAAATGACCTGAGTCAGCCAAGCTCATTCCTAATCGAGTTCCGTTGAAGCAAAAGGCTTTTGTGGTTTCGTGTTGTTGTAAACGTCCTTTGCAAACCACATCCTCTGAGCCTATGGAAGGCAGTGGTGTTTATAAATCTCCTGCTCTCCTGCCTCCTCTGCTGCTCCGTGGCCCTGCCCTGTGTGGCTTTGCCATTTGCTTGCTTCCTTCCTCTCTTTCATGCATGTTTGACAACCTGCCAACCAGATTTAATGATAGCAGCATCTCCCCTCTGGGGCAGTGGAGCTTGGGGCGAGGATGCTTTTTGTTCTTCCGTGCTCTGAGAGATAAAACCTTTTTCCCCTCGGGGCCTTCCCCCTGCTCTTTGCCTTCTGGCCCCAACACCTCTGCTCTAATCTGTGTGTCAGGCCCCAGCCAGACGTTACCACACTGCACACTGAGCTTCCGCCCGGCTTCCACATCCCAACCACATCCGGTCCTGCTGTGTGAGGCACTGCTCAGTTTAGCTTGTCCAGGTGCTGGTGACAAGGGAGAGATGGGGGCAGGGTAAACGTGTGCATGTGTGTTGCTTGCATACTCTTTCACATTGCTTCATCAGTTATTTTGCTTCAGTTTCTATAATCTAAGAGGAATGGGATGATGTTAAACTCGAACCTCCCTGCCACTGTCAGCTTTTCCCTTCTTTCTGCCCATCTCCTGCAAGTGATCCCTCTAACATTCTGTGGAGTTACCAGGAGCATTCAGGGCTATTCCTTTTGTACTTTCATCTCTTCCCAATTCTTTTCTTTCTGTTGCAATGGTATCTGAGCCCCTTTACAACCCTTAGTGTGTCTCCATAAGCTGTCTCCAGGCAGATGTATTCCAGCTGTGTGGGTGAGGTGGTAGGAAGCTTTAGCACACAGAGGTGAAGTGACCTTTCCAAAGTCCCAGGGTGGCTGTTGGTGATGCTGGAAGGAGAATCTGTATCCTGATGCCCAGCCACAGAGCTTTAACTATGAGCCTGTTTCTACCAGCTTACAAATTTAACAGTGACTTAGTCAGTGGGCATTTGTCCCATGCCACACCATGTCATGAAACAAAATCCATTTAAAGCCCATTGTCCAAACCATTATGAGATTCAAGGATCTGATCAGTGTTTTGGTTCTAAGCAGAAGTAAACTTGAGGGATGTGACAGGAGTCTGGGGAGCAGAATGAAACCTTCCCAGTATAATGTATGCTCTGTTTGATAGGAAGGAGGGAAGGCTGCTCTGTCACTGTTGCAGGTGAATCCAAGTGCAGTAAAAGAATAGCTGTTGAGTTTGTGACCCTCTATTTTGTGCCCTTTTTAAAGAGAGCTTTACATGGCCTTAGAGTGCAGAGTCTATGTGCAAGAAGTGACTGGAACTGTGTTTCCCTTCCCCCTCCCCATCAAGCAAACCCAAGCCTTGCTACCTCTTGTGTCAGCCCTGTCGCTGCTGTGCTTTCCAGAGACAGCAAATTGAATGTCTGTACAATTCCCATAGGCACAGGAATTCCCCAAGCCCCTGCCAATAGCAATAAGAGCTGCCTGCCTGACATCTTGACAAGGGCTGATGCTCTCCAGTGCAGGCATCCAGGGCTGTCTCCCCTCTGACTCCACTTTCCAGGATGGAGCAAAAGCATCTTAGGTAGGAGGTGGCTTGGGAGAGGGTGTGAAGCAGGCTTTATTCTTGCACTGTTACTACCCTTGAAGAGCCTGTGTGATCCCAGGCTCTGCTTTTTCCCATCGCTTCAGTTCCTGTGTGACAGGCAGTAGTTGCTGCAGCAGGAACATCGGTGGCTCATCTGCTAGAAGGTGGAAATCTCCCCCCAGGCACACCTCACATGCCAATTTAAAGCTGGCTTCCCTGGAGAGGGATGGGGAGAGCAGGTTAACCCTGATGTGCTTAGGGAGGCAGCAGTGGTTTCACTTTGACACTTGAATGGCTTGGGTCATGCAGCTTGCTCCAAAGTCCTCAGGGGCTTGGAGTGCTGCATCCAGTGGGTTGTGTCAGAGGAGCTGGTGTGAAGGTTGTACTTGGAGAACTGATAATGCTGGAGCTTGTCCTACATTTAGCACAGATCTGAAATGAGTTTTCTACAAGACTTGGGCTCTTTGCTCCCTTTAAAAGGGAGGCAGAACTGGAAGCTGAGGCAGAGCAAGCTCAGCCACTGCTCCAGCTGAAGATGGATCTTTCCTTTCCCTCATTGTTGTCCCTCCACTGTTACTTTGAAGCTCTTAAATTCTGGATTACAGCCCTACAGGTACCAGGGGTTGAGTGAAATCATGCCTGACCAAGCTAATAGACTTCAGTGAAGAGATGATGGGCTCAGTGGATGAGGGGAGAGCAGTGGATGTTGTTTATCTCCTCTTTATCAAGGCTTTGGATACCATCTCCCATAGCTTCCTCACAGACAAGCTGATGAATTGCAGGCTAGATAAGCAAGCTCTAAGGTGTATTGACAGGCAGCTGATCTTCCAAGGCTTATGCTGTAATCAGGGGCATGAAATCTAGCTAGAGGCTAGTGATGTACCCTGGAAATGGATACTGGGGCTGATAGTGGTTATCGTATTCACTGATGGTTCAAATGGTGGGACAGAGTGGCACCATCAGTAGCCTTGCACATGATACGAAGCTGAGAGGAGGCTGTGTTAGAACTTTGCCAGCAGTTCGATTGTGGTCTTTCCCCTCTGCTGAGCATTAGTGAGCTCACAGCTGGAGTGTTTTGTCCAGTTCAAGGTGTGAGAAACATGGACATGTGGGAGTGAGTCTAATAAAGAGTCACAGAGATGAGGGGAATGGAGCATCCTTTCACGTGAGGTAAAGGCTGCAAGAGTTGGGACTGTTCAGCCTCAAGAAGATGAAGACTGGGGATAAAGGTCCCTGAGCACTGGCACTGGTTGTCCAAGGAGGTTGTGGAATCTCCATCCTTGGGGATGCTCAGACACAATCTGGACATGGAGCAAGGCACAAGATGACTTCCAGAGCTCTCTTTCAACCTCATTCATTCTGTGAATAAAGAGATTTGAAGCCAGATTTCTCTTAATGGCAGTTAGTGCTGAGAGGCAATAAGCGGAAACTGAGATACAGGAGGTCCCACATAAGCACTGGGAGGGGGAAAGCAACCCCAAACCCCACCCCCCAAAAACACCCCACCAACAGTTTTATAGGATGAAGCTAGAACAGGCTGCATAAATCAGTGTCTTCCCTTGGAGATACTCAAGAGTAGGAGGCTGATGCCAGGCCTCAGGGGGAGCTGCAGGCAGGCCCAGCAGAGCCCTGGCTCCTGCTGTGAGCTGGCCCAGAGCAGCCAGCTTTGGGTTGATCAAAGGAGATGCCAGGAGGGTTTTGCTAGAGCCTGAGGGAAAGAGATGAGGGTTGGATGGGGTGGAACAGTGTGAGTGCTGTGGGTGCAGAGTTGGGTCTCTGGTTTGCACTCTGCCAGTATAAACTGTATCTGAGCACCCTTCTCACTAGCCACATGGAAGTCATCTGTGAGCTTGAGCTTGCCAAGACGCCTTCCCCTTCCTGCCTCTGTTGCTCTGTCCTTTCCTCTGTGGTTATCACTTAGCCAAATTCTTGCCTTTTGCTATTTTGTGGCCCTCTAGTCCCTCATTACCACCTTTCCGCCCTGCTCCAGCATTCCTAGCCATCAGTCATCCTCTCCTGCATAGTCTGGAGATGGGGGAACCACATTTTCCCCCTATCCCACACATCCTGACTGGGGCCTGGGAGAGTTTCAGACCCCCTGGTTGTGTTTCCCCCCTTGCCTAGAGGCATCCCCAAGGGCCTGATGCCTTTTGCTTTAATGTGTCTGACCTTCGGGATCAATACTGCTGTTTTGGCCAAAGAAATAACCGTGCATAACAAGGTTTATAGCATCGATTCCCAGGCCTGGTGCTCTTTGTTTTCACAAGCCACCAGGTTTGCCCCCCCCACCTCCTTCCAAATAATCTGGATTGACAAATAAAATGTACTGAAATCAATAGTCGTCTCCATGCTTTGCTGCCCTGGGGGCACTGGGGTGACCTGAACACCCTCCCTTGCCTCCTCACCTCAGCCTCTAGCAATCAGCGTGCTGCATCCCCACCTTGCTGGGCTGCTTGGGGGCTGATGATGAATGTCTTGCTGCTGCAGAGAGGCAAGGGAAATTATTTCCTGCTTAGGAGTGCAATTCATAAGCTTTGGGGACAGGGAGAGAGAAGCTTTGTGCTGCTTTTGAGGTGCTCCAGAGTATGGGTGAGCAGGATGTGCTCCTCAATAGCTTCCTCAATGGTTATCATATCATTATAAGTGAACATCTCCCCTGATTGCTACTTGTTGTTCCCTGATGGGTGTCTCTGGGAAGCTGCCTCACATCAAGGTGGCTTTACTGCTCTTACCATCTTTCTCCTGAGGTCTGCCTCTGTCAGCATAGGAAAGAGCATCTTTCCTATCTTTTGCTCCTTCCTGTGTCACAGCTTCAGAGGAAGAACAGCACAACAAGCAAGGGTTATTGCAGTAACAGTACCCTGTTGCCTACTCAGGGCAGAAGGACCAAGGCACATTGTGGCTTGAGCTGATTTCAGCTGAAGATCACTTCTTTGTGTGCCAGATGTGGCCTTACAGGGCAATGAATGGAGATTCTCATTCATTCATGTTACTCTTTCCCCAGTGAAGCTGGGAAACTCCTCCCAAAAACGAGTAAGGAAAGGGCTTTCCTAGTTCTTAGTCTCCATTCCAATTTGTTAAGTTTTAAGGCAATAATGGCTCTTCTGAATTAAAGCCAAGCTTGAGAGCCACACACACATGTGACCTTCCTCTCTGTTTTCTTCTTTCTACTATGTCAGCTTCATACCTTCATATTCCTCTCCCCAGCCGTTATCATTAAGCTCTGGAAGAACACAAAAGCCAAAGGTTCAGGTCTGCCTTTTGCCTAAGCATCCATCTGAACCCCAGAGCTTGTGTGTGCTCATCACTTGGATGATGCACAGGGTGCATGGACTCCTCTCAAACTCTGGGAAGGAGCCAGCATGTTCCATGAGCCAGCAATCAGATGGCCATGGGGAATAATCTGCACTAATTTAGTTAGAATTGGTACAAAGGACAGCCATGAGAAATGGGTTAGAATAAAAACCTTGCCTGGTGAGGGGTGTTCATAGAGTAATAGAATGGTTTAGGTTGTGAAGGACCTTAAGATCATCCAGTGCCAACCCCCTGCTATGGGCATGAATAGGACTTACTGGTTTCTGCTTCCTTGGACGGTTGTTTCAGTGACAATAAAAGGGTAACGGATTTGGTGTAAGCAACATTTAGTATTGCTTGTTCCCTAAGGGACAGCTCCAAAATGCACTCAGGCTTTGTAGTATGATCTTTCTGCCCATGAGAAGCACGAGTCTGAGGAACAAAGCTTGAGTTTCTTGTGCTGTTGCTTGTGTTGGTTTCCTTTGACTCACATTTCTGGGGCATCTTTCACACCCAGGTCTCTAAAGCTTCAGGTGTGGTTGGTGTTTGCTCCCTGCCTGTCCCTTGCAAAGGTATTTAAGCAAGCTGGGGGACAGTGATCAGAACAGGCAAGCAGGAATCAGGATTTGTGGATTGTCTTCTCAGCTCTGCGTGATCTTAGTTGAGTCATTTGGTATTTGGTTCGTGCTGGGATCATCTTTACACTCATTCTTTTCCGGTGTAGGTTTTCCAACAAGTGGATTTCAACAAGAAGCCAGGACGTATTAGTGCTAAGCCTATAAACTTCGCAGTGATCTTGAAGCTTTCCAATGCCAACCTGCAGGAGAAGGCCTATCGAGTAAGTGGAACCCCAGCACAGCTTCTCTAAGCAACAGGGTTGCCCTGTCTTTGTGTTCCTGTCCTTAAGCTGGAGACTCATTTCCCCAGGTTTAGTTCCTATCTGATATCTCTATTTCTCCTTTCCCTGCTCAGGATGGACTCATCGACCAGCTCTATGACCTGATGCTTGAGTATCTTCATTGCCAAGCCTACAGCATTGGATTCCCAGAGTTGGTTCTCCCTACTATCATTCAGGTAAGGTTTAAGACTCTTCTTGTTCATGCTGTAAGTGTGCACAAAGCAGGATAAAGTTGTTTAAGCTAACGGGGAACTCGGGATGGTCCTCGTAAGGTGAGGGAAGAGCCATTTGCCTTTTCTTAGTTACAGTTTTCTTTGTGTTTTGGGGAATTGTTAGGAAGGAGCAAATCTCTAGCGGCATCCCATCTAATTAGGAGGCTGAAGGTAGGTGACAGTGGAGTTGGTTGCTCTTTTGGAAGCCAGAGTGGAACAGAGGGCTGTGTAACTGCTGCAGAGATGTGGTTTTGACTACTGAGCGCAGATGAGTTCTTGGCTGTTAGAATTGTGTTGTCTCAGAGCAGTATCTGTGCTGTGATCCCATGCTTTTCCTTGCCTCACAACCTCCCTCATGCTCTCCACAAGATGGCAATCTTCCCTCCTTACACAGTGCTTCCGTCGACTGGGGCACTTTCTCCCTAAGTCCCTCCCTACAAACCAGTACAGTTCTTGTCTCCCACCTAACAGTGGTGCCTGCAAAGTAGTCTCCTTCCCCTCTCCCCTGCCATTCCACAGTGCAGGATGTTCTTCCTAACCACGTCCTGTTTACATACTTCATTGTCTGCAATCAAACTGCTGAAGAGTGCTGTGCAGCTGGGTGCATTGTGCATAATCCTTCCCTAATACCTTGCTAGCTGGGTGGCTTCAGTTTTGAATGAGCAGTGACCTCTCTGCTTTGAACAGGAAGATTGCTTAGTGCAAACGTGTTGGAACTTGTTCCCTCCTTGCCTCTCAGCCCTATTTTTAACTCATGAGCAGCACATATCACACTGTTACATCCTCTATGGGGACATGAACCGCTGCTTTGGTGCCTGCCAAGAGACCCAGTGCCTGCACATCTTGCTGTTGTGATGCCTCTGGTTGATGTGGGTGCAGTGTCTCAGTGGGGACCCACTTGGGTCTCATTTCTGCTCTGTGTAATAGGCATCTGTCAGGCGCATGACTCTTGGCTGGGTCCCTGCAGCTTGGCATGGCCCATGCCGAGCTGGCAGCAGGGTGCTTTGGCTAATGTGAGCTGACAGGCACTCTCTGTGCTAAGGGAGCAGCTCCTGTGCTTGCTCTTTGCGTGCCTCTCCCTTATTGGCAGTGAACAAGGCCCTTTCCTCTCAGCCAGCAGCTGCTGAGAGCATCGGAGCTGTCGGAGCCGATGTTCTAGCTGGGATGAGAAACGGCTGACGGCCCTCTGGCACCCAGCACCCTGTGGCTTCCAAACACACCCTGGGACCAGCCTCTGTTTCTGCAGAGAATTAATGCTATCACATTTCTAGTTGGCTGCCACTAACCACAGCCTCGTGGCGTCTGCTGGGCTGGGGTGCTGAGGTTGGCTTCCCAAAATCTCCGAGTCTTCGGGAAAGCGTGTGTGTGTGGGGAAGGCTTTTCTCCTGGAAAGCTTCCAGTTAACTGTACAAATCCATCTGTCCTGATTCTTCCTCTCCGATGAGCTCACGCTTCTCTCAGTGCCGTGTCGTAGGGGCTGTGTTCCAGCTGGCGAGGGGTTGAGTTCCTTGTCTTCTGGTCAGCGGCTTTGGGAGCAGCCAGGCTGAACTGCCCTCAAACTGAGCTGTCACAATCCGCCTTGCCTGGAAGGCAAGGAAGCACCCCAGCACGTTAAAGGAAAGGAGAGGCAGAGCAGGAGACAGTTCAAAGGATCCTGTTCTGCCCAGCTGCTGGCACGACCCTATGGTGGTACTGTCTCCACAGGCTGGTAAGGAGTGCAGAGCCTCTGTGTCTGGATGCTTGGAAGAGACTGCCTCTTCCCTTCCCTCCTCTAGAGCCTTGGCAGGCATCACATAGGGACGTTAAAGGGAAAATTGGGCAGGATAAGGGGGGGAAGTTCTGCTGGGTGAAGGCAGGAGATGGCATGGCCGAGGCACAACCTGCAGCTACAGAAGGGCAGGAGGTGCTGGTTTGCCTGGCCAGCAGCCACTCCTGCTGCTTGCGCTCTATCCCCAAGCTGAATATTCCCTCTGCTTTTTGTGGGTGAGGGATTGGGCTTGATCTGGGTTCCCTGCAACACATGCCCAACCCCTTCAGATCATTTCTGGTTCCCTGCGTCGCTTACAGGAAGAGGAGCCCGGGTTTTGCTGTGGTCTCTTAGGGTGTAAACCACTGGTGTTTAAGGCAGGCAGTTGGACAGCATCAGTCCCACTGATCACAGAGCTGCTTAGCTGGGAACCAGTGTGAGATGTTAATGATATATATGCACACACACACGTGTTCTGATTGCTTTTATTCTGCAGAGATATGACTGTTGTGTTTGGCAGAGTGCAAAAAGACACACACAGAGTCCCTTTCTCTCCTCTACCTTTTACCTTCTTGGTTGTGTTCCCTGCCTCAACACAGCAGTGAGGTCTCATTGTGTTTCATTACTGTCTGTGGCAGACAGTGGTGGGACTGTGAGGGATTGCAGGGGTAGGAGAGAGGAGGAGTGGGGGGGGAGAAGAAGAAATGAGGCACAGGGCTGTGAAAGCAACCACCCAACACAGCCTGCACAGATAGAGGCAGAGATTCTGCAGGATTTCTGGTGACACTTCTGCAGTGGAAGAGAAATGATAATGTATGTGGCAGCGGATGGAATGGATCTGGGGCTGCAGCTGGGGGGATCAAGTGAGATAAATTGAATGACAAATGCGTCTCTCAGTGGAGATAAATATGCAGCACCTATAAAAGAATGGTTTAGAAAGAGGGGGGTGAGACTAGGACAGTCTAGACCAGCAGAATGGTTTTGCCGAAGGTTTCTCTGTACTTGTTTGATGGGCTGGATGCCTTGTGGAAAGGGGGAAGTGTTCATTTTAACTCCCATTTTCCCAAGTTGGATGTGCCATGGCAGGTTGGGTGTATGCTGGGGATAAAGGGACAAGAGAAGTCCATGCTGTTAGGTGATGGGGGACATTCTTCATGTGTGTAGCAGACAGCAGAGCTGCAGCAGGAGAGCAGTGTCCTGACAGAGAGGGGCTAGGTGTGACTGTCACCTCTTGATCAACATTTAATACCTACTCACATGTGAGATTAAGCAAGCTTATAGGCTTGATGGGAAGGAGACATCATCTTCCTTCCTCCAGCTCTGTGTTTTGTGGCAGAACATTTGAAGCCAAAGTAGAGAAGGCAGGCCTATGTCTGCTGGCTAGAAACCCTTCATCTCTATCATGATAGCATCTGCAGGTCCCAGCTGAGAGGAATGTTCCATTGTGGTTAACCATTATCTTTCGCCTTATTTCTCTTTCTCTAAATCAAGTGTCTGTGCATTGTATATTTGTGTGTGTGTGTATATATATATATATATATGGCTCTAACAAAGAGCTTGGCCTGCAGAGTTTGGGCAGCACTCCAGAGGCTTGTCTTGGAGTTGGTGAAAACTGTTAGCAGACACTGTAGTAAACTGGAATTCAAGCCATGAGTCAATGTGGACATCCCCATCTCTCTTTCTGTCAGCGAGAGCTTCCACTGCTTCCTCAGCTTTTAGTTTGGAGGTGGCAGAACAGTGCAGTGGTGTTGGAGGCTGGTTTGTATTGGGAGGGGAAATCTTTAGCAGAGAGAAAAGAGGTTTGCTTGAGAACAACTGAGATAAAACAGAAACCAACACAAAAACGTGCAATAAAGTCTCTTTGTCTGACAGTAGTGAAGTGCCTTGGATGCAGAGAGAGAGCAGGGCCACATTCTCTGTGAGTAGGATGGTCCTTGCCCTTTCTGGCTGTAACAAGGTTTGTGTTTTCCTGGCACAGTGGCTCTTGGCCTGAGGGTTGCATGTAAGGTCTAAAAGAGAGCATCCTGTAGGCACCTGCTGCACAAGTTGTCACAGAGAGGCTTATTTTGGACATTGTTGTGTGATGGGGGTGTGGATTTGCACCCTTAAACAGTCAGAGGTGCCAGTTGGAGCTGGGTTGGGACAGTCAAACGTAAAGCAGCTTCACCCCATGTCATCCTTCTGTCCTGAAGGAGAAGCACCACGTTTCCCTCTGTGCTGTGACAGAGACTCTTACACCCAGTCCACAGGCACTTCCACCCCAGTTTGAAGTCTCTTCTCAAATTCTGCCTCCAGTCCCAGCATCAGTCTCATCCACAGCCTCTTGTATTTGGTGTTCCCATTCCAACACTGACCGTCCTTTTCCTAGAAACCCTTTATCATGATAACAACATCTGCAGGTCCCAGCTGAGATGAAGGTTCCAGTTTCTTGTGCTTTTGGTCATCTATCATCCACGTATCCACTGTTATTTCTTGTCTCTGCATCTGGTTCACAGTCCCTCATCCTATTTGGCTGAGCAGGAGACAGTGATACTGCAGCTGTGATGCCATCTAGGAGCAGAGGCCAAAGAGAGCTCAGGCTTTATTTCCTGCTGGCTGCTTGGATTCCACTGATAACTCTTTTCCAGAAAGAAGCAGTGTTACAGGGTGCAAAGAGCTGGGTTTGAGCTGGATTCTCTACAAACATCTGGCCTGTCACTGCATCCTCCCAGCCCGGGGTAGCAGGACCCCAAGGGTGATACACTGGGGTATGGTATGAAGCGAAGGGAAGAGGTGCCCCATGCTGTCACTGGGGGTGGGATCTCTTTATGGAAATGATTACATTGCTTTCATTCTTGCTCTCTTTGTCTTCCTCCCAGCTAAAATCCTTCCTGAAGGAATGCAAGATTGCCAACTACTGCAAGCCTATCCGACAGCTCCTGGAGAAACTGCAGGAAAACTCTGCCTACATCTCCAGCAGGCGTCAGAAAGCTGCCTTTGGCGTGGCCAGCAAGGAGGCTGTGGTGAGCCTGCTCCTTCCATCTGGGCTTCCTGGAAAGACAGGCTGCTGCTGCTGGGGTTGGGCCAGTGGCAGAGGGAGGGGGGACAATGGGATCATGGAAACGGGAGGGTGTGAGGTGGGGCAGATGTTCACAAACAACTGGACACAGCAGGGCTCTGATGCTGTAGCTGGCAAGAGCCTCATGGAAAAGAGTCCATAAACCGTGCCCTTCTATTATATGCCTTCTATTATGTGCCTTCTGTTATTTATAACACAACAGACATGCATGGAAGCGCCTTGCTTTGCTGGGTCATCTTTGATGAGAAGCTTCTTGGTTTTCATCATACATTCCTGTGCCAGTTTGTGCCTGAAGTGATGGGGGGGATTCTGCTGCCTCTCTAAGTGTGGTGTTTACTCCTAGTCTGTAGAGACCAGACTCCAGCAGTGTAAAACCCAGCCATTGGCAGACTGATATCTGGCAGTTCAGGATCCTGAGGCAAGCCTTTCCCCATTTTCCTGGGCCCTTGTGGAGACAGAGCTATAGAATCAGGGAAGTTATGAGCCGTAAGAACAGTCATCAAGCATCTTGCACTGCAGTTGCTTCTCAAGAGAGATCCTGGTGTATTCTTCTCTCTGCAGCCTAAGCATCCTGCCTGCAGAGCAAATGCTGAGCATATCTGACACCTAAAAAAGTTGCTTTGGATCTGGGTGGTTCTTAATGCCTGTGGAGTAGTTGAGTTAAACATTGGGATTCTGCCTTAGTGAGGAGATAAAGAGGAGTTGCCTCTGGTGATGATGGAGGCCCCCCTCTTGTCTTAGGAAATGAACTGTAGCACAGCTAGAAGACAGTGTATTAGAGGGTGTGTTAGCTAATAGTTGGCCATCTGGCTTAATAGGCTGAGAAATGCTGCCTTTCTCCTTGTTTTCCCTGCTCCAGGAGTTTGCCTGCTCTGAGCCAGGTCCTCCTGGGGACGATGTAGCATGTTATCAGCACATTCCTTTCAGTGTTCTTGTTGGAGCTTTTCCCTTTTGCCTTGCTCCATCCTTTTTGGCTGCCCCATCCCTGGCAGTGCTCAAGGCCAGGTTGGACACAGGGGCTTGGAGCAAGCTGCTCCAGTGGAAGGGGTCCCTGCTCACGGCAGGGGGGTGGAACTGGATGAGCTTTAAGGTCCATTCCAACCCAAACCATTCTGGGATTCTTTGGGGACCTCTTGACCTGACCTAAACTCTGAGGTATTCGAAATCCAGGCCCTATGTAAATGAAGCCAAAGGGAAGGAAGCCTTTTAATGAAGCCTTGTGTGTCCTTTGTGTTGGACATTTCAGCTTTTCTTTTTATCCAGCACAGCAGCCTTTGCAAGCCTGATAGTAGGTGAACTACTGAGAGGAAGTAGTGGGTTTGGCTTTCCTTTCCTGGCAGGATTGATGTGAAAATGTCTCTGTCTGCAAGGTGATCGATGGATCAGAGTAGTCTCTGTCCACATGGTATCATTGAGAAGTCTTCAGTTCTGCATCATTGGAAAGCTCGACTTATTGGAATGGAGCTGAGCATGGAGCAGCAGTTGCAGCACAGACTAGTTTGTTCTCAGGCAGTAAAATGCAGGGATTGCAGGAAAATCAGCCTTTAAAATCCTGGCATATCAATGCCAGGACCCAGCAGCACTATTCTGGCATTAAGGGGTTGATGGACCTGGGTTGGAAGTGTCGAAGTGTCTAACTTGGTTCTGTAAATGCCATTCTGGGTTGGCCTGTTTTGCTGAAGGAATCACACTTCCCGTCTGGAGTGAAGTGGTGAGGCTCTTGTGGCTTTGTATTTGTTACAGGCAATGCTGTGACCACCCACCCGCTCTGCAGAGGCAGAGATTGCACCCTCTGGGACTCTCCATGGAGCAGATGAGCTGGGGAAGTCGTTGGCTGAATAAAAGTGGATTTCCAACAACTCAGCCACTGTCTGCTCTTCCCAGCAGCTCTGGCTGCAGTCCCTTGTGTCAAACGAAGTGGTTCTTTTAACATCTTGCTGCCTGGAGGTCTCGAGTTGACACTGATGCACTTGCTTTCCCAGGGATGTCTGGGTGGCTCAGCAGCAGGGATCAGGCAGTTTTGGCTCTGGAAGGGTGGTAACAGGCAGGAGAATGGTTAAGGGAAGCAGGCACCAGTTCGCTAAGCCTGGTTGGAGATGGATGTTCTGCCCTTTAAGGGAATAGAGTAGCAATGTGAAGTGCTGCTCAGGGAGGATTGCCTGCGCAGTCTGTATTTTGTATCTATGGTGTGCTGTGGGAGGAGGGAGCCTTTCTCTTCCTTCACTTAATGGGATATCAGTGCTCCTGGGAGCAGACAGCCCTCTCAGTATTTCCATGGGGTGGAAAAGCCATGGTGGCTTCTCTTTTGTGTCCCTGTGTTTTCCCCCTACACCTTTGCAAGCAGATGATGCAGATTCTTAAGAAGGGCCATAACTCCCACAGAGCTTGGGCTTCCCAGAATGGTTTGGAGTGTCCCTCGAAGTCTGGGTTGAGTTTGCCAGCCTGTCTCCAAGATATGTGGGGCATTGGCACTTCCCATCAGCAAACACTGCCAGGAAAGGGAAGAGAAAGAGGGGGGTGAAGGAAGGGGAGGTATTTGCATGTCCCTCTTGCCAGCAAGAGCAATTGAAAGCAAATGCTTTCTGGTTTTCACATGCATGCGTTTATGCCTGCTCCATTGTAATGGAGCTCCAAATTTGGAGCTAATTCTTCCATGCAGCGTGCTGAAATGTGGCTTTTGTGGGGGGAATGAGAGTATTGGGCATGCTTTAGATAGGCGGATTTTACCTAAGGGTCTATATATATATAATAGATATAATTAATATATATATAATTTTAAAGACATAGCCTGAGGACTGAATTTAGTGCAGTGGAGGGGAGCATGATGGTGCAATGTTAACTTAACATGGAAGGATCCCTCTGTGCATCCCAGGAACCATGGTAAGGAGGGATAAGCGCACCAAATGTGTTCAGCCTGACTTCTTCCATGTAATGTTAAGACTGAGAACTTCTCTTTTCCCTGTAAGCAGCAGGTTAATATTTGAGGGTCAGTGCTTTGTGAGAGTACTGATAGGTCACTGTAATAGTTAATGTGAGGGGAGCCAAAGAAAGCAGAGCCTGCGGCTGAAGTGGAATCCAGATGCATGTTGTGCAGCTGTGATTTTAGAGTTGTCTGCACTGGTGTGGGCCCTGGATTGGCAGGGAAAAAATGCGGGGAAGGAGAAGGAGCTGCAGTGTGTGCTGGGCTGTGTCACAGCTTTGCCCTGAGCTGGGGAACCTTCATTGAAGAGCAGTGCAGGCCAGCGGGCTGTGGCGCTTAATGAGATGTGAAGTGTAGGGAATGAGGTGATGGAAAGTACTGCCTTGTTTCCATGGGTTTTCCAGATCTTCTGAGTTCATCCCCATCTCACATAGCAGATGGGAGGGTTTTCTGGAGGGCGGGTGATGATCTTTGGTACATGTGATGTGGGCTTGAGCCGTGCTGGGTGTTGCCTGATAGCACAGTGATGCAGAAGCAGTAATAGGAGACTTAGAGATGGTTAAAATGGGTGGGATGGCATCCATTCTCTCATGAGGTGTTCTAACTAGAAAGATGGGAGTGTTTTAATGGTCTTTTTTATCTGTGGGTTTCAGCTCCTTTTAAAACCAAAAGAGCTGTATCAGACAGAACAAATAGACTTTTGCCCTCTGCAAGAAGAGCCTTTCTCAGAAGCTGTCCACCCCAAGCAGCTTTAACAAATTGCCTGATTGCAGCTGGCAGCCTGATAGGAGCCTGATGTATAAATGGGGTGACTTTGTCCTCCTTGGGAATTGCTCCTTTTGCCACATAGTGGTGGGTCAGATTGACAGGAAAGCTCTGCTGTCTGCTGGCTGGCGTCTGGGCTTGCCAGTGCTGCTGGAGTCAGCAGTACATCAGCTCTGCTCACAGGCAGCCTGCCTGGGAGGAGACACAGGCTCCAGCCCTGCAGACCTGGAGCTGGGATACAAGCAGTCCCATGGGACAATCTGGGACCTGTGATTACCAGCAAGGGCCTGTTTGGCTCCATGCAGTATTGATAGCGCCTGCTGTGGGATGCGTAAGTAGGTTCTGTGCTATTAGTGTGCAGGTGACACAAGCTGGTCACTGTTCAATTGCCAAAGTTCAGCTCCTGGTGCCAGCTACAGAGACCACACATTATGTCTGCTTCCCTCCCAGTGATGGGCCAAAGCAGGAGCTGGCATAGGATGATGTATTTCACTGCACGGTCTATACTAAGTCCTTGCTTGTTGGTGTGAGCTGGGAGCTCTGTGCTGCTATCCAAAGCTCTGTCTTATTCATACACTGCTTCTTCTCATGCCTTGGTTCACGGGCTGCAGCCAGCACACCACAGCTCCCTAATTTTGGGGCTCATCTCCCCAGAAACAGTTGATTTGAGTTCTGCTGCTGTGTTTTCTGCCCTCAAGATGGTCTGGCCTTTCATTCCCACCCTCAAACAGAAGCACTGTGTACCCACAGCTCTGGGTTTGTTCTTAGCTCTGGATCCAGGGTGCACCTTTTGTACCTGTGTAGATCTTTGAGTGTATCTGTGCTAACTCTTGTTCCTGTTGCTCCTTTGCCTGTTTTGATTCCTACTTGTGTGTCATGTCTGTGCTTCCGTTTTTACTGTGGGGTGATCAAAGCCTCCGGGCACTGTGGTAATCCAGTGAACAGGTAGAGTTCTCCGTCGGTTTTAAGTTAAAGGGATGTTAGCAGCTTAAGAAGAATGCTTTTTAATATGACATAATCCCTCCCTTCCTGCACCAATGTGCCAAATGATTGAAGCATAAAGCAATTCTTAACCATCTCATTTGCTTCCCACCTTCACAGTGCTCACCTGCTTATTCTGCCTGCTTGGACAGCAGAAACAGGCTCAGCACTTCCTCACGCTCTCAAGGTTGGGATGAGTCCAAGACCCTGCAGGGGAATGTTTGTTTCTAGAAGAAGCACTTGGCTGTAGAACAGGCACTCAGACATCCCTGGTACTTAGGTCTTGTAAACGCTTGTGTGAGGTTCCTCAGGTGATCAAATGCCTCATTGAAGGAGCAGGGAGATGCAGTTTGTTCTGGTAGATCCTCTGGTCTGTCCCTTTGATTCCTGCCTTCAGGATTCAGTTGAAGTCATTCCTTTTGCATTACAGGAGGTTTGATTTGACTTCTGTGTCAGTGTCTTCTCACCAGAGCTAGAGGAGAAGTGGATATTCAAGGCCAAGATAGCAGTAGTGGACACCAGAAGTCACTGAGCTGATTCTGAGAGGCCCTGTTGTCAGTTCACAGCAATTCTGAGAATCTGGCCTCTTCTAGAAGGGAGAAATAGGAATCTGGGCTCCCACATTCCAGGCCACCACGCTGAGAAAGTTTGGTGATCTTCCATAAGCTAAAACACTTCATGCACCACCATATAGATGTTCCTTTATGAGAACTTCCTTTGGTGCCCTTGGTATCCATTGGCTGCCCATTTCATCTTCTGGCTTTCTTGGATTCCCCTGCAGTGCCCAGGCATTGCTTTTCCTAAGGAGAGTTCCATAGGTGATTCACACTTGGTCCTTATTGCCATTCTTAGTCATGGTTGCCAGTTTCCTATCCTGAAACTGGGAATATGTGGTTTGGGAAAGGATCTTGTCGTCTGCTCTTGAATCCCTGCATTTGCCACCAAATATATTGGAAAACTGCTTTGAAAACCTTCCTTATATTTGCCTCCTTCTTTCCCCAGGAACAATGGGAGAAGCAAGTCAAAGAGGAGGGGACACCTCTGACCAAGTATTATACTCAGTGGAAGAAGCTGAGAGAGAAGGAGATACAACTGGAAATCAGTGGCAAAGAAAGGGTAAGGATGGAATACCCAACTTACTGAACATCATCTGTGCTATGGGAAGACAAAAGAGCCATTCCTGGCAGCTGGATTGTGGCTCATCAAACTCAGCTCCACTGGTGAGAGCTGAAATGGGCTTGAGCTGCCTGAGTGCATAGGCTGGGCGTTGTTAGACACAGCATGAGTGTGGCTGGACAGCAGCCTAGCTGGTGCCTTCAGCTCCCAGTGGATTTGTCTTGCTGGGATCTCTAGGAGTGTCCCCTGCATGCAGCCTGTTCATTCGCCCCGGTTAACAGAGGATAGGTGGGACAGAAAGAAGTAGCACTAGGGTAAATTTCCCTCTGTGTTTAAGCTAATGCAGTTCAAGAGCCATTGGTACAGCAGCCTTTGTAATTCAAGGCTAGGAAGCTGAAGACAGTAGTGATAGAACAACAGTGTGCACTGGCAGGGGTAGGTTGGGTGGCAGATTTGATATTGTCTGAGCAATAGGGGCAATAGCCCCAGTGGATGGTACTTTGGGAACAAGCATGTGAAGTTTAGACTGTGGTACCCAGAGTTCCTGTTCTGTGTGTGCAGTCATGGGCCTTCTCACATTGCTTTGGGCAGTTTGCATCATGTCTTGCTTTCTTGCTAGTAAAACAGACTGGGTTAAACTTGTGGAGGGCTTTAGCTCTTTTTCCAGCTCTGCAGAATGCTATTGCTGTGCTAGATCCTAACTGCAGGAAAGCAGGGAGGGGAAGATGCCAAGGGAATATCAGACATGAGTTCTGTGTTTTCTTATCTCCCCACTGTGAGGCTGTGAGGTGGGAGTTGCTGTCTGGACATGGGCTGTTTCCCACATCTCCTGCCCAGGGGAAGGCTCCTCATGGCACTGTGCTCCGGGATGCTGGGGGTGGGAGCTTGCCTACTTTAGGAGTCTAAAGGAAGGCTGTCTGGATGCTAATGCAATGCAAGTGGCTGAGCCAAGCTCTTGGCCAGGGAGCAGGAAATAGATGTAATTGGTGCCTCCAGTGTATGGTGGGGAACAGTTAAAATAATCAATGGGCCATGAGGATGATTGGCTCTGGGAGAAGGAGAACACCTGGGACAGCCTGGAAACGCTGAGGATTGTGTACCAGCGGAGATAAGGCTGAACTTCCCTGCAGCAGCCATAGAGGGAACAAAAAGCACTCTGGTTTTCTGTGCAAAGCCAGCAGAATGTGGCCTTTGCAGAAGGGAAACTGGGGGGGCAACACACATGACTAAGAAACAGCAAGAAGTGATGGGGAACTGCAGCTCCTTGGGGTGTCCGGGACCAGCTGAGGTGCTGATCTCCCCTTAAGGGTCTTTGCTTTCATATAGCAAAGCTCTAGAGGGTGACGTCTGAAACCAAAAGCCTGAAGGGCAGTGACAGGGCCTTGGTTTCTCATGGAGAAAGGGGGTTGAGCAGATCAACTGCAGAGAGACAGGCTGTGCAAGGCCTGTGGCTGCCTGGCATCTCTGCTTGGTGAATGGGGCTGTTGTCTCTCTCGGTGGGGACTGCTAGCTTAATGATGCAGCATTGTGAGCCCCAGCAGGAGAGTGAACACCATGAGGCCCATTAGGGCTGGGAAAATCCATGTCCCATTAGCAGCCATTCGGGGGGAAGAAAAAGTAATAACAGCAAAAATAGGCCTGGCTCTGAGCTGCTGGGAGCTGCAGCTTGGCTTCTGTAACAGCACTGACCCTGCCTGCCCATTCCATTTGCTTTTCCCAATGGTTTTTAATGGGATATAGGCTACTCAGCTTCATGAGACTGAGTAGATGGTAACCCTTCAGCTGGGGATTAAAAGGCTGGCCCCCAAATTACCTGATTAGTGCTACAGGGGGATGAGCAGCAGCTGTATCTGTGAGCTGGGCTCAGTACGAGTCTCATTCCTGTGCTTTATGATCCCTATTGCTAGAAGGGTTTTCTGGTGCCTTTATTTTGAGGTGCCCATCTCGAAGGCACTTCTGTGGAGTCTCAGGAAGTTGGAGGTGGCACAACTCAGCACGATTCAACACCAGGTCCTTTTTAATGTGCTCAGGTTGAGTTCCAGCAGTCCTGATGGCATCCCGAACTGTGAGCTGCTTTGGAAATGGGGACTTTTCATAGGCAGTATGAAAATACAGGGGAGTCCCAACGAACAGCCTCTGCTCCCTGCTCAGGATGCGTGAGGAGGGAGGTTGAGACCTTGCATGATTTGTGTGTATCATTTACTGCCGCTGGGAATGACCGGGGTCCTGGAGAACAGGCCCAGCCAAGAGGGACGTGGGCAGTTGGTGCAGCAGTTGTTTGTTATCAGAACTGGGTTTCTGCTTCTGTTTGTGATGCTTTTAAGCTCAACTGTTTCCTGCTTAGGCAGAGCTGGCCTCTTTAACTGCTGTAGAGTGATAGCTGCCAGGGCTCTGCAGGTAGCGTGGCTCTGGGCACAGAAGAGGGCCCAAAGGTGCTGCCTGTGACTGGGATACTTCAAGTTACCTGGCAGAGCAAATGAGAGGAGAGCAGCACGAACCTGTCCGGTCCATTAGAACTGGTAGGGGCTAAGGAAAACGTTTTCACCCTAGAAGGTCCCTCGCTCCATGATGGAGCTTGCTGGAGCTATATAAACCACCTTAGGGAAGTGGATGGGTACAGCTTAGGTCAGCTGAAGGCAGCCGTTTGGCAGTGACTCTGGATTGCTCTTGCTGCATTTAGCTTCCCAGGTCTCTCCTCTGGCATGCACAGACTTGTTTGGAACAAGCTGCTCTCTTCGTGCACCTCCCCAGCACACAGGTCTCTGGGGGGGGGGGGGGGGCAGGGGATGGAAAGGCATCTCAGAGTGGAAAAGAGCAAATATTGGTTGGGGATTCGCTCCCTTTTCCCCTTCCCTGGCCAGCCTCTGACTTTCCATCCTGGTGCTGCAGGTTATTGCTTGTAAGTGCTCAGCTCCCACAATCAATATTGCCCAGCTGGGGACCATCACTGTGAAACGGGCTGGGAGAAATCGCTGCAATTGGCTGCAGGAGCAATGAGCATCTCCTGGCTCCCGTTGTCTCTTCCCTCTATCCCTCTTCTGTCTTTCTTCCTCTCTGCTGAGAGACCGCTTTGTGGGCTATTCCTGCCGGGGGGGGGAAGCTCACGGGAGGGTTGGAGTGCATGTGGAGCGTGTTGAGGGGTGGTCTGATGGGTGGGAAGAGAACAAATGAGTTATTACTCACAGGGTGAGTGTTTCCAAGCAAGCTAATGTGTGCTAATGCCTGAGTGCTTCCCAGGAGGTGTGCAGCCAGGCACGGGCAGGGCAGCTGATGCTCACGGAGCACTTGGGATTCAATTTGCATTCTGATTATCTTTGCCCTGCTGGCCTGAGCCCTTGCAAGTAAATCCTCCTCCTAATCCCCCTCCGGAGAGGTGTAAAGAGCACTGAGGTGGTGTCAATTGCAAGTACTTAATGGCATTGATATTGGCCTTGCTGCAGCAGCAAGGCTCTTGGCCCATTGATCTCCATAAGGGGTAGCCATGGTGTAGATGTCTTCAGCACCTTGGCATGTAACTGCTTAGCTGTCAGAGCTTGTGGGGTTGGAGGTGACCAGCACAATCTGGCTTCATTGTGCTTGGCTGCCCAAGCTCGCATGGCTGCGTGGCTTTGAGTCCAGAGATCTAGGACAGCTGGATCCATTGCTATAGATACATCTATATCATTTTTACCCGTGCAGCAGTAGATGGCCCATTAGCAAAAGTAGTTTATTAGGTAAAGATCAATAGAGCAGTGGTGCTTTGCATGTATCAGTCACTTTTGTAACAGACTCACAAAGCTGTGGCTCTCCTTGTTGGCAGCAGGCAGACCCAACTGTTCTTGGCCAAGTTCCTGTGTCTAAGCTCAGTGATTTAGGCTTAAAAGTACAAATTAAGGTTGTTCTTACTGGTGGTTTTGGGTTTTTCCAGCTTGAAGACTTGAACTTCCCAGAAATCAAACGTAAGAAGCAAAATGAAAGCAAGGAGGAAGATAAGAAGGAATTCAAGGACCTCTTTGAGCTGGACAGTGACTCTGATGAGGAGAATGCTGGATTCCCTATAAAAGGTATGGGGCTGGGGCTGGGCATGCGTTCTCCTTGTGCAGAATTCTCTATGGTGTGAGTCAATATGGTCTTGCCCTAATGGGGTGCATGCTGGCCGTGCTTGGTTCAAAAGATGCTCTGGTAAGGAGAGAGCACAGGATGATGATGCCTTTTGGAGGCATTTTAAAGTGACAGGAGGTGGTTGGGAGGTTTTTACCCTTCTTTAGCTCTACTTTATCAATCCAGCTCTTTTTAAAGCCTTATTTCCTACAGTAACCTTTTCTATATGTGACCCGTAGTTTCTCCTTATCACAGACACTGACTTCAGCATCACAGCCCAAGAACTGGGGGATGTGTGGCTGAACACAGACCCTGCTTTCAAAGGCTTCAAATTAGCAGCCGTAGGTTCATATCCTAATTCCCAAAGAGTGAGTTCTCCTTCTTGTCCAGGTTCTGGGCTGGAGTTTCACCTTGGAGAACATAAAAGTGAGTGGAGAAATCCATGTTTTGTTTCCTCACCTAGGAAAGAGGAATAAGACTGTTCTAGCAGACTTTGCTGTCTACATCAGTGCAAACAAGAGCTATCAAAGAGCCTGGCTACCAGAACAAGGCTCTTTGATGGAAGAATGGTTATTCTCTCTTCCCATGCACTTCTGATTTATGTGTGCGATAGTGACTGATGTTGCAAGTGTTCTTGACAAGCCAAGAAGGGGTCTATAGGGAGAATGGAGTGATGTCACTCTCTGGCTGTGACCACGAGAGGGCCACAGTAAATTGTGGAACCTGCCTGAGAAGTTGATGTGATTTGAGGCCAAACTTGGGTGTTCTGTTTGTGATGTGGGGTGTTTGGGCCACCACAGGTACATACAATAGCGTGACTTGGAGGAACACCGAGTTTTCCTCTCTGGAGATTTAACCTATGGATAAAGTCTGTGTGCCCATTGTAAGGCTTGAGGATAAACCTCGAGGCTTAACACAGAACCCGTGTCTCCCTCACAGGAGGAGGAGAAGGTTGGAAAGCTCTTGTTTGATAGCTCGAGGTTGGAGGTGGGTGACCCAGCAAAGAACAGGGGGAGAGCAGAAGTGAGCACATGACTGAGAGATCAGTGTGGCATCAAAATGAGTAGCTGAGATAGATCCTTCAGATCTGGGGTTGTCCTGCCTGCTGTATGAGTCAGTGCCTTAGAAGAATCACTGGCTTCTATAAGGGCAGTGATAACTGCAGCTGAGGAGGCAGGATGCTGTGATCCAGGGAAAACCAGGATCTCTTCCTGTGCCTCTCAGGAACTGACTTTATGTACACTTGAGAGGTTTCTTGGACTGATGGGCTTCCAAATACCCATTGGGATCCTAATGGGGCATGTCTGTGATGAATATACACCCCCTACATGTGCTTGTGCTACCTGTCCATGAGGTTCTTTGGCAGCTTTAAGGGCCTGACATATATTGTGAAGAGAGTGCAAGTGAGGACTGAGTTCCATGTGATGCCGAAGGGCATCCCTGATCCATGTGTGCGTCCCAGAGCTGTGGTACCTACTCCCTGCTGCCCTTGGTATCCAACATTCCTGGGTCAGCTGCCTCTCCACAGCCTTTGCTCCCAGCAGGGTGCTTTCTGGAGGGAGAGAGCAGGCCCTGAAGGCAGCTTCCATCTCAAGGAGCAACTGTGCTCATGCGTCCTGAGGCACTTGGTGGAGACAGCACTGGCTCTGCACCATAGCATAGGGTGAAGCCCCCTCCAGGCTGTGGTGTGACTCCACAGTGGGAAAGGGATAGGGAACAGGGAGACTGGGAAAAGAGCCGGTGTCTTGGGAGATGCATACAATGAGCTCTTGTTCTTGCTCTGTGTGGGGTGTGAGATGTTCTCAGCCCTGCTCTGCATTCAGTAACTGTCAGGGCTGGCTGCAGATGGAAGTCAGAGAAGCCAATGCTTCAGTTTGCTGCTGAAAGGAATATAGCTGTAAACCAAGGAATATAGCTGAGACTGCCCAGTGATGCTGACCTCCTTGACAGGGAGAGACCTGTTCCAAGACGGGTCGGTGCTATGAAAGTATCTGTGACACTGATGTGTCATGGGGATTTGGGCAGCCCTTCTGACACACTACTACTTCCAGACGTGGGCAGGAAGAGGTGGAGCTGGTGGGCTATGCCCTCTCTGCTCTAGGAATGGAAGCAGGGGCATGGTTTGGGAATGCCAAGGTTGATGTGGGAAAGAACAGAAGGTCAGCCATACCCAGAGGTGTCCACGCTCTCCTCAGTAGCAGCAGCACCCAAAGCTGTTCAGAGTTCTCACTGGAAAGAGCCAGCTCCAGGATCCTGGAAAGAAGGAGAGCAGGAGGCACCACTGGAAAAGAAGGAATTCCCTGCTAGGGAAGTCCTTGCTAGGTACTTGCATTGGTTGTTGCTGTAACTCATCCTCTTGGGCAGCCGCATGGGTTAAATCCGTGAGGATGGTTCCGTGGTCTGGAAAATTCTCTTCCCGCTGATGGTTACTACATAAAAGCCTGGATTTCAGACCCTGCTGCTGGTGCAGCATCATCCCGGCTCTCTGGTGGGATGCCGGGTGCGGAGGCACAGTGAGAATGGCTCCCGTCTCTCCCCAGCCACAGCATTGGGCTCGGCGGAGTTGCCTGTGTTAGGATGTAGTTGTTTTGGCCTGCCACATCCAGACCAGATTCCCAAGAGTGGGGAACTGCCTGCTGCAAGCAGGGAAATCCTCCCTTTGCTGTTACTCAGCTGCTGTTCAAAGCCCCCCTCACCTTTTCTTCTTAGTTATGTGAAGTATTGTATCAGTGCAGTGTTGCTTTGGGTTCACACTGTCCCTGATGCCTATGGAAGAGAGGTCTGGAGGGCAGCTGCAGTCCTTGGGTTAACCATTGCCAGCCAAAACATCTTGCTCATTGACTAACCTGTACCTCAAAGACCTTTTCTCACAGCAGAGCAGGCTTCTGACGAGGTCTTTCCAATCCCAAGCAGGGAGGCTCCCTATTCTCACGGTTTGCCATCATTCATTCCTGGGATCATCAGCAAGTAGATGATGATCCTGCTGTTTTCCAGCAGCACTGGTGCACTTGGGCATTACCTTCCCTTCTGTTCTGAGCATTTCCCCCCTTGTCCACCCCTGCGTCTACCATCCTCATCCATGCTTTAGCAGGGAAAGGAGATGTAATGCATCCCACCCCAGCACTGCAGCAGGGAATGGTCACTGGTACGGTGGTGTTTGCAGCTTACGTACCCCTTGGTTCCAGGGTGCTGCTCCCACATGGGACCACCAGCCCCTCTCTTCTTCCCAGAGCAGCAGCATCCTCTGGGAACAGCATCCCTGGAGCAGGCAAAGAGGGGCCGCTGGCACTGCCCTGGAGCTGAATAGGGGATAGAGCAGATTTCCCAAAGAATAGGAGACACTGTGGGATGGGATGGGAACGGATTCGGATGGGTTCCTATGGGGAGAATCAGTGAGGGCATAACACTGTGGCTGTGGATTCTCCCAGGGCAGGGTCAAGTCTGCACATCTCGGGCGAGGGCACAACGAGCCGGGAGATGGGGAGGACAGAGCGTGGGTTTGATCCATCGCTGTGTCACTAATGGGGATGGGGAAGCTCGTGCATTCCTCTCATTTACCAGCCGACAGATCCCTGCGAGGAAAGGCTCCTGGAGGTTATTGATGGCTCAGAATGAGGTGCTGGGCTGCCTCATCATGAGGCACTTAAAGGCGAGGAGGGAGCGTGGCTGCAGCATCTCTCTGTGCCCGGCTGTAATGAGTGCTGTGTCCACATTAGGTGTTGCTGTGCCTCTAATGAACTTGAGCAGCTTGCTTCATTTATCCCTCATGTAATTATATTACAGCAATTTAATGCCAGGGCTGTGGAAGGAGAGGTCAGACACTGTCATTTCCTAAGCAGAATAAGCATGGCCCTTCTTATAGTGGTGAAATCCCTGCTGTGTGCTGGCAGCTTGAGGATACAGGGGCAGAGTGAGGAGGGAAAGGGGAGATGCACAAAGGGCCCCAAACCCAATCCCTGCCCACATCTGGCCTCCTCTGGTTACTCTCAGATGAGCTGTAGCTGAACCTGTTGGTGCTGTTTGATGGATGAGAAGGTGCCCCTTGGTGTTGCCTGAGCTGCCCGCGTGCCCATCAAGGTGATGTGGTGCAGTGATGTGCTCTGCAATCCATCTCCGCATGGATGCACGTTTCCTCCCTCCATGACATGGAGCTTCTGGTCCCTCGGCAGGCGCAGTGGCAGGGAGGCTGCATCCTGCCAGAGCTGATGGATGGGTGAGGATGGGGAGCTGGGAATGCTGCAGCCACCGTATTGATGGCTCTGTATCCAGTTCAGTGAGTAACATAGGTCAGCTGCTGAGGAGGGAGGCTGGGGCAAAAAACAGATGCCATGGTGGGGCCCAAGAGTCACAGTGTGAGACAGATGTACGGACAACTGGCAAGCAGGAGGGGTGAAGAAACAGCTTCCTCAGCAGCTTTGGAAGCAAGGGAGGCAGCCTGCAGCACTGAGCTGGGCCTAGCGCAGGGAGAAGGCAAGGAGCAGTTGGTTCTTCTGCTTCCCTCTGTTTGTATTCTGCCCTTCTCCACTGCAGTGAGCTCGACAGGGGTAAAAGCAGTCTGGTTCCAGGGGCGCAGGGGCAGGGGATTCCTCCCAAGGCTCCCTTGGCCCTGGCTGTCCATCTCCAGAGGGAATTTGCAGCAATATCTGTTCCTAGGCCTTTTTGGTCTCACTAGCAGAGGGAATAAAGCTAAGAGAGGTTGACAGCGATGCCCTGGACCAGACCCCTGTGTTCAGTTCCATGTAACTGTGAAGGTGGGGATATGCAGCACCGTTTCTCAGTGGAACCAGGCCTCTGTGGTCTCAGCTTTGTGACTTTCTCCTCCTTCTTTCCCATGTCTATTCAGGAGCCCATTTCTTCTCCTTGTGCTCTTCTGCCCTGCTCTCCCAGCTTTCACATCTCTCTGGGCAGGGCGGGCTTGAGTGCTGCACCAGTGGTGCTTCCCTAACAGCAGCAACTCCTGGGCTTTAGCAGTAAAACCCTGCCAGGTGCTTCTGAGGTGATGTCTCCGACTGGGTTCTGGCTTCTAGCACATGGAACACATCCTTCTCTGGGCCTTAGTGCAATGCTACTGAATAGATAGGGTCTGTTTCCCCTTTAGTCTGACTGTACTCCTGAGGATGAGTGTGGGGATGGTAGAGCACACGTACTCGATGTCTGCTGCCTGTGTGTGTGCTCGTGTGCTGCTCCTCATCTCGCCATTCGCATCACTTGCAGGTAAAGGCAAAGCCAAGCAGGCCTCAGATGACAGTTCAGAAGCGAGCAGCGAGGAGTATGGTGAGGATGATGATGATGAAGAAGGAAGGTATGAAATCGAGGAGGACGAGGAGGAACTGGAAGATGACAGTGGCTCGGATGGTGAGTAGAGCAGTTGGGCAATGGGGAAGGGGCTCTTCTGCACTTGGGGGCTCCTCTACAAAGGAACCATCTCTTGTGTTCTGAGCTGCAGGGTGTCAGGAGGGACTCTTACACACAGACACACACAGCCTGGACAGGCAGAGCTGAGCTGATGCTGACAGCAGCAGGGTTAAGGTCTTTGCAGGCCTGGCTCCACCAACCCACCAGTGCCTTTGGTCTCCTCTCCTGCAGAGAGGCTCAAAGAAGTTCAGCCCCCCCACCCCAGCAGGGCACAGGGCCTTGCTCCAAGGCTCTCTGCGGGTTATGCAGCCACAGGGGTGGAGGGTGCTCTGCACTCCTCACCCGAGCAGGGCCTGGGCTATGGGTGACCCTTTGGTTGCTGCTTCTCAGCCGCTCCTCCCAGCATGGGACTGGTGGGAGACCTTGCCCAAGTCCTGCTGCACCCGGGGGTCCTCAGACCCCATCTCGGTCTCCGCTCTTTTCAGCTTAAGTAAATGTTTTCCTCTGACTGATCCTGATCACTTCTGCCCGTCAGAGCAGTGGGCATCAAGGTAGGAGGTTTCCAGCTCCACGCTTCTTGCAGGCCAGAACCAGCTAAATAGGTACCGAGGAAGCCACCGGCTGCGTCACCAGCGCCGTGTGGATGCTAAACCAGGCTTTGGTGCAGCTGAGAGAGCATCCTCCCCTTCCAGCCCTTGCACAGCACCACAGGCAGCCGAAAGCCTGCTCAGCACCCAGCAGAGCAGCTCAGGCTCGCCCCTGTCTGCCAAGTCCCTGCGCTAAGCTGCAGACAGAAACTGGGCCTGCCAAGGGTGCTCATTGTGTGCCACTTCCTTCGCCCTTTGTGTCGGAGCAGCAGGGTCTGCTCCTCACATGCCACGGGGTGCAGGAACAGCCACAAAAGCTGCTCTGTGCTGCCTTTCCGTACTAGTTTGGGGAGCAGGAAGGGGGAAAGAGGCCAAGCGAGAGCACAGCGTGCCTGATTTAGCATGGCAGATGGCTGTGGCTTGGCACGCACGCCCAAGCCTCGGCACCCAGAATAGATGGGTGTTTGATGCATGTTCTGACAGTGCTGTGAAGGAGCAAGGGGGAAAGTTTTCCCTCGCTGCCTTTTTGGAGTATTCAGGAGGAAAAGCACCAAGGAATGGTGCTTGGGGGGAGCAGGAACTCTGAGCCTCCCTTCCTCCAGCCCTAATGCAGCTTTAGAGCCAGTTCCTGGGTCTCCTTGCTCCTGGATACCCGGTGTAGCTGCAGTGATGTTCCAGCCCAGGTGCTCCCGGCCTATGGCACTTTTCCAGCCATGCACCGGGCTGGGATGGGGCAGATCCGCCCTTCCCAAGTCTCAAGCTGTGTGTGCTGAGGGTTTCTGTTGTGCTGTTCACTCACACATGCAGCCTGGTCAGGCAGTGAGGAGCTGGTGTCCATGACAGCTTCCCCGCCTCCAGCAGGCCAGTGCCTGAGGGGACAGCTCTGCACGTGCTCCCAGTGGAATGAGAGGGAAGGGCACTGGGAATGGGGACTGTTCCCAGAAACCAGTTCTCACTTGTGCGCCCCGCTGTTAAAGCATCATTTCAGAAAGGAGGGAGCATGGGGTTAGTTTTACATTGGGAGGCTCCTTTCCTGCAGCCCTTCATTCCCAGCCTGGCATCTCTAGCGAGGAAGGCTGACCTGAGCCATGAGGGATGAAGGTTTGGAAGCACTCAAGTTCCCCTTGGATCTTACGTTGTGTCTCTGCCTCAGGCGTAGCAGTTATTCGGGTCTCGCATCGCTCCCTGCAGAGCTCTCCTCCTGCTCTCTGAGAGCTGCAGCAGCACCAGTACGTTAATGAGGGGCTGGGATTAATTAGCAGCGAGCTGCCTTGTTCCCAGTGCAGCAGGACTGAGTCCTCCCTCTCCTTCCCCAGCAGAGGAAGGCCGGGAAGGCGCCCGCGTTCCGCAGGGATCCCAGCCGAGGAGCCGCACGGGTGGGATGTCCCGAGCCGACCTCGAGCTGCTGGCGCAGGGAGACGAGGACGTTGTGGAGGACTTGGCCTTCTCTGATGATGACTGAGCCCCCTCCGAGCTGCTGGTACCACAGCACCCATCCTGCGGCACCCACAGCCGGGTCCTGGAGCCATGGTAAGAGCTGGGAGAGCAGCCCTGGGTGCCGCCAAGGACTCGGCAGTGACGCAGCAGAGGCGCTGCTCGGACTTTAAAGCTGTTTCCCACCCGTTCTGGTTCGGTAACAGTGGAATCGTGCTCGCATCCAGGCCAGTGAAACTGCTCAGCACCGGTAATAAACAGCCCTCATTAAAAGCTGCTGCTTTCAGTAGCACAGGGCTCAGTTTCAGCTCCTGGAGCGGGAGCCAAGGGAAGTACAAGTTCTTTTGTCTGAGGGTCTTAAGATAGAGGGGAGTGCAGAGATGGGAGGTTGTGCAGGCAGGAAGGGGGAGGAAGAGGCAGAACTAACACCATAGGAACCATGCTTTCATTTTCTGATGGGTGTTGGACTTGCTTAGCACAACCAAGGACCAAACCTGAGCCTCTGCTTTGTACCAGACCTACTGTTGGTGACCTAAAACAGCCTTCTGGAGCCAGTTCCAGCTGCTGCTGAACACGTTTGTCCTGGTCCTGCCATCAGCAGTGATTGACTGCAGGTGCCTTGGGCATCAAATCACTGCATCACCCGGGAAGCTTCTAGATGCAGCTCCTGCTGTGTCTTCCTGTTGGAGTGGTGCTTGTGGGAGGCCATTGTGTAGCTCAGGGTGGGTAAGGGCAACCGAAACAGCTTCTCTGTAGAGACCACTGTTCGCTCACAGCTGTTGTACACTGAGTGCTGCTCCTCTCCTGCTTCCAGACATCATTACTGCACAGCTAACACTGCTGCAGTGGGGTGGGCTGCTTGCTTCACGTGGTGTGTTTTGGAGCTTAGCAGCAGGAATAGGGCTGGAGAGGGCTGCTTTTCCCAAGTGCAGTTACAGGGATCAGCAGCCACGCACCCAGATGCCCTCGGTCCTTTAAATGGGAGGAAGTAACCTCAGAAATGGGTAAGCTGTGTTTTTATTACGCTCCTCATCATTATTGTCATTGTTATTATCATTTATAGCCCACTTTGAGAGGAACAAAGCATCTGCTGCTTCATTAGCAGCTCTGGAGTGCTCAAGCCTGAGGTTCCCTATGGCTGGTAAAGGCTCTGTCACAGGGGAGCTGACTGCAAAGATGAGGCCCTAATGATAAGAAAATGGTTTGTAACTTACCTTCTAGTCCCAAAGAGAAAGGAGTTGTTGTTCCTCCTCCCTCTTAGTGGCAAGCTGAAGAACCAAGCCTCAGGCTGGCTTTTAGGCCAGAAATGCAGCAGCCCCAACCCACAGCGAGTTAACACCAGCAGCAGGGTAACACGCAGTGAAAGAGAGGAGATTCTCGGGTAAAGAACCACATCCAAGTTGCTCGGGTACCGGTTGGAAATTAAGTGTTTCTCCTTTTTTATTTAAACTGATTGCTGGGCAGCGTTTGTATGGTGATGTGATGGGCAATGGCTGGTTGGGTTTTACAATAGAAAGAAGCTAATGTACCACCAAGCAAAGTTTGGTAACAAAAGGACGGCAGCACGTGCAACCTTGAAACAGAAAAGGGCAGGGGGAGCAAAGTACCACATGTGATTGTTGTTCACAACTGTACAAGTCACAGGAGGGCACCCCCAGGAGTTACCATCGCATTCACAGTAGTAAAAACTCCTTCTAACCCATTGGTTTTAACCTGACCCCCCCCCCGCCAGCATCCCTCCCCTGCTCTGGGAATGCACAGGTACCTGTCTCATGGTCCACAGCAGGCCAGAATGTGCAGCTGCATCCACCTCTGTAACAAGGCTTGAAACGAGAACCAAAACAACCCCAGAACAAAAGAAACCCCCACCCCAATGCAGAAATGAGGCTGTTGTACACGTGAGGGAGGCCGGGGTGCCCCTGCAGCCCACCAGAGCACATCGCTGGGTCTTCTCTTTACAAAGCATCGAATGGGCAAAACCAAGCGGCTCTGCAGGGCTGGAGCATGGGCAGAGCCTGTTCTCCGTGTGCCAGGAGGGGGGGCAGCCCCCGGGCTGTGCCGTACCATCCACTCCGAAGTAAACATGGACCCGAACTTGCCTTTTAGTTCTTCTTTGTCTTTGTTTTTGGCTGTCTTTGGTATTGGTTCAAAGTTGCTAGAGATGCATAGACACCTGAATGAGGAACTGAGTCCAGTTTCCAGGGAGGAGGAGCCAGCTGGGAAGGTGGGTGCTTTCAGTTCTGGTGATGGGGTTTCCTGCTCAGGGATGCTGAGTACCATTGGGAGCAGCAGTCGCCTCTTCCCTTCCCTGTTTGGAGCCACCCCAGAAGTTCCTGAAAGCCGTGGTTCTTTGAAGGCAAAGTGTTCATTCCCTGTCCCACGGCTCTGGGGAGCGAGAAGGGGGGTGAAAGGGAACGGGAGCGCTGCTGCAGCCTCTAGAATCACTCTCCCTTCACTTGCGTTGTCTCGGGACATCTTTGGATTGTTTCGTTCCTTCTCTTTTTAGTCTCTGTTGGGTTTTCTCCACCCCAACCAAAAAGCAAATGCATCCAATGTAATGACCCCCCTCCCTTCCTCACCCCTGTGTCTCACACAGCTGAGGGAGGCTCTCCTGGCCTCACCGTGCTCTTTACCTTCACTTCGCTCAATGACCTCAGTCCAGGCCACCAGGAGCCGCCCCTGCAGTTAGGATGGGGGCTTCGTGGTGTCGCTGAGCGCGGCCAGGACGCCGGGGGCCCCGTTCTCCTGCTTCGGGGACACGCGGCTGGCGGAGGGGAGGCCGCTGAACGGGGAGGCCACGCTGCCCGTGGACGACGGCCGCAGCTCCGCGGCTGGGGGCAGGTCCCGCTCCGGGGGCCGCAGGCCGGGCGGTTGCAGTGGGAAGGCCATGGGGAAGCCCGCCATGTACAGGACCCTGCCCACCCTCTTGGCCACCTGCGGGGAGAAGGAGGAGGAAATAAATGCAGGGGGGTACAAAGGGATGAGAAGGGGCACAAATGGTCCTTAGAAACGTATAAAAGCTGCATTTTTCAGGCCGCAAACCCAGGTTCTGTGCTCCAGACTGGTTTGGGTTGGAAGGGTCCTTAAGATCATCCAGTTCCTTATATCTAACCTGAACTTGCGCTGTTTCAGTCTGAACCCATCACCCCTTGTCCTGTCGCTCCCATCCCTGATGGAGAGTCCCTCTCCAGCATCCTTGCAGCCCCGTTCAGATACTGGAAGGCTGAAAGATGAAGAGCTGGGTACCACAGGATCACAGAACGGTGACCAAACACGATGCCCATGTCTGCAGAGCAGGACTTGCTCTTAGAGGGGAGCTGGGATAACAGGAGAGGGGGAAAATCTGGCTCCAGGGTAGCTGCTGCTCCTGCCTGGAAGCTGGAAGCTGCAGCCTCTCCCTTCTCCTGCAGCACCAAAGGGAACTCCCGCAGCCGTTCTCGCCTCCCAGCGAGGGCCAAAGGCCCCACAAGGTTCCAGCACCTACACCAGCTGGTTCCCATTTCAGCTGGAGCAGAAACGCAGGCTTGTGCTCACACCAGACAACTGCCGCATTATTCACTTAGCAACAGCGGGGCTTTGCTCCCCACTTACACACAGACCCCCCCAGCCATGCCTTATTATAGACCTTTAAACACTACTGATTAAATGGAAGCAAGGTTTTTCTCCCTTCAGCCCATATCTCATGTTTCCCCCCTCCGAATCCCATCGAAGAACAGCTCTGAGCTATTTGGCCTCCTCTGTTTTGGAAGAAACAGAAGAGTTTTATTTCCTCCTGAATTGACCCATAGGGAACAATTGCCCACAGAACCTTTTTATTAGCCCCCTCATAAACAGTGAGGGCTGGAGGGAAAGCAGTAAAGTTGCTCTTCTTGTTTTACCATAATGTAATGAATGTGTAAGCCTGTGGCTTAGGGAGGCTCTGCCAGAGCTGGGTGTGCAACCCAGGGAGGTGCCCACGCACGAGGCTGTCACAGCCACGGCCACCGCAATTCCCAAGGGAAGGCTCTGGAACAGCCTGTTCCTGATGTGTGGCAGGGGCTGTTCTGTGAGCATTAAATGGGGAAATAAAGCCGGCGGCGGCGGCGGTGTTCTTCTGGATTGGAGGCAGCTGAAACGGGAGTCACCCAGAGTCCATGGCAAAGCAGTTTCATGGATGCAGAGACTTGGGACCCAAGTCACTGACAGGGAAAAGGGTGCTTTAAGAAGAAACATCAAGGGCACAACAGCAAAGGAGTGTGCTGAGGAGGAAACGGAGCCCCCTGAAGTGAAGCCCTAACACAACTGATGTGGTTTCCATATCCCATGTGTCCATGTGTTGGACATGGACCCCAAGTTGGGGGTGCATGGGGAGGGGGGCACGGCCCATCAGCAAGACCGGTAACCAAAACAGAGCCTATGACTGGCCCAGCAGGGAAGGGAGAGGTCCATTACGCACTGGGGAGGAGAAGTAACAACAAATGATGCTGAGGGATGCTGAATGCCTTTGTGCTTCAAGCCTTGACAGAAGGAACCAGCACGAGCCACGCAGTTACACAGAAAAGGAGCAGCAGAGGGAGCTGGGTCCAGTCTAGAAGAGCTGGCTCCTCAGATGGCTTTACCCAGCTGTTAGGTACTTTGAGATGCTGGTTCCGTGTTCACCTGATGCAAAAGCATCTCCCCTGCCTCACCTGGGTGCAGGTTTCCTCCTTTCCTGGCCCTGTTTGTGGGAATATCCTAACGTTTCCTTTCCAACAGGAGCTGGTCCATGTAGGAGTTTCCCACTTCACCCTCTTCCTCCCTCCCACCACTTGTCCTGAGCTACTTCCTTCTGCCCCTGGCCTCTTGAGTACCATTAGGTGACAGCTGAGGAGATGGAACATTCTGGAATGCTGAATCCAGAATTACAAGTAAATAAATGAACAATTACTGCTTAATGAATTACATTCAATACACGAGGTCCTGACAGCCCCTTCCTGGTTAGGGACAACATTAACATGTGCCGCTTGCTGCTATAGAGACCATTCCTACCTGTGACCTGATCTTCAGTGCAGGTCCCAGTTTGAGCCCCATGTTGTTCAGTAAGTGCTCTTCCGTCAGGAGGGGCAGGGTCTCCCCATCAATAGCTTGCTCTCGGAATACCTGGAAGCAACCAGAACACAAATCCAGGCTTAGGAATGCCACTGATGTGCCTGATGCGCCTGTCTTGCCCTTGCACAGGAAGGTGCTGTGGAAAAGGTGGTATTTAGATAAAGCCATACTTTATGGTGTGATGGGGCAGGAGCAGCCCCAGGTCTGGGCACCTTTCTCTTCCCCAACAGTGACATGGACTAATAACCATCTCAGTGCCACTGTAGTGGTACTGTAGTGTACGTGGTACCTCTAAACATGAAGCCAACACACTGGCAGGCTCTTCACTGAGTGAAGCAGAAGCTGGTGATGTGCAAACCTGGACTCGTAGCAATGACAGCAGGGCTGGAGTAATCCCATGAATAGCATTCTCCTGTGCCCACATTCCAGCCATGCAAACCTGCACCATCTCAACACACTTGAGCCCTTTCTTTTCCAGTTTCCAGTGCCAGGGTCATGCAAGAGTTTTCCACCTCATAGGGACTGTGTAATAAAGGTGAGGATCTGGATCTTGCTCCATTCCTCATGCACAGAGCAGGGCTGCGCTCACACCGGCCTCACCAGGGTCTTTACTCTGCATGTACGGGCTGGATACTCAGTGAGTGAACTGCAATCCCTGCGTAACTGAGGCTGCAGGTCCCTCAGTGGGGAGGCGTCAGGCAGAGGCCTGGTTTTCCCTATGAAACCCACTTCCACAGTGCTTGTTCCTGGATGCTCCCCAGATGAGCTGTGTGGGGCAATGCCTTATGCATGGTGTTACTATCACTGAACACCAGAGCAAAGGAGAGGGGTTCAGGCCACTCTCATGGCTCCTTTGTCAGCCCAGCCCATAGCCCGTGGCCATCCCTCTGGAGGGTGGCACTGGCTGTTAGAGCCGAGGCAGCTGAGCTGCTGCAAGGGGCTTTTATTGCTGGGCTCCAGCACAAAGCTGCTCAGGACTGCAGCACGTGGCTCTGCTCTGCCCCACCAACACTACCAGTTCACTCCCCTCCCTGTGCAGCCAGCGTGGGCTGGGAGCCAAAAGCCTCCCTTTGCACACACTGAAACCTTCCATGAGAAGCCCTGTAACTTGAGGACAGCATCCCCTTGGGTGTCCCATGGGTCCTGATCCACTGCGGGGACAAAGCTGAGCGCTGCTGAGGGCTGAAATGAGGCACAAGCCCTTGTTTGTCTCGCTGCACAGCACAGCACCAGCCTCCTGCCGGCTTTCCTGGCAGGAACAGCCTGCGGAGCAGTGCCAGACCTCCCCAGCACTGTGGTTTTGGAGGGGAGAACGCAGGCAGCTCGGAGCTGGGTCACCCCTCAACACTGGCATTCGCACATAGTAAAAACCTGCTAAGCACATAACCATGGTGCACACAAACACATCATCCCTGCGGCCATGCTCCCCCCGTGTAACGCGGCTCGGGCACTACAGGAGCCTGGTTACAGCAGCTCCCATCGTCAAACACGGTGTCTGCAATGCACTGAGGCTGCTGAACCTCTGCCTCCGCGAGGTATCGATTTCTTCCCCACCACTCCACCAGGAGCTGGCAACGGAGGTGGAAATGGATGAGCTTCCTGCAAAGTGGCTCTGGTAGGGAGAGAAGCTTCCAGGCAACTCTTGCTCTTCATTCCCCAGCACAGGAATGCAGACAAAGCGCAATGCCCCTGGTGCAGGAGCACGCTGATGGGGGGATAACAGAGACCTGTGTTTTATATGGGTGTGTTTTGGTTTTAGAGCCTTTTGCGTGAGCTCTAACACCCACCACCCATCCCCTTTATCATCCCCACTAAACCAGCTCCTGAACCCCCCCTTCCACACACCCAGACCTGCTGCTTCTCACTCCCATCAACACCCACCCATCCACCTTCCTTTGTAACCAGTGTCCCCCCACTTCCTCCCCCCACAATCAGAAACTGCCCTTACACACACACAGTCATCCTGATCCACTCTCAAACACAACCCAAACCTCTGCTGTACCCCTTGGGGACCTTTACATGTACCCCATCCCTGCACCAAGCATTTGCTTTCCTAAGTGCTGCCTCTCACCTGCATGCACAGCTCTTTGCTCCCTTGAAGCACGGGGTTTTAACAAAGAACTTCCTCAGGTCTCCATCTCCCCTCTGTCAGGTTAAACCCATTCCCTCCTGCCCTGTCACTACAGGCCCTTATACAAAGCATGGAAGCAGGATGCTGAGCTCTGCCAGCAGAATGGCTGGGGCAGGCATTCAGCAGTGACCAACCCTTGCCCCTACTCCATCCCCTCCCACTGCACGCCCTTTATTGCTCTCCATCTGCAAGGCCCATCACTCACCTCAGGATCTTCACTACCAGCAAGCAGCTATTTCCCAGTGCAGTAGGGAAGTGGCTCTGAGAGCATCTCCTAGGTGGGACAGTGCAAGCACACCAGGCACAGACAGCAGGGACAGAACAAGGGCTGTGGAGAGCTTTACCTGAGTGTACTCGGTGCAGCCGGACAAGTTGGACACGAAGCTGCACACATCCTCCACCGTCCATTTGCTGATGTCTTCCAGCGCGGGGCTTTCCTCCCCATCCAGAAACAGACCTCCCATGGTGCCTGGATGGTTTGGAGCCGGGGGGGGGGGGGTAGGAAGGAGGGGAGGAGAAAGAAACATAAATCATTCAAATCCCACCCGGACAACAATGTGAATATGTTTCTCCAGCCACACATTCATCTTTAATGACCTGTCAATTAAAGCACTGGGCAGGGTCAATTCATAGGCTTCTTCCTCCTGGAGGTCCCCAGCTTGGAAAGGGGGGGGTAAGGGAAAGGAAAGCAAAGCCCTGGCTAATGTATTTCATGTGTTTAATGTTCTTCAGCTGTGCGGAAGGGATAGGGGGAAGGGAGAGGAAAGAAACAACGCTCAAGGAGGGTTTCTCCACATGCACTGCAAAGCCAAAAGCTCTGCCTGCCCCATGGGCTGCTTCCCCCCATCCCTTCTCCTGGCGACGTGCTCCGAATGGGAATGGCCCCGGCACCTCTCCCTGGTGGCCACTGCCTCGCCGGAGCCTCAACCACCACAGAAGAGCTCGCTCCATCCATGGGTTCATTTCCAGTCCACCCCAGTCTGAAGCATCCATGGGATGGGCTGCCTTGGAGCGTGCTGGAGCTGGGTGAGGGGTGATGGGATGACCCCCGCCAGCCCCTTGGGCACTCTGAGACAGCCCAGCTCCGTTCAAGCCTATGAGTCAATGCTCTGCAATGCAACAGCGGTTCAGGTCCCAGCCCTGTCACCACTGATGGGGGAAGAGCCTCCCCCAGCCCTGCATCCGCAGTGCCTGACAGCACGGGATGGGCTGGGGCCAGGAGCTACGGGAGAGGCACAGGGAATAAGAAACCCCAGGCAGTCAACTCCTACCTACTGCAACGTGTAACAGGGAAAGGCAGCAACAAGGAGTGAAGAAACTGAGTTCCAGGAGACACCGCTTCATGGGGGAGGAATAAAAGGTGCTGCCAACCTGCGGAACTCACTGCTGCACGACACCATTCAGACCAAGAGGGCATGCACAGGGATGTGAACATCCACGGTTACAGTGGATAGAAAAGAGTTTATGAGGGGTACAAGGCAAGAGATGAGCAGAAAAGTCCTTCCCCCAGGGGTCTACCACGCCAAAACTATCGGTCCTGTAGGCTTCATGTCTGCCCAGCACCATGGATGTGACTCCACTCCTTGGCTCCTGTTCAGAGCAGGCTGGGTATCAGATACAGGCTCCCGTAAGTAACGACAAGATAAAGTGGGATGCAATGAAATCCTGGTGGGGAGCACAGGCCCAGAGAACAAGGGGCCAATTCCCTGGGGAATGACCAGGGAAGAGGCACAGGAAGAGCAACGCCACGTGCCAAGTCTCCACTTGTTGCCAAAGCCACGAGCACATTCCCAGCGAACAGGAAAAGGACAGGAATTACACAGGAAGTTATCATGCCAATAAGATGCTTCTAACCCACCAGCCGCGGTCAGGCACCGTGTAATCATTTCCATGACGTTTCCGCTCCCAGCTTCCCGCTTCCTTTCCCAACCTCCGCACTGTTCCTGTAGCAGCACCACCACATCCCTCCCTCCTCTTGGGGAAGGAGACGGCAACGTCTGCTTCAGCCAGAACTGCCGCCGATGGGCGTTCCCAGTGCAAACAGAGCAGTGCCAGCTCCAGCGCCAGCACCCTGCGTCCCACTGCAGGCCAGGCAGCTCCTCATTCCCTTTGCTCCCTTGTCCTTCCAGCCTGAAAAGGCTTCCAATACTTGTGTGTGTGATAACAGCCACAGGGAACGACTGAGAGCTCGGTGCCTGTCACTGCCAAAGAGGCACCCCCAGCTCCCAGACAGACAGATGGACACGAGCCCTCATTCTCATTCCCATCCCATTTTCCAGGAGACAAACTCCCAGCTGCTTGTGCTAAACCCCACAGAGCACTCCAACGGCTCAGGGCTTTTTTCCCTTTATTCGCCCTTTCAGGAGAGGGTTTTTCCTTCTCCTCCTTTCGGGAAGGGTGGCTGCAGCTTGGGAAACAGAGGAAGTACAACTGAACTCAATTATTCCAGGCACAGTCAATGCTCTAGCGAGACCCCTCCATCTGCAGCCAGAGTGGGTGTCTCTGAGGGGATCTGTCTGTAACAGCCAACTGCTTCCAAATGAGGTACTTCCTTATTCCAAAAGCAAGCCAAGGATTGAATTGCAGCAACGCGGTGCTTGGGAATGAGCTCTCCAGCCAGGGCCATCCTCAGGGTTTAAGCTCAGCCTGGTCAACAGCACGGGCAGGGATTCAGCCCAGATGCCTCCTTCACAACTGGCAGGGATGCAGGGAAAGGCATAAAGCTTCCCTATGCTCCCTTCTCCTGCGTGCCGGCAACCCATGAGCGGCACCACATCCAGGATCATTCCTGGGGCTCCTGACACTGCCCCAGAGCTGGGCTAACAACTGCTTCTCCTACATGAGCCTTTCTCCTCTGTGGTTTCCTCTCCTTTGTCTCTTTGTGTGCCCAGAAGGGGAGGGAGAGATCATGATGCACACAGAGATGCACACAGGGAGCCTGCTGTGGCCAGGGCTGAGGACAAGGCAGCGCCTCTGCATGGAAACCAGGAGTATCTCCCACATACCCCCACACAGAGGAATACAAACCAGCATTTATCCCAGGGGGTTTCTTTCCCCTTCCCATCTGTACCAGGGAAACGGGGACTGACTGCTGGAAATTATCATGGGAGGGGGAAGGTAAATGCCAGTACTTTGGGTTCTGGCCTATGAGTGACTTCTGTGGCACTGAATTGAAAGCAAGAGGGTGGGAACCTATTCCCGTTGAAGTTAGTGGTGAAACACCCCTATTCCCTGCAGAAAAGCCCCACATCGCAAAGCTCCAAAGACTCAGTCATCACCCTGTGTACTGAGCACCCCTCAAGCCCAGGCTGTGAAGCTTCAGGTCCTCTCCAACTCTGAAGCCCCTGGAGCAGAAGGGCTCCTGTCCTTCCTCCTCAGGAAGACACAGCATCGCCTGCTCCACCTCCGAGCATGGCTGCACCGTTCACCTCTGCTCTGGCAGCCCGGACAATGATAACAAATAGGTGCCAAGCAGCTGGAAGGGATGCACCTTCTATTATAATAATGACATGTCACTGGCTCCTGCTGGACTCCGAGGATGCAGAAAGGGCAGCATCCATTCCCTGCCAGGCCTCCTGTGTCTGCCTCTGTGATAAATGATGGTCCGAGGGCCTGGTAATGGATTATGGAGCCATTTCACCAGATGGGGCCCAGCGTGTAGGGACTGAAAAGCATCCATCGTCCCATGCCAGGGTCTTGGAGCCAGGTGCCTATGTAAAAGTCCTCACCACCCATACTGCAACCCATTTATAACTTCCCTTCCTCCTCCTGATATCCAGCTGCTTCGAAGACCAGCTAAAGGCTGAGCAGGTCAGGGAAAAGCAATCCTGCCCATCCCAGGAAGGGAAACCTGTTGTGAATCCAAGCTGCATGGAGACGTAGGATCTTTTACTCCTGCCTTCAAGGGAGACATTCGGGTGCCAACTGGGAAAGCAGTGCACAAAGCACTGGGTTTAATCAGCTTTGCTACCACTCTGTAGCCCCTCTCCCTGTGCATAGCCCCCCTCCCCTTCCCTCACACGCGGGTCATGGAGCGGTGCTGGAAGGCTTGTGTTAATTGCTCTCCAGACTATGGATCGATGGGAGGATTTTAGCCTCCTGCACACTCCATCCTTCACCTTTTGCAAAGGACGGGGCTGGAGGAGGGCGGTGGGAGGAGGACAGGAACAAGGCTGCTGAAACCTCCTCGAGATGAGGTCATCGAGCAGCAGCCACATCCCTGCAAGGCAGCTCAGGGAATCGACCCACCTCTGCCTGCCTCATCGATATCCATCCCAGTAGGGCCAGCAAACAGCTCTGCCTCCAACGAGGAGCCTCCCCTTGCTGGGAGGCCACTGCCTGGAACTCAGAGGTCATTTTCAACCAGCCCCTTCCCTCCTTTCCTGCCTCTGGCTGTTCCTTTTGGCCTCCCACCTTACCTGCCTTGCTAAGGTGGTTACTTCATGATGGCAGCCTGCAGTGTGCAGCACATCATGATCATCCAGGCCAAAAGAGCAGTCCTGCTGCAAAAAAAGTCCTTGTTCAGCCTCAAGAAGAGAAGGCTCCAGGGAGACCTTAGAACAGTCTTCTAATGCCTGAAGGGGCTCCAGGAAACCTGGAGCTTTGGACAAGGGCCTGTAGGGACAGGCCAAGGGGAATGGCTTTAACCTGCCCGAGGGGAGACTGAGATGAGCTCTTAGGCAGAAGCTCTTCCCTGTGAGGGTGCTGAGGCGCTGGCACAGGGTGCCCAGAGAAGCTGTGGCTGCCCCATCCCTGGCAGTGCTCAAGGCCAGGTTGGACACAGGGGCTTGGAGCAAGCTGCTCCAGTGAAAGGGGTCCCTGCCCGTGGCAGGGGTTGGAGCTGGAGGAGCTTTAAGGTCCCATCCAGCCCAAACCAGTCTGGGATTCTATGTAAAAAGGACTATGGAAATGGCCCTGGGGGTGCAGGTCTGTCTTCAGGTGGTTTGTGTTCCCAAAGTAACACATCTTCACTGACACACGTTACCCCAGTGCACCCCCACCATCCCTGCAGCACTTGGATCAATACAGCCCTCAATATTCCAGCTGCCGAGCTCCCCTCTCAACCTGCTGTGCTGCATCCCACAAGTGCCCTATCCTCCCAAGGCTGTTCCAGACGAGAGCTTGTGCTATGGAAGTTGCACAGTGCCTAAATTCACTGATGCCCCATGAATATTAACACGTGAAGCTGGCTGAAAGCAACAGAGCCCTTTGGAAAAGGCCTACAGCCCTGGAACAGGCTCCACAAATCACAAGTGCCTGGAAAGTGGGCAGTGAAACACAGCCCTGATCTTTGCCGAGGCCTCCAGACACAATCCTGGTATAAATTGGAAGTGATAATAATAAATGGCCCATTACAGTAACTCCTGCATTGCTGGGGGAGGAGGAACCCCATGCACCAGCCTGGCCTCCCTGCAGAGCCTGACGCAAGCGCTGAGCACCACGGAGCTGTGCCTTTCCCTTCGGAATGCCAGGAGAAAAGGGCTCCTGCGAGGAAGCCTCGGCAGCCCAAGGCAGCAGGAATATTTATCACGTTGGCCACCTGCCTGTCAGAGGAAAATCGCTTCCTCCTTCCTCGTTGGAAGGCAGCTCTAATGAGCGACGGGCAGCCGCCTTCCCCACAGCGGCAGCCCTTTGTATAGGGAACAGGCAGCCCCAGCGACCCACATGCTGTGCCCCCCTTATTAGCAGGTCCGACCTCCTGCTAATTGCTCAGCCAAGTAATTAACTGAGGCAGATTCTGGCTCCTGGCTACACCAGGGGCAGACCAGCCAGCAGGGTCTGAAACCCTGCTTTGTACCACACGTACTCACCCTTCCCTTCTTGGCTGCCCATCTCCGCAGCCCAAGGGGCTGCTCTCTGTGGGGACCAGAGGCCAGCCATGACTTCCCTGCCTGCCTGTCCCATCCAACAGGCACTGATCCAGCTATACCAGTGCCTGAGAAATACACCACAGGCAGGGGAAAGAGCCCTCCTGTCTCTGCCCTGGAAAAGGGGCACAGCAGGGGTAACTCTGTCACCTCCAAGGGCATGGGGCAGCCAAGATGTTTAAATCACTGCCAGGGAACTCTCTGACACCCCATCCCAAAGGTGCTGTCTCTGCTCCCCTGGGAATGTCCCAGATATGACACTTAACAGGGAGGAAAACACTGCAGCCTTAATCCTTCCTTTCCCTCACCTCAAACCCTGGCAATGCACAGAGGGAGAACCAAACATGTGGGAACCAGTAGGTCACTGCCCAGCCCTGCACATCCCCAGTGCCACCTGCAGCTTTCCTGTGGAACATCCTCATCTTCATCCTCACCCCCAGACCCAGCCATCCCATCCTGGCAAACTCTCCTTCAGTCCCCTTATCCTGCTCTAGAGCTGGGTGTTTCTCTCCAACCTGGCTACTCCTTGGAAATCACATAAGCCCAAATGTCCTCACAGCCTTTTAGGCCACCCTTCCAGATACATTACTTCCATCCCTTTATTTTGTAGGCTGTTTGTTGCCTCTCCTTGAAGGCCCCATAATTTACTGATATCTGTCCCAAAACATGGCTTCCAAAGGCGGCCCAAGCAACTGCAAGATCTCTTAGTCCATCATACTGGGATCTCCCTTCTCATGTGCTTTGGACTCACTTTGTTCCTGCCCTCCTCTTTACGACCCTTGATTTGCTTCACTGCAAATGGAATCCTTTTCATGAATTAAAAGAAGGTGTTTGGTTCCCAGCAGAGAAAAGAGAGCTCCAACCACACTGCCCAACAGGAAGGGGGAAGAGTCGCACTCGTAGCACTCTGCAGAACACGTGGCTGCAAGACGAGCACTCACCTGCATGGAAGTACGGGCTCATGGTGTACGGGAATCCGAAGGGCAGCGGCTGAGGCGGTGGGATGGAGGCTGGAGGGAGGTATTTCACCTCGGTTTTGTTGATGCCTGGCCCAAGCAGATGGCTGGGGGACTCCGCGCTGGAGGAGCTGCAGGGAGCAGTTTGACCGGGAGCGCCTTCGCCCAGCTCCTTGGCCCCTTCACATGCTTTGCCCGTCTCTTTGCACTCCTTAAGCTCCGCGGCCGAGCTGCTGCTCTCGGCCTTCAGGCTCTCGGGCTTCTCATCGCTCACATCCGCGTCGCTCTCCGAGTCCTTCATCTCCTCCTCGTTACAGTCCGGAGCCCCATCGCGTGCCCGGGGCTCCGCCAGCTCCTTGGCCTCGCTCACGCCCTGCGGCTCGGCGCGGTGATGCGCGGCTTTGCGGCTGCCGCGCCGGGGCTGCTCCTTGGGCGGCGTGGCGCTGCTGGGGACGCTGGGGTTGAGGGACAGCAGGGGGGTGTTGTTGTGCCGCAGCACCAGCATGGCGTTCCGCCGGGACAGCTCTTCCCGCAGCGGGTGCCCCTCGGGAATGTCGTGCACGTTGCGCAGGGCCGGGTGGTCGGGGGGCAGGCCGGGGTGCAGGCTCAGTGGGTCTCCAGCCAGTAGCCTTTGCCTGTGGAGGTTCTCCAGCTCCTTCTGGCGGATGATCTCGGCTGACATCTCCAACCTAAATTGGGAGAGGCAGAGAGGGAACGTCATGGAGGGCTCTGGGAATAACTCGCTAACCCACCGGAGCTTGCAGGATTCAAAGTGCCACCTCCACATCCACGCTTTGCTTCACCTGGACACCGCTCTGTTGCCTGTGCACAGCTCACCCAACACAACACCCCACATTCCTCTGCCTGCTGCCAGGAAAAGGAAGGACAAACCCAGCCCAAGCCCAGGCTGGTCCCATACAACCCTCACCTTGCCAGGTTTTGCTTCCGCAGCATCTCTTGTTGCCGTGCAAACATCTCTGCTTGTGCTGGCTGTAGGAACCCGTAACCTGGGGACAGGGAGAACGATACCATGGGGTTATTAATGTCAGCATTGACTCTGCCAACTCAGGGCCAGCTCCCCAGAGAGCTAACTGAGAGCTGCCTTTCTGTTCTGAAGCCCATCTATTCCCCCACTCCCAAGGCAGAGCAGCCTGCTGCTGAAACACTAGACAAGAGAGGATGATGGGCATTGAAAGAGAGAGCAGCCAAGGCAACCTGCTCCTATGGCAGCAAAATAAGGGTGAATTCAGCACAACAGCAATAGGGAGACACAGAAACGTGTCTGGGCTGCTTGGCTGAAGGACAGTCACAGCCTGCACCCTCACTATTCCCTCTGCCTGGCTGAGCGTGTTTCTTCTGCACTCACCTGGTGTCTGGCACAGAGCTGAAGGCACCCCAAGGAAAGGAGGTCTCAAGTGGGGCCCCAGGGCAATGTGGGGTGCGTTCTGTGGTGAGAGCAGAGGCGGTGGGTGGGATATCTCCCTGCAGAAGAAATCAGAAGAGAAATGAATGTCAGACACCCAAAGGCTCCATCCATAGCACCCAGAGGGCCCTGACGCAGGAAGAATGCCCTTTCTGCAGACAACATGCATTCTGTAGCAAAGGCTGTTGTGAGACAGAAAGATGCCTCCTCACTCATAAGCAACACCTGTATAAGGGAGAAAAGAAAAGAAAGAAGCAGAACCAGGAGAAGAAAGCAGCCAGGACTCCATAAGTCCTCCATACTTCCCACCTTGACATGTTTGCCTTTGAGCTGGGCTGTGCAAGGGGGGTTTGGCTGCCCAGGGGTAGCAAAGGCAAGGTGAGAGAAAAGATGTGAGGCAGAAAAGGACACAGACGAGAGATGGGGATTGGGATGTGAGCAAGAAGAGACATGGGGTCAGTAGAAAGGATACTGCTGGAGAAGGGGTGGGTGATGCTGGCCAGAATGGGTAGAGCAGATGTAAGGTGGAAGAGGCAGGTTTGAGAGGTGGGAAGAGGACAATGCCTGGAAGCAAGGCAGGTAGCGCTTGCTTGTGTGGGCAGGAGCGGGGAAGGCAGGAAGGGAGTAAGAGCCAAGGTCTCTTCCATTAGTCAGATCTGCCCTGGGAGCCTGCAAGCAAATCTGCTTTCCGGCTGCACGTCTCTTAATTCCTTTTGATGGCCACTTACAACGTTATTACCTTCAGCAGGGCATCCAGAGGCACAGCCAAGTGCTGTGCCGTTTATTTTCATTTTACAGTATCTCCCTATAAAATCTGCTTCAGGAGAGACTGGAGGGCAAAAAAAGGGAGCAAGAAGGTGCATGCGACTGGCACAAACAGACCGTACACACAACCACGCTCCCCCTTTCCATGGGGGAACGGCATGCGAGTGTGAGAATCCCAGACACCCATCCCCACATTGCCACCACAGCTCAGGAAAAGCCAGACAATGACTCTTTGGGAATGAGACGGGCAAGGAAAGGATTCCTGTTGTTTCCCTAGCTACTCCCAGCACAGCTTTATCCTCATTCTATGCCACACGCTGACCCACTCACCGCACAGCCTGCGATTCCCCTCTGAAATACTCCCGTCTCCCTCCCCGCTTCCCGCCTGTCTCTGCTCCCATTCCCTTGCCTGGCTCCATCTCCCCTTCCCTCCTTCCTCCCCTAGCTCTCCTCTAAACTAATTGCAGAGCCCGGCGTGTCTGGAGGAGAGCCACGGATCGATCGCTCGCTGTTGAAATGTTAATGCTAATCGTATCAGGGCTCCGCCAGCCCCTCGCACTTCAGTGGCAGCTCCAATTAATCTCAGGTAACGCAGCGCCTGACCTTCGGCTCCGAGCCGGGGCAGCAGCCAAGCGATGCTCATGTAATTACACCATGAAGTGTGTAATCACCTGCCCTAATCCCCGAGGCCTCACAATTAGCCGAGGCCTCGGTCGCTGGGCTGCCAAGTGCTTTTGCCACCCAGGACAGCCTGTAGATGAATAACGGACAATTAAAGCGGCATGACGGGGGCTAGGAGGTGTCCGTTCGATTGTAATTAGCTGTAATCATGGGCAGACGAGCCTGGCAGACGTGCTGCTCCCTCTATAAGAAGCAATTTAGGAAATCAAGTCGGTTTTAACCATTCCGTGGCCAGGCACGTGGTGCCCGTGCCCTCCCTGCCTGTTCTATATGCAGGAAAAGGGGATCCTGTGTGAGAGAACAAGCCCGCAGGCACACAGAGCTCAAGAGGAAATGCTAAACACAAAGACAGTGGCTTGGTTTTAGCCAGGAAGGGCCAGTCTATGCCCAGGGAGCATACTGTTTGATGGGGATCTGGACTGGACACTGCAAAATCAAAGGTTCTCTCTTTAGTGGCAGCCCAATGTTAATCAGAGGCTATTTTAATGCTTTAATGTGGCACTACAGGGCTTAACATTGCTCCCTAAGGAATTCACATCTGGTCAAGGCCCTGTAGTTCATTCCCTCTGTTTTTCAGGGAGGGGATCAATTCATACTTTGGGTTGGGAATTGGGGTGGCAGGATGAAGCAGCGGCTGTGGGATCTGATTGTGTCGCCAAGCTCGTGGCTGAGCACAGCAGTTCACCAGGGCAGGGATGGAGGTCGTGGTAAGAGGGGCTGTAAGAAACACATTAGGAGCGACTTGGAACGTGAGAGGTCAGTCACTGCCTGTGTTACACACACAGCACATGCTGGGGATGAGTCCAAAGGTTTAGGGAACTCAGGGATACACATTTGCATGTGCTGTCATCATTCTGCCTGACACAGCACACGGAGACCCTGCAGTCCTTCTCTCAGCAACCAAACACGTGCAAAGGGCAAAGCTGCTGGGTGAGCAGATGAACAGGACCAGCCAAAGGTCCTGCACCTGCTATATCCATGGAATCTGAAGTGAGGGAAGGGAGGCTGCACACAGCCAGACACGAGGGAGCCATTCACTGCACCTCCCCTGCATCCCCTAATGCTCAGCATCAGGCAACTTAGGAAGAAAGCAGGTATGCTCATAAATAGCCGGGGGACAAGGGACTCCTCTCTCTGTTAGGCTGACTCTCCCCAGCTCACACTGCAGACCCAAAGGAGGTGGTCCTCGTCAAGGACAGACATCCCACAAACCCAGCCTCCTGCCATCCAGGAGCAGAACCTGTTGGAGCCTTCCACTGCTCCTTTCCAGCCCATCTGCCCCATCCTTGGCATGGAAACCTGACACAGGAGGGAGGGAATGCGACCAGGCCGTGTCCTGGCACAGAGCTGGGAAGCCCTCCCAAGCTGCCTGGTGCAGATAGAGCCTATTGCTTTCAAGCAAGCTTGGAAATGAACTGGCAACCCTGGAGCAAAAAGCCCTAGAGACCTTGACAAAAGCTACTGTGCTTTTAGACAGACATGCACCAAAACACAAACCCTGGCATCCTTTCTCAGGTATGGATCAGCCTTGAACCTCCCCATTAGTTTCTTTCCTCCTGTTCTTCTGCCTCTCAGAGTAAGAGCTGAATTATGGGCCCATACCTGGAGAATGTGAATTTAGCCCTTGGCAATTACATCTGGTAAGCCTTGTCCTTACCTTGCAGAGAGCAATTCTGTGTTCCTGTATATTCCTCCCCACATCTCCCCTTTTCTTTCCCTCCCCCAATATACCAGCTGGAGGCTTGTGAGCAGGGTATTAGGGGATTTGCACTGCATGCTGCTAAATTTGATATGTCCTTTAACAGGAGACAAATGGTTCACAAGGCTTAAAAAGTATCGACTTTTCTTTAACAATAAGCACTAATGGCCTTCAAATAATCAATATTTAAAGTCATTATGGGGTTACACATTATACTGTTAAAACCAAGCCTTTCACTTTAACCCCCTCATATCCTCCCAAGCAGAGAGCAGTGCTCCCCCCAGCCCCGACTCCTTCCAAGCTCAAAAGGAAGGCTCGGAGCTGTGACTGGAGATGGGAGAGGGTCAGGAAATGCAGACTGAAACCGGCAAGGCATGGAAATAAATTCAGAACGGATGGAAGAGGGGGGAGAAAGAAAAGAATGCATGAAAGCTCTGCTTGCTTCTGCTTTGCATTTGATAGGAAGAGACACTTCAAACCTGAGGTAATAGGCAAGAAGCACACAGCTCCTTGCTGTCTGCCATCCACAGACGCTGTCTAGGCCAGGAAGGGCTTGCTAAAAATGGTGTCTGGGATTTCCAGGCAAGAGACACGCACTGACACTGCTCTCTAGGGCAGCAATGAGGCCTGGACACAGAAAGGGGTTGGTTTATGCTGCCAGGAGAAATCGCTCCTCCGAATCCAAACGGGTGCTAAAACCACAGCAGTTAAATCAGGTCAAGCTCTTTGGCCTTGGTTCTGCATAATGTTCAGGCAGCTGCGACCTGGGAGGCATCCTCCCGGTGCAACAGGGGGGATACAGCATTCACAGCAGAGGTGAATGCTGGGGTGAGCAAGAGGAGGCTGGATGTGAGGCTGGGGTGGGGAAGAGGAGGAAAGAGAATGTGTTCAGAGAGGACAGCAGAACATGCCCAAGGAGCCAGGGGTGTAAAGGAAAGCATCCATGATGCAGGGAGAATTAGGTGGTGAAAGAAAAACAGCAGCAACTGCAGGTGGGAAGCACACAGCCCAGAAATCCTTTGCTGCCATTCCAGGCACATCTTTGCACAGAGAAAGGCCCCTGGGTGACGCACAGTGTCAGCTTTCTGCAAGGGAAGGGTGATGGGTGCATCTTTGAGGCTCTGTGGCTCCCACAGTAGCCAAAGGGCTTGGCTTCCGAGGACCCGGCAGATCAGGATGCTGATGGCATCTCAGGCAGGCAGCATTTCTTGCTCCTTCACATTCCTCCTGCCTTCACCCCATAACTGTCTATGGTCGTGGAAGATGAATTGTGCTTCTAATGCTTCTTACAGACAGCACCAGAGACTGTGGAATGCTATTGCCAAGGTACCTGCCTCAACACTTGCCCTTTCTCCAACTATAATGTGCCTTCTCCTCCACCTGTGAGAGGGGGGCAGGTTCTCCCACACAGACCCCACACCATACACACATGAATGAGCTCCTAGTAACTCATAACTGATGCATCACATTTAGCCTAAAAGCTTCCCCACACCAATCTCATTGCTCATCCAGCCTAGTCTGAGCACCCATGCAATAACTTCCATCTGTAGGGTATAAAAGTTTTTCCTTGAAGGAAGTTGAAGGAAATGTTCCCTGGGCTTCACACACACTAACCTGCACTGTGAGAAGCAGTCTGCTCACTTCAAGAGTACTACCAGGAGCGAGTTCTGCAGCATCTATCTACCAGGAGCTGAGCGCCTTGGGGAAGAACATGCCAGGCTAAACGACCCCAGCAAAACCAAGTACATTGCCAACCAATTCTGGAGACAGGATCCAACAAGTAGGATCCAAGGAGTAGGATCCAAGCAACTCTGCAGGGCACAGCCACCTGCCATTTTTGCAGGAGACACGGCAGTCTGGAGATGGGAAGTACTCCAGGTTGGAGTAGTTACAGTGACACCTTTAAGTCGTACCCTTTCCTCTTCCAAGTCTTTTTATAACACTGAACTCAACAATCTTTTCAAACCAACCACCGGGTCCTGGCTCTCTATAATCCAAGCCTGGATCAATCTAGAGAAGGCTCTAGGAAAGCAAAGCCATGAAACCAAATGGATTCTCAAGCCTGCAGCTTGGCAAGACTCATCAGTTTTACTCTTTTCCACAGAAAAGGAAGCTGAAGCAGTGAAGGGACCACTACTCCACTAAAAGGACCATGGAAGCTAGTCCAAGAAAATCCATATTCAGAGTGTCTGTGCACATATGGGTATCATCCTCTTCAAAGCCAGCACCCTCCTGCCTTGTGCTTAACATCACTAAACCCACCAGCCTGTTTACGTCCAGCAAAGACAGATATTAACTAGCTGACAAATGTCTGACCATACCCATCTTCCCAAGTATTCCCTAGCTTAGATCCATCATGCACTTCTTCACGCCTGGAAACCTGGATATACAATGCCCACTAACAGGCAAAGGTCTCTGCATTCCTGTCTTTCTAAAACCAGCAGCACTGCCCTGATAAATAGAACTGGATCACCAGGACGGGTTTTCCCCCCTTGATTTGCCAGACATAAAGGCTGAAGTCTAGAGAGCCTAATTATTCTTGCCCACAAAGCTGCTGCGCTGGAGAGCTGACCTGATCCCCACAGATCTCCTGATAGGAAGCTGAAATGGAATTTTAACACCATGCCAAACAGTTCACATCCCCCTGCATCATGTGTTATTGCTTCTGCTCCTGGGAAAGGGGATGCTGTAAATCTACTTGCAGTTTGCCTATGTACGTGAGCCAGCCTCCTCCAGTGCCTTCTCCTCTGTCAGTGCCTACCTGAGCCCTTTAAAATTTCTCTGCCTTCGTAATAAAGGTTTGATTTACCCTCTCGACAAAGACCACAGCAGCCAAGTACAAAACCCAAGGCTAACAGCAACACTGAGAAAGGAAGGGAGAAGTTAACACATACAGTGCTTTACCGCAATACATGGCCATGGCTTCTCCTGGTATGACCTAAAAATGCCTGTGCTGCTATGGCAAAACAGCAAGCAACAGTTTGCACAGGACAGCTCCAACCTGGCCACGTCTGAGTGGGAGCAGAGTGACCCTCGGTGACACTTAGGTGGCTGCAGCCTGGAGAAATAACAATCATGAGAACTAACATCAAACAGATTGACCAAGTCATGACTATGGGGCATAGCTGTCGCTTCCCATTTCCCAGCAGGACTCCCCAGCTCTGTTAAGTGAGGATTATCACACCTGAGAGCCTGGCCAAGCAGGTTAGCCACCCAGGGCCCTATCAGACCCTCCCTGTGGGAACAGATGACTGCAGAAAAACAGGCAGTCTGGTCTGCTATGTCTGGCAAAAGATGGAATCATGGGATGCTCCCAGCCAGGCCCACCATGGTGATGCTTATAAAACCACAGAATGGTTTGGGTTGTAAAGGGACCTTTAAAGACCATGAGAGCAGGGTGTCCAGAGAAGCTGTGGCTGCCCCATCCCTGACAGTGTTCAAGGCCAGGCTGGACTGGCCTGGAGCAACCTTCTCTAGTGGAAGGTGTCCCTGCCCATGGCAGGGGGTTGGAATTGGATGAGCTTTAAGGTTCCTTCAACAAAACCCACTCTGTGATTCTAAGATGGAAATTAATGTCTTTCCAATCATTAACTACGGTCTCTGTCCCCTGACCTAGTGAGCAGCTTCTTTCTCCCTCCCATAACTGAGGAGGAACAGCAGCCCTAACTCCAACTGTCCTCTCAAACCAGGGGGGTAACACCCTCTTCCCAAACAATTTAACATCCCCTGGCCTAGACCAGCTCCATTACCTACAATAGCTGTCTGGCTGTAGCAAGTACCTCTGGATTTGATGCACACCTAACTCATTTTCAGCTTGCCCTCCTATACGTGCAGCACCTCCCCATAAGCATCCTCCACCCTTCCGTACGCGCGGTGTTAGCCAGGCCTCCGGCTGGCCTGGCGCTGCTCCAGCCCACACAGAGCTGGAGACGCTCTCCCTGATGAGTGCCTGCACTCAGACTCCTCTATCTCTGCATTCCTCACAGCTCTGCCTACAATCCATATGGATCGGGCTGGATTTTATTGGGTGGGTTAGCCAAAGTACACCAGCTAGGAGAAAGTATTCCCAGGTCTGCCCAGCTCCTGACCACTGGGCAGAAAAAAGGGAAAACAGAGAGCATCTCCAAAGCTATAAATGTGGGGGGTGATTTTGAACTCAACATACATATATCCACAGCCTGCTGCCTGCACCCATCCCAAGATGAAAGCCAAAAGAGTCTGGATACTGAAGCTTCTCATGCTTGTCCTATGATACCCGAAGCCTTTGCAACCCCCGTGGCTGTCAGGCCCTCTCCCACCTCTGTTGCCCTGGTCAGAAACACACATAGCTTTAATTTAATTCCCCGTTAAAGTGTTGGTTGAGGAGGGGATGGCTCACGGCACAGAGCAAGATAAACGAGATGTAATTTCAGAGTGGGGATCAGCTTTCCAGTGCTTCCATCAGTGGTAAAGGCAAACTCTGCATCTTTCTTCCTCAAAAGAGAAAACTACTTCATTTTCTACTCCATCCTAGAGCATTGGCACAAGCTGCCCAAGAAAGCTGCTGCTGCCCCATCCCTGGCAGTGCTCAAGGCCAGGTTGGATGGGCTTGGAGCAAGCTGCTCTAGTGGAAGGTGCCCCTGCCCATGGCAGGGGATTGGAACCACACTCTGGCATCTACCTAACCCCTAAGGGAGATAGTAACACCTTACCTGGGCAAATCAAACGCACCCTGCTGGTACCCCCCATCCATACTCTCCTATAGACCACCCCCTGTGCAATACCACCGCGACAGGAGCAAACCCCGCCCCAAGGCGGCGGTGATGGGTGGCCTGCCCTGCCCAGCCCGTTCCCCCCCCTGCCCCGCGGTACCTCTCGGGGAAGTGTGTGTCCCTGTGCTGGGGCAGGCCCTGCTTCCTCCGCTGGCTGGAAGAGTTGCTGGCCGAGGGGATGTGCGCTTCCATCGCGCCGGGGTTCCGCGCTGCCGCCGCCGCCGCCACCTCTTGCCGCGCACGGAGGAGATCTGGGGAGAGGGAAGGGATTGAGCCGCTGGCCCCGGGACCCCGCACCGAGGCAACTCCCCCATACCCCCCACCCCCCAGCTCCGGAGGCTGCTCCGGGCTCCCCGCGGGCGATGGGGCTGCTCCGGGGCTGCTCCCGGCCCGTCCCTCCCCGCAGCCCCTCGGGCAACAGCGGGAGCTCCGGTGCTCCGCCTGCCAAGCGGCGGCCCCGCGGGTCCCTGCCCCGGGCACTGACTGTGCGGAGCGGGCTCGGAGCGGGATCCACCTCCGAGGGAGTTCGGCAGCGGAGGAAATTGTGCAACTACGAGAGGGGGTGGATTGCTGTTTAATTGCCTTCCTCCTGCTGGAGGGAGGGAGGAAGGGAAGGAGGGAGGGAAAGAGGGAGGGAGGGATGGATGGGGGAAGACAAAACGGAGAGGGAGGCTTCCCCGAGCCTGCCCTCCGCTCCCGGGGCGGCACATCCCGGTCCCCGAGCCAAGCCGCAGCGTTATCCGCTACCGAGCAGCCCCTATGTGGGTTTAGCCACCGGCTTTGAGCCCGGGACCCCCGGGGAGGGGGAAGCAGCGTCCCGCGTGTCCCCAGACCACATCCCGGCACCTCCTGTTGCGGCCAAACGTCGGGAATGGGGGGACACCGTTCCTCTGGGCGCCTCTCCACGGCCGGGCACATCCACCCCAGGAGAATCGCAACGGTTCAGAGCACACGGTGTTGCTCCAAGCACATGGGGGCACGGCCGGTCTGTACCTGCCCAGCACAGCTCTGCAGTCATAGGGGTACATCTGCCCATTGGTGGACAGACCCATGAGAGGTCCAGTGGCATGGGCACACACACCAGTTGCACTGGCTGAGGCTTTCCCTCTCATAGTTAAGCATCAGGAACCCCTTAGTTCCTGTACCTACAACCTGTGGGTTCTACCAAGCTGTCTCTATCCCACACTAAACCCCCTGCTGCCGTTCACATGGTACACAGGAAGCACGCACACAGATGCACACTTAGACGAACCTTGTTCATACACTCCCCGTGTGCCACAGCAAAAGAAAATCAAAACACAGCTGAGAGGAGGGTTTATCCTAATGAACACATACTGAGATCCCAGAGCACTCCACATCCAGTGGCATTATTAGTCCTCTCCCCAAAACCAATTCATAATGCAGGTTAAAGAGTGTGGCATGGCCCTGGGAATGCTGCACTTTCTGTCTCCTTGCCCTCCTTTATACCACCATACTGTTTTCCTTTCATTCTGGAAATCCAGCAGTCCATATTCCCATTAGTCCCAAGCTTAGCTTGACCTTCACCAATCCCCACATACTTTGGGGCTGGTCAAGGCAGAAACCCCATAATGGGACAGCAAATTGGGGTGGCAATGCTGACACCACTGCTGGTACCTGAACACATCCAGCCACATTCATGCCCACCCGATCCCCATCCCACATGCCCAAACTGAAGAGAACAAGCATCAAAATGATGTACACGGCGCAGCAGCAAACCCCATCAGCTGGCATGAGAAGCTGGAGAGCTCCGTGAGCCAGGGAGCGTGCACCTTCACTGCTTATAAATTCCTTATCTGAAACCCCCAGGTCACTCCCGATTGCCACGGTGCCTGTAATTTACAATTCTGGCATGCAGCCACTTCCAGAAGCTTCATTGATCCTGAATGACCGCAACACCCCCCCCCTGCACCCCCTCGCCTTGCCCAGACCCCCCCTCCAGGGTCTGTTATTTACAATCCTGCACTCTGACAGTTGGGAAATCAGATTGATTGACAGTGGGACGCTGGCGGATGGAGGTTCCAGGCACGGAGACAGCCTGAATTCAGAATGTGGGATGAATGCCACTGGGAGAATGGGGGCGGAGGAAAGCGGGGGGAGGGTGTGTGTGGGGGGGGGAAGGGTTGAAAAGCAATTAAAAAAAGAAGATTTCTAAATTATTAAGAGTTGTTCAATTATTAATGTTATTGGTGCCTCCATGTGAGCCCGCAGATAAACTGCGCTTTGTACCGCCACTAATAATTTATAGCCCGACCAGAGCCCTGTGGTGCGGAGACAACCCAAAAACACACCAGGTTTTGTGCTATCCAATGTTACACACCAGGCTCTGGTCCGTGCAGGCTCCTTTTCAACCCCCTGCCCACCCCAAAACCTCTGTGTGACCCCTCAGTGATGAGACAGTTTAATCATAATCATAAGAATACCTCAGGCTTTTAATGTAATGAGCTACTTTGCTCATTCCATGGGGGGAGAAGGGGGTGACAGCAGCTCTTCTGCTGCCTGGATATGCATGTTCCCTGTGTCCAGGAGCCAGCCAGAGCCCAGGTTAAGTGCTCTGTCACAATACCAGTACACACAACGTGTTCTGTGCCGAGTACATGCCCTGTTGTATTCAATATGGTCTAAATTCAGCATTTGCATGTCTGCATGTGTCACTCTGTTGTGCATGATGCATTTTATACACTGTCCTCTCATACTCTGCTTGTGTTCTTTGCATGGATGTGTGGAAACTCACGTGCCTTTTCCCTGTACATACCTATGTATCGTGCTTGCAGCTCTGTGAATGCCTGGGACAGCTGAACAGCACACAAATAAGCATGTGCCACGTTCACTACACTGTTCCTCAGCACAGGTTTATGCCATGCCTTTGCTGATAAGCAAATCCTTACTCCTCAGTGAAAGGAATCGCCTTCTTGCCCCCAGAGAAGCCAATCAAATCAAACAGAGTGGAAAAGAAGACAGCCTCTTCATTAACCTAACAAGGAGCCCTGGGGATTTACACTCTAGACCAGAGATTCTCCTCCAGCTCTCACTGGATGCTTCACCGACGTTGCTTGTGCTCCTTCCCTGGATCACGCAGGCAGGCACCTGTCATTCCTGCAGACCAAGCCGAGCCAGCTTTGCTCACCCCAGGGAAGGAGAAGGGGGCTGAGGAGCCTTTGGCCTGCGGAGGGAGGAGATGCTGGTGGCTCCTGTGCTCTGCCAGGCGGCTTCTGCAGATGTAACTGCCTGGTGCCCCCTTTAGGCACAGCGCAGGAGGCTGCAGCCGGCCTGGATTTATCCAGCTTCCTCCGCAGCAGAGGCAAAACCTACCAGCAACCCCGCAATCCACGCGGGATCCATCAGATCCTGGTACTGCGGAGCCCTTATTCCCCCAGGACACCGCTCCAGCCCCAGGACACGGCAGCAGCATCGGGCAACAGTTATCTATTAATGAGGAGGCTGCTTCAGGGCTAGGGTTTTGATTTTCCCCTATGTAACGGCACAAGCATCAGCCTTTTAAAGAGCTCCTTTTAAAGAGCAGACTGGCAGCATGTTCCCTTCAACACAGACACCAGTGCAGAAATACTCCTGTGCTGCTACAGCCTAGGAACAGCAGACAGGCACATACAGAGGCACACTCTGCAATGCATGCAACAGCCTTTAAATAAAGAAGGCCCAGGGGGTCTCTCAGCTATCCTCATGTCCAGCTCATCCTCAGAGAACCACATCATCCCAGAAAGGTCTGAGCGCTGGAAGCTGCAACCTACAGGGTCGTCATGGCAATGCTCTGATGGAGCCCTCCCAGAGTAAGCATCCACTGCGTATGGAAGAAGTTCTCACCCTTCCAGCAACCTTCCCCTCACTTTTCCACAGCAAATCTGGTTCTGGCTAGTGAAGAACCTGATCAGTCCTTAGTGATGTAGATGTAATTGCTTTCAATGGATGATACTGTGGATGAACCTGGCCCATGGACTTCATTTGCCTGCTAAGCTGTCTTCCCTGCAATTTAGCTTCATCTACATATTTTAATTGTCTGTAACATCATAGACATCTAATTCTCACTAAGATGATAGGTCTTTAACACCAATTTATGTGATGTCTGTGAGTAGCAACTACTGCAGAAACTTTCTAAACCCATCACTTATCAAGGTTTAACCAAACCCTGCAACATCACCTTGCTGTTTCAGATCCCAAACAGCAGGAATATCTGGCATTACCTGCATCTCACACCCCTCCCAGCGTTAGGCCAACACTCATTCCCCTTGTTCCACACTATGACCTAAATAAGACACCATGGGAATGTGAATATTCAGATTGACATGAACTCTTGAAACAGAGGAAGACAAGGACTCCCCTCTCTGCCACTGCAAAATACACAGTAGTGATGCTGCAGTTCATTGATTCAAGGAAGCAAACATGTAGCCCACCCCCCCAAAATGGCTACATAAAGCATTAGTATTCACAGATAGTGGAGGGTAGATGCCCCAAGAGATGGTGGGAGAAAGGGTCTGCAGCATACTGTTTCACACCACCTGCATTCACTGCATGGCACACACACAACACCTCATCCCATAAACCGTCCTTACATGCACACACGGGTTAGAGACACCTTACAAGGCAAAAAGCAAAGTGAGCCCCTTCTTCTCCCATCTCCAAGAGCCTGTACCTCCATGGCTGGGCACTGCCATGCTGTTGGCCAGCTGGTAGAGACGCTGCTGCTGCTGCTCCTCAAAGGTGCCGTGCTCGTTCAGCGCCGACATCATGCGCCTGTAGTGCTCCTCCGGGGTCATCTGAGTCACCGAGTCCTCAAGCAGAGGCGTGTGGGAGTTTTCTGAAGAGCAGAAAGATTTGGTCTTTTTTTTTCTTTCCCAAAGAGAAATACAGTGGGAAATCACATAAATACAGGGGCAGTGCAAAGACAGAGCACGATTTCTCACAACTCTATCACACCCACTGAACTTGAGGTACCAAGCTGCCAAAAGCTGTACTCGTGCTCCGAGAGGTACCACTGTATGGGGTCCAGACACACCTACAAGCTGCTAAACCTCCAAATGGGCACAGGAAAGTCCACGGAACACTGAAGTACAACTTCTTTTTCTCCCTTTCCCTAAAGCAACAAGCACTGCATTATGACAACAGGAAATTCCCAGCCAGCTCCTTACCCCCAAGGTGGCAGAGGACAGGCAGGATGAAAGAGTTCAGAGTTCTCACCCTTTCATCTTGGGGGATGAGAGCTCTTCTTTTCAGTTAATTCCTGATCAGACACACACCTCTTTCCCCCACCTCTCTGAACAGCCGCAAGGACACACTATGGGAGAGGTGTTCAAGCACCCAGTGCAGATGATGCTGCGAGCATCACCCAACAGTGATGACAGTCCAGCTGCCTGGCTCTTGGAGGGAAGTCACAAGAACACTTTGGCTTATGGCTAAGCACCCTGAGGCCATTAAAATCACACCCAACACGAATACCTCTCCATCTGCCTGGAATGACTGCACAGGGAGAGGCTTTGAGGAAGGCCCTGCCTGCTGCCTGGGCAGCAGGGATCCCACTCTAACAATCAGGGAGATAAAACCACAGAAGGCTTTCTGTTTACTGTAAGCAGAACTCAGAGTAATTACCCTTCTCTGCCTTGGCGGTGGCTGCTCTAACACTGTTTTATCTTGGATCTTCCCCACAGGCAAAGCCTTTTCATTACTGAGAGAGGAACTCCCAGGAACAATCTCCACAGGCAGAAGGGGAGGGAAGGGCTCCCCCCATGCTGCAGTCACCAGACCACCACCGTGTTCAGTGAATGACAAGACCACCCTACCGTGTGCCCCAGATTTGTGCTCCTTCATCCACCTCATTGCACATTGTCCCTCAGGGATCCTGGCAGGTGACTCTGCTGCTAGATTGCCTCCGAAGTCAAGGTGGTGGCTCTGAGCACAAGCCATTTACTTTATGCTGTGGCAAAAGCGCAGGCACTGGACATCTTGCTGGGAAGAGAGCTGTGGATCTCTCCCAGGTGACAGGAAGGCCTCTAAGCTAGAAAGGATAGCCTGTGGCCATCAAATACAGCCCAAGGGACAGAACAGAACATGCCCTGCCATGGCTGCTCAGGAACTGGTTCACTTCAGCCTTGGAAGGTATAGTATTATTATAACTACCTACATTGATGATATATATACCTAGATAGGAAGGGATATTATCAGTAATAATAGTAGTTATAAAAATAATAATGAAGTTGCAGTCAAAAGGGTTGCACCACCAGCTGCCAGGGCACCGACTTCAGTCCCCTCCCCTTCAGCCCAGCCATCCAGCTCAGCACAGATCCTCACAGCAATTTGTGGCTGTATCTGCAACCACTGACCCGTGTCATGGATCTGTATCTCAGGGACCGCAGGCTTCCCGTGTGAATCACAGGTTCATGGCCTTCCTTCAAGCCAGGAGCCAAGTGCCACCCTGCACATCACACCTAGGAACCAGAGCTGAAGGATGGAGCTGCATGAAGCAATGTGCCTGCTTCCTTCTTCGCCCCAGCTCTGGTACCCAAACCTGCAAGCCACCAGTGGAAGGAGCAGGGGCAGAATTCCCTTCCAGGTCCATTTCCCACCAAATGAGACTCCCACATCCTCCTCCTCTACTCTCTTGCTGCTTCCCCTGGGAATACCGAAGCGCACCAAGCATCAATCCCCTTGTGATGCTCTTACCAAAGGCCTAAGGAGCAGAGCCACAGGCCACAGACCTGATTTAGAAAAACACCGATTCCCCCCCCCCAGCTGTGTCATTAGAGAAAAAAGGGAGGAGGGAGGGGATTTAATAACACTTAATTACCATCAACTCTATCGGATCAGCCGCAGAGCAGATTTCAGGTGCAAGGAGGGGAGGGGGAATGAGGGTGGCAAGGGGAGGCTAAGAGGAGGGAGTCCAGGGAAAGGCTGGATTTCCACCACTTAAAACTCGGAAGATTTCACATGACTCAGGCAGGGGTAATTCCAGCTTTGCTGCAGCTTTGCTGTCTGCTTTTGTCATTACCAGGGGTAATGCGGGAGACTGATCCCGACAAATCTCTTCCAGCCGCCAGGTGTGAAATGGACCCTGGAGCAAGCATGGGGAAGGCAGGGCTGGGGCAGGCATCTGCTGGGGCTCTCAGTGCTCCAGAGTGCTCAGTGTCCATTCAAACCAAGGGGAGCTCACTTCTCCCTCCACCAGCACCACAGGGTCCCAACGGGTGCAGCCAAAGGGAATTCAGGCTCTCGGAGGTTTTCTGCTCTACTTGAAGGAACTGTCATTGCTACACAACCTTTCCATCAAGCTTTTACAAGGCTCGGCCTCCCCATTAGATTAGATTTAGATGAGACACTAGGAAAAGAAGCTCTTCCCTGTGAGGGTGCTGAGGCGCTGGCACAGGGTGCCCAGAGAAGCTGTGGCTGCCCCATCCCTGGCAGTGCTCAAGGCCAGGTTGGACACAGGGGCTTGGAGCAACCTGGGCCAGTGGAAGGTGCCCACGGCAGGGCGTTGGAACTGGATGAGCTCTAATGTCCCTCCAACCCAAACCAGTCTATGACTCTATAAATCCCAGACAAGATGGGAGCACGCAGCCTGTTCATCTCCTCCTTTCCTACAACAAGCTCATGACAGGCGAAGGCCGTCTTTGCTAAACCACAGTAAAAGCTTAAGGAGCCTCCTGCAAAAGGATCTCACTCCATGTCCAAAGCCAGGTCTTAGTAAGATCCTCACTGTCACTTGCCAGGGCAGAGAAGGCCTGTGCCCACTCCCACCACATCCAGCAGTAGAGATGCTGGCAGCAAGAATGGGGCCAAACATGATTTCTTCATCTGGCCTAAACTGACAGCTGCCAAACCCATCAACATACGGATCTCCCCATCTCCAAAGGGGAGGAACGCACTGGCAGAGGCTGGATCTGAACTGTCATTCAGCTCCAGTTCTGGTTTACTCCATTAACCAGACATGCACTGAGATTTTGTTTTGTTTCAAATGATCTACAACGGCAAAGAAAGGAGAATGGCAGAAGGAGCAGCATATGAGTTCTTCAGCCCACCCCAGGGGGTGAGCCCAATATTGTTCCCTACATGTGTTTCCCAGCACTTAGTCCAGTTTAGTTTCCAATCTTCCCAAACGAGGAGCCTTCTACCCCATTTATTTTCCAGCAGCTCAAACAGGATCCAAACCCCTCTTCCTGGGTTTTCCCTTTCTGCAGTCGTTCAGTTCTATTTCATGTCTCCAGGTATCAGAGATGCACATCTCCAGACACGCTGTTGCCGCAGGAGCTAGGGTTCTACTTGGGGAATTGTCTCCCAGGGAGAAAGCTTCCTCTGTGACCTGCCAGCACAGCCCTCAGCCAAGCCTCTGATATGCTCACATTTCCATATTAGACACGAGAACGTTCTGCTCTGTTTGACAGCAGCGCTGGCGCAGCCCTGTTTCCACTGAGATAGGGCTCTCTTTTGATCTCTGGTGCGCACACTGTGAGCTTTGGGGAGGGGGAAGGGAAGGTTAGTGCTTCCCTGCTGGAAGGGTTTCCAGCCCTACAGGTGTTTTTGCACTCAGTCGGAGAGGAGGAGTGATTTACTTGGCTGCCTCCCTTCTCCCTGCCCGGCCAGGCGCAGCCACAGCAGCACGAGGTGCGGGGTCACTTCTCCTCTTCAAAGGGCTGGTTTGGAGACAATGCAGCTGCAACGGGGAGAGGGCAGTCCCCATCTCCAGATGTGCATCACCCCAGCAGAGTGATGGTGGAGGAGCAGCACCCACACCAGGCACAGCACCAGGCTGGGGAAGAAGGAAGGGTGCATCCCAGGGAGATGCTGCAGACCTGGCTCGGACCAGAGGAGCCTGCTCCTTGTTTCCCTTCCCATTCTTAAATCACAAACTGCACTCACAGCATCTGGGTCTCAGCCAAGCCTGGGGCTCTAGCACAATCTCACACTTTACAGCACTGCTCCAGAGCAGCAGTGCCCAAATTCCAGATTAATTAGCCACTAGGGTCCATCCTGTTTGAAAACAGCTTGTCACAAACTCTGATCCTTCCATTTCCAGCCAGCTCCTTACTGTAGAGCTGGGAAAAGAGGGACCATTTCCCCCCAGCCCTCCATGGTACCCATGCCAAGGAACACTGCCTGACTGCTGGTGGGATAGAAGTCTGGGAGCTCTCAGCTGCAAGGTGCTCTCACAGTCTGGGGCTTAAGACACAGAATCAGTGGCTATAGCCCCTCCCTTTGAGCCCATTTTCATAGCAGGGACTGGGCAGATAAAGGCCCCCAAAGCACAAAAGTCTCTGCCCCTATTCTTTATGCTATTCCAGCATCAGCACAGCCTAGGCTTCAAATGCCTGCCACAGTGGAGAGAACAGGGGTTCCCCAATGACCTAATATAATAAACAGGTGACATGGGAGAGCAGAGAAAGGCCCAGCTCAGAACTTCCACTGTCTCAAACCCTTTTAAAGGGCAGGGAAGGCTTTCAGAGAAACAAGTGGGTGTAGAAAAGAGAAGTTTCTTTATTCAGGGCTTCCAAGGAACCCCTCTGTTAATGAGTTGGGGGAATCCCTGAGTCATTCAGAGCTAAAGGAGGAGTGCACAGTGCAAAGCCAAGGGCTGCTCAACCCACTCAAGTGAGCAAAAAATGGTGGGAAGGCCATACGAGAAATGGAATGAGGTCCCGTGACCCTGCTGCTCCCATGGCAAACCCATCAATTCGTGCAAGTTCAGCCACTTTATGAGGGGGAATCCAAATGCAATAGTTTGGTTCCAGATGGCTTGACTCTAGTTTAGCCCATTCTCAGCCAGACCACACAGGTTGCTGTTCCCTGGATTCCCTTCCTAAGCATGCATGTCTTAGTATTACCAAGGATACAGACTCAGCAGAAACAGCAAAGATGACAGCAGGTGTTTCAAGTGGGTTACAGGAGCCTCATGCCCCTGTGGAACAAAAGCATTTCAGGATCTATAGAAGCATCCTGCTGGAAAGTTACCTGCACATCTACTAGAAACAGGGATAACAAGAATAGGGCAGATAAAGAAATCAAGGAAAACAGGTAAAGAGTAGCAGTCTATAGGGATCCTCTGCACCTTTCAGAAAAGCCCAGTAAAAAGCTAACACATTTCTACTTGCATTACAGAGTTATCAGGCAGGAGAGGGTTACATGAAAGAAGAGATTTAGTACGTTCTTAGGCAGTATTAGCAATGTTATATTAAGTGACACTAGAATTCAGCATCCTTTCAGAGATGCTGCCTTTCGGATCACAATCTGGGGACACGGAGTCAAGAAGGAACAATATACATTATGCAATACTTATATATACAATACTCACATATACAATATGCAACACATGTACTGCATAATGTAAGTAGCTTAAGAAGGCTTCAGGACAAACTGATTCCCTGGATCTGGGAATATCCACCTTGAAGAGCCTCAGCTGCTGGACTCCAAACCCATCAAAACAGGATCAAGCCTCTACTCTGCTTTGTTTTTCAGGGGGTTTTAGCAGCCTAAGAGCACAGGACAGGCAGAGTGACGGAGCTGGGTATTCCTGACAGCTAATTAGGTTGAACTTAACAACAAAGCCTTGAAGGGCCTGCAAAACCTCATTTACACAACCTTGAGCCAAACTCATTAGCTGCAGGCTCCATTACCCACCGCACTTTGCCAGGCGTAAAGAAAGTTTAAACCCCCATGTTTCTAGCAAAGAACCTTCAGACAAATCAAGAGATTCAATAATAATAATAATAAAAGAAGCTGTAAAAAAGAGAAACCTTCTGCAGATTCCATCTCTATAGGAACAGTGCCATAAATGCATACGAAAGGCAGCCCTATTCTCCCGGCTAGGCTTCTTTTTTTTCCCCTTTAAAGGAACAGATGCCAGCACGATAAGCCTGTGTGTCTCTTTTCTATTAAACACGTAACCAAGCTACTCTGCCTGAAAAGTAGAAATACCCCGAAAAATCCACCTCAAAGGCTGCAGCGTGCTTGTTTTTAATCATAAAGCAATTATTCTAATGAAGAGGCAACCCCTTTCTCGCACTGCAAGCCTCCCTCCGATGAGATAAAGAAAGCACAGAGCACTGGTAGCCTCCTTCATGCACCCTCGGTGCCAGACACTCACAGCTCCCACCCCACAGCCTCTTTGCAAGCCTCCCTCCCCTCCCTCCTTAATTTCAATTAAGTTCCACTCTTAAGAAAGGAGAAGAAAGGGGAAGGGGATGGGGGATGGAAAAGCAGCACTTACCCTTTGGGGACTCACTTCTGGCTTTCTTGCTTTCTAAAGGACACTCACTGCTGCTGTTGGGAGAACATACTCTTCTCTTGCCTAAAATTTCATCTAGGAGAGAGATGAGAAACCTGAGCATCAGATAAGGTTGTACTTTTCCTCTTTGCAGAAGCAAGCAGAGAGACTTTGGTATTTTGCTCCTCTCTCACACACACACAGACACACGCACACAGATATTATAAGCGGGGGTGGGGGGGGGGAACAGAAAGTAAGAAAAATCATCATCTTGAGAGCCTTGATCTGCTTTCCTAATCACGCAGCCCAAAAGCACATAATGACTATTCACACCCTGATCAATGCAACGCTCGAAAGCTATAAATTCCGAATCCAGTTGATTTCCTTACTGAGTTTCATCATTTGCTCTGGTGCCTTTTGTCCCCCTGGTGCTTCCACTCCTTTCATGCCCTGATGCAAAGCAACTGGGGGAGAGGAAGGGGAGGAAAAAAACAACACAGGGAAAAAAAGCACAACAGATCTCTGAATCTTCCTACCACAGTATGTATCTGTCTCTCTCTCGCTCGCTCTCTCTCAATCTCTCCCCCCCCTTTCCTCCTCCTCCTCCTTCAAAACCTCAAGGTCCTTAGCAATCTTCCCCCTCTAGATTGTACGGAAACACTCAAGCCTTTTGCATTACTGCAGCCTTACAAACCCAACACAAAATATCTAATATACAATTACAGCGTCCCCGAACAGATTTAAAATCAATATCCTCCCATAAGGCTGGGGAAACTGAAAGCATGATGTTGCATATGGGCAGGAAGGAAGAGCCTGTTTGTCACTGCAAGCATCAAATTCTCATCTATCAAGGGCTCGTTAAAGATGCAGCATCTTAAGAAGGGGGAAAAAAACCCCATCTCACAAACAAGCACCATATTTGAGCGAGCACACGTGGATGTGCCTGCGAGCCAACACGCAGGCAAAGCTCCTGCCGCTCGCCCCGAGTGTGGTGGGTAAGAAAGGTTACAAACCCCCTCGGTCCTGTTCATAAGAACAACAGGATTACTGCTGCGCCAGGGGACATCTGAAGCCAAGCAGCTGTCCCTCATCCTTAGAATCACTCCAGTTACTCTGGATTGAGCCAAGCAAGCCCAGGTTGCTGCCTTGGCACTGGACTGAGCAAGGTGCTCCAGAGCACAGCTCTGTGGCTGCCACAGTGCCGAGGGCAGAGCCTGCCAGGCACTGCCTCCATCCAAAGAGTAATGCTGGAAGCCTGCAAAGTTCCAAGTGGCATTTCGAGGTTCTAAAGAGCACAAGATGCCTCCGACTGTATCTTGCCATGACCCTGTTAACAGAACTGATGCTCAGAGACAACTGCGGAAGCTTGAAACCATCCATAACCAAATACAACAGAACAGTGGCACCAGGAAAGAAGATGGGAAAGGATGGAGTCAGGCAGTGACAGCACTTCAGTTTTCTCAGCACTTCATATCCCAGGTATTGAGTCAGCTCCTGCCTCAGTTTACCCTTTAAATACCTCTCCAAAGCCACAGTCCCTATGAGCTTGCTAAGCCAGCATCAATGCTAGGAAGTACCTGGCCACACAGCACAGACAGAGTTACAAGCTCCCTCCCCTTGGAACGCTTCATCCTTCATGCTGATTTTCCTGGAAATGCCAGGCTGGTGCTGCAAACCCTCAGCACTGGAGGCCAGGATCACACATATCCTCCTCAGGAGGGTTCTCATCCGGGATTTGTGGCTTTGAAACAACACAAGCCCCATTGCTCTGCTCGCCCCTCCCAGCCTGGCCAGGAGGCAGCAAAACCCAACAGGGCTTGTTCTGATATCCTTCAGGCAGGAGAGGCTCCATGGAGGAGCTGTGACAGCAGCACCAGCTCCATGTGACAGCAGTCAGAATACGAGCAGCGCAGATTCCTTGGTTTCACAACTCTGCCAAGGCACCTCATTACCCTCCTATCACTCCTTCTCTCTCGCTATTCCACTCCCACCCCCGTGTGCCCATCTGCCAGCAGACTCGCTCCGACTAGCACCATGCCCTGCTATTCCCAGGCACGTCAGCAGGACAGGCTGCAAGTCCCACCTCGCTCCCAACCGGCTGCACTTGGGCAGGGGAAGACTGAGATCACACAGTAACTCTGAAGCAGCACCATCTCCATCAGAGCTGTACCCACCCATCTCCAGAACAGCCACTTGCAGCCCCATGAACAGCCTGCATCCACACTGTGCCATGGGGAGAGCTCTGGATGTCTTGCAGTTGAGATGTGAACTTCGGGGAGATCCCATGTTAGTGCATTCATCTCTAGGATGACCTGCAGTGTTTTCCTCCCAGCATCTCAGGCCCACATTGCACCAAAGCACCAGATCCCACACACCGAGTCTGTATTTGGGTCCCCCCCCACCAAGCAGTTTTCATGGCAGTTATCACAGAGTGAGCATTTTCCTCTTTTTAATTCCCTTTATTTAAGGCAAAGCCCTGCAATGTGCCAGAGGCTGCCTCTGTCCCCAGCAGTGTGGGCACTAAATCACCAAGATACACAATAAGCAAGAGAAAGGGAGTAATTATCACCAGTAGCCGGGATGGAGGCACGAAGATCTAACAATCCACCCCAAATTTACTGCAGCAGCAGAGAGCACGAGACTGAGTAACAACCTCCTGAATGCCAGCCCAGCAGTGCAAGGAGTCAGACCCCCCCCTTTAGGTGCAAAGCAGAGAAGAGGCAGGTTATATTTTCATTAGTTACTTACTAAACTCACAGATCACAACCTAAACGACAACGTATTCGTATTACAGCACCAATCCTTTCCTCTTTACAACATAAACCATACGCACAGCTTTGGCACATCACACAGTAAACAGATGCCCTTTACAGCACCCTGTATTCTAAATTCATCCCCTTACACCCACATACCATTCATCTAACCATTCTTTGCCCTCCCACAAAGAACCAGGACAGCGGTTGAAGGCACTGGGTTGGGAGCATCCACAGTCCATCTCCCCCTGACTTTGCAGCAGCAGCAAAACCAAATATGTTTTGCAAATGAGCTGGCAGCAGAGCTTCTGGATGCCTTACCACCCTCACAGAGACAGGTTGTGCATTTAGAGTACACTGCCACTCATCGACCACAAAGCCAGCAGATAGCTGTTTGCTCAGCCCATGCACCACCAAAAGGCAACACTCCACCTTAGAGAACGGGAGGGATGGCTGGGGGGGTGGCTTGATTTTTTCTCCTGTTCTGTTCCCCAAATCCCTGCTTTTTGCCTCTTTTCTCCTGCCTTCCACAAAGCATTTCAGTTGAAAGGAAGCCAAATAAAGCTGAAAATGAAACACATTATCAGTAGAACTGTAACATTATGAAGCTAAGCCAGGCAATAATGCAAGTAAGGAGTGCTAGAGGAAGCCCCAAGCATACAGATCACTGCCACCAGTGCCACACAACCATCCCTTGTCTCCTATGCAGGTCCCCAGATCCTGCATTACATCAAGGCTCCTGCCAGCCCAGTCTAGTACAGGAAGTGATCCAGAGAGCTTTTTGGAAATAAAGTCAATTTCCCTACAGATCAAGAAATCCAAGTGGATTTCTTCCCCTTTTTCATAGGGAGAGAAGTCCAGCACTCACCTGCTGCACTTCAATGGGAAACATGAAGAGAGACAGACCAGGAAAGCTCAGCTGGAGGAGGACAGCACTTTTGGCCCCATATACAAGCATCACCCAATGGCTTTGCAACCATAAAGAGAAAGGATGCAGGTATGGCACCATAACATGAGCTTCTGCAGAAGCCAGGGCAATGTGGGTTGATCTGATCACAGCCCTCTTTGGGCCTGAGACACACAGATAAGAGGCCATGGGTGGAAGCATCACCTGGAGGTAACAGTGCTGTGTACTCCTGCACTGCTGCTAATCCTCAACCTCCCATCTTCATTATCAGCTTGGAAGAGAGCACTTGGAAGCCTAAATCAGCTGTGAAGATTAGAAGTTATCCCTAGGTTCCCCCAAAGACAAAGGGACTCCATCTCCGCTCTTCACAAGGGAATGTGCAGCGGAGATGCACCAAGGATACACACTGCATCGATGGCAGGGTGAGAACTGAGCCCATGTCCTCGTGACTGAGTTCCACCTGCAGAAGGGAGATGAACAAACATGAGGTGGTCACGGAATGTTGTTAAATGGGTGGACGATAGAGAGGATCCCAATTACAGCTGAAAGACTGCGCCAAGACTTTCTGCACTGTGTTATGCTACAGCACAATAGGAGGAGATCAAGACCTATCTCACGCTCCTTATCCATATCATTGGCTTTGCTATGAAAGCTTCTTGGACCCAGAAGTCTCCGAGTAAACACAGAACTGAGCCAACTTACACGGGAGATCACCCAGGCTCAGACAGCCAACATCTCATGAGAAGAAAGTCCTTTTTCCATCCTCTTCCACATTATATAAAGGGGAGGAAAACATCCTCTCTTGCTCTTAACTCCCCCCATCAGACTTAAAACCCTGGAGATGACAATTCCCACCGACCACTCTGAAATGTCTTGGCAGCATCCCTGTTTATTCATCTCTTCCCTTTCCCTTGGCACACACAGGCCACCACCAGAGGAGCTGCTCTGCTCAGACAAGCCTGGTGCTCCAGCCCTGCTGCTCCGTCTGGTCCTGTGCCGAGTGTGACAGGTTTGTGGGGACCCTGGAGGCTTCCATCCCCATGATGGGCTTGTGTCTTTGTGAGAGGCTGCACCAGCTTGCGGAGTCTCAGCAGGCCCAGAGCCGCTCTCACAAAGGGGCCACGCAGGAGGCAGCGTGGAATCTGGCTGCACATCGGCCTCATCCCTTGCCAGCAGGAATCAATGGAACAAAGGGAGAGTGAAGCACAAGGTCATGGGAATAACGGGCCATAATTTAACTGAGGGCAACGGGAATGGGAAACAAAAATAATCATTGGGGAAGCTGGGGGAAGGGAAGCAAATGGGCTTGGGGGACTTGGGATGCTAGAACAATACAAGGGCATGGCAGCTCATGGGGCAGGGTTAGTTCTAGCAAGGAAGGGGGAGAATATGGCTGGATCACTGCAAAGGGGATGTTGAATGAGCTGCAAAAGAAAGGTAGCATCCTCCTCCCAGCAGGTCAGCTTAATGGCTTTAGGGACATGGCAGGCAGCAGGCTTCCAACCTTAGCTATTGTACTGGGTTATCTCGTCGCTCCTTTGTGTCACATCTGTATCTGTTTGTTGGTTGTCACTTAGATTTAGATTGCAAGTTCTCCAGGGCAGGAAGCATCCTTTTGCTAGCTGCTGTACCAGTCCTAAGAGTACGAACAGTACAAACAGCAGAGCAAGCTGGGCCCTCCTGCCGTGGGTCTGAACCTAGCCTAGACCAAGGTATCTGCTAATGTTCCCAAAGCATCACACTTCAAATTCACTAACCCCCTCCTAAACATGAGTTAATGGCATATGAAAGCTGTGAAAGCCTGCAACCAGAGAGTAGTTGAGTAGGATTCCCAATGTACAACACATCAACCATCCTTCCTTAGGCATGAGAAGCTGCCTGCATCCCCTGTCTCAGCTCTCCCCACCAGACCATCTGCCTTTCCTCCTACCATGCAAACAGTATCCTGCTACTTCCCACCTCCTTGTGCTCACTCCAGTTGCCCAGCTGGAGCTAAGCACCTACAAGGACTGTCCAATATCTCACCCAAGGAGTGAAACAGAGGGAGATGGAGACCACGCTGGAGCCATCCTCCTGTTTATCACGAGGAGGTTTATTAGAGATGGTGCATCAACATCCCCTCATCTCACCAGATCCATTTTTACAGCATGCACCAAGCCACAGAAAGGTGGTAAATATTCATAGTATGAAAAACCACTCATGGAGAGGATACAGTGCAGATGAGAGAGCTCTGAATTCATTTGATATGCTGCAGAGAGGATTTTTAGCAATTGCAGACTTGTGAATCCCCACTCGCTTCCAGGAGACATTTAAAGACTGAGGCTGGGAGGGTGGGCTGGAAGTCCAGGCCTTTTGGAGACTCACTCTATGGCTCTAGAAAGCAGCATGTTCTAGTGGGCAAGACAGGAGAAGGCTGAAGCTTGTTAAATCACAAGACTTAAGCATGGTTCCAGTAAGGATCAGACTTTAAAAGGACCACAAACCTCTGAGGCAAAGGTCATTTGGCCTCAATTTATATAGTTGTGATATAAAGCTATGAGAACTGGCATCATTCCCCTGACACAGACACCTCCTTCAGTCCTGGCAATGCCACGCAACAACCCACCATGCCAAAAGGTGGGTACAGCAATGTGGGACAGCACCCACGTTTCCTTTTGGGCTTCTAGGTGCTGCATCTTCCACGTGTGGCTTGTGCCAGCATCCCGGTATTCCCTCCACCACCAGCACAGCAGCTCCACCTCCTCTGGCTGCTCCTACAGAGCTCCTGCCATCTCTTTGGAGAAGTGAATGCTGAAGACAGTGCTTTCCAGCAGAGGTGCTGGTGGTGCCGTACCCTCAGCACCATTTCAGTGGCCGATTACACTCCTTCAGCCCCTGAAAAACACCAGCGCTCCTCCAGCCCGTGACAGCTTTGACAGCCAGACTCCTTAATTCCTTTTTCTTATTCCCTTAATCTGTCATCTTTATCAGGCTGGGGAAGTGCCAGGCAGCATGCAGGAGCCCCGGCCCCGATCAATCTCCACATTACAGCTGACAGAATGGTGCTAATAACTTATTGATCTAATGTTTGCCAAGCCCCACTGGGGCTGAAAGGCTGCCATTGATTGGCTTGAGGGAAGGAGCCTCTCAGCTGAGAGCAGAGTGGAAAGCCTTCAAATTGTCTTCTTCCCGAGGAGCTCGGAGATGGAGGGAGGGTGGGGAAGGGAGAACAGGGAGGACAAGGGAAATAAAGGCAGGAAGAGGAATGGAAAGCAAGAAGGGTGCATATGTGAGATGGGGATTAAGAATGCTAAAAAGAAGGGAGAGAAAAGGGTCTGAGGACCAAAGAGATGCAAGGAAAAGAATGGGAAAAGGGAGAAGAGCAGAGGGAAGAGGAGGAATTGAGAACAAAAAGGTTGTGCAGAGCTGAAAAATTAATGAAACAGGGAGGTGACCCTCTTCTTGCTCACAGCAAATCATTAATGAAGTCCCCCCAACCCCCAGCCCTCCATCCTAGGACAAACCCTCCCAAGGCTGCTCACACCTGATGTAAAGCAGGCGGCACTGCTGACTGCCCTGACCAGTTCTGAACCATAGGCTGGCATCTGGGGAGAGGGCATCACAGGACAGATCCCAGCTTAATTTATGAGCCTGTTCCCCGGTGATACACAGGCCACCCATCTCCTCGACTGGCACTGAATGGGCTAAGAACCAGAGCAAGTCATCAGACATGCTTAGCAGAGGGAAAGGGGAAACCTGGGCTAACCTGTGTATGCAGAGACAGCAGGAGGGGAAAAGCCCCAGGCCAATACATGGCCTTTTACAGTAATTGTAGTAACGGTTATCATCTGCTTTCCCTTTTAGCCAAATGAGCCCGGTCTGCCCCAGGGTACACACTGGAGCAGTGCTGTGACCAGGGCCTGAGCGAGCAGGGCTTCAATAGGCAGTCATGGTCACACACTGCCCTGGAGGTTCCCCTGCCCTGAGGCTCTAAGGGCACAGTGCTCATGGGGTCAGGTCTGGTTTTCTGGGGGGACCTCTCTCAAGTCTATTGATCCAAAAGGTTGGGTCAATGTTTTCACGTGTCTCCTCTAACACAGCTCTCCCCACACACAGCCCTGCACCCCCTTCTCTTCAATGGGACATCTCCATCACTTCCACCTCACAAAGCTGTGAGCCACAGGCACACTGCTGTTGGCTTAAATACAAGGAGCAGAGAACAACGTACCAGGGACAGCACCCTCAATTCCGTGTGGGCTTCTAGGTGCTCAATCTTCTGTGAGTGGCTTGTGCCAGCATCCTGGTATTCCCTCTAACACCTCCTCTGGCTGCTCCTTCTACAAATCTCCCAATATCTCTTTGGAAAACGCCTGCTACCTGGGCATCTAATCACAACACAGGCTTCCCAAGCGCACAGCTATAGGGAGATGCTGTGGGGACAGTGTTACCTCGCTGTGCAGCAAGAGCAGAAGGTTAAGCTTTGCAGAACTAAACCCAGAGCATCCAAACCTGATGACACTGAGACACACACATGCACTGGAGCAGGAACAGGGTCAAAACCCTGGCTCTGAAGCATCAGCTTGCCCTGTGGCAGGGTCAGGGGCAGTGACTCACTCTGTGCCTCCTCTCCCTGCGCTTCCACCCACAGCAGCAAGCAGGAGTGGACAAGTCAGGTGCCACGTTACGATCTGCACCGGGTTTCTATATATAACATCAGTGAGATGTCACCGCACCAGTGATTTGTTTTCAGCTCTTTACTGGCTGCTGCGAGGCACCTGGGAAAGGAGGTGGGAGCAGGGGGTGGGGAAGAGGTTATTTTTGGAAGCAGGATAATCTTGCTCTTCCTGGAGCTGCAAGGGAAGGAGGAAACAGTCAGTGCTTACAGCGGTTTCAAAGCCACAACACATACTGGCCATAAGCTTGGTGGCTGATTCAACTGCCAGTGAGCAATGGGCTCATGGTCAGCCTGCCCTGCAAGGCACAGAGGAGATCGAGCTACCTCAGCTGTCACAGTGAGCCTGGTCCCAAAAGGGAGGGAGACGCTCCTTGAAACACATCCCTGACCTTCCCAAAGGTGCTACAAGCACCCTCCTGCCAGAAGCAGGCTTCAAATCCCTGCCAAGAGCAAGGCTTACTGAACTCCAACAACAGGGCACTAAACTGCCTTGGCTCCTTCTCCTCCTGCAGTGATAAAGCCAAGGATAAAACCTTAACACTCACACCAGCAAGATTCCATGCACTAACCTATGCTGCAAGAGCAGTTGCAGGGCACAGTAAAAGGAAAGGCTTCCATGTTGGGCTTTCACATTTTTCCTTCATCTCCCAAGATCTCCATTTGTATTACAACAGGATGCTGGTTACCTCCCACTCCCACAAGGCATCAGAAGAACTAAAAATGAACCTAAAACAGAGCATGAAGAAAGGACAGTCCTCCAGATCCAAGACAAGAGCATGCATGGCATTGACAGAACCCAGACCCTCATGTTGGCCGGGTGAACAAGCGTCCTTCATGGTTAAACACCTAAACCAAGGTGCCTGGGTTTCCAACTCCTGGATGCCCCTTCGGAGGTGATTTTCTGCTCGATTTAAGGCAGCAGTTCAATAAAGGCTTCTGCTTAATTTTTTGTTGCTCTTTGGCTTAGTTAAATGAGAACGTGCCTGCATCCCAGCTCATTACCACATGCTCAGCAAACAGCCGTTCGCCGTGGTTCTGTCTCTAACCATTAGCTATAACATCCTTGATCCCAGGTCTTTTTCACCCCCAATATTAACTCCTCCACAGCAGATGAAAGCTCCAGGTCTCCACGAAGCCACTGGGAAGCCCTCTGTGGTTGGCACACACTTCAGGGATAGGCCCAAAGAAAGACAACTGCTTTGATCAGCTACGGATCCACGTGCGAGAGGTACAAGTGCTGCCTTGTCAATGCAAATTCCAAACAGATCCAATTTATGCGGATCTGTTTACAGTTCACTCCTGAAATGTCTCCTTTGTTTAGACAACAGAGCATCAAGTGGGAAGATGAGACGGGAGTGTTAATACAGAACAAATAACCTCACATGGAGAAAGGAGAGAGCGCTCTTCCATGATGTTTTTGGGACACGTAGATGAACACTGCTTTTTACCACCCCAAGAGCAACACGTAATGCATGGCCTCCAAGGGACACAGATGTCCTGTTCTCCCCATCAGATGGGATTTCCATAGGAATCAGGTTAACATGCAACTGTTCCGGTCACCGAGGAGGCTCTCAGGGTTTGTCATCTCCATCAAACCGAGCAGCAAGCCCTAGGAAAAGCCCAGGCTCTCTGAGAGCTCTGCAACAGTAGAAAGCTGGCCTTGTGCTGCTTCCCACACCCCAGCAAAGAAGCCTCTAATCACTGGGGAAGTGGTCTTTAATCCACACCCATTAAATACAGAACCATAGCACACTGCTTGCTGTTTGGAGCGAGACATGATGTTCTGCCATGTCTCCAGTAAGCACCCTCTCTCAGACAATATGCAGACATCAAACCAACTCCCTCTAATCACCAGGGACAGAAGGAAGAGAGGGAAGATCTACCCACCTTCCTCTAGCATCAGTGAGCCTGATTCCTCCACTTCTATCCATGCAAATAGTCCTACTGCAACTGGAAAGTCATGAAATGTGGCACTGCAGAACAGAGGGTATTTGAGGAGAGAAAGAGGAGAAATTAACAGGATTTTTGCAGGAGAGAAATGGTTTAGAGCCTTGGGACCAGGACTCTATTGCAAAATGCTTGTTCAGATCCTACAGCAGCGTGCGAAGCACACGCACACCAGGGAGGAGACACCCTATTTGCTCCATGAGCCCTGCAAAGCCTCCTCCGTCCTCCCCCATCCCATGCAGCCAAACTGGATAGAGGAGATTGGCCTTGTTTACAGACACACTGTGAGCTGCTTAGAGGGGTTCTAAATCCCTGTTTGATGTGCAAACCAGCAGCTTTGCTCCTGTGCCTTTGTCAGGCAGCCCTGGCTCTGCTCATCCTTGTGTGTGTGTCTCTCAGTTCAGATTAAAAGCGCCTTGTGCCATCATCCGCTCTCAAGGCAAGCCCCTCTGGTAGTGCCCACGCTGGACCCTGTCTGCTGCTTCTCCTTTAGCTGATCCATTGGGAAAGGGCTTTTACATCCTCATTAGGCTCACCACCTCCCAGTGTGTGCTCCCCCAGAGGCACTGAAGCGTACTCGCTTTACCTTTGCAGATGTTATTAAGCTGCTTACTGAATCTCACCACTGCAGGCTGCCTCTCTATGCTCCTAAGGAACTACAGACCCCATTAAACACACTTTTCCTTCTCCTCCTCCATTTGGCATAGTATATCCCCATTGTGACTGCAATTTAATTAGCACCAAGGAAAGCATTTGCCAGCATTTTCCACTGCAGAACACCTCAAGAGAAGGATGCAGCAGAAAACCAAGTCTGCAGAGTCAAGAGAAGGGACACCACTCACCTTTCCTACATAAACTGGCCTGGGAGCTCTGAGCATCACCAAAGCTTATTCTTCCAGGTAGGGTCTACATATTCCATGCCCATGGCAGGGGGCTGGAACTAGATGATCCTTAAGGTCCCTTCCAACCCAAACCACACTGTATGTTCTGTAGTCCTCCACATGGCCAGCACTTAGGTGAAGCAGCTCCCCTCTCTTCCCTACAAAGGGACTATCTCTGGGCAAAAGCCAGCCTTACTTCTCAGCAGCTGGATTAGCCCACCCTGGGTTTAATGAATACATATAGTCCAAACACTGGCTAGAGCAGTAGGAGGAGATTAAATCCAGCAGCTGGGTATAAGCCCAGTTTAGACATGACCTAGACCTCAAATGAGGAGCTAGATAGCACTTTGATCAATGGAGAGCAACAGAGATGTCAGAGAGGTGAGTGCCCTTCCTTCAAACAACATCCTCTAACACAAGAACTTAATGCTCTTTCAGTCTGTGCTGGAAACAACGAATTCTTACACACTTGAGATTTGCACAACCAGTTGGTGACCCAGGGACTACAGAAACCAGTGCTCTTTACTTTGCAAGCACAAGCACCTCCACTCCCAGTCACAGAGAGGCAGAAAAAGCAGAAATGTACTATATTCTGAGGACATGATACTATCAACAGTGAACCCAGAGAAGAAACAACAGCGTGAGACGGTGCAGATGGGTAACATCCTAAACCAAGGAGATGGGTTTCTTTAGTCAGTTCAGAATTCAGAGTCACAAACAGGGCAGCTCTTCCCAAATCCCACCCCCCCGGGACCTAAGGAAACCTGTGCGCCTCAGTGCTAATTGTAATAAATCTGTAGTGCCACTGAGCAGACGCAACACACACGAGCTTGCTCCATGATTAAGAGATCTCTGTAATACCTCCAGGTCCCCAGTGTGCCCCGAGCAGTGAGATGCTGCTAACATGCATCAAACATAAGAATATCTCAATCATCACCAGGGCCCACGGTGGCTCTGAAGCCGATCAATAGGGCAATTAGATTTTATCAGCACACGCCTCTCGGCCACCACCTTCTGCTGTCACTGCAGAAGCCTCGGCTCAGGGCTGCCAGGTCCAGGTGTCACCGAGAAGCATCAGCTGAGGCAGAGCTCTGCCTTATTTTGGTAGATTTTTGCTGTTGGTTTTCTGTATTTCCTTTAAAGGTCTGGTATCAGGGGATACTTCAAACAGGAGTTAAGCTGTCAGCTATTCTTATCGAGGTGTCTTGCTTCCCTACCTCACTCCCAAACCTCTTGCAGGCTGAATCTCTACATCTCAGAATAACCCTTAAATACTAGCTCTTCAAATTAGTTCTACCATCCTCTCTTTCTACCCCTGCTAGTAGAAAGAAAGAGAACCAAGACATAAACCCAGTAATCAGCATCAGCTACAAATCCCAGCACATTCTGCTTCTGCTCCCTTGACTTGCATGTCCGAGAGGCGGTGACACAGGTACCAGCTCAGCACACCTCTAAAGTTAGAGTTGGCAGGTTCTGCATAGACTTTGGCCAATGAGCCTTCCCTTAGTCAACAGACATGTAAAGTGAGCCAGCTCCAGACAGGGGGGAGAAATCAGGGTTAAAGTGCCCCTGTGGAGATGCGACAATGCCCCCTCTCCCTTTAGATACCCAATACCCTCATCATCCCCATACCTCCTCTTTTGCTGGCCAACTGCTGTTAGACACACCAATCTGTTTTCTATTTCTCACATTTCCTATGGTGAAGAAGCTAACCAGAGAATCTCAAATAAGAATATTAAGAAAGAAGAATGAAGACTTCCGCATCTGCTCTTTTCTACTGCTGAACACTGGTGTGAATGAAAAGTACCCTTCACACTGCTGGAATGGATCTCAGAGAACTTCAGCAACACTGGTCAAGCCCAGCAGTTTCTCTGTAAGCAAACAACATTAAGAACCATTTTAACAAAGAGGGTCAGCTGAGACAGACTCCAGCACGATCATACAGAAGAACCTACCTCTGGCCAGTTGGGCTCTCAGAGCTGTGTAGGAGAAGGGGCTGTGGAGGTTGGTTAATGAAGAGAACATGGAGATTCAGCTGTGAAAGCAAAGCCTGTGGTTGCTTTACAGACATACCCCAAACCCCCCAGTTCAGCACAACACGAATATGGGACTGAACACTTGACCGCTAAAGCAGTTACCTCAGAACAAAATCCAGCAGGCAGGAGGAACCTCTCTGCAAAGGGGTCAGGCCTCCCACAAAAGGCAAACCAGGTACCTGCCAGGTTACTGAATATGCTCCAAAGTCATTCCCAAAGCCTGTTAGATGTCGTGTTCCCTTCAGATCCAGGGTTTAGTTACACAGTCAGCAGAATTACTTACAACAAAATATGATACCCACAAACATACATGAAGCTACATATAGAAAAGATTTCCAGGAAAGGCCTACATTAACGTACACAGAGAGACCCAATAATGATTTGGAAGGACAGGTATCACTCAATAGCATAATTCCCAGTTTTTCCCCAACTTTTATTTATAATCATAAATAATTCTCTATTACCACTGCCTCACTTGTTGCCTGATTCACACCTATCACCAAAGCATCCTCGCCCATAGCTCCTGCACTGACATCCACAGAGGCACAGTGCAGGACCCAAGAGGAGCATTTCTGGTTTCACCACATTAAGCTGAAACCAGATGAGCCTCCCCGCAAAGCCAGGTAGAGCAATAAAACCAAACACTCCTGCTCACAAAGGAGCTGGCAGGCACCGAGGCAGCACGGGGAACCTCTGATTAATGAAATTACAAATCAAGCCATGCTCTCTGCAAGGCCTTTCTGCTTCACTTGACACCAACCCTGGGGACATTTCACTTCTTCGCTGGTGCAAGCTCCTTTGCCAGGAGTTGAACACAGAGCCCTGGATCTGAGAACAACACAGGGCTGAGATCTCAAAAGGACTTTAATATTGCCATGAAATCCTTTCAGTGTTCATCTTCAGCCAGAATATTAAGAAGCCTTCGTACAGCTCACTCCGAAGTGTAATACAAACAGGCACAGACAAAACAACTGCTGCAATAATGAAGAAAGGAAAGAGAGAAAGAGAGGAGGGAAGGCAACAAACCCGAGCCAGCAGGACCTGCTCCAGCTGCTTACCTGCTGCTCCTAAGCCAACATCGATGCTGTTTCTCTTGAATTCACAGCGGCTCTGGGTCTCTGGCATAACGAGCTGACGGCTCTGATGCAGGTTGGAGATGATAGTGGAAAGGTCGTTATCGCGGCTGCAACAGAGCAGAAAAGCACCAAGTTAAGGCAATCCTATTTGCCACCACATAATTGATTTCTGTGTGTATGAGCATATGTGTGCGCGCACGCAAGAGCCTTTTGTTTGCCTCTGGCAGAGCTGTATTTCACTCAAGGTTCTCCCCCTCCTACCCATCAGGTTCCTAAGTAACCTCCTCTCATTTTGGGGAGCGGAGACTTAAGTGCAAAGCACTTCCCAAACAGCACTCTCATTTCCCATCAAGGGCTCTGCAGCTGCCAGAGCTCCTGATTTCACTTTTGCCAGATATAACTTGCGTGGGCCAGAACTTACATCTCAGATGGAAAAACTCAAAGTGTAGGAATTGGCACATCTATTCCAGAATTAATAAGAAACTTGAACTGAAAGAACTGATAGTTTTCTATCAGTTGCCACCCTTTTTAGTCTTAAAAACAAAGTCAGTTTTTTCCACTCCATCACTGCTGGAGCCCAAGGCTACTTTAGTTGCTTGAAGACTAGCTCTTCTTTAAAGAGAAAAACCCACCACGAAGCTGGGCATCAGCATTGCTCAGAGCTGAGGGGACACAGTTATTTACAAAGCTAATTTCCAACTCATCAACAGAGCCTGGAATAACACTCCCTTCCATCCGGGAAAAGAGAATGCATTAGAGCAGTTCAGCATCATGCTGTCCTTGCATCCAGTTGCTGCTAAGTTGACTAGTTTTGTCTTTTATCCCTTTTTATGGAGAAGGAGAAAGCAAAAAGACATTCCCTGTAGCAAGTACTGCAGTTCAGCTATCAAATGCTTTTGCTTAGAAGCTGCTATCCACTTGTACAATATTGTTGACTAAATGATGCACAAACACTGAAGAACAAGCTAAAACATACACATGACACTCAATGGAAATGCTGGAACGGCTCTCTTTTGTTTGTATGTTACATCACTCAACCTTTTAGCACAAGGTGCTGGCTCCAAGCTGAACGTGGCTATTTTAATCCCTCCCCTCTTCCTCAATGGAAGCTGACAGCCAGGAGAACCAGAGCCACTGAGAACAAAATCACACAGATCAGCAATAGTGCCCTCCCTCCCACAGCCACAGCTCGCTCCCAACCTCTACTCACATGCCAAGAGCACCCACTCTGTGCTGCTGCGACACGCAGCACATGACACCAACTCCCTGGTGCAGAGGAGAGGGTCCTCACCTGGGCCCAGCAGGACAACACGGAGGGTGCATTATCTGCAGAATCACCTACCTATGATCTTCCTTTAAATATCCCCCCTTATCCCCCCCTTACCTCCTCCCCAGCAGGGCTATCAGCACTAGCAACAGGAGCAGATCTGCTCAGATGCTCCAGCGAGCCCAGCCCTAGTGCAGAAGCAGGGGCTAATCTGTCGTCTAGCTCCCTGCTAATCAGATAAGTTTATGACAGAAAGTCTTTAGACAGAGGTACTTTCAGCGGGCGTCTGGCTCCAGATTTTCACAAGATGCAGCAGACAAAAACAGACTCTCTGTTCCCCACTGCTCCCCCCATCCCCAGGCTCAGCCAGCTGATAGGATGCTGGGCTCCCAAAGCCTTTGAGCACCCATTGCATCTTCCTCCGCTAAACCAGTTCAGATTCCTCCTTATGCAAGCAGAAGGCTAATTACTTAAGCAAGCCCACAGGTGAGTGGGAAGCCCATTTCTCCTGTGCCAAGCAGTTTTGGGTCTTATCCTCTTTTAGCTGCCACCTTTAAGATGCATTATGCAAATATTTGGGTGTCTTAAGTCATTTATGGGATTAATGTGAAGTGATTATCAGTTCTTTTTAATCATGCCAATCAATAACTGGATGTCAGGGACAGAGGACAAATGCAGATAAACGCTGCCATCAGCACAACGCTGGGGAAAGGGCGGAGGAGAGGAGCCAGAAGTGCAGAGGGAGAGAGGCAGGGAGTAGGAAGAGAAAAATGGGATAATTGCCTCTTTGCATTTGCAAAGCATCTTGCATCCCAATCCGAGCCCAAAGCACCTCTGATACATCAACATGGCAAGAGAGGGATCAGAAGGAACTGTTTTATCCTCTTCTTCTGGAAAGGACCATTGGAAGAGACCATAGCAACTCCTTAACATGACTTGATTGTCCAAACACTGTGATCTAACCACTGAAAACTAAACCCAGGAGATCAGTGTGGAAGAAAACATTACCACATCCCAGAAGTAGTGTCTCTTTCCCAACGATCTTGTGTTTTTAGGAGACTTTCCACAGCTTTAAAATCAGAATCATCATGGTATGCAGAGGTGTGATAGCAAGTCATAACTCCACACACAACCAGATAGCATAAGGCTGACAGGTATACCCTATAGGCTCCAAATTCAACTCAACCTACCCACACTATTAGGCAGGAAAAACATGACTTTGCTGGAATACCTTTGCAGAAAGCAAACTGAACACCAAGGTGACATTGAGAGGAAAGGGGAGAAAAGACCAGAGATAAGGCAAACAGGCCGAGACAGCTTTTAACACATCAGACTGGCCCCAGGAGCTGCTCCTTTTCTCTTAGTGCACACGAGGTTGGAAGCAGAGGCTGCCTTTTTGTTCTGGGCTTGTTCTACAAGTGGCACAACAGCAGGTAGCTTATAGCTGGGGCTCAGTGTTAGTATGGGAAAGAGAGACTGAACGGTAACCAGAGCTCCTTATGAAAAGCTGAGAGATCTTTCTGCAGAGGTGAAGACTTTAAGCATGTTTTAACACTCTGTAGGCCAAGATGGCCCCAGCAGATACAGCTGCACGCAGCTGCAATCCGCCTCCCTCATCAGCTCATGCAATCAGCATTGCATGGACCCTAATGAGGGACACACTTGTGTAAGGCTCTGCGTTGACCACAAAGGACTTTCCACCGCCATGTTGGATGAACAGAATAGAACACCAGTTTTGGTGCGGCAGGTGACAACTCTGCCCCCTCCCCATTCCTTGTGGAATGTAGGAAACAAGGAGAATTGGTACCAGAGACCCTCCTGAACCTCCATAAAGCAAAGTCATAGAATCATAGAATGGTTTGGGTTGGAAGGGACCTTAAAGCTCACCCAATTCCAACCCCTGCCATGGGCAGGGACACCTTCCACTAGAGCAGGTTGCTCCAAGCCCCATCCAACTTGGCCTTAAACACTGCCAGGGATGGGGCGTTACTTATTTAGTCCAACAAACTGCTTTCATCCCAGTGCCATTTAATAAAGGCAGTCAAGTTTGGGTTTCAGTTGAGACTTGGTCATTCAGGCACTCCACCGATTACTCAGTGCTTTAGCCAGGAAAAAGGGCTCTGCTCAACTACCAGCAGTTCTCAGGAATTACCTGCTTTGGCACACTCACTATCTTACATTGCAACTGCACTCCCAGCCCTGCAGTCACGTTGTCTCCTGCTGCCTGGCCCCGGAGGAGTACAACACACACAGCACTACACAGACCAGGGGAGAGCCATACACCACCTCAGCCAAATCCCAATCCCAGCCCTACAACCCGAAACAAGCAAACACCCACCTCAGCCCTGCCTCATCCAAGGGCCATAAAAACCCCAGGAAACAGCCTATTTCTTCACAAAACCCAGCCATTTGAATTCAACCCACCACATACCTGGTTCCAAAAGCAAACTGCACTGCACAACGTGCTTCCCTCTGCAGCACAGCCCAGCGACCCAGCTAACCCCTGCAATTATGTGCAACAAGGAACACTTGTGCTCCATTAGTGCCCACAGCTGGGCAGGGAGGTCCTTTTGCTGCCAGATGCCCATGTTTTAGCTTCTCCATCCATGTTCCAATTCCCTTTAACTGGTCTCCAATTCCTTCATCCCATTCCTTGTTTTTCACTCTAAACTGTTGCTTCCAGACCTTGTGCAGAAGAGGCCCAGCACAGCACCCACCACAGCCACCCTACAAATATTGGGTCTTGATGCACAGAGCCAAGCATTGCAACACACAACCCAAATGAGTGCCACAGCATGGAAACAAGACCCCCTCCCTCAGCACAGGTTATTCTGTGCATTCAACTTGCTTTAATGGTTGGACTTGATGATCTTAAAAGTCTTTTCCAACCTAGCTCATCCTATGATTCTATGATAACCAGAGGTGTCCCTGCCCATGCAAGGGGTTGGAACTGGATGAGCTTTAAGGTCCCTTCCAACCCAAACCACTCCATGATGATTCTGTGATTCTGTAACACAGGACAGTGCTCTCAAATGACAGCAAGTCTCTTGGGGAAAAGGCTATTTGTTTCTCTTGGTTTACACATCACCTAACTTGCTCACAGTACTCCTGTCATATGCAGAACAGGCAAGCAATTCATGGGCTCAGGGCTGCAGCAGGCAGAGCCAATGCAGGATTGAAGACCCTTCCCTCAAAGGGAGTACAACAGGAAAAGGAATATCCAGCTCGCAGGACCTCAGGACAAGATCCTGAACACACCATTTGGGGTTACCAGCATACATGTAGTAATCACAGAATCATTAGTGTTGGAATGGGCTTCTGGATATCATCCAATCCAACCCCCTGCCAAGGCAGGGCCACCCAGAGCAGGCTGCACAGGAACGTGCTCATGCCAGGTTTGGGATGTCTCCAGAGACAGACTCCACAAACCCCCCAGGGCAGCCTGTGCCAGGGCTTTGCCACCCTCAAGGGAAAGAAGTTCTTCATGTTGAGGTGAAACTTGTGCTCTAGTTCATGGCCATTGCTCCTCACTGTCGCTGGGCACAAATGGAAAAGAATCTGGCACCATCCTCCCTGTACCTGCCTTTGAGCTATTGATGTGCATTGATGAGATCCCCTCTCAGCCTTCCCTTCTCTGGAATAACCAGGCCCAGCTCCCGCAATCCCTCCTCAGAAGAGATGCTCCAGGCCCCTAATCATCCTGGTGGTCCTAGGTCCCTATGCTCACTGGAAGGGAAACTGAAGTGGCTGTGACAGCATCCCCTCCAAAGTCCCCATCAGCTCTTCCATGACCCCAGTGGGAAGGAGCCCTGTGTCCTTCCCGTGTAGAGGATTCCATCTGTGTGCTGAAGGCAGTAATTCCACCCTGGAGCTCACTCCCAGCCCTGGCTGGGCAGTCCCGCTCCGCTTTTCCTTTGTCTTGTCCCTGAGCCGCGGCTGGGTGCCTGCTAATGCAGGTGCTGCCCATCCACGCACTGACACATGCACACACAATCAGATTAAAGGTCTGATCCCTTCCAGTAGCAGAATATTATATCTTAAAAACCGGATTAGAGAAGGGGGCTTGAGCAAGATACACATCTCCTGAAAGGTCAAGGAGGAGACAAACAGCCTTCTGCAGGGCTTCGGGTTGCCACGGCAATGGGCCTTTTGCATGGAGTTTGGTAATTCCTGGTTTGGGGACCCTCAGTAACACAGGTATGGTCCCAAAGTGTGCTGAGGCAAGGCCTGCTCTTGCAGTGAAATGAAGGACTTACAGCCAGGGAGCCCAGGGGCATGTGGCTGGTTGGCCACATCCAGCTTTGCCTTCACACTGGGAAGTGACTCGGTGTTATGGATAGTCTCCCAAGAGCTTTCTTCTCACCGCTGGCTCAGGATGATGGAAGCTCATCACAAGACCTTTGTCGGATAGTTCTGCTCCTGTGGTGGGCAAGGCTCTAGGGAAGAACTTGCTGCACTGCCTGAACTTTAAATCCAATACACATTCAACCTCAGTCTGGAACACTGCAATTCTCCCTGTCCTATATCCGAACACACTCAGTAAACTCCACTTACAGCTGATGCGCTGCTGCCCATTCTCTGTTTGAATCCACTCTCCTGTTTTGTGACACTGTATTTACTCCTGTGAAGAGGAGTAAAATTGAGGCTCTTGCGTGGCAAAGAAGCGCGTGATGTTTGCTGATGATGAGATCCCATCTGCACAAAGCCATCCCTCCTACTAAGAATAAGAGAAAACCAGGAGCCACCCAACAGCAATGTGCACTTCCCTCCAGGCCAACTCCACAGCTTAGAGAGCAGCAGCCCGTGGCACAGACCTTACCATGAACCTTCACAAGACAGACACCTTCACAGGGAGCAAAGCTGACCATGGTGATGTGTCAGTGCTTATTACTGTGCTCCTTATAGCACTGGAGAAGTACCCATCCCATCACACATGCCGTGTATCTATCCTGCCTCTTCCTTGCCCATTTTTATCCACTGACAATAATATCCCAGGGCTTCTGTAAGCTGCTTTCCACCCAACTGGATTCCCGTTCCACCACTAGGCTCTGCCTTGCTGCCAAAAGCAACAGTTGGAGAAGTGGCTGGATAGTATTATGGCTTGGGCAACTTTCAAATCCTAATGAAGAGAGGGCACACAAGCAACAGATCCATTTCCCAGGAATGTGGGAAAGCTGTGATAAGGGGTCTGCCTAAGCCACAGGCAACTGACAGCTCACTAGTGCACAACTCGGGCCATGCATGCAGCAAGCAGCAACCACAAGGCTTTAAAGGCCATGTCCAAATGGCTCCTCTACCTGGCTGTAATGTGAAATGAAAGCTGCTCTCTGACAGAACAGCACCTAACCTTGGAGGGCTTTGCTGAAAGCACTGCTTAACCTGCTACACTGGCAACAGAACCACAAGGGAGTCCAGCACAGGAGGAATATCCTACAGGTTCCATGCCAGGTCTGGAAAACAACAGCAAAAGCCTTTATGGTCCAAAAACCTCACACCAAAACCCAATGAACACTGGGGCAGGACTGTGAAAGTATAGTCTTGACATCACGGGTAACTGTGCTGCTCAGACACAGATCAGGCTTGATAGTCTAACATTCCCAATCACATCCCAATGCTCTGATATAAGAAGCTTGTCCTGCAAAGCAGCAATGAGATGTACAAATAACTAATGGCTGCAAAAAAGAGGTTGCTAATGTTCTCTATGGATGCTTTGATTGCTGTACTGTCTATGCTTAATGGAACTAACTGGCCCTCTGTTTCCCCCCATGCTGGTTGTCCTGATGAGACACTGTAATGGCAGTATAATGGTCCACCAGTGGTCATTTGATAGCTGTGTTGCTTACACAGGAGGCACTCAAGAGCAGAGACAGCCTCATCAACTGGTGGAAACATCACCTAGACAGAAGGTTTGGGCCGAGATGCCACAGAAATCTATTGCCTCACCTGCAGGACAGCAGCTAAACCAGCAGTGCTGTCATTCCTGGCACACACTGCACAAGCAACGTCACTGAGTGCAGCGAATGAGCCCCAGCCCAGGGAAGGAGAAGTCTATCATAAGGACTGCCACTGAACCGTCAGATTTGCTAAGTGTGGCCATCCCTTGGGATGAATACATAAATTGGGAGCAAGCCCTTCCAGGGAGGCCGTGGTAAGCAGACACGCAGCAATCTTGTGTGACTGACTTCTGGAACAACCATCTCTTTCTGAGCCACATCTGTACCATCAGCCTCCAACTCAGTGTCTGAAGCCAGCAGCTACTGCTCCAAGACCCCTTCTGGTCCTGTCTTGTTCCCTGGTCCTCCTGCTGACCAGGAGTTAGACCTTTACTCCAGTCACCTCAGCCTCAAATGCTCCCAGCAAACTTGTCCTTTACATCTGAAAGCCACCTTCCCAGCCTGGCTCTGCTGCCAGTACCTTCAGCATGCTGTCACTCACAGAGGGGACGAGACAAATGGGACAGGACGCCTCACTCTCTTGGCTCCTTGAGGATAAGCAGAGAGAGAAATGCCTGGGCTGCCTCTGCAGGGTCTGCAGGACAGACCACCCTTGAGATCCCCTGGCTGTTAACCCAAGCTGGATTCACACCGGGAGCAATGCCTTTTAAATGTGTTTCATTTACAGACATTAGCAGCAACTGCATCTTTAACAAGGAGAAGGACGAGGAGGCTAATGGATGGAGACAATTAACCAAAATATAAATCAGTGTCAGGGTCTCTGCATCCCGAGGAGGCAGCCAGGCGCCCGCAGGCTCTGGCGATTCCAACGCGCTGCTCAAAGTGACTGCAAAGAGTAATTGCGAAGAGGAGGAGGGAGATGGGAAGGAGAAAATTGGGTCCAAATTTAAATGGTTTTCGATAGTGGCTGCCTCCCTGCTTGCTGCAGCACTCCACAAAATGAGAAGAGAGGCACAGTAACTTCACTGCAGATGCCATGCCCCATCCTCCTCACAGGGTGAGCCAGAATGAGCCCGTGTGTGCCTTTTAGATTGTGCATCCTGCTGGCAGACAGGGTTTTGGCTCTGCCTCTGCTCTGAGCTGCAAGATCACATCCTGTAACCTTTCAGTGCTCACCATCAGCACTAAAAAGTGCAGGTCACTGCAGAGGAGGTGTTTCACCTGCAGAGCAGCACCACTCAGCAGCACCCAGAAGAGGCTGCTCCAGGATACTGAGCACAAGTTTGAAACTCAAGCTCTTACTTTTCTGTTCCCATTTTCTGCCCAGACTTCACTGGTGTATCAGTTAAACCACCCTGCGCTGCTGTTCTCCATACACATGGGGATGCAGAGGGGAACCGGGCAAGTGGGAAGTATTGGATGCCGAGAGGCAACCTGGTACTTCAGCAATCCAGATGTATCTGAGATAGGAAAGAGGGAGCAGAGTCTCAGTAGACACAAAACTGTACAAATCCAGAACTGCAAGACAGTTACCTGAGGAAATGGTGTAATCTACCACTGACAGACTGGGGAAGTCTTTTCCTAATGCTTCAACCAAATCCAACTAGGAAAACCAGTCCACAGTGTGTCTTTGAAGGGATGCGAAACAGAAGAGTGGTGCCAGGTTTGGAAGAGAAAAGAGACTCAGGAAATAGCATAGGAAGAAATAAAACTGAAAAATACCTCCTTTCAAATGTGTTTCACCAGCCCTCCATCCCCTCAACGCGCACACAGTAAGTGCAGGGGTTATATTAAATTTTACTGATCAATACACTTGCCATAAACCTGTCCTGACCCTCTGCCCCTCCCTACAATAAAGCAAAACAAATCCAATATGCAAGAGGAGAGATGTCAAGGCTTGCAGGGGGAAAGATGCAAGGACATTGATTGAGCCAGGGAAGTGGAGATCAGCACCGATGTGTGCCCATGTACCTCCATACAGACCCTCTTCTATCACCCCAAGCATATCCATGGGGTTTCTTTTCCTTCCTCCCTGGCCAGACACAAGTCCGGCTCAAGCGTACATTCCAATGGTCTCCTTGGCTCCGGATTCACAGGCTCTGTTCTCTCGGCAGTGACTTCCTTCTATATGCCATATGCACCCCTTCCAGCCAGGCCAAGTCCTAGGGAATGACAGAGCCTCTGCAGCTCCAACAGGTGACTACATTCCAGAGCCTGCAGAAACACAAGTGATTTCTGTTGACCTCCTCTTCCCTCTCCTCCCCACGTTGCTGGTGTCAGGATCAGCCCAGTGTCACAGCTGGATGGCTGAGCCCAAAGAGTGGTAGGGAAGGGAGTTCAATTAAACATGGGTTAGCGGTGGCCTTGGCAGTGCTGGGTTAACAGTTGGGCTCAATGATCTTAAAGGTCTTTTCTAACCTGAATGATCTCATGGTTTAGCAACCAGCAGGCAGCGTGTGTTGCTCAGGGCTATCCAAACTGGAGCCTATGCCCAGGGACAGGACAAGCATGTAAATCAGTGACTGTGGGAAGGGAATAATGAGCTTTTTATGGAAGCCATTAAAAGGACAACCCAGATTGGCCTATAAATACTGATGCATCATTACAGCTCTGAGAAACAACCTTACATCACAGCACACGTGTGGCATGTCAGGACTGGTGTAAAATAACCACTCAAAGGCTGTTTCTTAGCATTCTTTTAAACCCAAACCAAAACTAATAACCCATTTCCAAAGAAACTTCCTGATTCCAGGCCAGCCCTTGATAAAAATCCACCTTCTGTCTCCCTGTTATGAGCTGCTAAAGCTGGGGCTCATTAAAAGGGCCTGGAAAGATGGACATGACCTGGAGACTGCTGGCCATTGTGCTGCCGCAAGAGAAATACCTCACTGCAGCTCCCACATCAAATGCCACCAATATCACTCCTTTTCCCTTAACCTGCAATGTCCAGCCTCTGTGGGCCATTTAATCACAGATCCATTGATTTTTAAGCCCCAGAAGGGACTGTTATATCTACCTCACCTGACCTCCTGCACAGGAGCTGTCAGAGCATCACGCCATCGCACTCCCAGTTAATAGTGGCAGCTCGGAGTGAAAGAGATGTGTGACCTTGTCTCTGCCCACCCTCCGTCTCAGAACCCTGACCACACCGAATCTGTGCTCTGGGAGTAAAATAACCTGTTCCAAGAGCTGATGAATCCCCTCAGCTTCTTCTTTATGAGGATGGAAACTTCCCTATCCAGAGGAAAAAAGCACATTTCACAAGATGACCGCTCCAAGTCCCTGCTGTATGCATAGCACCACATCAGGATCATCAGGATCACTCCAACAGAATCATCTTGGGATACGGAACTGCAGAATAACTTTCTCCTCAGCACGTCTTGGTTTGCCCTGGCATGGCCTTTGAGTGCCAGAGGTCCTTGAGCAGACAGACAAGGGCGCTGCCTCCACACTCCCAGGCAGTAAACCCAGGGTCACTGAGTCAGCACAAACAGAGTAGGGATGTGGATCAGGGAAAGCTCACAGCTCAGAGCGATCAAGGGCTCTTCCCCTCCTCCTCACCCCTGCTTATCACCTTGCACACAGCTCAAAACATCCACAGCATCTCCCTAATCACAGCGCGCAGCCAATACCTCTCCTCTCAGGTTGATGGTGGACCGAACAGCCAGAGCAGGATAAGACCTAAAGCTGGGCACAGGAGGATTTGGGTCAAGGATTTGAAGGCTCTGATCAGGTGACTAATAAAGAAGTGGATGGGGTTGGGGGGTGCAAGGGGGAGCAGCAGGGTTTGCTTCACTGCTAAGCAATAGGCAGCATGACCCGCTGACAGGCTGTGTCACTTTTCCATCACAGACAGGCGGATAAGCCCCAGGCAAAGAAGCTGGATGCAAGCGAGCCTGTGTATGTGCAGCTCTGAGGAGCAGAGGGGCTGCCTCCCTCCTCTAGACCTCTCCACGCCTTTACTGCCTCTCCCCACCCCACTTCTGACCCCGCAGGACCTCTCTGGTCCCAGCTCCTCTGACCTGGGCACCCATGAACTCCAATGGGGCAGAGTGGTGGGAGATGAGCTACCTCTGATGCACTTTCTGGCTCCTTACTTCCTAGGTCCATCTCTAACTTTGCTGCAAAACCCTAGACCAATGGATTCAACACAAAACCCTCTTGGTCACTCTCTGTCCTTCTCAGAGATCAGTCTTGATAGACCTTGACCAGCACTCCACTTTTGTCTCTTGGTTATCTCCACCTTCTGATGAGGTGTCACCATCACACAGAGGCAAAAAGGAAAAGAAAGGGGAAAAGCAAAGGGAAAAGAGGAAAGAGGGAGGGTAAAACTTTACCAACTGAAGGGAGCCGAGAGGCCTGAAAATCCCAATGCCAACCATGAGCAATACAGCTCTAATTCTCCCTGCAGACTTGTCTTGGGGGGAAAAAAGCCAGTCATCCTGCAATGTACCAAGCAAAATGCTCATAAACTTTCATTAATGCTCATGACAGTTCATAAAGATGATCAGTAGAGCTGGCAACTCCAAAATTAGGTGGAAATAAGTAGAAAGATGTTTTTATTGTAATCCTGCTTTGTCATTTGGCTCTCTGCATGCCCATAAATAACAATAAAGTGGAACTACACCACACTGATGATGGACTGGAGATGGAGAACACATAAAGCACTGAGATGTAGCACAAACCCCTTCTATCGTCACTGACACCTTGTTCTGATAGTCACTTCGACAAGAGCCCATCCACTAAAGTGCTACAAAAGCATTTGGAAGGGGGATGCCCATGCCCATTTTAGCCTCAGATTTCCCCTCCTGTCTGCAGTAATGCAGATGGGGTTTTGGAGCTTGGAAAATTAATGCATTCTGAATCCTGCATTTCCAGCACAGTTGGGATCTTGGAGCCAAAAAGGTCACTGTGCAGCAGGAGAAAGGAGCAGTTTCACTAAGAGAATCATGAAGGCAACCATGGCAAGCAGAAGTGGAGCTGAAGGAATCACTTGCTGTGAGTCAAGTGCATTTCATGACTACCTAAACCTGTCTCGTTCTGCTCTTCCCCTGCCTCCTCACTACATAGACCACTTTGTCATGAATACCAACCTAAGCATCCCAGATCTACCCACGTTCCTATGTCTCCCATGCTGGATCTCCATTCTCCTCCCTTAAAAACTACTTCTGAAATTGTTATCTGTCAGAACCCAAGTCACACTGAGCCTCATCCCCTAAGTCCCTCCTGCTGCGTGCATGCAAGTGCAGGGATGGGCAAGTAATTCCTCTACCAGCAGCACCAGCAGCCTGGAGGCCCTCATTTTATCCCTGACAGGGTTTGTGGCATGTCTGATTTGCACCCAAATCAGTGGGCTTGTCCTGCTGCTATGCAGAGGTTCCCTGAAGTTTTGGACTTGTCCAGATCCTGCATTCCAGTGTTCCTCAGTGATAGAAACGTTTGCTCAGCCAGTAAAAGAACGTGTCACTGACATGAGCTGCTGTGCCTAATGGATGTGAGGTCTCTTTAAATATCCCAAATTCTCCTCATTTTCTCAATTCATTAAGCTGCCTGCTTTGAACTGATGAAATATTAACATCCTCAGATGAGCAATTTTCAATGGGTGACAGGGTATAAGTTTAGACAATGAATAGTGGGAACTGATGAGCTACAGGAATCACTCACATATCCAATGTATTAAGGGCAGGACAGACTTAGATTTGAATCCCTTTAATTACACAGTAGGGTGTGAAGAGGGAGGTCAGAAAACCTATTCCAGAACGTGCCCTTGAAGTTCTGATCCAACACCCAATCTAAAAGCAGGATATGATTCTCTTGTCAATCACTGCATGCAGCTGAAATACATCAAGAATGCTTCCCCAAAGCTGGACCTGTCCATCTCAACAGTACACCAAGGCCTTAAGATGCTTTCGCAAGCAGAGTTTATCCAGAATCCTTTCAGCTGCCCTGCAAATGGTCCATCAAACCCCCATTCCCAGGACAGATACGCTCGAGGTGACAACACACTGGGGTAACATGAAGAGCTTTACTCTGGATTAAACATTCCCTCATTTCTTGCAGCTATCTAACAGCATTTCTCACCTCCCTTACGTGAAGTACAACTGTATGCCTACAGCCAAATGAAGCCTCCTGGGAATGAATGGAAGAGCAGAAAATACTGCTAATGAAATAAGGAGGAAAGAATTATTTCAGATTAAAGATTACTTTCCAGGAAATGAACAGGTACTCGTTTTCTCTTCCCTGTTCATCCATCCTTCCCTAAAAGTACATCCATCCCAGGATCTGCACAAACAAGGCCAGAGATAAGGCTTATCCCCACAGGAAAGAGAGAAGCAAAAGCTACTCCCGTACATGACTCCTTGAAAATCCCACTAATTCCACCCAGTGAATTACTGGCCTAATTCACCCACTCCATGGGCCTTAGGCAAAGTCCTGCCTGCAGCCTCTGTGGAGCCCAGGAACACACTCCACTTCTTCCCTTCCAGAATGGAAGATAGTGTTGAGAACAACCTTCTATTTCCTACCAGCACCAGTCTTTTGGGGGTTAGATCCACAAATAAAAGGAAACCATATACCCCACAGTATAGAGCCAGAGGTCTGTCCTCTTGCCATTTCAAGACCCCTAAAAGCAGCTAATGGAACATCACGCCCATAGACAGCAGCTCCTCCCATTTTATCTCTTCACTTCACCTGGATGCTTTGGGGGTGATCTAACACAAACAAAGCAAAGGTTGCTCCTATTTTTTCCTACAGAGCTAGAGGCTTAGCTCCTTGGCTGAACCTTCCCAAATGCTCTTCATTCTGACACAGAATGTTCTTGTTGATGTCTATCAACTGTGTGGATCTGGTGTGGATTTACATTACTTCTCTTCTTCCAGTTCCAACAAAAGAACACATCCATCTCCTTGTTGGGCAACTATTGTCTAAAAGCAAACAGGTATGTCTCTGTTTGATGAACAAACTGAGATCACCCATCTGGAAAGTCTTTTCCTTCCAACATATTGTCTCCACATAGCCATGCCATGACTGCCAACAGCAGTGGCAGTAGCCAAGAGCTTCCTTGTATTTTTTGGCTTTGCCTTCAGGAAGCACGTCCTGGTTTAAGCTGTAACAACTATAAAGGTGAGAGCTCTTTGTATATTCCCCCAAGATGAGAGTTAAAACATTTCCTTAAGCAGCTCAGGTCCCAAAGCCACAGCAGGAACAATGTGGAAGGGCTGAATTCATCCCCATGTTAAATAAGTGTCCTCTGTATACCAGTGCAGAAGTCATGGTTAATACATTCTGCAGCGTTTCACTGGGATCTCTTTAAGCTTTCCCTAGCATACAGTCAAGAGCTGTCCTCCAAAGTCACCATGAGTTATGGAAGCAGCTCTGCAGCTCTCCATACAGTTGCTATTCTATCAGTATTCTCTGCCCTGACTCAAATCTGAAGGGCAAAAATCACCTCATTCTCTTTAGTTCAGCTCACAATCAGCTTTTGCAACCGGGGCTACTGCTCCAGCCCTGCTGCCTGTTGGTGTGGAGGCAGAAACCAGGGACTGACATGGCAGGGTGAAGGCAGGTCCCCATTTGAGGGCTCTCTTGTCCCTCTGCCACTGTCTGGTTTTCCTGCTGGAACTTGCAGGCGCTCATCTGACAACCACCAGCTCTTTCAGCAGCGGATGCTAAAGGTGTTAAGGGGTCACATCCAGCTTCCAGCTGCTAAAGACTTCTTGTGGCCTTTCAGTGCCTACTTCAGTTCTTCCGGATTAAAAGGCAAAAGCTTACGATGGAAAATAAAGAATTAAATAAATAAGTAGACAGCCCAGAAGCCATCCTCTATCAATCCTTAAAGGGCGGAGCAGCAGAATGCTCTGGCACTTGGTAACGTTACCTGTATTACCCAGTAATACTTCCTGCTGAGTCAGGACTGGCCTTGACATGATCTGAGCTGCCTACTTTTCAATTCTCCTCTCCTGCTTTCCTTTCCTCACCATGTGTATCTGTTCAAAGGCACGAGCTAAGTCAGTGAATTCCCCTTCAGTTTGCTTCTGCTGCCGCATTTTTCATGTATTTTTCATCTACTTCTTCCACTTGGCCTGATTCGTTTCATGTCCTCTTCCTTCTTGACCAACCTGTTTAATTCCTCCTTAAATACAAGTTCCTAGAACATAACATGTACATACAACAACCCAATTTAAGCACTGTTTAAACCCAGTTCTGGCCAAGTAAGAGTTGATGCCAGGATTAAATCAAGGTGGAAAGGCCCTAAGTATGTTATAGTCCAACTTAAACACACACATACACACGGATACACAGGCTCTTGGCCAAAAGTCTGTCTAAAACACATTCTAATGTGGTTCATGCCCATCCAGAAAGGCTGGTTACACACGACTGTAATCTTTGTTTAAACTGTGCGTGTTAAATGCACTTTGCTTGCTCTGGGCAAACAGTGCTTTTGTTTTCCCTCCATCTCCTTAGGCAGCCTTCATGTGGGAGAGACCTGGCTAAAACCATCCCCAGTAAGCTTGGAGTGCCCCTCAAGTGGCTTTTTGTTCATATGGCAGTGAAGAGACACTCCTGCATGCTCCTTTGCCACTGGTTTATGCCTGCACCAGCACAGGACTTATGCCGCCTTGGATACGCTGTCAGGGTTTGCTTACCATGCAGCCCAAAGCTAAAGCATGGGGCTCAATTCTCTGCTCCTTGTCTTTGTATGCAGCTTGAACCAAATTACGCAGCATCTCCTTTCCTGCCACTCAGGTCATCTTTAACAAGGGCACCAGTGAAAAACTCTCCACTCCCTTGGAAACAGGGATGGTTTAATTGCACTGTCAGTGCCTTGAAATTCTCAGCTGGGCAAAATGCTTATTCCACCCGGAGCTGCATCCCTCCATGGCATTAACATGCATGGCCTCTTATCTATTTCTCACTCACCTCCCTGCAATTCCCTCAGGACATCAAGTGGCAACAAATAGAAGGAAAATCCTTTTCCTGCCTGGAACTCCTTTTTAGTCCACAATTTATTTTCATGAGATGCCTCAGCCTCAGGAAGCTAAATCCTGCCCGTGGTGCTGAGCGACTGTGACAGACACTGGAATCGAGGGGAGCACAGAGCAGGCAGAGACCAGGCTTTAACCTTGGGGTTGGTATTGCAGAATAGAAGAAGTGCATCACTTACTGAGCAACTTAAACACATTTCAGCTATTATTCCAGGAATGACATGTCCAGATAAGGAAATTCTACCTTAGAAAGGGAATTTTCAAGGAAGACTAGCTATAAACAAAGCCTCAAGCCTGCATTAACCTCCAAGCTTAAAAGGGAAGGGAGCAAAGCACCTGGCAAGACAAGAAGAGATCCTAATCTCTCCTTTGAGGACAATTCTCCTACCTGGAGCTTTTGGTTCTTTGCATATAGAATGACTTGTACCCAATTAAACGTCGTTTTATCCAGGACACTGCAGACAGCAACCCTAAGGTGGAATCCAATGAATCCAGGTATTTCCTGACAACTTGGGAAGGAAGATCAAAGACAAACTTATGCCAAAGGGGCAGGGAAATGAAGATGGCAACTCTCAGCCCTGCTTGCTTAAAGCAGCACAGTGTCTGTGTGTATCCACACCGTAGTGATGTCCTTGCATGGCTTTGGGATGACCTGTGTTAACTCCCATGTGCAACTACACAGGGCCCTGAGAACAAGGGTCAGCTAAACCTCTTTGCCACCCCATGATATATTCTATGTATACAGAACCATGTGGCAATGTAGGTCACTTAAATACATACAACCCTTTTCTGTGCCAACACATTTGACTTTCTCTGCCATGCAGCACATTGCATGTTGTTTTCTTCTGAACTAGATGAATGACTTTAGATAGCTGGGACTGTTTAATCTGCAAAACTTCTATTCCCAGGAGGAGCTACCAATGTTTCTGCCTGGAGAGAGCTAAACTGAAGGGAACAAACACTTAAACTGAGGAGTCTCAAGAAGTGCACTTGTTGATGTAAAAACCAGACCGTTGCTTTATTCTATGCACTGGAAGATCAGATTTAAATCCTTTTTTAAGACAGGGATTCTCATTTCCAAAGGTGTTTGCACCCTTTGTGCAGGATCCTGCTTCAGGTGGCTATTAATTGAGGCTTGTGTCAGCGCTTCCATTACAAAGCTCCGTCTTTTAGGAGTTTATAACCCAGTTGTAAAACAGTGCTCTGGGCTGAAATCTATCATGCAAGGTTCTGCTGGAAGGAATCCATCCCTTTGTATTTTAGCCCCAAAAGCTTACAGCAACAAACCAGGGATTTTAGTCTAACGGCTGCCATATAAACGCCCTCCCTCAGTGGGTTTTTTATATGAGTGCTGCATGAGATGTGCTTTCTAGACCAGCTTCCAGATGCTCTCTGATCCGGGTGGTTTTTGTATCCTTAACATTGTCAATTTTAGGAGTTATGGGGGTTTATGCTTCAGGGCCGAAGTCTGTGCTTACATACATACCAGTGAGTACCTCTGCCCTCATTCATTCCCTAATGGAGTGTGAATCAGTGCAGCTTTCCCACCCTTCACTCCCCACGGCCTCCTCTGAGCCTCATGGGGGTGCCAGGACATAATTCATATGCCAGTACTCAGTGAAACAGAGACGGACTTGTCCTTCCACAGGCACTGTTCAGGCTACAACCTTCACACACCAATGCTGGCAACACAGCAGTCCAATTTGTCCTCAGGCTGGAGTAGGGAGTGAGTGGGTGTACATGCAAAAGTGTGTACAACAGAGATCATAGAATGGTTTGGGTTGGAAAGGGCCTTAAGATCATCCAGTTCCAACCCCCTGCCATGGGCAAGGACACCTCACACTAAACCATGGCACCCAAGGCTTCGTTCAACCTGGCCACATCACGATGCCCACATCTCCCACAGTACAGATGGGTACGTCTCCCTAAAGCTCTTAAACAATGTTCTCTTAAGTCAACATTACATTTGCTGCACTGAGTCTTACACACATTAACTCTTGTCAAAGAAGTCATCAGATAAATTTATTTGCACTCCCTTGCTCAGACAATCTGCTCTCTCCAGAGTATGAATCATTACTTAAAAGTCTGTGTAGTGTCTAGCATGCAGTGGCAGTAGTAGCAGTAGTAGTACCAGTAGCAGTAGTAGTACCAGTAGCAGTAGTAGTATTTTCCTACTGTTTTGAAGAGCAGGAAGTTCACACACAGCATCATAAACTACTTCTAGCAAAACAAAGATGCTCTTAATGGACTGCTACTTGCAGGCAGATCCAGTGGACCAGATCCTGCTTCCTACAGTATCAGTGTGTATGCAGCACATTCAGAACCAGATTCTGGACTCTTCTACACCCCATCTACCTCCTTCTCTGCTGCACAAATTAATTAATACCAGACTCAGCTATTTTGCTCTGATTCAGCTTAAACCAAGGTTCAAAATGCCAGTTTTCTTCTTCTAGTGCAAATTCTGCAGCTACTTTTTAAAGGATTAGAGAAGTTTATGACTACTATCAATGAAAACACACCATGCTCAGGTTATCAACTGACCAGAGGTCACAAAGGAATATTCATGCCTATAACTGGGTATCTTCCACTGATGAAGTTCCACTTTCTTAAGGGATCTGTGAGTGCAGGAAACCAGACTTCAAAACCAATCCACCACTGGTTTGGCAATCCTTCTCCTCTCACAATGCAGACTTTTACCTCATTTCTTGCATTTATGCTTTGTAAAACACTTGTCATTTGAATGTCAACTTCTACCCACTCGTAAATCCTCTTGCACTGCACTTCTGCAGCTGTATTTCAACCCATTTGCACTTCACAGTGTCAAATGCACAGTCCTATTGGCTGTAACACTTCATACGCTGCAGCTGAATGAGTACATGCTTAAAGTTTTGCAGGACCAGGGTGTCACAGGGGAATCATATTATCTAAAGCATCTTTCACTCAGTGATTCTTGCCATTTGTGCCACCTTTACAGGTAGCACTGAGTTAAGCTGGCTAAACACACCTCCTGAGCAACTCAGGAGCATCAGTTACTATGGCCTTCAATGAGCCTTCTGCACAAAGAATCACTTCTGCACACGTGAGATGCAGATTCTCATGTCTCATGCTGGGAAATATGTCTGGGCCACCCCAACCTTGCATGCTTCCAAAAAGGAACTAAAACAAACACATAAATCAATAATGGGCTTTCTTTAGTCTAATCAATTCTCTCTCCCAACATAAGAGGCTGCTTCCCCCCACAATATTCCCCCAAATGAAAACAAAATAAAGGATTTGTAAGGGGAGAAAAAGGAACAAAGGAGGAAGCAAAAAAACCCCACAGCACTGACAGAAACGTTCATTTACATCTAACAGCATCCATATGGCAGTAACAGATCATAAACTCTTAGCCTACCATACAAAGAGGGTGCCCCAAAATGGTACCTGCAAGAGGTCTCTCGGAAGGAGATGTTTAAATCCCAGTGGGTGTGTATCCTGTTAACAAACAAACAGAGAGGTCAATGGCACATGCACTGCATCTCTTGCCACTTAACAGATCCGCTCCCTCATAACAACCCACCCATGGTCCCTCTGCCTAGTTCTCAACCACAGCTACAGCCCCGTCCTGAGCCATGGGGTGCTGCGAGGAGCCGCACTGCACACATGTGAGTCCTGCATGCCCGCAGCAGGACCCACTGCTGTAAATGAGCCCTGCAGGTGAGCTGTACAGCGGTGAGAGAACTCCTCCTTGCTGCATGCAGCCTCTCTAATAGGTGTGGGGACTGCAGGATGCTGTCTCCACTAATAGGGCACGTTCTGAGGAAGCAGCAAGAGCTAAGCAGTGACATTTCCTGAAGGAAACCCAAACGTGGCTGCGCTGCGTTCCCTCCTCCGCACCCGCCCCAGCTGTAAATAAATTATTAGCCATTTCCCACCTCGGAAATTAATTCCATGGATTCTGTCACTCTGCTGCTGACAAGCAGGAACAGCAGCTTCTGGATGAACAATGTCCTGAATTAACACACAGCAGCCAAGGGACTTGGGGTTTTGCTGTTGTTCTGCTTTTTCTCTCTTGCTACTCGACAGCATCCACACCGACCCAGAGGGCTAAGACAGATGCTTGACCTTCTGTGGTCCGGTGTCTCCACTCGAGCTCTGACCCCCCCACCACCAGCCCAGTGCTCTGTGGCCACCACTGTTTCTCCATGTCAACATGATGGATGAGAACCCCATCCATCTGAGCCCGGCTGCTTGCACAAACCCACTCCCACATCTCTCAGCATCGGGCAGTGAACATGCTGGTTCTTAGCTGTGTGTATAAATCAGCTCCTGCAGATGTAGGCTCCCAAATGCATTAAACAAAAGTGGCTGAAAATATGACAAGTAGCAGAAGCCAAATGTATTTTTGTGCATTTTGTGTATCCCGACAACATTCCTGCCCCTGTCCTCAACTAGAAGAAGCGAGTGTGTAGCTGAAGACCACCTGACTGCAGAAGCAACCTAATCTAAAGCCTGCTGAAGTGAAAGAGAGCCTTTCTCTCTATTTGAATGTGCTCTGAATTGGGCCAGAAAGCACTTAAGCATGACCAGGGAAGTCAATGGGACTTAACTCGGGTTTGAGTGTCTGTTTAAGTGCTTTCCTGAATGGGTGCCTCTGCTTCAGCCTAGCTCAGAAATCAACTGAAAACAACCCTTAGCACGGAAACAATTTCACATCCAAGACAGGATGGTGCTGCAGGTTTTACTAATGTGATAGCATTCCTGGTGTGCTCTCAGGCAGGCAGCCTGGTTGCTCTAAATAGTTCTTTTAGGGGATGGTTAGATTATGGCAGATGTTACCTTCCACCAACGAAGCTATGCTCAAGAGCCGTACTCGGTAATTCCTATTGTTCCTAGATTTTCCTATTTTTCTTTCTCATCTACAACAGTTTAAAAGACCTATCCCAGCTTTCCACCTTCCCAGCACTTTATCTGCAAATAGAAATGGAATAGGCACTTCCCAGCTACTGAGCTTGCAGCAGTAACAGTCGTTCTTCGAAGTGAAACTCTGGACATTTAAAACAGACCAACCTGGGGCACTGAGTAGTGCTTCCATGAACTGAAGTGTGGCCAAGCTCTGGGACACATTTGGGCTTTCCAGGTAAGCTGCTCTGAATCCAAAGTTCAAAGCCAATTCAAAGCCCTGATGGGGCTGATAGGCACAGAAGGGTCTGGCCTGCTCACACGAGAGCGGAACTGGGTCGTCAGCCTGATTCCACGCTGCTCCCTCCAAGACAAGGTTTCCTCATCCACAAAACCTTTATAAACCCCCTTTAATTCCAGCTCAACACCTTGCACTGTGCAAATGAGAACCTTGGGAGAGCTCCAAACACTGCCCAGCAATGAACACTGCGGGACCAGCTGGAAATGAAACTGCTGAAAAGGAACCTTGTGCTTCTCCTGTTTATGCTGAGTTATAGATATGTTAAAAGCCATGTTTCTGATTCATTAGAACTCCATGATCCCTTTCCTGATCATGCTTTCAATTCAGCAAACCTGTGTTTAGGGTAACTTGCCCCATGGGCCTCAGGAGGCAACATGCATTTCCTCCAAGCAGTGTTCAGAGCCTAACAAGCAAGGTGTAAGTAACCCTGTTCTGCTCTACCACCAAAGCTCAGCTAACTACATGCCTGTCCCTTGGGCTTACAACATGCAGTAGAATGCACCTACTGTAACACTACCTGGCAGGTAAAGGAGTGTTTTTCATCCTGGACTCTCAGAGCAGGGCTGCAATGATGTGCTCAGGCAGCAAAGGGAACTAAGAGCAGAGCAGGAGCTTGCCTGGGCTGCGGGCTCTCCACTCAGGGTTTCATCTCTATGTTAAACTCAGCCTCCCACAAGATGTAACTTCTCACTATCTGCTGCAGGTACCGACACGGGCAGGCTGCAGAGCGTGATCCTAGAGTCAGGCAAAGGCACATCTCATACATGAGACCTAGCACAGCTAAACCTCAAAGTACAAGAACACTGCATCAGGGAGTGGTAAGGGGGGGGACACACCTCATACCAAGGGAATAGCTCAGATCCACACGGAGGCAGAAACATCTATCTGCCGAGATGGGTAATTAAACACCCATATTTAGACAAATGGATAGGTGAGAATGAAATTAAATTCTCGTTATCTTTTCTTTTGGGGTGGGAGGAGGGCGGGATGAGGAGCAGAACCAAGCATTCTCTACGCCTGTTATCACCAATTAGATTCCTGAGGCTAATGTACATCTTGCTGTAAGGGGTCATTCATCCCATTGAAATCAAATTACGAATCATTTGCAAACTATCAGCTACACAAGCCTGTCCTTGGGTTGTATAAAGCATGGGGAGCAGGAGCCAGTCCCCTGTTAATTAGTAACAGAAAAGGAAGGGGAGAAATAAAAGCCATCACCAGGCAAAGGTGTTACTGCTGCTACTGCCTCTCCCACCTCCTCAGCAACCCAAGGTCTCAGACACAGTGGGAGCAGTTAGAAAGTGTTCAGTAGAGACTACAGGATCATAGAGTCCTAGATTGGGTTGGGTTGGGTTGGATGGGACCTTAAAGCTCATCCAGTTCCAACCCCTTGCCATGGGCAGGGACACCTTCCACTACAGCAGGTTGCTCTTCCCATGCTGTCTCAGCTTCCACAGTCTCCCTGTATCCATTCCATGCTGTTTTCAGGCTGCCAATATTAAGAAGCTTGTGCAGGCAATAAACAAGGGTTGGCCCCTGCAGGAAACCTCATATGTGATGACTGGAAGAATGGCCTTAAGACTGCACCAAGATTGAGACCTAGACATGGGGCATGTGGGTTATTCTCCACCATGGAATTGATGTTGCAAGGGTCAGATACAAGGAGACACAGAGAGCATGTGTGGGTCAAGATTGCATTTGCTTTCATTCTCACAGTTCACCTTGCTTTCTGCTCTCCTATCTCCTTCCTGGGCAAGAACAGATTTCTTGCTGGTTTTATCCTGCAGCATCCCTGGGAAGTAAGTAGCCATCTTCCCTCCCTCTCTCCCCCATCAAGTGTATGTCCTCATTAGGGCAATGACATGCTTCCTGGCACTCTGGACCAAGTCCAGCCTTTGCTTCCCAGAGGGTTCTTTAATATATTTATTGAATACAGTGACTGTTATTAAGTGAGAGAGAAAAAGGGGAAAGGAGGGAGGAAAGAGAAAGGAGAACAAAAAATAAAGGGTTGCAGAGGAAGGAAGAAGGGATTAACAGCAAATAACCAGTGGAAGCTGTGTAAGAAGTGTCATAAAGCAGCAGAATATGTCTCCAGCCACAAGAGGGGCCCTGCCTCCCTCCCCTTGAGTCATAGCAATTAGAAGAAGGGCTGTCGGATCTAATCTAAGAGCCTGGTTCACGGCTGGAGCCCGCAGCCCTGCTCTGTCATGTGTCTCGTTTCTCTCCTGCTTGGAAGAGCTTGTCAGCTCAGCCGAGCCCCCAGCCATGCTCTGGCTTTGGCAGCAGGTAAAAAGCATCGTTGTGTGGTATATCCTGCCATGGAACAGCTCCACGGGAGCAGGGATGTCACACAGGGCAGTGCTCCCAGTGTTTGGAAGCAGTTCAGATAGAGGCCAAGCTAGAGGAGGAAGGTAAAGGCAGTGTTTTGTGCATTGCACATCAGCTGAGAAGGCACTGGGGCCTCAGAGCCCTGAATTCCAAGCAGGTGCTTGTGACAAATATAATGGGGGGGGGGGGGTGCTTGGGTTTGATCTTCAATCAATTAGGGAGTCAAAGAGCAGCAGCCTTATGGGATGTAAGAAATAGCTTTCCACTTAGAAAGGCAGGTGGTGAAAGGCTGACAGCCACGAGCCATTAAGGCTTAGTGGAGGTCAGTAATTTCACTATTAGAAAATGGGCAGAGAGAGGAGAATTGCTGTCAAACCAGTCTGTGAGGTGAAGGATGCTGGGGGACAGGGGAGAGCAACTTGCCCCTGCCTGGATGCTATCCATGTTCATGTTCGAATAGGGGCAAGGAGAGAGTGTCCCATCACTCCTTGAGTAAGCATCTTTCATTTCAAATGCTCTCCTCTGGTCTGAAGTAGCACTAATGTCATGTGTGACATGCTGCTGACAGGCCCAGAGAAGCTTTGGGGTGTGTGAGGAGTGACATAAAAAGCTGAGGAAGGATTTAAGGGCACAATGAGCTTTTCTAGGAAACTGCTTCTCATGGCACAGACACCCTGTTACAGGACAACTTTCACTGCTCCTCAAAACGGCTTTCATTTCAGAGCAATGGCAAGGCAAGGAACCCGCCTGTTGTGTGCTCCCATTGTAGAACCTGCTCCTCCTTCTGCTCCCAACCCACGAAAGAATTTCCAAGGCATTTTTGCCATACATAGAATCATGTAACCATAGAATAGTTGGGGTTGGAAAGGACCTAAAGATCATCCAGTTCCAACCCCCCTGCCATGGGCAGGGACACCTCACACCTGACACCTCTGTCCGACACGGCCTTGAACACTGCAGGGATGGAGCACTCACAACCTCCCTGGGCAACCCATTCCAGTGCCTCACCACCCTAACAGGAAAGAATTTCCTCCTTAGATCCAATCTAAACTGCCCCTGTTTAAGTTTGAACCCGTTACCCCTTGTCCTACCACTACAGTTCCTAATGAACAGTCCCTCCCCAACATGTCCTATTGCTACAGCCCCATTTGCTATCCTGCCCGCTCTCAGCTCACTGTACGTTTACTGATATCCCAAAGGATTCCTTCAGAGGAAGGTCAAAAAATTCCACCATTTTAAACAGGTTCTTAAGTATTTACTGCCTCTTATTGTTAGCCAAGCCATCCCACTTGGCTGGGGACTTACAGCTCTGCGTGAGCAGCTCCTAACCTACCCTGTTTAAATCTCAGCTGCTATCATTACATTTCCCCCCTTCTCTTCCCCTCCGACACTAATGAGAAATGCCAGTCTTTAAAATCCAAATTCAATTCATACACCATAAGACAATGCTGGGCATAAATCCAACAGCATATGAGGATCTTCCTGTTGAAGTTGAACCTTACTCTATGGCTATGCTGGCTTTACACTGGTTCTTGGGGTAACATAATGGAGACCCTTGAAGGCAGTTTGAACCTCAGTGTGGAAAAGCTCATGGACTTTTCTGAGGTAATGCATCTATCAGTGTCGGATGGAATATTCCAGTGAGGTTAAGGAAGTTAATGTTCTCCAAACTATTGCAGAGCAATGGGATTTGTCATCTCAAACTTCCTCTGCTTTGCTTATTTTGTGCCTAGGATAAACCAGAGCAGTAACAAAAAAGCATCTCTGGCCAGAGAGGGGCTCTTCATTAGGGACTGTAGTGACAGGACAAGGAGATGGGTTCAAACTGAAACAGGGCAGATTTAGGATAGATCTTAGGCACAAGTTCTTCCCTGTGAAGGTGCTGAGGAGCTGGCACAGGCTGCCCAGAGAAGCTGTGGCTGCCCCATCCCTGGCAGTGCTCAAGGCCAGGTTGCACACAGTGGCTTGGAGCAAGTTGCTCCAGCGGAAGGGGTCCCTGCCCGTGGCAGGGGTTGGAACTGGATGAGCCCATGCTGCTGGTTCTGTGATCCTGTAACTTTTAGTTTCTCTTGCTGGGAAGAGGCAGCTCAGGTCACAGCCTGTGAGGAAAAAGGCTTCATGAAGCCCCGGTTTCTAATTGAAGCCTGCTCTAGTTCTTGTACCACCTCAGCTATACCGGTATCATTAGGACCAAAATAACCACGCAGGTGACATGGCTGCAATGGTGCATGTAGGCAATGTTGTAAAAGAGCCAGACCTTCAGGAACCAGAAATGTGATCAAAAGAAAAGGGATTTTCCTCTGCAACACTGTCCCAATCCTCTTCAGAGCTGAGTGCTCACAGCCTGTGTCAGCAGTGACACGGTTTTGCAAGGGCTTGGCTGTGTAATGAGCTGGCATGCACTGACTTCAGTAACAGTTCCAGGTCTGCTCCTTTCGAGGGCTGCAACAACATCCTGAGGCAGGTTTTCTCTGCTTCAGATCTCCTCTGAAGGCCACTACCATGGGCAACTGCCTAAGATCATGGAGACAATAACTGTCAAAGGCTATGGTGAGGGACCAGCCAAGAAACTAAGCTTCTGACTCATATTCTAATCCCTAGAGTCTTTTCTTCACCAATGCCCAGACCTCAAAGTAGCAGAAAGCATTCCCTCGTGCCAACAGCAGAAGGAAATGGTCAATATAAAGGAAATTAGGAATAGGAGACAAAAGAAAAGCCAACACTGTACAATGCAAGCGTTTATAATGGCACATGAATGCAGGTGTGCACGAGGGCCATCCAGGGGAACAAGAGGAAAACACAGGTTTGCTCAGGCCCTGACCTTGTTTTCTGCTATCACAGTTTAACCTATTTCTTCCTCTCAGTGGGAGACAATAAAACCTCAGCCCAATCCATCACCAATGGGGGAGGATACAACAGGTGAATTAACAGCAGCAAGCAGATGGGGCATTGCCTCTGATGGGCCCCAGCTGTCATGTCTGTGAGCTGTCTGGCCTTTATGATGCTGCTGCTGTCCCTGGAGCCAGCCCCATCACACCTTCCACCCCTGTCCCTATAATGATGCTGGGAACAGGCAGAGCGTGCTCCTCAGCAGGACTGGAGTCACATCCCTCTCCATCCACTGCTCTTGAGCCAGTGGAAATGGGCAGTCTGGGACAGGAAGGCTGGGAGACCCATTTGCAAAGGATAAAATGCTTGGAAACGCTGAGGGATTGGAGCAGTGGATATTCCCTGCCTGGACACTGAATTACGTGCTCTATCTCTGTTGGTACTGCACTCATTGAGCTGCCTGCCCCTGTCTGCCCCAGTTATTCCAGCTCTTCCCCTACACACTCTACCAGAGCTCCCAGGAAAATGGAAAGGAGCAGAACTGTACAAATGCAAGGAGAGTCTAAACTATCTGGGAAGAATTATGCCCTCCTCTAAGGAATCAAGACAAAGCTTAAATAAGAGACCCTGAGCCAAACTGCTCAACTATTCTATGAAACTGATTGGAAAGCACAGACATGGTTAGCTGAGGGACTGCTGCCTAATAACTATTAAGTATTTCCCCTTCATTTCCTAATAAACAAGGCAAAGCAATTACAGTAATTAAAGATTGAAGATAAGAGCACTTTGTATTGGGGGGCCGAGCATATCAATTATACAGTGAGCGTGTGGTTCTCCCTCCTAATGAGACAACCCAGCACTGTCATTCTGCCGCATTAAAAGCATAATTAAAGGGGGCAGGAGAAGAAGGGCAGGTCACCAAAGCTGATGGGGAGGGCTCCCTCCTCTCTGTGGCTCCTGCGCACATGCATTCCCCAAACACCTTTACGGTTTCAGGGTAAGAATGAGGACCCAAAGCTGCAGTGATAACCCCACACTTTAATTACAGGTGGGTTTTATGAGAGGGGCTGGTTACTGTTTTGTCTCCCTGCTTTCAAGCCCTCAGCTGCTCAATGTACCAGCATCTGTTGGAAAGCAAAGGGCAGGGCGGGGGGGGAATAGCTTATCTGCTCAGGAGCAAGAAACACATAAAACATAAGAAAAGCAATTACATGCCTTCGGTTTCCACTCCTCTGTTTTTATAGGGCTTGTCTTAGAATCGGAGTGATTTTATGCATCAGAGGAAGATGACAATCAAGATGAGTGGCAATGATATGCATGGGAGGCTGAGGCACACAGCCTTCAGGTGTTTATTTTCCTGTAGTTACAGGTCTTCTAAACATCATCTTTTATCAGGGGGATGAGAGAACCCAAAATTCTGCAGCTGAATATTATGGGCACTGAGGCCCAAGTGACAGTAACCCAAGACAACCCCTTCCCTTCTTCTTTTAAACCTGCATGGCTCCAGGCTGAATGTAGATGGTACTGAGAAAGACACCACCAAAATACATGAGAACTGAGATGAGACCCAGTATCTAAGTGACTCTTTCCTACTGCAACTCCATTACTTCTACTTCTAGGCTACAGAGGCACTCAGGATCAGAGAGACCCAGCTATGCCCTTTGACACTTGTAGTCAGTAACACGTAATCCGTGCTGCTATCTCCTTCCCAAACTCTGTTCCCCAACACTGAATTATCCAGTTTATATTAGATCACAACTTGGAGACAACTGAAAGCAAAAGGCAGGACTTTGGATCCGGACACCTCTGTGTATTTTCAAACAGCTATGTAAAAAGCCTACAGATGACTTCCTGGTCGTGGAATTCTTTGGCCTCATCAGACACAAGGACAGAGAATGCTGGACAGAGGATGAAATACAACTGACAATCTGCAAATCCAGACACCTTTAGTGCAAACACAAGGCTCCATAGAACCCTACTCACCCCAAACAGGAGTGAGTAAGTAGAAAAGAGGAGCCAGCTACTCCTTCTGAGGTATAATGTGACATCTGCACTTGAATTTCAGGCCCTGGAGGCGACTCCATTGGCAGCCCACAAAGGCTGGTCACCCGCTGCCCAGTTTTCTCTGCCTTTGCTCTTGCAGTGCAGCACTCCCTGGGAGGAATTTACCTTCTTTTCATGATACTGATGTGGAGATCCTCCTCCTGCTTTACTTCAGGGTGCTGACCATTGCTCTTATCGCTCTCTTCGCTGTCGTCGCTATGTGAGAAAACAGAGGTCAGCTCTTTCTTCGGGATCTTGGTTGGAGGTAAGGGGATCGTCCTCTTCTCTGCCAGGCGACCCCGGTTCTGCCACAGGATGGAATTAGGTGCGATGGGCAAGGGCAGGAAGAGAAGACAAGAGAGGAAAACAAGAACTTGGTTAGGCAATGGAGGGCCAGGCAGCCTCAAATGGCATCAGCGCAGGTTTCAGGCTGATGTTGGGTGGGCAAAGGCTGTGTTCACTTTGCAAATGACTTTTCAGCAGAAGCACATTTCTAAGTAGTTCTAGTTCTAATCAAGCCATGCACTTCCAGCCTCTTCCCACCTCTTCATTCCTAGGTTGCATCTCATCCATGCCAATAGAAAAGGGAGATGGCAGCAGTCTCTCTCTCCAGAATATTTCCTATTGTCCATTAACATAGCAGACTGGATTACATTAAACCTTTGCCAGCAGCCCAGGAGGACGTGATCCAGATAATCTAGACCACTTTTGACTGCAAAGGGAAAACTGCCTCCGCCAGCCAGCAGCAAGGTTGCCCCTCACACCAGTGAACAGGCCACATCAATTCATCTTGAATTACTGAGGCTCCTTCTCACTGTTCATTTGCATGCTCAGGTGAACCGAGCAGGTCCTGCCTTGTGCAGGCCTTCCCTAGGTGGTCCTGGCAGTGTGCTCCCCTTCTGACATGACACAAGTAAACAGCAGGAGAACCCCCAGGAGGCAAAAGCTGCTTTCCCACTGCATGTGTATTTGTGTGCAGAACGCAGCACAACACAACCCCAACCTCCCGGCCTGCACGTAGTGAGAATGTGTGACAGATTACTCTATGTTTGTACCATTTGTATGAGCCTAGTGCAGCCTGACATAGAGCCTGATGGGTTTTAGCTCTCACTGTGACAGAATACGTTTCCAGCACTTGGCGTGTTTAGCTTGACCTGTGATGGACCAAGACAGCCGTAACACAAGAGGAAGATGTACACAGAGACACAAGGAGACCATCATGTCATTGCCCCCCAGAATTCAGCATTTTAACAAACACAATCCTGAAACTGGGAAGGGAACAACAGTGAGGGGAAGTGAAGAAAAGATTCCTGCATGTTCCTCATACAGGTATGCAGGAATACTTCCTTCAATAGGACTTCCTTCGATAGGACAAGTCATAGAGAAGAAACATGACCTTAGCAAGGAAGATAAGTGTGTGGAATAGGTGGAGTAAATGCAGAGTAACAACTAACTGGTAACAGGTTCTCTGAAACATGGACTCCAACTTTCCATATAAACCTGGCAAAATGGTCCTGGAGTCAGCCTGGCTCTACAGGGGAGGATGGAGGAAGCACAAGTGCTGGAAGAGCCCAGGCTCTTTTAATTAAACGAATGAAGAACTTTCCCCAAATACAAAGCAAAACCTTCTTGTTTACCTCCATCAATAAATTCCATTTGTGGTCATTACGGGGAGCCCTGATCGCTGTGATAATTGGCTAAATCCATCTGGAAGGCATCACCCCAAGGAAGCGCATTAGCTTCCCATTCTGATGCACATCCAAGCCAAGAACACAGGTGTCTGTGAACAGCAGACACCCAAGGGAGAGAGGAGCAATGGGCCAGACTAGCTTAGAAATGGGAAAACACATGGATGCAAGGAAAACAACACACACTTTCTTCTTTGGCGTGATGTGAAGAAGACAAACCCATGGACAGCAACAAGGTGAACGCTCCTACACCTCCAAGTATCCCAAGTACTTGGATGAAGCTGCAGAGGCTTTGTAGTGAGTTCTAACCCTGTGGGCTCCCTCCACAGTGGCAGAGATACACACACAGAGCCCTGTGCACAGAGGTTTCTCACTGTCTGCTCCCTGAAGGAACATCTCGCACAAAACACGCATCTCCTACCCTTAAATACTTCTTGCATACTGAGGGGTATTTCCACCCCTGATCCCGTTCCTGTTCCAGCATGTGCACCAAGCTTACCCTCTGTGTAAACCACCTTAGTGACTCCAGCTAATGGACAGCAGGGAGGAGCAGAGGCAGGGGGAGGAAGAGCAAGGAGGGCAGTATGTGCGCCAGAGTTCAGTCATGCTGAAAAGCTAGGACATAAATCAGCGTGAGCTTTATCATGCCAGAGCTTTATATATATATATGTGTGTGTGTCTGAAGTTGCAATTTATCATAACAATTAAAGGGGGAGGCGAGGGGTGTGCAAATTTCCACTTCAAAATAATCACAATTCACTCCCTGCTGTGACTCCACAGCCTGAAGAGAACAGCACTGAGCAGACACTAAAAATCATTTTATGGCCATTACGGTACCTTGGAGCAGTTACCAGGTCTCAGTGACTGCCCAGGGACTCATCAGCTCTAACAAGAGTGAGAGTGCAGCAAACAGGGAGGCAATGAACCCAGAGCAACAGCCCACCAGACCAGGAACGCAGGTTCCCCCTCCCCTGCTCCTCAGAATGCTTATTCCTTCCTGGAATATGCCTACAGCTGCTGCGCACATAGACACCTATATATAGACACACAGAGATATATAAGCCTATATATGTAATATACAAATATGTATGTACGTATCTCTATAGATATCCATATGAAGACAGGCTGAGAGCTGGGCTTGTTCAGACTGGAAAAGAGAAAGCTCCTGAAGGGGAGACCTGAGAGCAGCTCCAGTGCCTAAAGGGGCTGCAGGAAACCTGGAGAGGGGCTTGGGACAAGGGCCTGTAGAGACAGGCCAAGGGGAATGGCTTGAACCTGCCTGAGGGGAGACTGAGCTGAGCTCTTAGGCAGAAGCTCTTCCCTGTGAGGGTGCTGAGGCGCTGGCACAGGGTGCCCAGAGAAGCTGTGGCTGCCCCATCCCTGGCAGTGCTCAAGGCCAGGTTGGACACAGGGGCTTGGAGCAAGCTGCTCCAGTGGAAGGGGTCCCTGCCCGTGGCAGGGGTTGGAGCTGGATGAGCTTTAAGGTCCCTTCAACATAAACCAGGCTGGGATTCTATGATATTACCCAACGCACAGAGCTTCTTCCTTTAAACATGAATGGAAGAGAGAACGTGCACCTGCACCTGCAGCAATCTCTGCTCACAGATGACCTGCACTGCTTTTCTTCTGACCACAGCAGTTCCAGTGTCCCTGCAAACACCTGCATTCCAGCACTGGCAATGCCTTTCCTTTTAAGTTGTGTTTATTTTGTACTTGTGCCATTAGGTTTGGGGCAGTTTATTTATTTCTTTCTGACGTTTTCCCCATTCCCAGAAAATTAAAATAGACCGAGCTAATCAATTTTGCCTTTTATGTTCATCTACAGTCAGTTTTGAATCAATTGCACTTGCTTAATCTGTTTAGAGGCATTCACAGGAGATACACATTACTTTTAAATTAAGCACAAAGGTAGCCAGAAGCCTGGGCCAGAGCCCGCTACAATCAATTGTCTTTCCATTGACTTGAAAAGGCACTGGTCCAAGCAACAAAGAAAATACACTCATCTGTGAGAAGCACTCTCCATGCATGGACTCATCCCTGTGACTATGGCTCTTGCTGAAGCCCTTTGTCGCTTTGGTACAGACATAGGACAGGCAAGTACCTACAGAGCTGAGCAGTATGTGGAGGTACACAAGCAGTCAGGTTCAAGTTTATCAGCCATCACCTGGCATGCAGTGTACTTAAAGCAGTGTTAGGTGCAAGAATACACTCAAGAGTCTTGCAGTGGCATCGCTATGTAACGGGAGGTACATTAAGATTTATAGATATTTGATGTAAACCTCATAATCTCACATTAAAAAAGCTTGTATTTGTGTGACAGTGTCATTAGAGTGATCTCACAGAACCACAGACTGGTTTGGGTTGGGACCTTAAAGCTCATCCAGTTCCAACCCCTATCACGGGCAGGGACCCATTCCACTGGAGCAGCTTGCTTCAAGCCCCTGTGTCCAACCTGGCCTTGAACGCTGCCAGGGACTAAATCTGAAGGTTCGAGTACTTTCAGAAGCAAACTGCCTCCTGACTTGTGGATGTTCACTGCAATATCTGATGCTTGGGAGAACAGACCAATCAATAAGGCACCTTCTGCAGAGCATCAGGCACCTTGGGACTCTGGCTACCCCTGTTAAATAGCTCCATTTCTACACACATGAAGGGAAGGGAAGGGGAAGGTGGGGCTTTGCCAGCTGGCTTCTTTACACTGGTAGGGCTCTTTTGGCTAGTGGGTCATAAGGAGCATTTTCTATAGCTCCAGAGCCACCAGCTGCTAGTGCAGGAGCAGCACCCCCGGATGAAGTATATGGAGCACTAAATACATCTTATAGCTCAGCCCAGCAAAGCCAGGCTGCCTGCCAGCTCCCTGGCCGAGGGAGTACAGGCAGAAGGTGGTATAAGGAACAGATTCCAGCCCTGAGAGCAGTGGGAATGAAGGATGGATCCTCACTGAGGACCTGTTCTCCACAATACATCTGTGGGTGAAATCCAGCCAAAACCCTGCTGCAGTTATCACACGGGTGCTCTCCCCTACCCTGCACCGCCTCCTCCATGCCTGAGAGGAGTCAAAGATGTTTGCTGTCAGGACAAACACTGACTCAGCTCAGGGGAAACCTCTTCCGAGCCTGCACCTCCCTTTCCTAACACAAGGATTTCCCCACCCCTTGGACAGAACATCACTTCTCCTCTCCCTAATGAGCGTAACCAGGAAGTAAAAGGTTTCTACAACTCCCAAAGCCTTTGCAAGGGTGAGTGTTGAGGGCACTGCAGAGCTGCCTCGTGTATTAGGGCTCCCTTTATACATTGTTAGAGATTAATATTGTGGGTTATGATTCCAGCTAACGAAACACAGCTGGAGATGGAGTCAATAGCCCTCTATTCCCCAGGCATGCCCAGCTCTCCACCCAGGCATGCCTGCGTCAGCCCAGCCCTCAGTCACTCACCACCTCACCCTCCCTGGGTCTTCTGACACCATTAATTGCTTTCACTGCCTCTCAAAGCACTGGCTGGGTGGGGGGTGGCTTTGTTTTCCCCAATCACAGACAAGCACACTTCCTTGCCCCAGGAAAAATCAGATGGGGACCAATGCGCTGTTGCAAGCTCCCCATTACCCACGTCTAGAGATGCAGCTGCAAGTATAAATCCCCACAACCTGGGCACAGCGGTGGGTTACCTGAGTGGAGAAACCTGGAAGCCTGATCACAAAAGCATAGGAGAGTCAGAAATATGGAGAAGAAAACGGTGGTGATGTTCCTTCCTTGCAGATAACAGGAGGGTGAAATTCCTCTCTATGTGGCTACGTGGGGTCAATAGAGCTACAGAATGCAATCTGTTCCCCCCACTCATCCAATCCCCTCGTAAGTCTCCCCTGGAGCCGTGTGCTCCCAGCCAAGAATACCGAAAGCCCAACAGTTGCATAAGATCCCTGGGAGAGCTTTGCAGATGGGATGACGGGCGGGGAGCATCGGCCTGACTTGGGGGAGAGACAGGAAGGGAGGGTTAGGAAAGGTTTCCTGCCCTGGGAGCTACTGCAGCAAGGTCAGAAGAGCTGAACGCCCTGGTGCGACATTCAAAGCCAGCCAGGAAAGGAAAGATTCCTCGCAGAGAGAGTCCCTGGTGAGCATTTAATAGATCCCAGCAATGGAAAGGAGAGCTGCAAGGCAAAAAGCTCCATGGAAAAGGAAAAAAGCACATGAAAGCAAAGCTTTTCCAGTCCACATGAACTGACAGCCAAACCCTGAATGGCTGATCCCACAGGGAGTTGACCCAAGAAGAGGAGCAGGTGCAGTCCCTATGGACACCACTTCAGCATCCCTTTAAAGCACAGAGATGCAAATGCCCAAAGAGTTTGCATATTGATCAAAGCTGTTTGCAAGAGGATCCACATGCCCGTGATTCAACACTGATTTCCACTGGATTTTATGCAGCACATGCATTCCTTCTGTATACGTAGAGCTGGGAAATACAGGGAACAGACCGGGAATGCTGGGGGAAGGCAGGAGGGGAGGTTTGCGTGCTGCCAATGCTGGGAGCTGAAGAATGCAAAATCTTTTCCATATGTGAAGGAAATCCTCAAGTCCAGACAGCGTTTTCGCTCGCTTTTTATTGCTGCTAAAGGTAGGGAAAAGGAAAGGGGGAGGTTCCGAGAGCCTGGAATACTTTTCCTTTTACTTTCGCAAATAATAAACCTGCTCAAATGGCTTTGGTTAGGGAAATTACCCCGCAAGGGAGCCCACACATCCCCCTGGAGGGAAACTGCCAGGGTGTGCATCTACTTTCAGCTGCGATGAGTGTAAACACCTAAGAAAGGGTCAAGCTGCCTTCCAAGATAATCCCCTCTCTCCCCTGGGCCTTCATTAGACGTTCCAGGCCGATGTGCTACCAGTGCTTTGGTAGCAAAGCCAGCGCAGGCCCAGTTGTGCTGCCCTGCACTTACCAGCTTCTCCATCAAACCTGAGGTCAGGGCCAGGAGAAGCTGTCCAGGTCCTCACCTCCTGTTCAGTAAGGAACAAATGAATAAAAGAAGAGCCAGCAGCCGTCTGCTGCATCTATTCTCCTGCCTCCCCCTCAGGTGCAGGCCAGCCCTTTAACCTGACCACTAACAGGTTTGTTATTCATCTGCTCTTTCCAGTGGCATCAGTGTTACACTGGAATCATTCCAGCAGGGGAGGGATGGCCCAAAGTACAGAGGGAGCAAAAGGGAACAGAAAGTAATGGTGAGGCACAAATAAAGGCAGTTCACACCACAAAGACTGTTCCAGGTTTTGGGAACTGTGCTCATCAGAGTCTCTTGGAAGTGGTTTACACGTGCTGGCAATGACCAGAGGCCAAGTTGAGGAAGCAATTCAGCATACAGCTAAGAGCTGCAGCCAGGGGGACAACAGGTTCTGGGAATAACGGTGCTCCAGCAGACTCTCTAGGCCTAATCCTGACAATCCTGACGACTGGATGGGGCTTGGAGCAAGCTGCTCTAGTGGAAGGTGTCCCTGCCTGTGGCAGGGGGGTTGAAACTGGATGAGCTTTAAGGTCCCTTCAACCCACACCATCGTGTGGTTCTGTGAAGCACAGCCGGGGCTCAGTGGCAGGGTTTGCCTATACAGAACATGTTCTGCAGCACCACTCCAGCCTCTGGAAGGACCCTTCTTTACAAATTAGAAGCTCTGACACCTGCTGCATGCTGCAAAGTGAAGCTACAGCCTCCCTGGAGCCCCTTCCCTGGCACAGAGAGCCAAAAGCAAGGGGAAGCTGAGCCAAGAAGCCTGTCATCTGCTACAGCGATGCTGCCACTGTGCAGTACTTCTCATTTGGAAAGCACAACCTGGTTTGTAAGCTCTGGTTATTTAAGGGCTTTTAACACAGCTGGAAGGCCAGTGAGGAGCACCGGGTCTGTTCCACAGTGGTGCAAAGTGTGATGGAGATATGTAAGCTGATGAGCTAAGTCAACAGAGAGGCCACCGCAGAGCCAGGAGCAGCCCGCTGCACTTCCAAAGCCAAAGGGGCAATATATTCACAGTCAGTGTGGAAAAGCAGCTCTGTGGACCCTTTCCAACCACCACACTGGATTACAACACCTCAGCACTAGAAGGGTGCTATGGTCACAAATACATCCTTGCAAGTAAAGAGCAGCTGAAGAGGATGTCCTCTCTCCCTCCCAATCTTATTGCCTTGTATGTGCACAGACATAGCCTCCACTCCAGACAGCACAAAGGATGTGGCTCTGGTAACTGGAAGAGACTGACAAATTCATCCTTACCTCCTTTACCTTGACCAGTGTCAACATGTACCTGTGACAAAGAGCTGTCCAGGCACAGAAAATCCATCTCTTGGGTTCCCTGTTTGGAAACAATCAGTTCTGCACTAATGCTGCAAACAGCATTTACACTGGCATGAGACCCACAGAACCTCCTTAGAGAAAACCCTTAATGAGAACCATCATTCTGGGGTGATGATCTGATTTTATTCCACTCCGTGGCAATGAATTGCCCAAGATTTGCTGTGTGGATGCCAAAATGAGGGAGAACTGAGAACAGTTGTGTGTCTGTCATCATCTCCCCTTCTCCCCCTTTCACTAGTACCCTTCAGCTGGCTAAAGCACCCCTTTTCTGTCCTTTAATTCACTTTCTGAAGCTCTGTCTCCCTTCCCCACATCCCTCCCACCCTCAAACCACCGCAGACATCCATGGAAACCGCTGCTTCCATTTCCACTTTGTGATTTGCCTGCCACACCTGGGGGATTTCCCAGCAAATTGTATTACTTTATTTGGTCAATTGGCCTACAAATTGATTTTCCTGTACAAATAATGAACATTTATGGTTATTTTCCCCATAGACTGCTTTATTTTCCATGTAACAAAGACTGATTTCCTGCAGGTTTTGAGACCAGAGCGTATGATCTGCAGTTACTGTGACCCCTGCTTGATGGATGACAAGGACTCGATGCACAACAGAGGGCTTGGGGTTTTATCCTGGTACCAGACCAAGTAATTCTACAGCATGTTTACTATAGGGATAAACTGTATTGTTTTAAGAGAGATTCAGTCCTGGGACCAGCTAAGCAAAGGCAGATGAGGTGGGACAAAGGGCAAAACACATCCTGGGAGCCACTGCAGTGCATCCACCAGCACATCCACGTCCCCAGAGCATCTCAAATGGCAGCTCCTGCTCATTGCAACCTTTGGGAACACACTGCAAGGACCTTCTTTAACCTTAATTACATGATTGTGGAGGCAAAGGGAGGAGGACTCGGGGAAGAAAACCAAGCAGGAGTGTGATTTGTGGGCAGGGATTGCAGTGTTGTTCTGCACTTGCCTCCCCAGAGATGCAGAGCCACAGCAAGAGCTCCACAATACATTTCATTGCCACTAATGAGAAAATGACTTTGGAGACAGAGCCTGGAGCAAGTTTTGAAGGTCACTCCCGCAGGTGTGGAAATGAACTGGGCAAGAACCAGGGTCCAAACATAAGTTATTCTACTTAGACCACAGTGGATTATTTGCATGCAGGGGGGGTTAATAGCCTCAGGGCTGTGGAGTGTGTCTATGTTTAATTTAATACATCTCCATGGCTGAGGCTGCTGGGCACAAAGGCCTCTCAGCATCAGCACTGCAGAGAAGTGATGATAGGGAGGGTTCCTTAGGTGAATGTGAGAGAGAGGGTGGACACAGGAGAGAAAGTCAATTATCCAGAGTAAATCCTGACTCTCTGCAATTCCGTATCCCGGTCCTCAGGGGGTGGGTTTAGCCCATGAAGCCTGGCTTCCAATCCAATAAAAAATGAACTGATTTTGAACAACTACTAGAGATGCCTCCTTAGAGTTTTAATACGTGCTCTTCAGCTTCAACAGCGGAATGAACGAAAGGGAAGAGAGTCTGAGAGTATCAAGCATGAGGCTAAAAGCATGCCAAGTTCCTGCTTAGCTTCTTAGGCTCCGAGGAATCTCTCCCTTCTTGGCACTGCTAAGGACTGATATGTCCTCAGTCTGTGGCTGACAGCACCAGAAAGAGGTATGTCCCAATTGAGGATGACAGTTGCCCTTCACATAAGCTAGTCAAGGCAAGGATGCATCTACCACCACAGAGTGTGCAGATCACAGAATCAATAGAATGGTTTGTGTTGGAAGGGAGCTTAAAGCTCATCCAGTTCCAACCCCCTGCGACGGGCAGGGACGCCTTCCACTAGGGCAGGTTGCTAGAGTCGCAGGTCCCACTTAGACCCTGGGGACCAACACAACCAAGGATAAACCAAAACTACTCACAGAAATATGCAACCAGTTGGCTCAGCACATCAGGGGCAACACAAGATGAAACCGGATGGTTTACAATACATGTGTGTATATAACACTGGGAAATGAATGACCAACAAATACAGCGCCTTTCTGACGAGTATTTGACTGGGAGCAGGGAGGGTTGGGAGTTGTATGTTGTGAGGATAAACACAAAGAGAATATGAAAGAAAAAACCAAACAAACCCCAAGAGAGGTGAATAATTCATCAAAAGGATAAAAACCAAGAAGCTGGAAGGGAAAAAAAGGCACGAAATACCAAAGGGAAGAGTGTTCTGAGCAGGTGGAAAAAACCCATCTCTCCTGGGAGGGAAACTAGAAGGCAAGTTAACTGGAATTAAGGGGGGGTGGGGTATGTTTTAAAGGTGAAACATCTTGTCTGGAAACTGGTATCTCTCCTCTTAGGGATTTAAGTGTTTCTCCGAGGTGGGAAACAAAGTCTGTGCCAAGCTGCTGACAGAGGCAGCGGGTTCTTAGGTGGCTTCCAGCAATGCTTCCACCATGGACATAAAACTTCAAGCAACCAACCTGCTCACACATCCAACACCTCCTCTGAGGCAAGCCTAGTTTCTTTCACCCAAAGCCACCAAATCAAACAACCTAATGTACATAAAGCCATGTTAGCATAACCTGCACAGAACTATTTGCAGGTTTTCTTCAGAACTCGCTCCAGAAAAGGGTCTATAGTTGGAAGCTTCCTGATGGCAACTTTTGCAGCTGACATTCACTGCTTTAACACAGCACACCTGTGTGAAATAAACCCCACCCAGTTTGCAGTGTATCCTCCTGGCTTTCCCTTGTATGAGTCTACCACCGCAGGCTGTGGCTCCTTCCCATCACATGAAGGATGCTGACCTGGGCTTGGAAAGTACCTGGCTGGGATAACGTTGTAGCCCGCTGAAGGAGGGGAGATGTGGGACTCAATAGGTGGCACTCTTCCTTCTTGAATCAACGCGCTTGGGTACACTTGGCCATCAGAGGTGCTGGAGAGCAAATTTAAGGTCCTGACTTATTTACTTGGTGATTTTCTGGGCCTGTGCAAGTCAAAATCCCAGCCAAACACAAGCTTTACCAATTACACTCTGCCAATCCTAATTCCCCCCCTGCAGTTCCAAGCAGACACAGACTCCTCTGCTGCCGCGTGATCCTCTTGTGCGCTGCTAAGCAGCTCTGTCCTAGCCGGAGAGCATCTGCACTGGAGATGCCTGTGAAAGTGAAATCCCACCCAAGGCTTGCTCCCATCCCATCTTCCTCCTGCAGAACCCTCCAGTTCCAATTAACAGCTCTGGGCTTTCCTGCAGACACGGTGCATACAGCTCCTCCCAAGGGCACCATGGAGAAAACCTGCTTGAGGACTCTGTGTCTGCAGTGCAGGGTGAGTCTGTCGCCAGCAGTTTCTCCTCTCATTAACCAAAGCCAGCAAAAAAGACAAGTTTTGTGCCCCAGAGCAAGAGGACTTGTTTTCTAAACCTCTTCAGGGGCCCTCCATAAGGAATTAGTCACGGAGGTGAGTAATACCAGGATTTGACACAGCCTAGGAGACTGAGTAGTCATTTGACAGGCTAACAAGAGCATGGAGTAGCTGCTATATTTAGGTGCCATTAGCATGCACATGTCTTCACACATTTCTATGGGCACACCTGTGTTCCCCTGGGTCCTCAAGGCATGGGAAGGGAGCAGCTAAAAGCCAGTACCTTCCCCATTTCCCAGGGAGGGGTAAGGAATGAGGGGATTCTCTTCTCCCTGTTTTATCCTACCAAGTTCAGAGCCATTTACATCCTGAAAGTAGACCTGATTTATGCGCTCTCTGTGCACCTGTATCCAGAGGCAGATAGGGTCGTGTCCATTCTAGGTTGAAGAACAAGACAAAGCGAAGGACCGTATCATGCCCCAGAGTAGCTTGTCACACAAAAAAGCCTAGGAAGTTTAGCCACTGATTTTCGATTGCTTCCCATTTGCTGCATCTCAACTATTTTCAGGGAAGGACTGGACCCCTGCAGGCTGAACTTAAAACTTCCTGAAAACAGGCTTGCTTTCCCATGTTATTTCCCGGAGACTCTTGGAGTCCATGCACCATCCAGGACAACAGACCAAAGAAATAGTGCTCTGAGCTGTCACAGGACAGAGCTGGAAGGACATAGAAAGGTCCAAGACCTTGGATGTCTTTACATGCCAGCTCCATATGATACCTGCAGTGGTACTGAAGATGTCCTGCAATAGCACAACACAGGGTGTGATGACATTAGCACTGCTAATACTTACTACAGAGATGCATGAAGCATCCACTCGTGCTCCCCTTTGTTTTCCCCTCAGTGCCCATTTCCCAGCAATTCCTGAATCCAACTGAAAACCATGTCCCCTGCACCCTACAATGTCCCTGTGCTTTCAGCTGTGTGAAAAGAATCAGAGTCATAGAATCCAAGAGGTTGGAAAAGACCTTTAAGATCAAGTCCAACCATTCCCCAGCACTGCCGAGTCCACCACTAAAGAAAACAAGCAAGAATACAGGGTGCAGTTGCAGTCTACCTACTGTGCTGGGTTGGTACTGGGATAGTACTGGGATCCCTACTGCAAACACAGCTCAACAACAGGTCTTGCCAAGGAAAGCCCCTGTGTAAGGAGGTGAATGCAAACTCCTTCAGGTGGATTTAAACAGTTTCTCTGGATTTCCCTCACTTCACCTCAAAACAAAAGCAGAATACAAATGTCAAAGTACAGCACAACATCACTGGAACTCCATCATGCAGTCTCTGCAGAGGCAAAACCAGCACAAACACCCGGTTCGCATGGATACATGGATGGATAAACAGCCAAAATAAGACTTAACCCAATGAGGGTCAAAAGCTTACACCCCTTGGTTGTGGAGCCACAGGATTAGGTCTGAGAGGCAGCTCTGGAGAACTAACTGCCCTATTAAAATAAATAGGGATCAGGTGGACAAATCCCTGCAGCCATTTCTAAAGGCTCAGCTCAATCTCCCTCTGCTCTGTATTCAGGCAGGTGAGCCATTCCCAAACAGAGAATGGTAAGAGGAGAGCAATACCAGGCACTCCAAGAGGCAGCGTCTGGGTTGGTTTAGACACTCGGTGCCAGCTGAACCCTAGAAAAGTCCCCTCTAGAATCACATTTAACGCTGGGAGGGTGAAAGGAAGGCAAGGACAGTATTTAAAAATACAACTTAAATGAACGATTGTAGATCCTTCAGCAAAGACTGCAAAGGTGGAATTCTGCCCCCTTTGCAGGCTACTCACTGTTGGCTGATTCCTGCAGCCTCCTGAGGTGTTATTTATTGAGCCCAGGAGGTCAGCTGGAAAAGGGAGAAGGGGAAGGAGATTAAAGGAGCTCCACCTCCCTTGGAGGAGGGATGCAACTGCTCAAGAACACCTTATTTCCAGGCAGCTGTGTTGTGCTGGCACCACTGGTGCTGCCTGTCGTACCCTGAACAAACAGGCAAGCAGTGAATATGCTTTTGAACCCAGGAACACGTACCATGAGCTCCAGAGCTGCTGCTTCTCTCCCGTTATCTCCTCCTAGTGCTAGGTGCTAAACAGAACAGAAGAACAAACCTGACCCCAAGATCTCTGCTGCTGAACTAAAACCAGCACTTGTAAAAGTATCTGACAGCTTCTCCACCTCCTCTTTCTTTGGCATTTTCCCTTCATGCTAATTTTATTGCAACAGTGGGTATTTCAGAGTGTGAGACAAGTTCTCCTGAAGCACGTTTGCAACTGCTCTGTTATTCCCTTCTCGATTTTAGTCAGTGTTTCGGGTACCACAAAGAGATACAGATGTGTTTTTAACCTAATTACTCAGAACAGCCATGTCACCTCATGCTACACAAAGGGGTTCCACTTGACCTTTAGTGAACAGGAAGGGAGCTCACAGTGCACTGCAGCAGCTCTCTGCAGCCTCTCGAGAGGTAATTCAGCAGTGACAAGGGGAGGAGAATCACCTCAAATACACTGAGGTCTGGTCAAGAGTTCTTTATCCAAGCTGGGACATGCTCTCACTGTGCTTTTTGGCTTCCACTCCTAAGAAGTGGACTTTTGCATATGCAAAACTTAGCAAAGGGCTGCAAACTCCACGATCACGTTGTTTCTATAATCCTACTGATGACCATGGTCTAGGGGCAGTGGAGATGGCAAAGAGGGCAGGAGAAACCAAGAGCCAGCACATAACCTGCATCAAGCTGTCCCTGCCTTCAAAGGGCCTGTTTCTCAATGCTGACAGTGAGGCTGAAGCCAGGGAAAGCCAGAGCCATGCTAATGCACATTCCCTTCCAGAGCCTGTGGGTATCCCGGTGGGAGTTAACACAGCATTAACTCCCACACCCTCCCCTTTATGGCTTTTACTACACAGCAGGAGGAAGGAAAGGTCTCTTTAGGCTCCCTGTGAGAAGTGCCACTACAGCAGCTCACAGAGGGAAGCTCTGGAAGCAAAGGTTTGGGGCTGTGGGAGCTGCTGAAAATCCATCCCATTTCCTTCAGGTCTTTATGCTTCCAAGCTTGATTCCTCACCCCTTCTCCTCCTTCCCAGAAAACTTCAGTGTAATTGTCTGCACTCAGGAAGGCTTCCCTTAGAGGCATGATACGGTTTCAACTGAGGCTCTGGAGGTTTATTCTCATCCAATCTTCCATCTGGAATGACTAGCCCACATGGATAAGCCACGAATTCCAGGGAGAGGGATAATCTATATGGGCCAGAAAGGCAGGCTGGAATTTCTGACTGTATTTCTAATTAATTGCACAGCACTTACAAGCAAATGACGGGTGTTCTATAAATCCAAAAGAATTAACTAAAACAAGCACAAGCTAAATAGTAGTTCTGTATGTGCCATGCATATTTAAATATTCAAATCAAGAGCGTGATATTAATAAAATCTCTCAAAGTTCACACTGATATAAACCAGATTTATTGTGCTATATATAGTGCAGCCGGGCCTTATAGCATCGCAGAGGTGGCAAAAGCAATAAAGCCCTAATCTGCTCGTAGGCAAGCAGCCATATTCATGTTTGATGGGTTCACACAGGCACAAAGAACTGAAAACTGAGCTTTATTTCCTCATCTTCTAAGGTCTGTAATGAGAAACTGTTGCTGGCTTTGTGCAGATGACATCTACCTACTCTCACCTAATGTAACGGGTACGTAACACACCACACGTATGTGCTCGGCATGGTGATGACCGACTCTTCCAGGGCAACATTCACTCCAGTGCATTCACTCAGAATCCATTTAAACCTTCAGCCAGTCCTAAGCTGCTCTAGTTCATGCCACAGAACAAAACCACCCTCAATTACTATGGGAGAGCTGTATAGTAGAAAGCATCTTCCTCTGCCACCTTCTCCTTCTGAGCCATGCACCGAATGCTGCTCTGCTAAATCCCAGGGATGTGATTTCATTCCAAACAAGTTGTTCCAGTTACGCAAATTCCAAACTCCAGGAGACAGGAGGGCATCCATTAAAGAAGAAAAGGGGAAGCCACTTCTGTCTGCCTCAGTATCTACAGCCAAACCCTACCTGCTTACCCCTGATAGGGTAACTCCCAAGTAGGAGTCAGGTTGGTGGCTTGATCTTGATTCAGGTCCTTTGGAATCACACCAAAAGTGCTGCCACAGCACGGCCTCTCTCTTTGGTCAGTCTCAGCTGACAGGTACTGCTTGAGTGAGCCATGAAGACTGAGCATCCCTTCTGCTCCCTAGGAATAATGCCTTTAGTAGGGGAAGCAGAGGGGGGCTGACACAAGAGAGGTCTGAAGGTAAACAGGGTATCTACTAAAAGGGAATGGAGCCCCCTAAAAGGGGCTGAACTCCATTTCCAGCTCTCCTAGATGATAACAAGGGGTCATTTCCTCCCCTCATGCCCCACTTCTCCCTCATCTCTTCCATTTTTCAAACAGGGAGTTCCATACTGAAGGATGCAGCACCTCATACTGGTCTCTTTCTGGCTATAATAATAAACCCGCCCTCCTCCAAAAGCACAGTTTAGGTGACATGATCCTGCAAGAGCAGCCAAAAAAGCCCCCAAGAAACACCCACCTAAATGCCAGCACGTTTCATGCACTCTGTGGAGCTGCCTGAGTGATGTCCCATGTCTTTTTTAGCTCTAATTACCAGGATTCTCTGATCAAGGTGGAATTATTTGCTGATCAAGGATATTATTGATTCCAACTCGTTGGCCTACTGGGATCAATGTGAATGGCATAGTAGACCCTGACAGATTAAATACTGTCAGAACATTCCAGGGAAGCTTTGAGGAAAGATTCTCTTCCTGTGTTACTGCCTTAGCATATGTCAAGTTTCACAGCTCGTGAGATATCAAGATGTTTCACGCCAGCCAAGGCTAACAGCACAGCATCTTCATGCAAGCCAGTGTCAGGGATGCTTCTCTGTACAAACACAAGTCCTGTGGAGAGGTAGGTGGAGGACAGGGTATTTCCTGATGGTTGCTTCAGCAAGCAGTGAAGTTGTGAGGTCCAGATGTAGCACATCCCCACCTTTGCTGTCGCACATACAATCCTGTCCCGACACCTTTCCAAGATCATTTAGAGCAAACACGGAAGGAAGGTAGATGTGATTGTTTAAGGAGTTGCAAGCTTTGACAGAACACACCATGATCACTTCTTTAGAGAACTCAAACACCCCCTTGCTTCATAACCTGGCAGGAGACAGTGAGACTTGGCTGAGGGATCAGGAGAAAACAAAAGCAGCCACACAAGCTGGAATAGCATCTAGGTGGGGGGAAAAGCCTTGGCTTCCATATGAAAGCCACAGAGGTTGGTTTTTGAAGCCCAACACATCTATTCATTACCTGAACCCGCAAGCTGTAAGCACTCAGGCTGGCAAGCAGCACATACCACAGTGAGACGACGAAGAGAAAACATCTTCACAGAGGCCTAATGCACCACCAGCTGATCCACGCCAGGTTCCCGATTAAACCAGCACTGAACACGAGCAGGCAAAAAGGCAGAAGTCCCACTGGAGACATAAAGCAAATACTAAGGAGTAACAGACTTGAAGACAGCTGGACATTTCATCAGCAGAATCTGGGGTGAAGGCCTTTGTAGTGGTGAGGGCCTGTCCTTCCCCACCCCTTAGGAAGATTTTAATCTTCAATAACTGCACGTGTGATTTTAATGATCCCTTTATTCAGGGGAGAACTCCCAACTGCTTTGTAAACAGTGGCTTAGAAGGACAGGAGGTAACAATGGTTCCAGTCCATTACTAGATGGGAATCAACAGAATCTCAGACTGGTTTGGGTTGGAAGGGACCATAAAGCTCACCCAGCTCCAGCCCCTGCCACGGGCAGGGACCCCTTCCACTGGAGCAGCTTGCTCCAAGCCCCTGTGTCCAACCTGGCCTTGAGCACTGCCAGGGATGGGGCAGCCACAGCTCCTCTGGGCACCCTGTACCATAAGAAGAATGCCCAGTAAGTATCTGGTTTCTGCACTGGGAGAACAGAAATGGAATACTTCTCATTCCAGCAATGAATTAGGTTTCCAAACAGGAACTTCCACAGCTAGATAGGTTTAACTCAGCAGATTTAGGTAACTTGCTCTCAGAGAGTTTCCAAACAGTGAGCAGAGAAGCTCTTCAGATGCTCAGATTTTTAATGAGGCTCAGAACAAGGAGGAAATCCAAGGTAAATGGGAAAACACAGCCCTGTGCCCCTATTTCACAAAGTGTAAGCATAAGCAGAATAATCCAAGTAATTTTATAACCCCCAGGAGAAACAATGAAATAGAGGAAACCAGACAAGTAATAATGAATTAAAGGAGGGTGATATAAGTTATGCAAATTAAAGCTTGTTAATGGAAAAGATGTTAAACTAATATATCTTTTTCTGCTGAGACAATAGTGCCAGGGTGATGGGCTCAGATTTCTGAAGTTATTTGATCTTACAGCACCCAACTTTCTGAATGAGAAACTGGAGCAGGACAAGTCACCACGGCACAAACTAGATGGATTACAAGGTGATTAAAAGACCTTGGAATACAAACATGGAACTGATTCTCTCTAGTATTTTTACTGATGACATGGAAGAACACCAAGAGCCATCACCAATGGTTAACACAGAGAATATGAGAGTTAATGACAAGTAATGAAATCCCAACACAGGGTGGGCCAGTGGTGAAAGTTGGCATTTTAAAGGCAGGGAATATTATCCCAGGAAGAAGTGATTGAAAAGCACCCAAGGGTCAGGGTGGGAACTGGGTGAAGAGGTTTATCATGGGCAATGCCCTTGCCATATCAATAATGTGGGTATAAATGCCAGAGTACTAACCAGAGCAGGAAGATGATAGAGTGCCTGCATTTCAAGGCCATGCGAGGGTACCAAACAATGCACAGATTCCTGATAGGAAAGGGAGTATAAGGCACATGGACCCGGAGAAAACACGTTTCTGGGTAAGCCAAGTTCAACGTCCCAGGGTAAGAAGCTGCATTTGAAAACAAAGTCTGGAGAAAGCTATGTGGGATATCCTCAGAAAGGAACAGGGAGAGGCCCAGACACCAGGCTGCCAGCCCGGAGTATTCACTACTCCACTCCGCAAGGGAGCAGAGCCAGTGTATTCAGGATGATTATCCTGAAGTGCAGGCTATGGGTTTGATTCCGAAGTTACAAATCAGGTTTCCGTGCTGAAACAATGAGTTTGCATAGCTCTGGCTTTGGCTCTGGATGCCTCTCTGTCTGTAGGAACATGCTGCCAACCGACATCTCTAAACCTGATGCCTTACATTGGGTGGGATATTCAGTGGTAATAAATGGCAACCAGCCAAAGCAAAATCCTTCCCTCCAAGTGCCCTGTGCTTTGCCACTGAAGCACAGGGCTAGCAGCCATCTGATATGCTCCCCAATGCCAATCCACAAGAGAGCCCCAAGTTCATTGTGCTCTTTGGTGTCAGCCAGCTTCATCCAGAGAGAAAACAAGCCTTTAGGAAAGGAATCAGTGAAACGACAGGAAAAGAGATCCAAAAAAATTAAGGGCAACTTCTCTGGAATACAACTTAAAACATCCCAGCAACTTCAAGCTGGAGTGCAATCCTCACCACAAAGAATTCTGCACTGTGTATGTTTCCAATTGGTTTTCCTTGTCAGTGCCAAAAGACCTCCCCAGGTGGAGGCTGGGCTCCAAACATGGGAAACCACTGAAACAACTGATACCTAGCCTTTTATTACGTACCGAACTCCTGTGTGGTCTTTACTATACCACTACTGAAGTTAGGAAGTCAGATTCTTGCCTGGCTGACAATGTGGATCCCCCCAAAGCTGGACAGGGGGCACGTGTGAGCCCATGTTCACATCATGAACATGTGGAGCAGATCTCTGGGCAACCGAGTAGGATTGTCCCACTTGGAGCTGCCACCTGCAACAAGTATGAACACTGGGTCACTTCCTTTCATACAGGAGTTCCTGCTCTATCAGTAGCTACGCTGGATGTGATACAGCAGCAGCCTCTCTGCTTTACATACTGCAGGTATACCTGGGGCCTTGTTTCCCAAAGCAGGCACAGCCAGTGAAGAGCAGGACAGGTAAGAAACTTGCTTTGCTTCTCCTGCAGGGTAAAGTCCTGAATCCAGCTTTTTCTGTACTTTGGAATAGTCCTGGCTTTGCTTCCCTAGTGGGATTTGTTACTTCATCACTCAACTGATCTTCTCAGCGCACATGAATCCTGGATAAAGGCAGGGTGCATCCTTATGGACCATGCAAAACTACTCTCCCATCAATGCATCCTGTCTCTCTGTCAGTGAGGGTGGAATTACACATGGTACAGATCAAGAGAGAGCTTAGCCTTAAGATACAGTACCCAAACACAAACATTTCTCAAGCTCTGTCCTTCCCTCTCTATTTCCCTGTGATATGAAGGGAAAAACTCGTTTTCCCTCATGTTCCTAGATTGGTGGGATGAGCAGTCCAGGGTTTTAAGAGCCTTGTTGTTCCTAGATTGGTGGGGTGAGCAGTCCAGGGTTTTAAGAGCCTTCTTGTTCCTAGACTGGTGGGATGAGCAGTCCAGGGTTTTAGGAGTCCCATCACAACAACAAAATTGCTCTCAAGATATAAGTATTTCAGGATCACACTGCTAAAGGAAAAGCTCAGCAACTTATAGAGCATAGAGGCTCAAATACCCTTTAAACTTACTGGGTTTTACATTCTATAAGGATTTAAAGACAACAGCAAAGTCATCAACAAGGGAACTAAATCCTCTCAAAGCAAGGATGATTTCTGCCCTCTGCACACACCAGGGGAGAGAAATGCTTCCCAGCCTCATAGAATTACTGCACTTACTTCTGGCAAATCCATCACAGCAAGGTGAGACTTCAAAAGACCAGATCCACACTGCTGATGCAGGCAAGTGCAGCTCCATAGACTTCCAGCCCTGAATTACCAGCTCAGGAATTTCAAGCCAAAAACATTTTAAGGAATCATTAAAAAACCCAGACCAAATGTATTACATTTTCAGTCACAATTAAAAGCATCCTTGTAAGGAGGATGCAGGCTGCCCTTCTCATTCTGCTTCTTGACTGCTTTGAGATCATGTCCTGTCCATTGGGCCTCCAAAAACCTCAGCAGTGCTGTCTGGAGCAGCAGCACCACCCAATAAATCAAACCATCAGCCCTCTGCTCTGAGAGAGCCCATTTAGGCTGATAAGAAACAAAGCTGCTGGAGGACCAGAACACACTTTGCTGGTGTCCCCGGATGCACACTACATTTGATGCAAGCCATGGTAGTCTAAGGATGAAAAAGAAGTCAGCAGAGTTCACCCGATGTAAATCTAGACTGAGGGTGATCAAAGTCCAACCCTGCACTCACACTGCCATGCTCGTTTAAACCCACATTTACTTTACATCACGACAGGATATTATCAATCGATTCTATTGCAGCTAAACAGGAACATGGCAGGCATGGATGAGGTCCCAACAGTTTTAGGCACTGAACACACACAACTACCAACCCCTCTACTCAACCTTGGTGAGGCCGCATCTGGAATATTGCGTCCAGTTCTGGGCCCCTCTGTTCAAGAAGGACAGGGAATTGCTGGAAGGAGTCCAGCGCAGAGCCACAAAGATGATTAAGGGAGTGGAACATCTCCCTTATGAGGAGAGGCTGAGGGAGCTGGGTCTCTTTAGCTTGGAGAAGAGGAGACTGAGGGGTGACCTCATCAATGTTTACAAATATGTAAAGGGTGGGTGTCAGGATGATGGAGCTAGGCTTTTTTCAGTGATATCCAGTGATAGGACAAGGGGCAATGGGTGTAAACTGGAGCATAGGAAGTTCCACGTTAACATCAGGAAGAACTTCTTTACTGTAAGAGTGACAGAGCACTGGAACAGGTTGCCCAGGGGGGTTGTGGAGTCTCCTACACTGGAGATATTCAAGGCCCGCCTGGACAAGTTCCTGTGTGATGTACTGTAGGTTACCCTGCTCTTGCAGGGGGGTTGGACTAGATGATCTTTTTAGGTCCCTTCCAACCCTTGGGATTCTGTGATTCTGTGATTCACAATATACAACTTATTTCCTTTCTTTCTTTGATTTAAACTCACCCTAAACCCTATAATACTTAACAGTAATGCTGTACAATTTTTAAGCAACACTACTACTGTAAACTCCAGCTCATTGAACCATCACTGCTGTAGAGCCTTCCTTTGTCAGTGTGCTTTATGGTTAAGTGGGTGAATCACAAGGGGGAAATAAAAGAGGAATTGATATCATAGTCCCTCTGGGGAGTAGAAAACAAACTAAAAAGGCCCATGTTTGTGTGGTTCAGCCCATGTCACAGAAAAAGAGATCTCAAGAATTGCAGCTGTGGCGAACGGTGGGAAAAGTTATTGATCTAAAAGAATTCAGTTTTACTGTAAGGGCTGGTCCTTTTACTTATTTAATAAAGGTCTGGCATCAAATCACTGTGAATTTCAGGATTATCTAATTCCATCTAATCTCATTCAATCACGGATGCTCCAGACTGGAGCAGAAGGAATGCTTGCCCTTTCCTGTCTGCAGGGGCCATCTCCCGTTGCCCTGGCAACCCAGCAAAAGCAGCCTCAACAGGGCCGAGTACCACGGATCACATTCATCTCCAGCTAAAAAGAAAGGATGGGGTTGCAAGGGAGTTTGTGCAATTTGATGGGTAGAGATAGGCAGAACAGCAGCTACCACTGGAGTGGAATCTACTCATAACTCTGAATTATCAAGGCCCCAGAGACTTGGTGATAAATACAAGCTCCTAAGGGTAAGACACTCAGAGGCAGGAAGCCAGCCTGGTAAAGCAATCTGCTTGCCTTCAGAAGCAAGAGGAAAGTTTTCCACTAAGAAGCCGTGGTGATGGAGAGGCCCAAGTTAACTGAACCCATTTATAATCCTGGAGCTGCTTTCTGAATTCCCTGAAGCAATCACACTTCCCAGCACAAAACTGGGAACCTACACAAGCAAACACACCACTTGGTTGCAGGAGAAATAGTTCAGAAGATGCGTTTTCTAGACCAAAGGGCTGTCAAGTGTCTCTTCTGTCACCAAAACCTCTCAAGTTTTCCTGCTTCTTCATTCTCTGGAATCCATTCAGAAAAGTTCTACCTTCCTATCAGCACGAAATCCCACATACTGCCCATTGCCTTGCGTCTTAAGACCGTTACTCTGAGCTGATTAAATCTTACCATGAAGTTTCTTGGGTTTGGTTTGTTTTCTTCCATTTTAGAATATGATAAAACAGAAGGCTACATCAAGGCTCAGGCTTTTTTATGCGAGTGGGCATCAGTGCACAACTCGCCCGCAGCCCTCAATCTGTACTGAGGCACAGCTTTAAACTGCCACAGGGGAGACCGAGCTAAGCTCTTAGGCACAAGCTCTTCCCTGTGAGGGTGCTGAGGCGCTGGCACAGGGTGCCCAGAGAAGCTGTGGCTGCCCCATCCCTGGCAGTGCTCAAGGCCAGGCTGGACACAGGGGCTTGGAGCAACCTGGTCCAGCGGAAGGGGTCCCTGCCCGTGGCAGGGGTTGGAACTGGGTGAGCTTTAAGCTCCCTTCCAACCCAAACCACCCTGTGATTCTATGATCTCTAGCATGATGTGTAGCAGCACACATGCAGATGAACAACACCTTTTCCTGGCAAGTGCTCCACTGAAAAAAGCAAGGCTGGTTGTGTGAGCCCCTAGCCTGATGTGACACAGTGCAGCAGGCACGAGGACAACAGCCTGCACTGACATCCATACACATTACACCAAGGTGATCTGGCTTGTTGGCAAATGCTGCTGCAAGTTTCTTTCTAGCTGAAGATGTAAAAGATTAAGAGAGCCACTTTTGTATATGGACTGAAGCTACCCTGATATCTTAAAATGAGGGATTTGATGCGCACGAGTATCTTCATACAAGTAACAGAGCGAATTCAGGCTTGATGGTATTCCCAGACCCTGTGACTGTGTAAGCATGTGCAAAAGAAAGTGAAATCGGTAAAAGCTGAAAGTTCCACGTTGACTAGAGGCAAAAGATATGAGCAAGAACCCTTTTTTGTATGCTTGGGAATTGCCTCCATCCATCCCTCCCCGTCCTCAGACATGCCACAAGAAAATCCCCGATCAGATTGTATTTATGACCCAAGGGAATGTGTCATTTCCTCTCAGTTCTCCCTGGTTTGTTAAAATAACAGAGCCAAAAATAAAAGGAAGGAAACGCATTGCTCCAGCAGTGGAGCTGGTACATGCAGAAGATTCACCCTCACACAAGAGGAGTATGAGAGTAAAGCAGAGGTGCTTAACATGCCCTCTGTTAAAACAGAATCAGAATGGTGTGGGTTGTAAAGGACCTTAAATCTCATCCTGGGCCTGCTTCTTTGTTCCCCTGTCCTGTAAGTGAACCAGAACAAGCAAACTGAAAGGATCCTCATCTCTGCAAACTCCAACCAGGTGATGGCTTTAAACCTCAGGAAAAGCAAAATGAACCAGTTTATGAGGGAGTTAATTCTGATCCTATAGTCATCTCTGCCACTTAGATCCCAGGTTCACTAAAGGCATTTGCCACCAGGCTCCAAATTAGCACCGATCCCTTTGAATAAGGCCAGCAAGTGTGGACATAGACCACTGCAAATTAAAAGCAGGTGCCTGTGCCCTGAAGCAGCAGAGACAGCCCTAAGCAGTTTAATGACATCTCTAAATAATTTTGACAGCAAAATTACTTATCCTATGTCACCTTTACACTGCCCTTGGCACGCCACTAACAAGATGATGCTGCTTTCCTAGTTTCTATGTATTTATTTCACTCTGTTTCTTCCCCTTCCTTTCCTCAGACCAGATGATTTTCCAGCTCTGATGGAGTTCAGTGCAACTCCACAGCAAGCAGCACTGGCTCATCCTGCCTCTGCTGACTTAGTGTGTAAAACTCACCCAGGAGAGGAGGGCTTGGAAACTGACTCTTCCTACAGCTGAGCCCGTCAGAGAATGCCATGCCACAGTGCCAGGAATCATAGAATCATGGAATGGTTTGGAAGGGATATTAAGCTTATGCAGTTCCACCCCCCTGCCATGGGCAGGGATACCTCCCACTAGAGCAGCTTGCTCCAAGCCCCTGACCTTGAGCACTGCCAGGGATGGGGCAGCCACAGCTTCTCTGGGCAGGTTGAAGCCATTGCCCTGATGCAGCCTGTGTTGGCTCTTCCAGGGCATCAACACCACACAGCTGCAGGATGAGGACACCCCTCCTGCAATCCCAGCAGGAGGAAATTTGCTCAGTCCAGGTATAACCCCTCACACATGCCAACCTCAGCATAAGTGTTCTTTCACCCTGTTCCAGAGAGGCCCAGCTTGGCTGGTTACTCACAGACACTAACCTGAACTCACAGATGGATCTTCCTCTGCTCTTGTATCACGCAAGACCTTTTGCATTCAGTTCCTCATCACTGCTCACTGGAACAGCAGGTATCTCCACTACAGCTCTGACGCCACAGCAAACCTCCTCTACTTGGAACTCCTTAAACCCCCCTGTACAATGACATTACTTTCCTAAGCCGTAGCTGCTTACACATCTCTGCCGTTCACTCACAAGGCCGCAATCCAATTAATATTTTCCTTTCCAGAGGGTATTTAATAATCCACAAAATTAAATCCTTCAGTATTGTGCTGGCACTCTCAGTGCCACTGATCCGCGTTTGTCCTGCCTCTGTGTAAAATAATAACTACTCATTTTACTGGTGCAATCCCATCTTCCCAATCCCTGGCAATGCACATAATGCTATTGCAGTGTGTCCTGTTCCTGAGCCGAGTCTGAGGACCAGTAGGAGTAACTGCCACACTGATTCCCATTCCAAGCTGTCAAGTTTTCCCCTGTGAAGTGCAGGCTGACCCAAGAGCAGTTGATTTTAGGGATGCTCCTGGGAGAGAAGCAGACATACATGTGCCCTTGGATTAGAAGCCCTGCATGCTGAGGCTGTGGGCTCCTGCTCAGCATCTCTCTCCAGAGTCCTGATGGGATGTCTGAGTCTCTCCCCATTTGAGAGCACAACATACCTCACCTCCAGCTTCTCTATAAAGGTGATGTCTGTCACATTCTGAATAGACTTTTGTTAAGGATTCAAGTTTAACCTACAAGCCTGCAAAGCAACACACATGCTCCAAAAATGACTTGAGTGAAATCCATTAAAAACCCAAAACAGAACCAGAAAACCCTGACAAACAAACAGAAAAACCCCAACCAACTCAAACCACTCCAACAAAAGCCAACCTAAATTGTGCTGGATTAAAAGCAACAATCCGAATCAGCATGAAACCACAAATAAAAATCAACAGACTGTGCCAAAGACCTTGGGGGATAACAAGGTTTATAAGTCTGCTTTGCAGAGGGGCATTTTCCACATTCATAAGGCAGCCCCCAGGGACACGAAGGCAAAGCTATGAAAACAACCCCCTTCACATAAACCCCAAGGTTCTCCAGCTCCACTCTTTAAGTCTACAGCAGCTAAATCCAATCTAGTCAGTTAAAAGTAAAATTTCAGGCTTAATCCTGCCTCTACAGGCAGCCAGCTACATTTTCCAGCAGGCAGAGTGCTCTTCTCATAGGAAAGTTCACTTGAAAGACACATGTCCAGGGTGAGATTCCCCTTTTTGGGCCAGCCTCTGATGGATCCCACAGCTCCATAGCCCGGAGAGCTCCCTTCCTTCCCCCAGCCCAGTTTTCCAGGCAAAGCCATGGAACAGGCTGATGTCCAGGAAGGCATCACCGGGTAGTAGAGGCAATGTGGCTGCAGGCAGAACCCACAGCACAAGTCACACAACCCCGTGCTCCAGGGTAGATGTGGAGCTGCCTCCACCCTGCCCCTCTGAGACAGGAAGACAGGAGAAAGCTCACTCTTAGGGCTAAATACCAGAGATCCTGCTGGTTGCTGGCATTCAGGTTTTGAAGTTACTTTTCCCAGCTTTGACAAAGCCTTGGACTAATGCCTTAACCTCAGGGGCAGCGAAAGAAAACAACAACGATGACGACGAGAAGCAAAAAGCATCAGATAAATAGAAGCACATGTAAATAAAACCAAGAGCAAAACACAGCCCCAGTAAGGAAATGAATTTCCACTGCCAGTGCCCAAGCTGCGCAGGATCACTGTGTGTGACAGGCAACAAGGGAGATGGGGCAAAGCCCCAGTCACTGTGTCATGTTTTCTGTTTGAACATGGCCATATCATGACAGCTTTCTGAAAACTCACCTTCTCTACCCTCACACTCCAACATGGGCTACCTTTCCGAGACCACATCCAAGAAAAGATAGGAAAAGAAGATGAGGAGCAGCCAGTGCCCGGTTCTAAGGTACTTTTAGAGGCAGCATGTCTAGTACGAAAAACACAGTATGCGTCACACTGGTAAGAGAAACAACCTTAGTATATCCATTGAATGGAATTCTGTTCCTCTGTTACACTGGGTAGGTGGTGCTGGACTTTGCCAATCTAAGACTGTGTTTTAGCAATGAAGATTTTAGTGCTGTTCTCAAGACCATTTAGGCTTCTCCTTCCCTCTGGCTAAGATAACCAGTGCCAGTGAGGACACCTCCAACCCCAGCGTGGTGTGGGGCTGCAAGTGGAGATGGAGAGAACAGCTGAGGAGCTCTCGAGCACAGGCGAGGGTACAAAGCCAAGGGGACAGGGATGCCGGCAGCACAGCCACGCTCCTGAAGGGCTCAGCGGGGTCTCTGCAGAGCTGGGGAGGGGAAGCAGGCAGCAAAGCACACACAGGCACCGCTTCCCTGCCGGCCCCTGAGCCACGCTTCCAGCCCCCAGAGCGGCCCCGGGGGCAGCCTCCGGCGCTCGCCCATTCCCGGGGACCCCCCCCTCCCCGCATCCCTCCCGCCTCTGATTGATGGCTGCTGCCGGCCCGGGGGAGGAGGCGCCAGCGCGACCGGCTGCTCCCCTCCGCCTGCAGGAAACCGGCGGTCGGTGGCGGAGCTGGGCCCGGCGCCGGCCGCTGTCTGCAGCTGCAGCAAACGAGCTGCGACGGGGCGGCGGGGGGCGGCGGGGCCGAGGTGGGGGGGAACGGGGCCGGGACCCGGGGGGGGGCCCCCCGCCGGGCTCGGTTTCATTGCGGGGAGCAGGAGCAGGCGGCAGGGAGCCGGGAGGGGACACACACATGGACACACATGGGCACACGGTTCCGCTCGGGCTCCCTCCCCGGATCGGTTTTCCTGGCCTATTCCCGCTGTCCAAGGACTGATTTAGGAGCAGCTCCCCGGCATCATACCCCCATGTGGTAACACAGGAGAGCAGGAGCCAGGCACTGCAGGTCTCTATATACCTATAAAATACACTATAAAAGACGAAATATTTCTACATTTGAGAGGAAACAGCCCTTTGATCCCAGTGGTGCTTGAAGAGGTGATCACCGAACACTAGAGATAAACTGTGCTCCGTTTTTAAACCTCTTCCTTGGGTAACTGCTTAATGGGTAGTCCAAGCAGTTGGGACAAGGCATGAAAGAATTCCGGGTTCAAAATGGGGATCCGTCCCTTGGTCAAGTGTATGTCCTAACTACAGCACAGAAAATGCAGCCAGCACCCAGAAACAAGAGATGTAATAAAAGCTCTCACTGGTGTTTGTCCTCGCTCTGCAAACTCTGATACCAACCCTCCTCTAACTCATTTATTAAGATGGGGATGTGGCAGGAGGCAAGTCCAGATGGGTTTATTTTGCCCTTCCCAAAACCCTTTTTCTCCATCCGAACTTGTCCTGTTCAGTTCGTAGAATCAATAGAATCCCAGCCTGGTTTGTGTTGGAAGGGACCATAAAGCTCATCCAGCTCCAACCCCTGCCATGGACCCCTTCCACTGGAGCAGCTTGCTCCAAGCCCCTGTGTCCAACCTGGCCTTGAGCACTGCCAGGCATGGGGCAGCCACAGCTTCTCTGGGCACCCTGTGCCAGCGCCTCAGCACCCTCACAGGGAAGAGCTTCTGCCTAAGAGCTCATCTCAGTCTCCCCTCGGGCAGGTTCAAGCCATTCCCCTTGGCCTGTCCCTACGGGCCCTTGTCCAAAGCCCCTCTCTCCCGGTTTCCTGCAGCCCCTTTAGGCACTGGAGCTGCTCTCAGGTCTCCCCTTAAGCAGCCTTCTCTTCTCCAGACTGAACCAGCCCAACCACTTTTAAAGACACTTGCTTCACACAACACTGCCTTCCCATCTGGAGATGCACAACATCCCTGTGCGACTACTGAAAACACGAGGAAAGTGCAGTGTGTCATTCCAGCTACCACCCAATGCAACTCAGCACGCAGAAAGACCGTGTCACCTGGCCAGAAACTTCCCAACACCACCAGCAACTGCGGCCTGCAGGTAGCTGGTCACCGGCCGCTGATCCACGCAACTGGCAACTAAACCACATGCAAAACCCAAACCTGGAGAAAGCTCATTACACCACATTGTGCCTTGCCTTACAACTCATGAGTCCATTGGGTCTATGTGGTTTGTTGGGTTTAAATACCACAGTGATGCTTCAGCACAGCAAGTCCTCGTAAGCTCACTAGGCAGCACTTGCTTTGGAATGGACCACTGCTACACAAACAGGAGACTCACATCACACAGGTGGCACCTTCACATTGATTTATGTAACTTGATTATTGCTCAAAGGCCCTTCCCGTGTCAATGCAGGCACACACGTGGAAGCCAGGACTGTATTTGTACACAGAAGCATGCCAGCACAGAGACACTAGGCAGGAATGAATTACATGCACAATCCTGTCATGCAGCATCATAAAGATACTGCAGGTGGGAAGAGATTGCCCATTTGATCCCCAAGAAATGGCTGATTTCAGTGGCTAACAGCATGGAACTTCCCAGCCGCAGCCGTTCCCCAGCGCTACTCACAATGTTTCAAGTCACGGTGGTTATTTCAGACCCAGAGCTGCTTTAGTTCCACAAACCAACAGCGCTGTCATCCTGTCACTGCATTTATGGCTATTTTTACACCTGATGAACTGATTTTAATGCCTGCAGTTTACTACAATTTCAGTAGCTTTTTATTTGTATCACCAACATCTTTTTCATGAAGATGCTTTATAGAGATTCTGAAAGTCTCAGGGCAAAGGCAAGACAGCAAAAACCACAAGGAACTCCGAAGTTGGGAAGAGCAAATCTGTAAAAGCAGTAACTGATCTATGACATGAATGCTGCAGTAGTCACAAGTGCTCAGTTTAAGCTTGTTCCTCTTACCTAACGAAATTCACCAATGGCTGGTAACCTGTGGCTGTTCTGACTCTATTATAATTCCCTTTTGCTTTATTCAGCCACTTCACACCTTGGCACAATCCACTAAAATGAAGGGGTGATGGGGAAGAGGCTGCTGGATGGTTTTTAAGTATCATTTTAGTTGTCGGCAGCTGCCCCTGAACACCAGACAACGGTAGCGGGTGCTGCATCCTCCAGGTCACACATTGCTCTGTTGGCAAACTCCTCTTTGTAGGGCACACACTAGGGACTGACAGCTCCCAGCCCACATTGATCCCGGTTTCACAATCACACAAGGGATGGGTTTTAAGGGAAGGAGGCGGAGGAGAGGGGAGATGTCTTAACTAAAGCACATAGTTTAACAATAATCTTACCACTGGAGACGAAATTCGACACCCAGGGCAATCACAGATTGGAGGATGTACCTGTAAGATTCCTTTGGACATAAGAGTCTTCAAACTTTTCCCTAGATGCAGAGATGGAGAAGAAGAAAGAGGATCAGCGCGTTTGTAAACGGCTTTAGGAAAGGGGGGGAGCACAGCACGCGTCTGCTCCCATGCAAACACCCCTCCCACCGCCGCCTGCCCCCCGCAGCGCCCACAGCCCCCCCGCCGTCCGCAGCGCCGAGGGGCAGCGCAACCGTCGCTCCGTGCCTCCCCCCCCGCTGCTCCGTGCGTGTCACTCGGTGCTCCTCACTCACCCCGGAGGAACCGGCATCTCCCGGGAGCCCGGCACTGAACGAGCAGCAGAGAGCGGAGTAACGGCACTAAGTTACTGCCCTTCCCTGCGCGGACCCCGGGCTGACACCCCCCGCGCCCCGCTAATTGCGTGCGGCACCGGCTCCCCCCCCCCCCGCCCCGGGGCCAGCCGGGGTCCCCGCTCTCCACCTGCCGCCAGCACCAGCGGCAGCTCCGGGTGCCGGGACTGCGGCGCTGGCTCGGGCTGCGCCGCGGGCGGGAGGGGAGGGAAGGAGGGAGGGAAGGGAGGGAGGGATGGATGGAGGCAGGGCCGGAGCCGTCAGCAGCCGCCGCGGAGGTCCCGCCGCCACCCAGCTGCGGGGAACACCCCCCCTCGTCCTCCCCCCCGCGCCCCGCCCGCCGCCCCGCCGGGGCCTGTCCTCGCCCGGCCGCTCCCCGAGGCTCTGCCCGCTGCCGCCACCGGCACCGGCGGCTCCGCGCCCCGCCGAGCGGCGCCCGCAGGCGCGCTGTGCCCCGTGTCCAACCGGCCAAAGTTCCCTCCGGGGGACAGGAGCATCCCCATCCCCACCCCCCCCCCTTCCAAAATAACCCCGAACTGTTCCCCAGTCGCCTGGAAAACTTACTGCGGAGAGCCCGGTACCGGGCCGATACGGGAGAGGGGACCCGGGGGAGTGATGGGGACGGGGGGGCACGGAGGGGGAACTTATGTCCCGGCTCTCCCCGTGTGAGCGGCGGTGAGAGCACGGCTCCCGGTTCAGAAGCCCGGGGGTTGGAGGGAGAGAAGGGAACGGGGGGGGGGGGGGGACGCCGCGTCCGGGAGCCCCGCACACACCGAGCAGCGCCTTTACCTTTGTGCCTGATGCTGCGCTTCCAGTCCTTGGCTGTCTCCCTGCCACTGACAAACTGGAACTCGTTAGGGGTGAGCCACTCTCCCCGGTACCGGATGGAGGGTCCTTTGCTCCCCTGGCACAACTTATTGATGTAGAGCAGCGCCTTGTTCTCCCCGCACTCCACCTCGATGCAAGGCTCTCCGTTGTCAAAGAAGGGCTGGAAATCCGGGATGGAGGAAAACCTCTCCAGCATCAGGTCCTCGGGGAGGTGGTGGGGGTGGTGCGGGTGGTGCGGGTGGGGGCGGTGGGTCTCATGGAAGCCCAGGTACGCACGGGGGGCAAAGAGCTGGTCGTAAGCCGGCGGGTGCGGGGCCACCACCGGCATGGCAGCGGCGGCCAGAGGGGCGAGATAGTCAGGTAAGGTTTCCATGGGCTGGTTAAAAGCTGCCAGGGCCATCTCCTCCCTGTCAAGTCGCTCCTTCTTGATCGCAGGCATGGTGCTGCCGCGCTCCCCCGTCTCTCCGAAGCACAGTGGCTCTAATGTCTCCGGTTCAACTTGCCCCCGCTCTGGCTGGAGTTGGGATGAAATGCGCCAGCGGCAGCAGCAGCAGCAGCAGCAGCACAAGCACCTTTGGCGCCCGGGTGCCGGAGGTGGCTGGGATCCCCCGGAGCAGCCCGCTAACAAATCTCCTGGGCTGGCTCCCCAGCGGAGCTGTCTGGGATCCCTCTCCCACGGAGAGGCGGCTAATGTACCGTAGACCCGGGAGCTGCTGTGTGGCTCGCAGATCAGCCCCTCCGGACCAATACCTGACATCTCGGAGAGGTCTCTGCTGCCGTAGACATTATTTTGGTTTAAAAAAAAAAAGAAAAAGGAAAAAAAAAAAAAAAAAAAGAGCTTATTGATTCCCCCACATCGACCCACCTTCCACCAGGCTGGAGGGTTCCCCGCCGCCCACCCAGCCCCCCTTTTCGCCCTCCTCTCCCCCCCCCCCACCCCCCTTTCTTCTTCTTCCTTCCTTTAAACTGACACCTGGTTTATTTATTTATATGCAATAATTAAAATTAAACGCTGCGCTCCCGCCGCCTCGCCGCCAGCCCCTCCCCGCCCCTCGCCGCCGGCGCCCGCCGGCCGCAGGGAGCACACGGAGCCGGCTCGGCGGTGCCCGGTGGTCCCGGTTCTCCCGTTTGCCGGACGGGGAAGTTTGCCGGGGGCTGCGCTGCTCCACCTGCAAAGTGCAGCCGCTCCCGGTCCCACCGAAGCTCTACGAGCACACTGGGGGGGGCGGGGGTAATTCCCACTCCCGCACATGTTAAACCCGGGTATGTCAGGACGGACAGAGGGATGTATCCCGATGCACACGCACGGACACACCGACACGCACTGCAATAAGGGCACCGCCGCACACTGCCCCCCGGCCCCCAGCGCCCCGCCGCGCCGGCACAGGCAGTTATCGATCGGCGCTCAGAAGTCACCGGGTAGTTCAGACACTGCCCAAACCCGACCGCCCGCCGCCGCCGCCGCCGCTTCCCCAACTTGGCCCATTTAAAGAGCGGAGGCGCTTGCGAGCGACGAGCGGCGGGCGAGGGGGTGAGCGACGGGCGGCGGGGACAGCGCCGAGGAGGGAGCCGACGGAGCGGGGAGGAGGGCTCGGGGGCTCCGGCGGCCTTTCTGCTGGGTGGGTGAGCGTCCCATGAGGGAAGAGAGTAATCGGGGAGTGGTTTGTGTTAAAGGGGCCTTAACTTAAAGCTCACCCAGTTCCGGGCAGGGACCCCTTCCACTGGAGCAGCTTGCTCCAAGCCCCTGTGTCCAACCTGGCCTTGAGCACTGCCAGGCATGGGGCAGCCACAGCTGCTCTGGGCACCCTGTGCCAGCGCCTCAGCACCCTCACAGGGAAGAGCTTCTGCCTAAGAGCTCAGCTCAGTCTCCCCTCGGGCAGGTTAAAGCCATTCCCCTTGTCTGATCAATGCACAACCCATGTGAAAAAACACAAGGCGGCAGGCCAAAGCCTTTTCCTTCCCATACAATGATACAGCACAACTTGGGAGAATGGTGTAACTTTGTTTTCCATTGTAAGCCATGGCACAAAGTCCACCTGAAAGTGCCCTGAGAGGACGACATGATCCCGAATTAAGTTGTGTGGTGGTTACACATCAACAAGATGGAGTTCCCTACCTTTGGATGCTCAGCAGGATCAACTGCAGGAAGGATCCTACCTGGAAGGGAAATAAAAGTATCCCCTTTATCCCCTTAAAGACAGTACAAGAGCTGTGCCCCACAAGTCTTACACAGTGGCAGAACAGTGACAGTTCTGTGTGAGCTGTGGCTTCAAGTTCCCACCACAACAACAGGAAGTTCTTAGCTTTGTCCCAAGATGCCACAGAATCATGGAATAGGTTTGGCTGAGATCCTACAGGTGGTGGGTTTGCCCCCTTAGCTCTCAGGTGACAAGTACCCCTCTCTACAGAAAGCACACTAATGGACAGACCGCTTGTGGGATGAGCTATTGCTTCACATCAGTAAAGGCAGAGGAAACTGCCTCTCTGAGGTTCTGCACATCTGGGAATGGAATCTAGGCCCCAAATCACAGTTTTCTCTTGACACTACTTGACCATGATCCTTCCTTCTTGCCTATTTATTCTCAAGCAATGCAAGCTCTGGGAGCCATCCTTGTTTCTTGCTCTAATGAGAGAGGCAGACACACATACACATCAAACCTCTCATTTAGGCTTTCAGGCTTAGGCTCTTGCTCTTAATGCTTCTGATTGCTCAAGATGATGGGGAAAAATCACTTTCTATTATCACCTAATGAGCCAAGGAAAATGCTTGGAAGAGGCTCTGGGAGACACAGGCTTCTCTGTGGGAGCATGTCAGAGGATTCTGGATGGAGGCTTGCTCAGAAGGCCGTACAGTGAGAACAGTCCCAGCAAACTTTCACACCTAGAACTGCATTGAGCAACCTGCTACAGGCTTAGAACTACCTCAGCCCTCTTTTGACTCCATCTTCTTTGTAACTTGGCTTCACGGCACTGATTTGTGTTCACTTTTTAGGGGAGTGGGTATTTTTTTCTCAAAGCTTGCTTGCTTTTATACAGCCGCAAGAGTTACTGCTCTGCTTCCACCTCTGTTCTGATGACTTCACCTCCAAGCACAGAGCTTGGCCACAGCCTTCTCCAAAGTCTGCCTCCAGGAGGGGTCACAGGAGAGCAGAATAAGAACAGCCTTCACCCTCCAGGAACAAATCCTGTGGTACTTCCAGACTCCTCAGATCTCTGTGGTTTGGATGCACACTCAAATTTATCAACAGCACTTTGCATTACCATTCAATCTTCCCCTAATAAACAGCTCTACGAAACCTTTCCTAACCTAGAGAACTGTTATTTACCTTGTATTTTAAAGGAAAAGGTGACTTGCTATGGGACTTTCCCACTGCATATAAACCCAGCTGCTTTTTACCGCTAAAGCTATGCAGAGGTCCAGGACTGGAAGAGTAAGACCTCATGATGGTGGCTTAATATGAGGTGCATGGCCTGGGCCAGGCAGGGTTTCTTGCACACATATAAGTGAGCGAAGGGAAGCCTGCGGGATTCAAGAGGCACAGATTCAGGCTGATCCTGTCAGTCTCTTACAAGCACTAGACAGTCCTGTCTATCCCTCCCCACTGCAATACAGAACTCTGTATTGTGTAAGAGCTCTATCTGGATGTCTGACTTCGACAGCAGGAGTCTGAAGCTGAAACAAAATCTGGATCCTTTATTCCTCTCAGGTCAAATGTGTCAGCAACTGCAAAGAGCTAGCTGTGCTGTACAGCACTTTACAGGAAGAGATGGTGCGTCAAGCACAGGCCTGAAAGTTAACAGATAAGGATTTTCCTCCTTATTCCATCACTGCTTTCATGAACAAATTACTTATGCTGGATATGCCCCCATTATTATTCTTCTGGTAAAGCAGGGGAACCTTTCTAAATGTAATTTGTTATTTACATGTGTGACAGAAAACCTCTACGATTCTAACTGAGATCAAAGGTCCTTTGTGTTGTGTGTTTTAAAAACTCATTGCAGATGCAGGCCCTGCCCCTTTACAGGAAAGACAGGTTCAGGCTGGGAGGAGACACCCAGGAACATGTACAATGACCAGCCCGAGTTTAGAGACTAACCCAGAGCTTCTGTCTTTGCAGGATTCCAGCACTGATGGCATACCTGGCACGATGATCCTCTGCTAAATGAACAGATCCAATGTTCTGTCAGCACAGATGCATCTACAGCACTGGTCTTAGTGACCCTGGCATAGCAAGTCTGTAGCATGAGCTTCTCACAGTCCAAAGCTAACCATGCCAGCAAAGTTGTGTCCCGTACACCAGAAGAGCTCAGATAATAAACCAGGTCTTTCAACAACTGGTGTAGTAACCACTGAATCACATTGTTTCTCCCAAAGAAGTAGGGGTGCTTAGCCTTTTAACTGGGAGTGAATCACCCTGACACTATCACACCAGTGATGGAAAGCAACAACTCTGTCCCTACGACATCACTCAGCCTACTGAAGACAGGGAAGGAGACCAAAGAGCCACACCACCACCTCCCAAACCAGCCAGATCCATGCCTTCCTTAGTCCCTTCCACAGTCTCAGAGGACATCAAGGCTGTCTAGCAGCCAGGATTCACTGTTCCTGTCTTTTATTCCTGGTCTGGCCCAGCTGTGTGCTCGCTGCATGTGAACAGCCAGCCACTGAGTCCTGCTCAGCGGGGTCAGCATTGGAGGTAACAGTAGCCTCAGGCCAGACTGCTTCATTACCAGAGGTATTTTGACAGCCCAGCAGCAAAAGCAAGGCAGGGAGTGCTCAGGTGGGTGTTAAGGGGAGGAGGGTTGGGAAGGAGGATGTTGGAAAGGGATTTGCCTCTGAAAAACTCCTTTCTCAGGGACTGCTGGGCTGTACCCTTTTTAATCCCACTGATACAAACAGTGCCTTCTGCATCAATGGAGTGGAGTGGAAAAGGAGCACCATTGGAATTCAGAGGTTTTTCTGTCTCTTGTGAAAGTAGTGCCATGGTAGCACAGAATTACACAACAAAGCAGAGATATAAATTGCACACGTCCCTATCTAATGCTGGAATTTCATCTTAAGCCACCATTGACTGTCATCATTTCAGTCAATGGTGGGTTAAGAAACTCTCTTCTCATCAAACTATTCTCACAAGATGCCTCTTCCAAACCACCTTCCCTGTATAGCTATGTAACCAGGAGATAAGTACTCAAAACCTAGAGGAATTCAATCTCTGTTGGGGAAAAGCAAGCAAGTTTTATCTGGAAGGGAAGGACTAATTCCAAACTAGCTGCTCTGTTCTTCTAAATACTAAGTAAGTTCCCATGCATGGAATATGTTTTCTGTTCTCCCTCTGGTTTGGTATAGTGGTATGCTGGGCTGTAACAGTCACCTGGCCTATAGCTCAGAGACCTTTCCATGCTGCTGCACACACTGCACAGCCAGAATCACCCTCAACAGCTCCAAGAGGCTGTGCACCAAGTGACCACCTTCCTTCGTGATGTGCTGTCAGGGGATGGAAAACCTATCAGATGATAGAAGCACGGATTCATCTGTCTTCCTTATTGGTTGAAGTTCAGGTCTGTTGTGGTAACTTAGGTCAGAATCAGCCCTGAGATCTCTACAACAAGAAGTTAAAAGGGCACAATCCATTAAAACCAACAGCACATTTTTCCTCACTTCACACCTCAGTGTTCTAGTCCCCCATAATACAGCAAGAGATTGCCCTTCTCTGCAAAGCTTTTGGAAAGCAACAAGTTTAGCTACACACAAGGGATGCTCCATGATGTAAAAAAAGCACTTCCACAAACCACCAGTGGAATAAAGCCTTATGTATCAAAGCTGCTGTTGCAGTAACCATTCTCTCTGACCCTTTACTTCTAAGGCAAGAGCTGCCTTCTTTTCAGTTCTAGTTGTTGGACAGCTTCCCTGTGCTTCCCTCTGCATTGACTACACTTCTTCATGCATACTGCAATTAAAAATGCATCTTTCTCCCTTGTCTATTGCTCTCTCCTCAGAGGTTATTTATTGCTAATTCTCACCTGCTGTGAAAGACCTGAGGTACCAGAGGTGTAATGCAGAAGAAAGCCTCCACCAGATCCTCTCTTTTCCCTAGAGCCTTTGTTCGTGCTGCTCTGCTCCACTGCTAGGAAAAACTCCCTGTACCAGAGGATGGTGAAATGATGGTCACGTCGTATTAATCTAAAGCTTGGCTGTGTCCCAACATTTGTATATCACTCTTTGCTATTCCACTTCCCCAACTTCCTGCCTGCCTTCCCGCCTACAATCACAGTAACAGAAAGACAGACTGGAAAACTGACTATGGAAGAATCTGGGTCTGGCTGGAATCTATTGCTGGGTTAAACCAATACAACATTAGTGACCCCTGAAAGGAAGATCACTTTAGATGTGCCAGCCCAACATCAAACAGTGCCATAGAAGAAAAAGCCCTGGGTCTCTCCCTTAATTCACAAGCACATACAAACACATGTGCACAAACCAAGCACTTTTTTAGGTTAGGCAGCTTAGGTTAGCTAATCCTTTGGAAGGAATGTGTCAGAAGAGTCTAAAGTAATCAAGGTGTGACTGCTTTTAATACATGCTAGAAAGATCAAATTAAAGACTAGGTAGAACCTGTCTTAACCAATTTAGGAGGTGCTGAAGTGCACACTACTTGCAGCTTACAAACACAGAGCTAATGTGTCCTAAAGTCTTTAAATCACTGGGCATCTCTGAAGACAGGTTTTGGATTGCTCCAGCTCTCCCTTCTAGAAACCGATGTAGTGCAGTCGATGCCCCAGTAATGATGGGATTAGCACACATCACCTCTCCACTAGTGTACCTGCACCCCACTAGAGTTGTGCCAGTTCCACTAGGAATGCTTCTGAACAGTTACTGTTACAGCAGGGTGGAACTTTCTGGTCAGGTAAGCCCTAGTCACGGCCATCTCTAGTGCAGGTTCAAGTATGACTGCAGCAAGTGTCCATCTGCCATAGCTAAATGTTACTAAATTAACACTGGTCCTCCAAGAAGACATCACACAGGAGCTCCATCAGCATGGACCTGTGATTCTGTAGGCAACTGTCACTGAAGTTTGTGCTGCTGTGTTTCCTCTGCAATGGTTTCATGGACCACCTAGGTCAACCAGTACAGGAAGATGGTCCTAACTTCAGAACCATTACATGGTCTCTTCAACATGTACACTGTGTTTGAGCAAAACATACCCAAAGACGTACCTATAGTCACAGGCACGAGCGGAGTCTCCAGTGAACTCAGGGAGACAATCACACACTTTGTACTCACTCCTCACTCCGGCCTCCATCATTATGAATAAAAGCTGGGTCAGGACCACATGAACCCACATGTTTGGGTTTACTTTTCTTTCCTATCTTACATTCCTAGAAGAGTCTCATTGAAGTCAATTTGTTGCCATGAGTCCACTGCAACGAGAGCGCTTTAATCTAACAAAAACTCAGATAAAAGAAGAGAATAACAAAACCAAAGGGAATTTCTAAAAATAAGTAAGTAAACAGGCACTGGAATCTTCTCATGGTGCTTTGAGGTCCTTGGAAGCAAAGCAACTTTGCTGCTCCTTCCCTTGTGTTGCTACGTGCTTGTGGACAAGAGAAGCTGCAAGTAGTTAGCACTGAGTTTTATTTGTTTGTCAGACTTCCAGACTTGAACTCTTCTCCATGTGGAGTCAGGCATTCCAACTTCTCTTCCTGCCTGTTCTGCTTCCCTATGTGAGTGCAGCAATTCACCTAGGGGCTCCAAACTCAGGTTCTTCACTCATAAAACAGAGAGAAGACATCTCTGTAAAGCAGTGTTGGGAAGCACAACTCTTCAGGTGAGCACACTCTCCATCATTTCTGTCTCTCACTGCAGATTCCTATGGCTCTGTCTTCCTCAAGTTCAGTAACTCAATCACTGAGCAAACCAGATAACTGTGACCCGTAACACACCGCAAGTGGCAACTGCAGAAATGTCAGAGCAGGCAGTTTACAAGTCATTTTGATGCCTAAAATTGCTCATCTAAACTCTTCAGCAAATCCTTACCAATAACTGTCTTGTTCACAGCAGGGGAAAAGGATTTTGCTTGTCACACATCTTCCTTGCCTCAGCCAAAACTAATGTGCAGCCAGACATGGCACAAACCATTTTCACCCACTCCTCACACTCAAAAGGCACCCATGGAAATAGATACACTGTCAGCACACACTTGAAATGCTCTGTACGCTGCCACTAAGTGTAAAGTTTTGCACCAAGAGGAAAGGATAAAAAGGCATTTTCATCATTGTGCTGCCTGCAAAAGTTACTCCTTTCATCTGCTGAGTTCGCCATAACTGTGGGTAAAATGATGGGAACAGCTACAGCCCTGTAGCAGTTTACACACAGAGTAGTAGTGACAGCCTGGCACCCTTGTTAGACACAGACACACAGGCATGTGCATGCAGAAAATAGATTCTGGATTAACAAGAGAGCTAATTTTAGTCCATTTTGTGCCCTGAGAAAGACAGGAAGAGCTAAAATATCAAACCTGGGGTTCTGTGCATATCAACTGGTGAGAGATGTGCTCCTGAAAGAGTAGTTTATGGGAGCAGACATCAGGATTTTGGTCCCGTGGTAACTCACATCTGCCCCTCAGCAGACTAACAGATGTGCCAACAGCTGGAGGGGCAAAACCTGGCCTGAACACACATGTCATTTCTGACTACCCAGGAAAGCCCAAGGAGGAAGTTGGGGCTGATTATTGAGGATGAACAGTAGAGGACAAAGATCTTTGTAAGTTCCTGTCTTCCCTTTAAAGTACCTCAAGCATGCAGACGTTCCTCACACGTGCTTTGCACCCAGAAACAGTGTTGGCATTAGCAGTAAACCACTGCATATAGGTTAAAACTGACCCTAAAATAGTCTAATCCATTGTAAATATCCAGAAGATACTCACATCTATTACATCCAACTGTTTGTTGCTTTCCTTCCATTTTTATGGAGTCTGTCTCTGTGGTATTGTCTCTGATCACAATTACAGCAAAACACTAATTCGGATGCACATGGGAACATCATAGGAAACAAATACCAAATTGCCTTGACAAAGCAACCAAATGCATTTATAGGGCTGGTATTGCTTTTAATTAGCCTTAATTCCCAAAGAATTATTACTTGCTCCAAAAGAGAAAGTCTTTATGGATCCATAAATTACTGAGTGCAAGATTCTCCCCCCCCCCCCCCCCCCCACTAATACCTGAGAGAGCAGACGCAGCATAACTCACCAGGGAATTTGCTGCATTTGACTGCATGGATGCTCATTGTTCCAATATAGTTGGTATTTTCATTATAGCTACAAAGATTGCATCAGTTCTCACTGAGTGAATATGGAAATCAAGGCCCAGTCCGGATGAACCTTCAGACTACCACAAACACGTGGTTCCTCTTAATCTGTGTGTTTGCACACATACACTGGCCATATACACCTAAGGTTTTATACCTTATTCTAATCAGATTTGTAGTTTGCTTCTTGAAATACAATAATGCAAACTAAGACATTCAATTCTCTCTATAAAATGACTATGACCCTACAAGTATCACCCTTGAGAAGGCCATGGTGCAAACCCAAGCAAGTAGGATCAACAGGAGCATACGTGCCTGGGTGAACACAGCTTCTGCTTCCATCTGGAGCTCTGAGCCTTCATGCTAAGTGTGTGACTGGGTGTTTTAATTTGCAGGGAGATCTACAAGAGGTTGTGAGAGGGAGTAGCTGGCACTTCCCATCTATCTGTGTCACTATGGTATCTAGGCACTGGTATTTCAGATTATAGCTGATTATGGAAAACATTTCCTTAGCAAACTGCTAGCCCTTTAGTAACACTAACGCCCTCTTTTGTGGCATTCCCTGAGCACTGTGGCATTCCAAGAGCACTGGGAAATTTACCATTAGGATTATAAAGCCATTTCCTGCTGCATAACTCTGAGAGAGGTACTTTTCTGATCTTATTTGTATTACTTAACTGGGGAAAAGCATTATTATTTGGAATAATAATAGACATCATACTGTTAAACCAACAGTACTTTAACTACACTGATACTTCAGTAACTGGTTTTCCAAGCAAAGAGATCTCTCTCATTGTGCCAGTATGGTGCCACAGGAGGAATTCTTGTGGGAACACTAAAGAAACCCGCAGTGCAATGAGAGTCTGTGATCAGAGCTGCTGTGAGACAAGGTGTTTGGGGAGTGGATTTGTCTCCTCATGGAACAGACAGGACAAATCCTCCCCAGCTGATTTCTGTTAATACCTTCATCTGTGGGCCATTAATGAGCATCTTAGTGCAAAAAATACCTCTTTACATCTCGACTTGGTTCGCTTTGGTTGGGTGCTCTGTTCAGGAGGAGACGCAGTTGCCAGAATCAGGCTTTCAACATGGTATTTGCAGTGACAAATGCAGAATTCCCTTTCCATTGATGTTCTTGGAGCTGGCTTCAGACTTGCTGCTGCACTAAACGCCACTAAATCAGTAAATCCATTTATTGGAATAGTCATAGAGAACTGCAGCAATGAGACACAAACTTAATCCAATTCAAACCTCTTCGAAGCAGGAGGAAATAAACATTCATCTCCGTTCTCCAGGAAACTTGAGTAGAAAAGGGCGGAACCTTAAGGATGGATATGATAAAGAAAAGGCCATTCAGGAGGCAACACAAATAAACCTTAGCAATAACTCAACAGGGACAAGAAGGGGAATGATGTCCCAAGCACTTCTTTAGCAAAGCCCTGGAAATACTTCTGGGATTGTCCAAGGATACGGCTTTCCATCAGCTCCCTATTTGCTCAGCAGTAACATCTGGAACCCCCATCCAATTAGAAGACGAAATGCAGGAGGATCAAAGAGAGCTTCCCAACTCCCATGAGAACAAGCTGGAGCATGGGATAATTAGCACTTTGCCTTTGCTAACCACCTCTCACTCGTCAGTGTTTCTCCCTGGCCTCCCCACCTGCCTCTGCAGTCCCCTTTGCCTCCAGAGAACTAACCTCCCCGTAACAACACTTGTCCTGACACATCCTGGAAGTTCATAGCGGGCTCTTCTGTACCAATAAACCAGAGGCAAAGCCTTTGGGATCGTATTTTCACTGCTTTGGGGTAGGGGCGAGAGCAACAGATGGGGGGTGAGGAAAGAAGAAACAGGGTTCAGCAGCCCTGGGGATCCTGGTGCAGCTACAGGCAAGCAGAAAACACCAGGAGAAAAATACAGCTAAATGATAACAAAATGAGATTTTCTTTGCTTCTTGTATTTCTTGCTTCCAGGAAGTTCCACTCGGGATGAGAGAGGTGTAATTCACTGGGAGAGAGAAACATTTGCTCACTGGTTCCCACTTCTTTTTCATGGCTAATACATGGCACATAGCACAGAAGTTTCAAGCCTCAAGGGCACCTCAACAATAGCGAGGAGTCAAACTGTTAGCAGCAGGATTGAATTGTGAGTTGCCCTTGCAAAGGGGATGTGGGTTGTGTGTCCATCACTTGTGGGGACCCTTGAGCTGCATCACTGGATTGGATCTAAGTGCCTGCTCTTTTCCAGAAGAACAGCAGTCAGCAATTCCCCTCTAGCCAAGGGGCAGACTGGTACAGAAGGGGAATCTTATGCTGGAATCCCACGACAATCAGGAGATCCTTTTCCCCATATCCCATGGCAATTCCCAACAGGACAGGAGCACTTCCTTCTGAGAAGTCAATCCACAAATGAGGCCCTTCCCTGATGCTGCAGTGTTCCTGTTCCATCACTTTCAGCAGTCACAATCCTAGAGACAAACTCCATGGAGAAGTTTTGCCACTCTGCTGGCAAGGGAAACAAACTGATGGCGCACATGACAGATCTGCATGCAAAGAAGCAAATAAGCTGAAATAAGGGTGAAATGCTAATGAAGATCTGGAAAGCACTGGGAGATTGAATGTACCCCAGCAACAGAACTCAGCCAGGAACACCAGGTAAGGTCAACCTAAGGATTGCATGTGATTTTATCTTAAAAATCCAACTTTACATACAGTGACTCCAAGGAAATGTAAAAAATATAAATCAGGGAGCAGTGATGTCATGTTGGAGAGTTCTGCATCAGAATCTATACTGCCAGAAAGACACAGCCCTGACCCCATCCTCCAGTTCAGGTTGCTTAGGCTCATGCAGAGGAGCACATGTGTGCACCAGAGCTCTTCACTTGCCATCCCAGGCAAACCTCAACTCCCCTCCCCTCTACCATTTGATCTGCATGTACAACTGAATGCTGAGGTGAGCTACAGCCACATCCTTGTGCAAGCCACCTCGCAGAGCAGCTCTGCCCCATGGACCACAGTGCTTGTATGAGCTTGCTCTTACCATGGACTGCAAAGTCTGCAAACCCAAATCTTTCCCCTTGCTTGACAGAAGCTGAGCTCCTAAGAAGGGAATGAGCTTGTTCAGGGTACTGGAGTTTCAGGTAATTGATGGACAACTGCAGAGGCTGGGATGCTCATTGCACCTGGGATGCTCTGTTGTACCTGGGACGCTCTGTTGTACCTGGGATGCTCATTGCACCTGGGATGCTCTATTGTACCTGGGACACTCATTGCACCTGGGATGCTCATTGCACCTGGGACGCTCTGTTGTACCTGGGACGCTCTGTTGTACCGCTGTCTTTAGCTCCACCAAACCACGAGTAGAAATACATTAGATTCCCTTTCCCCTAACTCGGCTCCAGCCTGCTGTTTAACAACCAGCCTTCTCCCAACCCTCAGAAAAACGTTTTCCCTGCTGTTTCTCCCTTGCCAAGCAGCAAACCCCGGACACGGCTGCCCGGGGGAGGCGAGCACCCCCGAGAGGAAGAGGCGCCGGTACCGTGAGCACCAGCGGGCTGAGCCCACAGCCCACCCCGTGCTCCTCCGGGCCGAGGAGCCCTCCCGGCCGGCCCGTCGCTGGTCGGGAACCCCCCGGCGGGGCCCCCTCCGCCGCCGCGGGTTGCTGGCAGCAGCCCCGGAGCCGCAGCGCTGCCGCCGGGGAGAGAGGTAATAAATAACCCGGGGAGCGAGGCGCGGAGCCCGGCGGGCGGCGCAGACTCTGACCTGACAAATACCCACTGGAAAATCATCACCTCCCGCCCCCGGGAGCCTGGAGCCAGCCCCAGCCCGGCCCCAGACGGGGGGTGGCTGCGCAAACACTGGGGCTCGCAGGAGCCAGGCGGGACCGCTGCCCACCCCGTCCAGCCGCGCCGAGCCAGCACCCCAAACCCAGGGGGAGCGAGAGGGAAAGGTGCTGGGTCTATGGATGGATAGATAGATAGATAGATAGATAGATAGATAGATAGATAGATAGATAGATAGGTAGATAGACAGATAGATAGATAAATAGATGCTTTATTTTCCACTCTATGCAATAAAGTCTGATTCTAAAGAATGTAACAGGGAGCACAGCTTGAATTCCAATTGGTGGGGAGCCTGTTGTTAACCATCAGGGAACTATTTATTCTCTAGCCTTACTGATGCTCCTTGGTCAATAATGATAAAGGGGAGGGGGGGTGGGAAGGAGAAGAAGTTGCAGCCATTATAAGGAAGCAATCACATTACTGAGGAGCAGCAGCAACAGCCCCCTCAGAATCTATGATTCCCTGAGGTCATGTCTGGTGTGCTCAGCGTACTGGCCACTGGCAGGATTTGCCCTGCATCATTAACCCACCAAACAGGGTTTTTTTGCTTGCCAGGAATGACTGATTTCTCCAGCCTGATGGCAATCATCATTTGGGAGCAGAGCAGTGCTCTCCTGCTGCTGACCCATCCCCAGTGACACTTAATAAGTAAGAGCTGGGTGGTTGACCAGCTCTCCTTAGGAAAAGGAGAAGAAAATACGTCTATTTATTGTGTTAAATAGTCACTGCTCCCTAATTCTGACACTTCCTCCTGCACACAGACATGTAGCATACATGTATGCTTGCCCTAAGCCCTGATCAACCCCCAACGCTTACCGTTTGCCTCGCTCTTACCTCTCAGAACCAGGAATATGCTGCATGAGGCGGTGTACAAAGGACAAGTGATGGTCCCTGTCCCAAGCAGTTGGCTGGTGCACTCCAAGACTCTGCTATTTCTCGTGTTACTGGATGCCAAGTGAGTTTTGCCAATGTTTCAGGCAGGAGCAGAGTCACACCAGGCCAGCTTTAGAAACTTCTGGCATCCAAACTGGATGGCAGATCAAAAACCCCAAAACCAGTGCAGAAACCTACGCTCAGAGTTCCTTTGCTGTACCACAGAGGAATTGCTGGGATTTGAAGGGTTTGATTAACTCCTCCATTACTCCTTTCCCTGGCATCATTCCATCACAGGGGCTCCACACAGGCCTGAATAACCAGCAAAGATTATTGATGCCATGTTACAAGCACAGAATTCCAGACTGGTTTGTGTTGGAAGAGACCTTAAAGCTCATCCAGTTCCAATCCTCGTGGGCAGGGACAGACCTAGAAGCACAGCAGGAGTGAGGAGCAGAACAGGGGACCATGGGGAGTGCAGCTGTAGCTTCAGGGGGCAGAGCCTGCCTAGAGTACAACGGAGAAGGCAAACAGGGAGTGTGCCAGGAGAATCACAGTCACCACAAAGCAATCAGCAATATTTCCTTAAGGAAAGGACACTGGTTTCTTATTGCTATGGTCTTGCATCTCCCCTCTTTTTGCTCTGTTACCTGCTGCGGCCTTGACTGGCATTTCCAGAGGAGTTCAAGGACTGGCGCGGCTTCAAATTTTAATGAGGATGAACCATGATGGCCTTGGCCATAAAAAATTGAAGTTTCTCCATTTCAAAATACACAGGTTTTGCTCAGAGGAGACAAAAGGTCTGAGGGAGTGGGAAGCGCATGTGCTTGAGCTCCCCAGATACTGAGTTCTGAACATCTCGTTCCGAGACAGCTCCGGTCTCCTTTCCATTCCTTTGAAGATTCTGCCTTTAGCCTGCAGAGCAGGTTCCTTCCGTCAGTTTTCTGGTTTGGGGAGCTAAGGAATTCTCTTACCAAACAGAAAGCTTCCAGGGTTCTGGAGACGTGGCACTTCCCTTCCTCAGGTCTTCCAACAAAGCAACACAACTGACAACACAAGGCATCTGTCTGCTCAAAACCAAGTGACAGGCTAAGGTTCCTTCAGGTGAACATAAATATTGCTGGTTATTCACTTGATCACTGGTGTTTACATGCACCTACCCAAATGTAATGCTGCCTCTGATGATGTTCTGAGCTGGGGAAATGTCCCTAGGTTGTGACTACTTTTCAGGGTAGCACTGAGTGGAGTTGTTATGAAGTTCCTCCCAACCAGAGCAAGGACCAGCTGGCTTTAAGGGCAATCATTAAATGAATCTCTTTCAATAGCAAGATGAAAATCAAGATCTAGAAGAATAAGCAGGAGAAAGGAGGGCCATTGTTCCTTGCTGCCAGCAACAAGACTCCTATTGACGCTGCTGGCAGTCATTCACACTCAGCAGCAAAGGACCATAAGCCTGGATAAAAGCTTGATTTGCAGACTTGGTACAACTAAAACCTTTCATAGAAGCCAAGAAATGGGGTTCATTCTAGCTCAGAAGAAACGTTGGAGTGGCTTTCAGGGAGAAAAGCCACGTTCTTTCCCCTGTACAGGGATGTCTGTCTTTTTGCTCAGTGTGATGCCTTCTCTAAGCTCTTCTGGGGGTAGGGGTATAAATCATCATAATGCCATGGCATAGCATATAAATCATAATAAAGAATAATGATATGTAATAAGGATGAATAATATTAAGAGGAGAAGAGCATTTGAGAGAGAGCCTGCACACACACACCCACCCCCCCTCAAGTGTACAAATACAGATAGGAAAGGTGGTTGCTACTGCTTTATGAACATTTTTGTTCTCAGTGGGTATGTGCTGTCAGCACACTGACCCCAGCCTCCTTTCACCACCTTCTTTTCCTACTCTCCCTGCCCTGCTGCACATGGAAGGGCAGTGAATAAAACATGTGCAGGTACTACACTGCTCAGGGGGTCAGGAATTGACATTACAGTGGGAGCCTGAACACCCAGCTCCTGCAGCTCCTGTGCCTGTCTGGGTAGAAAGCTTCCCTCTGCTCTGGCTTGCATTGTATCACCTGAACACATCAAGGAGCCGGTATTACGCTAACCACAAGACACAACTGTCCCCTTCCACTGATGCTGCCAAACAATAGGGTAACTCTGTCTGCATTCCACACTACATGGATCCTAACCTGCTGGAGGGCTGCTTGGCTCTTTAGGGATGATTGGTTCCCTGAAGGCTGGAATTTTCTGTTACTTCACCCTTTCTGAGCAGCTACAATAAAGGGAACTCAAAATGCTGCCACCTGGATAGCTCTAAATACCCAACTTCATGCTGCTGAGGGAAGAGAACTGGAGAAGAGAAGCACAAAAGAGGAAAAGACCTCAAGGAACACACAGCTGTAGCAAGAAAACCAATGTCCAGCAAGATGCTTTGTTCTTCATGTGAACCCAATACGTAAGAGAGACAAAAAGACAGGCCCATGAGTAGAAACACGGATGGATGAACAGGTAGACACAAGGAGAGAGGTGCTGGGAGGTCAGGCAGTTTAGATGTAGGTAGGAGCCTCCTCTAAAGCACTAAAGCTGAAAGTGTCAAAGAGGTTCCTGATTTTACCTTGTAGTTTTGTGGGACCTTTAAGCTGCACTGGGGAGAGGCTGTGCTGATGGATCCACCACCAAAGACTTACACATTTGGGAGGGTTCTTCTCTCCCTAGTTTTCATCTGGCTGCACACAAGTAACAAAACAAGGTGTCCCCTCAGACAAGGGGAGGCCCTTTGCCCCCACACCCTGCCCAGCCTCTGGCACTCCCCAGAACCATTGGTCACCTCTGCATGTTGCTATGTCATTTTTCAACTGCGTTTGAAACCAAAGGTGGGTAGAAGTGGTTTGGTGAAAGTCTGTAATTACAACAGCGTGAATGAGCCTTGTGAAAACTGGGAGAAACCCGACACAAAGGAGAAGCTGGGAAACCAGGCCCACCACTCCAGGACATCCAAACACAGTGCTGTAACCCACAGGCATCTGCTGAACACTACTCTGAGAAGCAGGTAGAGCCAGCACCACAAGGGGCTCTCCACCTGGAAAACAGCTCTACATGCTTATCTCCAACTGCAAATTCAGACTCAGAACGTGGACGAAAGGAATGCCAATTTTAATGCGGATTTAGTGTAAGTGAGAAAGCCTAGACTGGTCAGGCTAGACAACCTTGGGCCTCTTCTGCATTCCAAAGGCAGGGGAGCACAATGGCAGACTTATCCCTGCTGCCGTCCTGCTGTCAGGGCATCACCACTCATCACACACGCCTTCACCTCTCTAATGAGGCAGATGATAGAAGTGGAAGGAGAGTATGAAACAGAATCATAGAATGATCTGGGTTGGAAGGGACCTTAAAGCTCATCCAATTCCAACCCCTGCCATGGGCAGGGACCCTGTCCACTGGAGCAGCTTGCTCCAAGCCCCTGTGTCCAACCTGGCCTTGAGCACTGCCAGGGATGGGGCAGCCACAGCTTCTCTGGGCACCCTGTGCCAGCGCCTCAGCACCCTCACAGGGAAGAACTTCCCAAGATCTAATCTAAATCTACCCCTGCAAAAACTGTTTAATCTATTACCTGTAGATTAGCCTAAAAGTGGGGTTTTGTGTGTTTGGGACAACTGATTCTGCGCAAGAGCTTGACTAGAAAGCCCAGGTTGCTTGCACAGCTGATGAGCCAAAGGAAGCAGTGTGGATGGGTTTGTATAACTTCACAGAGCTGACTAAACTGGGGCTACTGGTCAAGATACATCCCAAATTATTTGATGTCTGAATTATCCAGTTCCATTTCAGTTACGATGAAGCAGATTTCCTAGTCACTGAATATCACCAACAGAAGCAGCACAAGGGAAGGATTGCTTACCTGGTTAAATGTGTACTTAAAATGCTGATAGCCCACACCGAGACCCAAGAAAATAATGCATTTATCATTGTTATTAACAATAATAGAAATAAACCCAGCTTTAACAGCATGCAGGGTTTGATGCATTCCCCAAATACAGGGATTTAGTAGTTTAAAGCCTGTGTATTTGTTTGTTTCTCTCTCCCCATCCTGCCCCCCCAACCATGCTGAATTTTTAATGCGCACTGTTTCTAATGCCAGCCGTTTTTCTTGTAAAGGCTTTTTTTGACATAACTTTCTATTGCTGCATCCTTTTGTTGCTGCCATTCCCCAGCCTTGTTAGAGCCTCCACTCTCCTAATGAAGCTCGGCTCCTGCCAGGATAATAAAAGGAAATAGATCCAGAGCTGAAGCGAGGCAGTGCGAGGTGTGTGCATGTGTGTGTGTCTGATTAGAAACAAGGGTGACACAAAGTAAGTGCAATAACAGCCTCTTCTCCAGGGACTCCCAAGGCTGGCCCCAAGTTCTGCAGCTTCCATATACGGCTCTGAGCGTGTGTGTGCACATGGATGTACACACATACATACAGTTTGTATGGATCTGTATCACATGTAGTTAGTATGGATTCTGTACACACATGGATGATGTGGAAGGGCACAGCTGCAAGAGGTGTCCTGCAGGTGCTAGAAGGAAGGGACATTCTGCCAAATTAAAGTAACAGGACTTAAAGTAATCCAGTGACTTCCTATTCTCTGTACGTTGGAGGTGTCCCTGTAGTGTTTCACAGTAACAAGCTGCTGATTAAACCTGTGCAGTCGCTTTCTAACCATTGCCTCTCTTTTCTTCTCCCCCCCATCCATCCTTCATGGGTGTCTAATAGATGAGAAGGCACTTTCCACCTGTTGCCATTCAGAAAACCAGACAGAACTATTTCACAGCCTCGGAGATGACACAGATCTCTGCTATCCTTTGTAACACCCCCTCCTCCTTCCCAGCACTGAGCTTCCAAAAGCGCAGTGTGGTAGTGGCATGTACACGCTGGCATCCCTTGAGCAGTAAGAGCTGCTGCAAAAAAAATCCTGTAGCGTGGAGAAGAGCTCCATCAACTCTTTAATGCCTTCCAGCCTTAGGAACAGCCTCTTGGGCTCTTTTGGGGCTATCCATGGTCTCACTAGAAGATAGGGAAAAGAATCAAACCAATCCTCCTTTCTCTTCTGTCCACTGAAAATAAAAACCTTCATGTTTCTATAACTTCCCTCGGATTTCTAACTCTTTCTACAGGTCCTTGACAACCAAACCTCACAAATTCAATGTGATGGAGGTGGTCAGTGACTGCCCTTGTATCACAGGCTGATAAAGAAGAGAGAACTTGAATAAGGCTGCTGGGGACAAAGAAGAAGGAAGTGGCAGAGTCAGGGAGAGAAAGACCAGAGCTGTGTGACATCCAGGCCTTCATCTTTCTGCTATACAATGTCTGTGCTCAATGTTAATGCATGCTGAAGGCTATGCAACTTCTCTGTGGCTAATGTCACTCATCAGAAGGAACCTCCAAACTACTCTGAGCAGCTCAGTCACTCTGGGTCAGTGTTCATTAGCCCAGGCCTGTAAGATATCTAAAACAAGAGATTTTACAAAGGCAATGAAACCCATTAAAAGGAAAGACCAACTGCCATTGGAGTTTATCCTGCATTCCATATTCCTGCTTGGTACAGAAGGCCAGCTCTGTTAGTCTTCTGTCTCCACACTGGTGCTTCAGATGCTTTCCAGTGTTGAAGGCACTGAATGTGGATACTCTGCCTGCTGCTGTAAGATGCAGAGAGCCAACTGTCCCCCCAGAGGTAGTGGGAATCATGCTGACATGCTTCAGCTGAAAACTCCAGGTTTTCAGCCCAACAGGCACTGGGATGCAGCCACAGTTAGCACAGGGAAGCAACGAGGTGTGGTACTACAGCAAGAACAGAACTCACACAAACAGCAGCGCAGCTTCAGCACACAGGATCCTGCCTCTCCTTTCAGAAATGGTTTAGAAACTTTGCAGCACAAGCCTTATTTAGACTATCATCTATAACAACAGTGAGCATGGGGGCTGGCTATTAGTCCCTCCCTTCCCATGAAATAGAGCCCATAGTTAAGAGCAGGAATGGGTAAACCATAGCTCCTCTGTAGGTTCAAAAGTTGCTTGCTATTAATCAGAGAATTTGAATGTCCAAGCAATGCACATCCATGCACCCTGAGCCCAAGCACATGTACAGAGTACTAGTCCTCTTGGATGCTTTGAAAAACCAGATACACATGCAGGAATATTACCTTAGGGACTAGTTTATTTGCATACTCCAACAGACACAAACTGGATTTGGTCTCTAGTTGAAATAACAATGCATGGAAGAGTCTTCTTTGACTTGTTTCCAGTGGGATATCCAGCTTTTAAGCACCTCAGACACATTAACATGGGGAGAACCTCTATGTATTTATAGTTTCCAACATCTAAGTATTTACAGCTATCTACAGCTCTACTCAGTTGTCTGCAGCAGTGCCACGTACTTTAGAACTCAAGAAAACTCCATTCATTTCTTCCTATCAGATCAGTTCTAACATTCAAATGCCAGAGTCACCATGTCAAGGCTTGCTTGACACCAACTCTACATTGAAAAGCTTAACTGCGATTTCAGATGGAAATTAATCTAGTCACCTCTTGTTCCCTAGATCTACTTCTCCACAGCAGGACAATTTCTGGCATGGGAAGTGATGTCTGTTTCTAAGAAGGCCATAATTATGAAGCCTACAGGGAACTGTAGGTCAAGACAGAGATGCAATGACATAGCTCTTACCAGACCAGAAAAACAGGAATGATGAGGAGCACTGACACGCTGCAGGAACAATGGCACATCAGTAAGGAATATACTTGCAGCAAGCAAGATCTGGCTCTCTTTGGTCCTTCTTGAGCTGTATTTTCATTGCTATGGAAAACATCCAGCTAATACCGTATCACCCAAACCCAGGAGCAACTGTTCCCAAACATGGCAACACTGTAGAATCCTTCTGAGTAACAGAAATAGTCACATGTGAGTACAGACTCAGCTCCTCCTCTCCTGACTTTGAAGAGGAACCTTAAACACTTTGGAAAATGGGAGACCTCAAGAGGATACGAAAATCGTGTCCACAGCCAACACCTCCTCTTTGTAACACAACTGCGCATTTGCCATCTTTCTGGACAGCATCTAACATCCAATAAAGTAACAGTAAATAGTAAATAGATAGTAAATCACAGCGACAACTGCCCATTGCGTTACACACTGCAAGGTGCAAATGTGAGTGTGCTCCTGAAAAGCTTTTCTGACACGAAAGACCTACTGAGACCTCTTCCAAAGCAAACCCAGTATGTCTGTCCCAAGGCCAGACGTGATCAAGAAGAGAGAGAGTCATGAACATCACAGTGACATTAAGACAAAACCATTGGTTTCACACAGACAGACTCCTGGGTGGCAATATGAAGCCAAGAAAAGAATGGGTCTTTCATGGATCACACAAGGGGAATATGCTACACAACCAGTGGTTCTGAAAGGAAGATGATATTTTTCCCTTTGGCTGTCCTGACCAGACAATGGGACCAGCAGTGTGAGGATCTCAGACAATGGACACAACAGACAGAGGCACTGTCTGCAGAGCAATGATTGAACTGGAGAGAATCCACACCAATTATTCCTTTTGGGAGGGGGGAATTTTTTGCTGTTTATTTTAACCCCATCAGGAGGGTAAAACCCAACCCTGCTGAACCCCCCCTCACAGTGATGCTAAAGGACACCCAGAAGATTCACGGCTACTCGTAACCCATCCCAGCATCCATGATTTTAATGCTTAGGAGGTGCAGGCTGTGCTGTATTAATATGCAAAGTGTGCCTGCCTTCCCAATTAAATGGAAAATGCTATGATTAAAGGCAGTCAGAAGATATTAGATGGATAGTGCTGAACTATGGGCTTTATTTCCTACACACAGGAGCCCCACAGGAGTGCTGATGGAGTACATGCTGTGGAGATTACCAAAGGCAAAACAGAGCTGGGAAAGGAAAAAGGCTTCAATACGTAAGAGGGAGAGAAAGTAAGGAAGCTGTTTACAGGAGGACTGAATTAACACGGTCCCTCATCCTGGTCTCTCAGACACAGGCCCTCTGAGCCACACGTATCTGGAGGGAAACCAAGCACCACAGCTCGCAGAAGCTAAATTCTGGCACATCATTTGGAGGGAAGGCGGCCTCAGAAGCAGAGTGAATCACAGCATAAGGCCCAGAGAGCTCTACAATTCATAGCTGCACAGCCCTGAGGCAAAGCTCAGAGGGGATGGCTTTTTCCTATGCCCCCTCTTTCCTCGTTAGCATCAGCATGTTCTCCTCTACCACCTATCTGGGATGGGAGAAGAAAACCCAGTACAGCATGCTGGGTAATTTACAATTCAACCCATGAAGATGAGAAGATAGAACAGGAAACATTAATAACTGACTGTAGAGTTCCCTCTGCCTTACTGTGAAGGGCTCGCTCTAAATCACCCCATGTGGCTTTAACCCTCCCAGCTCCACTCTGCATCTCAGTCCTAGGCCATGGAGCCCGTTCCCCCCACTAACTCTTCCTTCCTGCTGCACCCTGTCACTGCTGCACTCCCTGCCCGTGTTTCATGACTTGCATTTAATTAAAAGAGATGGCAAAGTCAGGTATATTTATGGGGACTTCTAATCCCCACACTTGCAGTTGCTATGGGTTTCCTTCCAGAGTTTGCTCTTTCTTCCCTACCCCCACCACTTAACAGGCACCAGAATAAAGTCTAATAAATTCTGCTGTGTAATTGGCTGTATATTTTAGGGGTCCATCTATCCCAGTGCTGTGAAAACAGAGGCCTTCAAAAAATTACTGTAAGGACAGAAAACCCTGGGGGAGAGAGACCAAAGTGCTTTATTTCCCCCACTGCTGCTAAACTGTTAGAGGTACAAGGCTGGAGTGCTGAGTGGAATAAAGCCAGAGCCAGGGGCAGCTCCCATGTCACAGGGCAGCACCTGAAGGAAAGCAGCTGCCACAAGTTGCACCTTTGTCCAAAAGCAGAGCTCACTGTCCTGCTTTGCCTGCCTGAGGGCAAGAGAACCACCATAGGGGCTAACCAGAGAGCACTGCAGTGTGCAGTTCAAATGAGGTGCATATATTAATGCAATAACTCTTCAGGTTCTAGTGCTGCTCTCACCTGCTAGCACTGCAAAGACACTGAAAAGCCCATGATGCTCTTTAAATGAGCCACTTCCACCACAGACTCTCCTAGGAAGGCTGGGAAAAGGTCTCCAGGTTTTGAAGAATACAGAACTTCAGCTGCTCTTTGTCTTTAGGAGGGATTCTTTTCAGCAGCAAAGTGTCCCCAGGTGAAGCCACACAGAGGAAAGGATGCAAACTGCTTCCAGACTGCCAACTTATCTCTGATATGGGTTGGCAGAACCATGTGTAATGATGGTGCACGTTACTGACTTACCCTCTGAAGTGCAGAGCTGGTCATAACAGGTAGGATGCAAAGCACACTGGAGTGAGTGGTGTTTGAGGAAGCCTGTGCTGCTGTCTGCCAGAGCCCTGCTGGGGATAAAGAGAAAACAGTGGCTCAGCACACTGCAGAGTATGGAATAGAATCACAGAATGGTTTGGGTTGAAGGGACCTTAAAGCTCATCCAGTTCCAACCCCATGCCACGGGCAGGGACCCCTTCCACTGGCCCAGGTTGCTCCAAGCCCCTGTGTCCAACCTGGCCTTGAGCACTGCCAGGGATGGGGCAGCCACAGCTTCTCTGGGCACCCTGTGCCAGCGCCTCAGCACCCTCACAGGGAAGAGCTTCTGCCTAAGAGCTCATCTCAGTCTCCTCTCTGGCAGTTTAAAACAGGCTAACAAATGTGAGGAGTGTTCAAAAGGTGACACAGATGTAAATGAAAACACCAACACCACATGAACATTATGTGCTGTACTTGAAGAGCTCGACTCCAAATATTAGAAATACTGCTAGCAGGACTCCTCTACAATGACCACTCTTAAATGGTCAGCACTTAGCAGGATTTACTGGTTGTAGTCTTTCTCCATACAGGGAATCCCTTCTGCAGGAATACCCACACCTGGTAGCAGCAGAGCAAGGTCTCCTCATACCCAAACTCCCCCTGACCCATAGAAATTTCAAATCCACCATTCACTGCTAAATCCAGATACAACATCACAAACAGGAGGGAGGGAGAAACACATCTCCTCTGGGTTGTTCATTTAAGGAAAAGAAGAAAAAAAAATGAGAAAAGAGGAAGAAATTCCATGAAGTTGGCACACATGTGCCTGCTCCGAAACCACACAGAATTATGGCCAAACCTGGATGCCTGACTACCACTCCATGGTGTTCGCAGAAACTAACACCCCTTCATTCACCGACTTCCCACACTCTGAGTTTATGCCCAGTGTTAATGTTACTTAAACCTCACCTGATTTTTTGCCTTCTCTCCTCTGTGGATTGATGCTGGGTTTCCTATTTCCCTCCATTTTATGAAGGAAAGCTGACTGTACCTGCACCGATGACTACAAACCCCACCTCACAGGAGACAGTTTTACTCTGGTGATCAGAGGGCTGCCACCCCAATTTATGAGTGGACATTAGATCTCCAAATCGCAATTTATGTGGTGTAGTATAACGCCAGGTCAATGAGATTAGAAGTATGTTCATGATAGAGCTGGAAGGCAATTGGAGTTTCATGCTTCTGTGGTGATGGGGCATTCAGTCTAAGGAAGCCTGTGTTAATAACCCACTTGCAGGCCCTGGGAACAAGCTGCACATTACTCATGATTGCAGCCTGCCTTCACCAACACCCCCTCACCATAAAAAGAGAGGAAGAGAGGGGGAAAAGTAGCTCTCCCCCTCCTCCCTATTCAGATGAAGCCATCAGGGAGATAGTGCCATTGATAATGAATGGGCTGAATTAACAACAGAAACACTTCGCTTCCTTATCATATGGTTCACATAATCAAAATGGGAAGGGGGAAAGACAGGGGAGAAGAAAGGTCTGAGCCTCACATATGGGTCTTCCCCACCAACTGGAAAATATATGGACTAAACACAGCCCAGCAGCTTCTAGTCACATACAGAGTAATCCCCTTGCCTTTAAGGAACCCTGTTTGTTGAAGAAACAACATCCTACAAAGCTTAACACCATGCTTAAATGAGTTTTAGCCAGGTCACACAGGCTTGGGTAGGTCACTGGAATCAGAGCAAACCTGAGTGGCAGACATGGGCCTTGGAGCTGCACTGGATCTAGGGCCGAAAAGAACACAGGCTGGGCTTCAGAACAGGGCTGGGCTGGCCCACAGGCTGGATGCAGCAAGTCCTGCAAACTTAAGTTCAAATTCAAGTATCTCCCAGGGCTGGAAGCCAGACCAAGGTTTAGGTTCAATACCTTATCACGGTAACTTTCGAGTGAAGCTCAGAGCTTGAGCCGAAGTTATGTATGGGCTCAAAGCTGTTTTCTTCTATCATTCTCATTCACGCTGTGTCTCCCTGCAAATAACTCCTAGTTCAAGCCCAAATCAAATTCCTCATCTTGCTTTGCCATCACACCCAAACTCCCAACTACTCCTACCTAACACAGGAATACTGCCACCCTTCAGATAACACAAAGCACCATGTAAACAGAAGGGAACCTCCAACAAATCCAAAAGTCATCATCTTTCCTGTTTAAGATGTTTCATTCTTCATCAATGCTTCTTCATCACTGTAGTAAAGATTTTAATTCACGAAACATCACAGGATGTAACCACTTGGTGGAAGGGAAAACATTCCCTGCTTTGTGTCCATACGAACTCTGAAAGAACTGAACATCCCGTACTCCTTTCCCCATGCAAGTACAAGGCCCAAATTCACTGCACCCTGATTTTAGAAAGGCTGAGAATCTACAGTTCCAGTATACTTCAGTAATTGCTGTAGGTGCCCAGCACTGAATATTAAGCACAAGGACTGAAAACAATAGAGCAGAAGCATCTGGAATGCAAGACCAGCAGCCCTGAGGACAAAGGAAGGACATGAATGAAGGAGCCTGGAACGGGACAGGGGCAAGAAGAGATGCCAGGGAGCTGGTATTTTTCTGTGTATTTCCATAAGGAAAGGTTCACAATGTTGCCCTTGGGTCTGTTCCAACCACTATGCACCGAAATCCCAACTGAGAGATCCCTGTGCACCCACAGAACTGTCACTGCTGAAGGGGCCAGAAACTGTTGAGTAAACCCATCTCCGATAGGCAGGGAGATACCAGGATGTTCCTGGTTCATTGCTGTTTAATCTGCTGTGTTGTCAGGCAGGGCACAGGGCCAGGAAAAGTTCCCAGTGCCTCAGCTCCAGGGGTGGACTGGCCTCAGAATGTAGACAAATAAAAGCAGAAACGCAAAGCGCCAGCAGCACCAATCTGATTACAGAGTCATTTATTTTCTGGTCGTTAATAATTTGTGCAATAAAAGATTGCGTGCCTTTCTGAGTTAGTAGGAGTTATTGGCACCAATTCCCCTCCACACTGGTGTGAGTCTGTGCTTGGAACATAAATTATTAGTTTCTTATCGCACTCCTCCTCATTTTTCATGCTGCCACAGCTCGATCGCCAGAAGCCAACCCCTCGCTCTCGCTCTCATTTTATGCTGGGTGAGAAAGGCAGCAGAGATGGCTATTCCATCTTTAATCCCACAAACTCACTTTTGCACTGCTTCTCCCCTAGTTTTCCTCCCCATCTTAATGCTTACTGGTGTGTGAACTGAGTTGTGTGTGTCCCCCAGTATCCGAGGAGACAGGCAGGTAATTCCTACCATTCTGAACCTCCTAATGAAAGCCCTGTTCTTTGACACCACTCAGAGTGAGGAAGTGACAGGCTCCCACCATCCTGCCCGCCCCTACTGGGTGTCTGTTTGGAATATTAGCATGTATCTGAGTGTGAGGATAAAAGGAGACTGAAATTCTTACCCTCCTTGAAAGAGTGGGAGGAAGGTGCTGGCACAGAGTCAGGCTGTACACGAGATGGCTGGATCTCCATTACAGGTTAAAAGGTTTGAGTCTTGGATGTAGCTGAGGAAATGCTCAGGCTTTCTCCTCCTACAGCATTAAGCAAGGGAATGATAGAACACCTCAATGCTCCTCCGTAAAATGAATTATTTACTCATGTTTCCAAAGTATGTGAAATTCAGTTACACTAAGCATTAAATCTCATTTAAAGGATATCAAAGCATCCTTCTTGTTTCTCTGACACGCGGCGCTGAAATGCTCTTTAGCAATGCTGATTGCTTCCTTAAATACAGCAGCCACACATAAACCACACCAAAACTCTTGGACCTTTCCATATGTTGGCCTCATGATCTTCCCCATTCAACATGTCTCTTTCACTTGTGTCCCAGGAACGTCTGCACCAACATCTGCTAAAGTTCAAAAGAAGCACTGACACATTCAGGCGACAGAGCATGTCTGGCAACTGCAAACATACTTGCCAAAGGCTATGCAAACCATGAGCATCTACATATAAGTGAAGTCAGGAGGTGCAGGAGTAGCTTTGCTTTCACTGAATGACAACTACTCACCAGCTGAGAGTGCTTGTCTAAGCAGCACCCCTTCACTGCAGTCTTTAGATCCACATTCTCCTCTCTCCTTACACACTCCACTGGCAACTCTAGTCATAGCCTCTGGTTATAGCCAAAGCCCACTACTCTCCCTCTGAAGTTCTTGAACTGCTGAATTCCTGCTGCATAAACCAGGTTGGGAGAGGCAAAAATGACTGTGAGTAAAGGAAATGTCTCTTACAGGTACATGCCACAAGCTCCTCTGGAGCCACAGACTGGAGATCACAAGGTGTTTTATTCAGCTTTACAGAATCCTTTCTCCTGCCAATATGGCAAAGCACAAGCTGCCCTACAGAGGCCTGATGTTGTCCATCAATAACAGAATGATGTGACGTGCTCAGGGCACCCCTGTGTACGTATGTATGTTACAAGAAACACATACTCTTCCATTGCAAGAGGATTTATAACAGGAGTCTTGGGCAGGCACAGCACGCATATAAGGGTGTATTGTCAGTTCAAGAGTGATGGATGGCTCAGTGCTGGGCATGCCTCTGGTGATTATACTGCACTAGTGAGTCACCCATCATTTCCAAATGATGCTTATGTCTACAGGGTAACAGCCAACACATCCATGGTTCACAGTATGTTCCAAATGACCACCCTGAATCCTTATCATCTGCTGAAGGATCGTCACTAAGGCTGCTTCACTGGGTTAATTTCTGTCTGAACCAGAGTAGCCTTTTCCCCCCAGCACAGCTAAAACCTCACCAGCCACCAGCACATAAGAGAGCTGCAGCACACGATCCCCACCATATGTAGCAGGAAGCCCACCCCATGGCAGTTTAGGAAGCCCTTGTGCTGCAGAACATCCCCCAGGCTGCTATCAAGCTGAAGTATTGCTCCACAAGCCCCCAGCCCACCCACCACCATCTCAGCGTGTACCTCTGTGAGATAACTCCCTGCTTTCCCTATAGGAAAAGAGGCTGTTGAAAACGTTAGCACAGGAGGGAGTGGAGCTGCAGTCATGTCACAGCTGTAATAAGCATATTTAAACCTAAAAATGAATGAAAGCAGAATAGTTGCATGATCATTTAACAGATCTGTCCTTGAAAAGAAATGCAAAGCCAGGAACACCAGCATCACAGAACTCCTTCAGAGCAGAGATTTATAGATCACAGCAGCAACCTCTCAGGTCTGTCACAAATTTACACTAATGGACAGCAAAAAGAATCTTTACATTAACAAAAGCAGTGATTCTGCACTCTGCACGTGCTACTCCTGGTTACTGGATACAAATCCTGGGCTTTTCCCTGATTTTCTCACTCCCAGATTCACATATCCCATGCTGTCGCCATCACAATCATAGTCGCACTCGGTTTGTACTCTCCAGTTTGAAGCTGCAGACTAAAATAGACAAAACATCTAGTCCCTTTGGAAATCAAGCATCAGGATAGGACTGGAAGCAGATACTGAAAATAAGTGAGTAAGCAGAAGGCTACTTAACTGCAGGAAGACCCAGAAGGAAGAATGAAACAGAGCCACCAGATCGACTGAGAGGGTACCTGAAATCAGGGCTTCTGATTCACCGCATTCAGAAGAAGGGCTGACTGTCCCCCAGGATCCGAGCATCCAAAATCCTGGGAACATGGCACAGGCAAATTTCCACCCTTGGAGAGAAAAACACTGAAAAACTCCCACTGATCAGAAATCTCAGGCCTTCACCAGGCCCCAGACCCCAGACTGTCTCCCATTAGAAGACAGTTCTTAAGGGCTCCGATGAGCACATCTCCCTGTGATTAAACAGTTTTAAGGTATTCATCACTCCTCTTTCCCATTTCTCAAGAGAATTCCCTTTATCTCAGCCCATTCCAGATTTGTTTTGCTGCCATCAACACCTGCCAAGGCCATGCTTTGTAGAACAAGCTGGCAGCGCACCACAGGCAGGACTTGTCAAAACACCATCTCTATGCTGCCTCTTGGAGGACCCACACCTGCAACATCTCAGTACCCTCCCCAATTCCTTCCTTACATCCCTCACAGACAGCTGGCCAAACACTGATGCAAAAGCTGGAACCAAGCTGCAGAAGTGTTTAAAACATCTGGTGAAGCAATGGCAAGACACTGAGGGGAGGTTACAACAGAACTTGCCCAGCAAAGCATCTGGGGATTTAAAAGCAGGAGACACATACCTCAAGAATTACCTGACAACCAGCACAGAACTGGACTTCAGTGTCCAGTTAAAGGTTAAAAGCACGCTGACAGCTCTGCAGCTGAGCAGTCGTGTTGCAAACTCTTCTCAAACTAGTCCCTGGAAATCCGGTCTGCGTCCTTTGCTCAAAGCTTGCCAGCTTAATCTGAATAACAACACAGAAATGGGCCCTAGAAGGCTAAATGCTATTGAAGTAGGGCCAGCCAGGAAGATAAATTGAGCAGCACGCGTGGCTGAGGCCTTTTAAAAGAAACAGTGCACTTCCTATTTCCACATCTTGAAATCTCAACCCTGGCAGGAGTTCCTCAGTCTCACTCTTCCCAAGAGATCAGCACTTCAAGCAGACATCCTTCTCCGTATCCCTTTCTCTTCCCTACAGCCAGCAAGCCACTGGTTGAATTCATGGTGCTTCTTTGGACAGCAACAGCAACCATCATCTGAAGTTCATGAAACACTTGGCAATCAGTCCTTTCTCAGCTTTCCAGTAGTACTGTGGGGAGCCAGGGAAGCACCAAACATGGGCAAATATTACCATGAGTTCTGATGGGCATGGCAGTAATGTCCAAGCCTTCACACGCTTTAGGAGCCGTGCCCCAAAGCACCAAGAACCTCCTCACAACATTTTGCCATTCAATATTCTTGAATATTGCAGTAGACAGATGGATTTTTAAATCAATTTCTTCTATTTATTCTCCTTTTGGTTTTACTTCAGTTCAAGCTGATGAACGTTTGCTGCCTTACAGATCTGTGCACAAAGATGCAGAGAAACCAACTTCTTACCCTCAACTTGCCTGTGGAATGAGGCACAGAGCAAGCATTTGGCATTTCAGAAGCACGAGACAGGAGCAGCAGACAACTCTGTTTGCTGGCAGACAGCTCCACAATGACCAGACTGTTCTAAAATGGACTGTGCACATTACACCTACTAAGCATAAAGTAATTAGTTGTGTTATATACAATACTTTATCATTTCTAGAAAGGGAACTGTTCTCCTCCCATTTCTCCCACCTTTCCCAGTGTGAGCTTTCCACATATCTCCTGAAAAATCTGCCACTGTGCACTGCACAGGCTGTACTGCACTTAATGAGGCACTTCAGGTTCAATGAGGTCCTTCATCTTTTCAGTTCTAGCACTGTGCTTCCCCCTTCCAGGCATCTAAGTTGGCTCCTGCACGATCTTCATTATGGTACTTCTTTTTCCTTAAGTCACAGCTCCATGGTTTCTCTGCCTCCTGCCTCAGGGGTTAGAGCTCTGGGGTTCTGGTCCCAGATCTGTCACCGAGCTGTTGTGACCATGACAATAAGCCAGCAAAGTGGCATGTTTCAAACTCGGGTGCCTAAATTTACTGAGATGATTTACATCCATAGCTCATACTAACAAACCACAGTAATGATGACAGCATCCAGTGTCTCACACTTCTGTCTCCCCTCCTCCTTCCCATTTCATTAAGTACAAATCTGCATCTCCCCCTTACTTCAACAGTCAAAGCTAACACAAGCTTTATCTTCAAGCCTAGTATAACCCATACTCCCAGTCCTTCTGGAAGCTACACTCTTACTGCCAACAAAACCTTCCCGAAAGGCTAGATGAAAACCACAAGAGCTGAGTTTCTGCTATCGAGCAATGCACTGACCCACCTTCCCTAATCCTTTCACCATATACCACCGGAGCAGAAAACAAAATTCCTTCATTTTCTTCCTTGGGATCCACAAGGAAGAAAATTAAAGCACCTGATCTCACTGATCTCACAACAGGTCCATAAAGCATGAAAACTGAACCTTCCAACCTAATACTTTACGCACATGCCCTTCCTACAAACCTCTCATAAAAGGCTCTCTTTATGGTAATCTGTATGGTGACTACACACCTTTTTTTTTTCTTTAAAGCTATAGCTGTGTTAACATTTCACGGTGCCTTTTTGGTGCTGTGAGTGAATCCGCAGGGAGACAAAACAATACCATAGTGCACACGTACGGCTCTCCATCAGATGGACTTTGTGAGTAATCCGATTCTCTCTCCTATGAAATCAAAATAGCCGGGGAGAGGGGGGTTACCCTAATCCTAGCGCCATCTCTGGGAACGGTTTATCGTGCACAACTCCTTAACAACGGGAATTAGAGCAGGGATTTCCCGTTGGTAACTAACTCCTCCACCAGCAGAAGCCGCGGGTCCCACCGAGGCCGTGGGTCGGGGTCCCAGCCCTGCGCGGAGCCAGCCCGGCTCGATGCGGCTGTGGAGGAGGGAAGAAGCAGCCGAGCGGGACGGCGCCTGGGGCCGGCTCGGCGGGGCCGGGCTCCGGCAGCCGCTGCCTGGGGCCGGCCGGGGCTGGCGCCGCCCGTTCCCCCCCGGGGCGCTGCCGCCGCCGCCGCGGTCGGAGTCGCCCTGGCAGCGGAGCCGAGGAGCCGCCGACACGTTCCAATTAGCGCGGCGGCCCCGGCCGCTGCATCCCCCGGGGCGCTGCGGGGCCCGGCACCGCCTCCGAGCTCCGCGGGCGGCCGGGGCCGGGCAGCGGCGGGGAGTTGGCGGGGGGGCGGGGGTGGCTGGAGGCAGCGCAGGCAGCAGGGAAGGAGCGGGGGTGTGCACAGCGCTGCCCCGGGCATCGCGGCCACACACGCCGGGCTGCGCGGGGCTGACGGGGGGGGCCGGGGGCAAAGGCACACGCAGAGGAGAAGGGTGCGTGCCCCCGGCGGTGCTGCTGCAGCACCATCAGAAGCAAACACGGGAGATGCAGGCTGCAAACGCATCGACACTAAAAACATTGCGTTTGGAATGAAGAGCTGCCAGCCTGAGGTTTTCACGTGCCTGTTCTGACCCTTGGACACGCAGGTACGGGTGTTAGGCACAGGGAAAGGCTTATAAACCACCGAGTGCCATACTCCAGGTGGGAAGGAGAGTCTCCAAGCAATGGTGGTGTGCAAGAGGATGAAGTCATGACCAGAGCCCCCCATCCCTTCAGGCCACATCGGCCAGAAGGCTCTCCACACACAGCAAGACCTCTCATGGAGAGAAGCTTTGGCTCTAAGCATTGAAGGCTGAATTTCCCCGCTTATCCTACCAAAGGCTGTACTACTCAGCTCTACGATGCACCCATTCATCACAATCCTCATGCCACCCAGCAGAAGCTTTGCACCATCAGGTACAACACAAGGTGTCCTCCCCATGTCTCTCTCAGCACGATGGACCACTGCACACAAGAAACCAAAGCAAGCATCTAAGTCTTTTGTTCCCTCAGAGACATGCTTTGGCTTCTGGGGAAAGCAAGGAAGATGCTGGAAGTTGTCTCCCCTATGCATGTTCCTTCTTCCCTCAGTCAGCATTTCCCTTCATCAGCAGATCTGATGCAATCCCGCAAAAGCCAGTTTAAAATAGGATTCGGAGTGTGTTTTAATCACTACCTTGTCTGGCCTGACAGGTTTCAAAGGTGTTCTCCTCCCGGCTTCATTTTCAAACAGTTACAAAATATTTCCTGTATAGGAGGAAGGGCTTCTGTATTACAAGAAGACAGTTAAAAATCTCCCTCATTTATCATCATGGTCCCACTTTCAATTTTGCCTTCCTGGAAATCATTTCAGGATAGGAAAGACATAACTGTATCTCGAGCCACGACATTTCTGTAAAGTGCCATCGCTTCTCATCGCAAACTGATGGTGCTTTGACCTGTACCACCACCAAATGATGGTGCTTTGCTCCATATCAAATCATATATCGAGATTTTTTCCCTCTCTACAGAGTATCTGACTAGACTCAGCCTAACTCAGTCCCCAAAAGAAGACCAAACTTACCATGGTTAGCAAAGTCCCCTTCTACTTGATACTACAAGGATCAGGGAAAGAAGGAGTATGTTACAAGCAACTTCCAGCTCTAGCATGGAGGAGTATGACACTATGAGAGTGGAGTTGTGTCCACTCAGCCTCAGGAAGGCATTAGAGCTCACGGTCAGGCAGTAAAGAGGAACCAGATGGTGTGGAAGGAGCTGTTATGCCCAAAATGCTTAACCTGGACTCTCAATATACATCCTGACTTCAAACCGTTCCAAGTCACTACCTTCAGAATGAAGCGAATGTTCAACAAGCAGGTGTGCTCTGACGATAAAGTGAGGTATTTGACACCTTTCAGAGCTGCAGAGCCCTTCCACAGGTCCCTATTGAGTTCTACTGAAGTTACAAAGGTGGCTGGAGGAGGACTTGCAGGCTGTACTTGTTTCCATGCCAACAACCACAAAAAATAAGGGTTATTTCAGATACAGAGCAGCTAATTTTCAAATGGCAAAATTATCTGCCATTTAAATTATGTTTCTTTCTCCTCAACAGCTAAAGCGGGGGGGCCTAATCAATATACCTGCAATATCTTGTTATTAAAATTTAAGCTGTTTTGGAATTATGGGACCATGAGAGATAGACCTGGTGTTTGTGCCTCCAGCCCTGAGACAAGGCAAACTTGCCAGTAGAATTGGAGGTAGTTTTACCTGAGTGCATCCCAGTTCTTCTGGCCCTGCCAGAAGGGGTGAATGAAGAACAGCAGTGAGATAAGCATGGAGGATGTCAGTCATACCACTGTGGAAGGCAAGGCCAGGAGGGACATGGAGTCCCTGGCAAAACTCTCAGTGACTTCAGTGAAAACTTTGCTTCAGAAGGGGCAGCACATTTCACACCTCATAATGGAACTGCCTGTGGAGTACAAAGGGCCACATACAGCACTTTGGAGCAGAGATTCCTCTCTCACTGATAGCATGCTGTTAGCATTTTCCTGGGGCAAGACACTGAGGAAGACTGGAAAACAGCACTACATAATGGGTAGGATGCTGCTCCTCAGTCCAGCCCACAGCTTACCCAGAGGGGGCCCTAAAAGCAGCAGAGTATTCCCTAAACCCAGGCCTCTGCTACGTACCAAGTGCCCTCACTGCACATTGGCCCTGGGAACACAACCCTCTTCTGTGCCAGCACTTGCTGCCCCAGCTCAGGAACACTGAAAAACCAGAAGGTGACAATGGGGTTGAAGTCCTAATTCAGTTTTTTAGCACACTGATATCCTATCTGGGAGAGAAAGACAGAAAAGCAGAACTTGATTTCATCAGAAGCATCCTACCAGTACCACCCTTAAACGGATGCAGTCATACCATCATGATACATGCTGTATCTTAGTGAAGTTACATGGCTGCAATTACATTGATACAGTCAGTGGAGCAAAACCCTTAAGTAAAAAGGGTTTATTCCTGATCTAAAATGGAAATGAATTGCCTTAAAGGTGGTTTTGTGAGCCCCTGGCAGACATGATTTTAACATGTAGGTCATCGGTACAAAGAACACAGCACTACAGAAATCTCTGCCCCAGCCTTTGCATCATACGTTCTTTGGTTCAAGCAAGAAAACCTTAAGAAAATTATTACTAATCTTTTTAATTCCAGAAAAATGCTGGGATGCAGCTCCCATCGTGATTAAAAATGGCAGAGCTCAGAACATTCATGAGCAATTGTTCACTGAGAAACTCTACCAGGAATTGTAACTTGGGGGGTGTGGAGGGGAGAGTGTGGAGCAAAAGAGGCCCAAGATGATGTGAGAAAATCATCTCTCTTTAAGAGAGATGGAAAGAAAACAGTTGTTCCTGGAGGAGTTTTGAATGCCAGATTTCAGCAGGTTTTAGCACCACATAATAAACCCTTGGAAGACAACATTTAAGGTTTCTTCTCAATTAGATGGCCTACACTTTGTGCAAATGCTTCTCACTTTCTTATCCTAGAATCAGGGGGAAAACCTTGAGGAAAAAGCGAAGTTCCTTTCAGGGACAAACTGCTCATTCCTGAGGCAGAAAGCCTGGAGGGCTCTGTGCAAACCCTAAATAAAATGACAGTGGTGGCCCCACAAATTTGTTCCTAGGGTTAGTGCTTGAACTGACCCTTCCCCATTCATCAAAGCAGCTCAGCCCCTCATCGTGAATGACACAGCACGACACCACATGAATTATCTGTGACCTTCAGGAGGAGTGGCTCCTCCAGATCAGGTTGGGGTCACGAGGAGGGCAGGAGGGAGAAGCTGGGCTATTAGACCTGGGGATTAGCAGAATGCTTCAGCCTCCAGAGCAAGGTGGTGACGTGTTGATGACATGGACCTGTTCTCAGGCCCAAGTGTAATCTCAGCCATCAAGCCCAGGAGTGCTGTGTGAGGTCATGGTGTCTCCTGGGTCGTGAGACGCCCATGTGAACTGCTTTGGGTGAGTCAAGCATGGACACAGCAAAAATGCCTGTGCCCTGATCCAGGCTGATTGCACCACAGAAGCCACAACCAGGTCTGGTGACTGGGAGCTGGGGGATCCTGGTTTGCCACAATACCAAGGAGCTAAATGCTGACGGCATTTCTATTAGAAGCACAAATTATTGGGTGTTCATCATTTGTCTGAGGGTTGTGCTTTGCTTCTTGTAGAAGGATGAGAGATCTGCCCCTAGATCATACCACTGCTCCAGGGAGCTCAGCATTCACCCTGCCTCCTGCAGCAGACAGTGCTTGATACTCCAAAGGAAGGGAAAGGCTTGGGACTTTGTGCCCATCCTGACATAACTACATTCAAGATTTAGATGCTTCTTCTGTATGGTGAATAACCAGACCGCAGCTATATATTATAAGCTAAATGTCCTTAGATACTTCTAACCATAGAGAATGACTTAACACAGTTTAAAGGCATCTTTCACATCCAAAAACTCTGCAATGAAATATGCACCAATAAATCTATTCCTCTCAGATGTTATTTCATTCAGTAGCCAAAATGTTCAGTATTACAGAAATTAGTAAGTACATGAATTAATACCTCGAGTGTAGCAAACACTTGTTTACTAACAGCTCCACCCAGACGAGTCCGCAAAGCTCAGTTCAGCTAACCCCTGAGTAAAGTTACCCATAACACACTGCTAGCAGGATCAGCGCCTAATGACTTAATCCAGCTAGGAGCTAACTACTGATGTGAGTGAGTACAATGGGGCCATTCATGCACAGAAGTGTTAGGTGGACTGAGATTTAGAAATTAAATTGGAAGAGTGATTTTTCTGTAATACCAGTGAAATGAAACAATCTGGTAAATTCTTGATGCAGACAAGCAACAATTAAGGGTTGCTGTCCTTTAACACAGTGAGCTCATTCCATATTTCATGTGGTCATCATTCCTTCTTGGAAAATTCAGACTTGAAAGTTAATGATGCTGGAGTTATGTGTTTTTAGTGGAGGGGCTATGTACTGTCCACCAAACCACCACCTCTTATCACGTTATTCCTTCCTATCTGGCATCAGTAAGAACTGAACTGACACTGCTCTCATGTCATCTACAAAGAAATTCCCTTGTCACCAAGACTAGTTCCAGCGTTTTCCCTGCAGGAAAACCTAACATGGCAGTTTTAACCCAGAATATGTACTAAAGCGGTGCTGAAGGAAAGGCATGTTACTGCACATGAGGCACCAGGGATGCCTATACCTCCTGCTTCCCCCAAATCAAACAAATCACAGTAGCGAAGTTCCAAACATTCCCATCATCCAGCTGCAGCCCAGGAGGGTGCGAGCACTCCCCAGGATTTGAATTCCTGCTCTGCCTTCGTGCAGGCAGCAAATGGAGATGAAGGAGCTGCTCTATGGCTTTGGCAGGTGATTCAGCTTGCTTTGCTGCAGCCAGGCAATTAGTTTGCGTTATTACACTCGAGGAAAAGCTGCAGTTGCAAGTTCTCTGCTTAGGGAGGGCAGGGGGAAGGGAAGGTAAAGAAGGACTCAATGCTGGCAGCTGCTCCCACAAGGCACTGAGCCTGAGGCAAGACTCCATTCTAGTCTGGACTAGATTCCCACCGCACCATGCAGTGTGTAAAAGGAGTGTCAGAGATGGTGCCTCCTCCCTGCCCCCTGCATACAGGCAGCGAAAAAAAGCGTTCCTTGTATCCATCTTCTTCCCTATGCACCTGGACAGGGTTAAGCAGACTCTAACCCACTGTCTCCTCATGTACTATGCTAGGGCACGACCTCACAGCCTGGGTACCACACAGAGTTGCTGTCCTAGGAGAATGCCTACATGCTGATTCCATGCAGAAGGCAGCAGGCTACGGACAGGGAGGGGGGAATAAAGGAGCTGACTGCTCTTTCCAACACGACAGAAGGAAGAAAGAGAGTACAAGGAGCAGAGACAAAGCACAGACGACTGCTGCATCTCCAACTTTACTCCCCAGAGTAAACTGATCTGCTGAGCAAAAGTCTTCCACCTCCAAGGAAGTGCAACTGAACTTCATCTTCTTCCCCCCTCAAGATGGATGGGTTTAATTGTTTATGCCAAAAGGGCAATTAAGGAAATCTTTTAATCTATTAAGATGAGAAAGGGGATGGTGACACCAGACACATTACCTGTCTCTGAGAACTCTATCCGTAGGAGCATCTCTTCATTCAGCTGGGATGGAGTGTTCTGAAGGCCCACAATCAAGCTCCCCAGTTTGTTGGCGATTCAGATTATTTCCCAAGTCTTTGGTAAAAGTTCCTTAAAGTCTCCAGTTCAAGCCTGACCTTTTATTTGGAATATGCTTGATTTTGTTGTCTTCTCATGCTTCTCCCACCCCTCCTTCCTCAATACTGTTTTCTGCAGGATGAGAACTCCAACACAGAATTACAGGGAAGAAAACCAAATCAGAAGGGTTCTAACTCTCCAGCTCTGCTCTTCTGGAACAGCAGAAAGATACATCTTGTAGTTACAATAATGTGGTCAGTGTGATGATGTTTGGTGTTTTCCCTCAGCTGCTATATTATGCTCAAAGGAAAGCAACAGATACTCTATCTTTTTAATATTACAACAGGTATCAAATGTTTGTCCTGGGAAGGGAGGTGACCTGCAGAATGATTTCTCTATTAGAATTTAGTCCACACAGTGAAAGGATTGAGTAGCTCTGTCCTGTGGATGTATCAGAAATAGCAGACCTGCTTCCAGGCACTGCTGCTTGGAAGTATATCATGGAATTACCAGCTGCATGATAATAAAAGAATCACTTGCTTGCAGGTCTATCAAGAGTAATGCCAACCTTGCTCCTATTGTACACACCATCCTCCTCCTGAGACAGAATACAGGTTGAATATTCCCCTGTCTAGCAGAAAAGAGAGTGGAGCTGGGGATCCATAAGTGGGGTTAAATGTCAAACTCATCAAGGACGTAGCAAGGATACAACAGCCCCATCATGCTTATAAAAAGCAGGAGAGAGGCAATGCAGGAGGAGAGGAAGGGGACAGAGAAGCAAATAAATAAGGACAATGCACAATTTATGAAGACAAGAAGGTAGTAAGTGCTACTCACCCAGAGTGTAAATTGGTATTGATGTCACAGCACAGCCCAGCCAAAAAATAATGATGATTGTAATTTAGGGCTTGCACTATATCTCACTCAAGCCACAGTCCTATCCAACAGCAACTCTCACCCTGCCGCTTTCTTCCCCTTCTCTATTCACTGGTGTCCTCTTAAATCAAACACACTCAATGCTGATTTGATTATATTTCCTTATTTTATTTATCAGCCATTCCTCACTCTTTTACTCTACTCTCAAGTTCTCAGTGGGCATTCTCAGTCATTTTCTGGTACCTGGCAGTATTCAGAGGAATAAGCCTGTCTTTAGGCCACAGGAGTTAGAATCCTTATGCCAAGAAGGATTCATGCATCCTTCCCAGCCCTCATCTGTCATCCTTTAATCTCGCCTGTTTTATGCTCCAGATCCTGGCTACCCAGTCCTGACTTCCCAGGTTTATAGCCCTGACTTACTTCCCTCCTGTAACATTTTACTGCTTAGTTATCGGCCCTTAGGGGCCTCATTTACACAAGTGCTGTTTTTGCTATAGTTAAGACTAATTCACTGGGTTACAGTTTGCTCTTCCGTTCTACACTGCTCAGTTCCCTGTCTCCTCCTACAGAGAGGCAAAGGACTTTCTAGTGGGCAGAAGATTCTTTTAATTACTGTATTTTTAATTATAGGTATCAATCCCCTTTTGGGATTGAATTCAGTTCTCCCCCTCTGAATAGCATGATTCTGACTGTTTCTCTTTGATGCACATGTGCCCTCTGGGCTCTTCATAAAGTCTGTGGGGACACTGAGAAAGCAACTTCATCTAGGATCTGCTCTCCTCATCCAGTTTGATGTTCTAGGGGAATAGCAGACCACAGACCCCAGAAAGCCTTGGGAGCCACATATGTCCTCTATATTCTGGTTTTAGATTTCTTCTTGTTTTCTCTTTAGGGAAGGAATTACTTTCCTTGTCATTTCTGTTTACTTCTTCCCTGAAGCTCTGTATGGCCATTCCACAACCATTAGATTTCTACCTTTCTAACATACACACATGTACAGATAGAGGTAAGCACAGCCACACAGATACATATACCTGTATGAGGACACGGCTCATTTCAATCTATCTCCCTAAACAAAGCTCATTTCCAGTGCTGCTTGCTTCCGCAGCTCAAACTCCAGCTGGGGCTGTGATTTAGCTTGTTTACGGACCAGTTTTCATATAAAAGCATAGCATAATCAATGCCTTTCTGTAACTAAGCCAAAAGCACAGAATCACCTACAGAAAGACAGAGGATGCAGTCAGAGGCCACATGGTGAACCTACATGTGCTCCAGGGCTGTATCCACTGTGCCTAAAGCAGAGGAGGATGGTAACTATGGAGAACAGGTAAGTCTGAGCCATGGAGGCTGTAGAGTGTGACCTGTCTGGGGCTGCACACCCAGCAAGACTTAATTCAACTGCCTAAGCAAATGAAGGAGAGCCTGAGTCACATCAGAACCTCCCACACACCAGGATCAAGAGCCTGTTGAATTCTCCTTCAGTAAACTATTTAGCATCAACTTAATTCCAAATAGCACCGTAACAATGCCAATTACATGAGAAATGAAACACAAATTTGTAAATAATACAGTCTTTTGCTGTTCTCTGTTACTCTGACAGGATCAAAAGCTTATTGCCAACCATTTATTAGATTTCCCAACCTATTGCAACACATAAATAGATATTATCCCTATTTTTCTGATCAATAAACTGTGGCACAAAGAAATCAAATTAGTTGCCTGGGGTCATACAATGAACAGTTTAGGAACTGATCACTGGTCCTATTCTTTTCTTCTCATTTCTGTGTTTCTAAATGGCAGCTCCTCCAGGGGCTTGGCACACAGTTGCAAATGATTTTCCAAACCCACCAATATTGGCATGACTCCATTCCTGCAGCAGTCAGAACGCTGGGAACAGAATTAGAGCAGTTCATTATCTGAAATGGCAACAAAGCTAAAGCAGCACCAACTGCAGTTCAAGATGTCACCCAAATGCAGCACCAAGAACTCTCCGGATGAAGTGACAACAGTAAAAACCAAACCATCAACAACAACAAAAGCAAAACTAAAAGCAGGAATGAAAACACCATCCCAAGACTTTCAGGGTCACAGAGGAGGAAGAGTTCAATGTGTTATGGTGCGGTTCTAATCTGTGATGTTGTGGACTTCTGCCTACTATGTGACTGCACACAAATAATAATATGACACAAGTGCAACTATTTTTCCCCCTTCAACTGGTTTCTTTGGCAACAATGACCACAACCAGATCCTCATCCCACATCCCTTTCTTTTCTTTGAACCCCACCTGCATCCTACACTCTATCCCCCTGTAATAAACAGGGATGTGCCCAGCATCCCCTTTCCCACCTTCGGAGATGTGCTGTATGCTGCAGTGATTTCACTTGATGGCTGACGGAATTCCCCACATGGAGGTGGGAGAGAGGAAGGAAAAAAATATCACAGCTCTGCTGCTGCACATTCTGCTTCCTGGCCTGGCACGACAACCCCAGCACCACTGCCAGGGATGCTCTGATAAGGGTGCGAGTGCTGCAGGATCCCCCTCAGCCCCAGCTGCCAGCTGGTACAGGCAGTAAAGAAACAACAGATCCTGAAATCCTACAAATCTCACTTGTTTCAAGCCACAGAAATCCCACCTAATGTACTTAACAGTTAAAAATGAAGGGATCGGAAACCTGATGCATGTTTTTATTTAGCGGGCAAAACTACAGCTCCAGATTCTTTCATCAAAAGCCTGTTGGGTGGCCTAACAGCAACTACCTGCGGGGTTTGGAGACTGAGATCCTGGCTCCAAAGCAGGCTCAGCCTGCGTGATACTGATTTCAGGAAGAACCATGTCCTGCCATCCAACCCATCACTGATGCAGAGACATGTACCACATGTAGATGGAACCCTGGAAGGGCCATGACCTCATTCAGCACCCAAATCTGACTGTTTCCACAGATCACCATTGAAAATATACTCCATCATTCCTACATGCACTAAATGCTACATCACTCATTGGGCAATACTGTAGAGACTTGGATTGGTAAAACTGATTATCCCTCCCTGACTCCAGCAGACCTATTTATATGAACAGTAATTACTTCTTTGAATAAGGGATTAAATCTCCAGCTATTAGACTTGAAAGTAAAAGCCCAAACGACAGACACTAATCTCTTCAGAGTATAAAAGCAGTTTTCAGATGGTACATTACCTGCCTGTGCAGTTTTATTCATTCCATAACAGACTGTGTATGCCCTGTATCCTACCAGAGCCAACCCAACATCTGTAGTGCATGCAGTACCAGCAGTTTACCCTTGTGCTTCTCTGTGCCAATTCCATCTTTGGCAGCATTCCCTAACTCCTTCCAGTTCATGTGGAGCAGAAAAGAGGAGTAGAGCAGACTGCTGAATGTGCATGCAGTGAGTGCTTTGTAGGAGATATGTGATACACTTAATTCACTAAAAGGTATATTCAGACACAGAGGAGAGCTGGTCAAGGTTGAAGGTGGTCAGTAACTGTCTCCAGCATGAAGACATTAGGGAGGGCTAGAGGGCAACATGTACATTGGAGATGACATCTTAGGTTGTTTTCAGGGTTACAGATAGAGATGTGTGGGCTAAGAGGTGGTGAAAAAGCACTTTCTGCAAGCTTAGTAATCTTTTATGTCACCCCACTCATCTGGAGGGAAGAAGAACCAATGTTCCAGCATTCCCATTTCCAAAGAAAATCTGAATCGCAAAATGCAGCAGTAGTGTGATATACCTCACTCTGTTGATGATCCCATTGAGTGTCAGCAATGTAGAGGAGCTTTGGTTTGCACGTTTCTTATGCTCCAGGCAGTTTTCACTCACTGTGTTCAGTGAACCTGGGATAATAAAGGAAAACCTAAGTTCCACCTCAGAGGCAGGTGCTGAAGAGCAGTCACTGAATGGGAAAATGGACATTTCTAGTAGAATCCCACTTCCAGCTACAGCAACAAGGCTTCAACCCGGCAGCAATGCCCTAACCTGGAATGTTCTCGGATCATTCCATCATCTGGTAACTAAAACCCTAACACTACAACTTCCCCATGTTTCCCAACAAACCTGAGTAGTATTTATTCACACTGCACATACTCCAGAGGGTTAAAAACCATTTTGTTCTGGGTACACTCTGTGTGGCTCAACTTCTAAAGCACTAAAGTGTAACCCATAAACCCTTGCCATTATTTACTTTCTTAAAGATAACACAGAGGCAGCTTCTCCCTTGAGTGTCTATTTTGCTGCCTTTTGGAGACATCCTTTGTGACTGCTGCATGGCTCAGTAATTCCCAAGTCAGGGCACACATGGAAAATCCCTGTTAAATAATGACCTGGCAGAGAGAAAGAGGAAAGCTCCATTCTCTACCAGATCTGGTTCTCGGCTGGCTCCCCCTTCCCTGTGCCTAGATGTCTGTGGCATCTTCCCTGCCTGTGTTTTGGGTAAGGAACAGCAGAAGTGGTCACACTCCAGATCCCTTTAAGGGGGAAAGAAAAGAGAGTCCTAAGGGAGCAGGATGAACTTGCTCTCACAGAGGCATGGTGGCCAGACTGGCGGGTTTCTTTTATCCTGTTTCACTTCAGTAAAAGCCTCAATTAGCTCCACATTAATTATTAAATCAGAACAAAGCCTCTTTGGGTTCCAACAGCTAAATTCTGGTACTGCTGTTTCTTTGGGAGCTTGTCTAGTTTTACAACTTAGGACATAAATACCTTTCTTCAAGCTGTTGTTTTTACTTTGCTTGCTGTGGGAGTGTTTTTAATCATAGTATCTCAAGCATGCAGTGAGGGAAGCATTTCTGGGCCTCCTGCACCTTGGACATCTAACACAGCCCTCCCAGGTTCCAATGGGTGCTAGAACACAGCCAGGAGATGAGAAAGCTCTCAAATTAGGGTTCTCATTTGCACCTCTAAAAGGGGCTGTTTCCTTATAAAATGGAGGGCTGGGTTTCCACGTACACACTGTTCTTTAATTCTGCAGCTGGTTCCCACCCTTCTCCTCCATGGATGACCCTAGGAATTCTGCCAAATAAGGTCAGTCTAGAAATACATGTCTTCTTCTTACCCCACTGTTGCCAGACACACACACTTAGAGGTTGTTCTGTTCTTAGTTGTTCACTGATACGTCTGTCTCCCTGAGCAGAGAGAACCATCCTTACCCGTACCCTGCTCATAAGCATTATCTCTTTTCCTGGCACAGGTTAGTAGCTGCTCTCCACACATTTGACCTGAACGCCAAGGACCCTCACAGGGAGAAGAAAAGGAGATACAAGTTCCATATGTTCTGATACAAGTGCATTATGTTCAGATACAAGCTCTTAGATTGGAGATAAGGAGGAAATTCTTTCCTGTTAGGGTGCTGAGGCACTGGAATGGGTTGCCCAGGGAGGTTGTGAGTGCTCCATCCCTGGCAGTGTTCAAAGCCAGGTTGGATGAAGCCTTGGGTGCCATGGTTTAGTGTGAGGTGTCCCTGCCCATGGCAGGGGGGCTGGAACTGGATGATCTTGAGGTCCTTTCCAACCCTAACTATTCTATGATTCTATATGGGGCCATTCAAAACTCCCCCTCCTGCCCTTCAACCTTGTATTTCCCCAGTATGTTTTCAAACTCTTGCTCTTGTAGGTGAGTCTGATCATACATTCTGCTTTCCTGCCCCAGATGATTTTGGAAACAAATGGCTTGACTAAAATCTCCTGGAGAGCCTCTGCCTTCCACCCATGAAGTTCTAGGACTTCCTGAGGAATGAACAGCTCTAGCACTGTAAAATGCTTTTATTGCTTATGTGAATGTAATGTGTTTGGGAAAGAGCCAACCTGACAGAACTGGATGCAAAGGCTTTATAGCTACAGAACTGGTGCAGGAAGGCCTGACAGAACATCTGCAAATTGTCTGAACTGGAGGGAACAGACTCCATGGGTCAGAGGGTCTTAATTTCCCAAACAGGGAAGTTTCCAGCTTCTTGGATAAAGAGAGAAACCCATCTCTCTCCTCCCATCCTTTTCTTCCCCTGCCAGTTCTCTCCCTCTCTTTCCTGTGTTGTGAGCTTTTGCTGCTCTGATTGTGTGCAGGATGAATGAAAGTCATTAGAAGTCCCTCAGGCCATCTTCACAGCTGGAAGGAGGAGGGACAACTCCACAGGCTTCTCTTGGTTGTATGGGGCCCCCAGTCTCTCAAGCACATTGTCCCATCCAGAGAGCAGTGGCAGAGGAGAATAGTGAGGACACCAGCAACACTACAGCACAGGTCAGAGAGCAGAAGAGAAGGGACAGGAGATGAAGGGAGAGAGATGAAGAGGGACAAGAGGGTTTTTGGCTGAGACCAACATTTTCATTCACCCTGCCCTTCTTTGGCCAGGAGGAAGAAGTGATTAACAGTATTCTCTATTCTTGCTCCTCCCAGACAGCATGAAATCACTGTGCAGAAGTTAATGGTTCCAAATCTGCATTGAGCTGAGTTGGGATCCTAGATGGTAAGGATACCATAGAATACCTAGAATACCATAGAATACCTAGAACTGGTAAGAAGGGAAAAAATGGTGTCTGATATGTACCACCATGGGGAAAGCTTTGCTGCTGGGCCAGAATGAAACTCCTCACAATAATGATATAAAACTGGGGGACTGTGTGCATTAAAACCCAACACCCAGCAAGTACAGAAAACCAGACATAAGTAGATAACTAAATAGGCAGCTCTGAGCAGGGAGCAATCAGTCACCTCTGCTGTCTCCAATCCCTGCCTGGGTCTCTGTTTCTGCTCAGCCTGAGGAAGCTGGCAAAACTTCATGCTTGACCTGCAATCCCACTGACAACATGTGATTTGTTTTGCCTCTGTTGGATAAGACTGCAATATTTGCCGTAGCAAACTTACTGTCTGTCAGCCCACATGTCCTTCAGTGGTGCCACTGACCACAGCTGTCCGGTTCTCTTGACAGGAATGACGAGGGTGGAGGGAAAACCTACAGTAAATACATTTGTATTAGAGAGGCTGCTTCACATCTCTTTAAAAACCAACAGAATGCTCTAGAAGGGGACCAGCGCTAAATATTTCCTTCTAATCTTGCAAACGTTTCACATTGTTGCATGGCTGTGTGTGAGCTGTGCATTTGCCATCACTGTACAGCATATACAGAACCTTTCTGATGCTGCAAACGTCAGGTGTTAAGGTTATCCCTGGGTGCTGAGAACACAACGCTCTTGCTCGTAGGAAAGCCCCTACACCAGGTCTGTGCTTCTAGGAGTACCTACAAAGACAGGCCAAATAGACACCGTACCCAGGGCTCTGGGTCACACAGAAAGAGAAGCACACCGTGGGGAGGATGTCTGGAGACTGTGTGGCACAATCACCCACAAAACTGAGGCACAGTGCTGCAAGAAGCAGGAATTTGATCCTGTTTTTTGCTATGCACTTCCCCGTGTATTCCTTTGGCAAGTTCCACTCTGCCTGGCAGAAATAAAGCTGATCATCCCCGTGCTGCAGTTCTCCATTGGCAAACTCCACCTTTCTAAGAGTTTTGAAGATCTTGGATGAAAGCTGCCATTATGCCTTACAGTTAGTTAGGTGATCATTGCTATTTATTATTGTGGGAGCTTCTGGAGGAGCTGGATGAAAGCAGAATAGCAAACCTGACCTTCTGTACTCACATCCCAGTCTAATCCAATATTCTTTATCAGACATACCTTTGCTGCAAGGTTCCTCAGGGCAGGGGATGGATTGTTCTGAAGGAAGTCTGCAACACTTCAAAATGCTATGAAAACAATTCATAACAGTATCATCATCAATTACGGTAAATACCAGCAAAGCCTCTGGATAACAACGTATATCTATTTGGATAACAAGATACATGTATGATTGCCAATTTGGAAGGGATCCTCAGTGGCAAGTAGAGAAGTCTCTCTGAAATATTTATCTATGGCTTATTTTAATGCCCACCTCCATTTGTGTTTATGGAAGACACTTTTATGGAATAGAATTCCAACCTTTATACAGTTAAATAATCAAATTAACATTAAGGGCAAAGACAAAGCAGTGGCCTGTCGAGGTCTGTCTGTTTAACAGAAGTCTACATGTTCACCTTGGAAAGTGAAAAGTGTCCAATATAGAGCCCTATGATACTCCTGCTTACGCCAGACTTATGTCAGTGGAAATCCTCTGACACCAGTTGAATTGCTCTTCCACAGCAACATGACAGCAGAAACAGGGCCAGGATTTCTGTGGGGGAAAAGGGAAACAATCTGAAGAGTTTTCATTGCTCTCTGTGCCTCACATTCTGCCCCATTTAAAGCAAGGCAGCATACAACCATTTCTCCCCCCTGCTAGCTAAGAGCAGTAAGAACATTTCACAGCTACATCCTTCATCTGCGCATCTCGGAGCACAGACATTCCTCAGTCAAGCATCACACCATTCTTGTAAGTACAACTGGTACTTAGTAGTAGTAGACTACTAAGTCTACATAGTAGATATGTCTCTGTCCCCCCTCTACAGGTGCACAGAGATCCATGGGGATTTGGTAGAGAAACTGGGAATACAGTCAATAAACCCTAAATTTGTAGGCTCTTGACAGAACTTGCAAATGACACTTCTTTTTATGCCAGATAACCCAATGTTTGCTAAGAAGAGAGATACTTTGCTGCCAAGTGTGAAAATCAGTGTTTAGCCAGAGGATCAAGGCATAAAACCATTGTTTGGTGGGTCATTTTGATTCATGAATTTACAGAGAGAATCCCATGATCTTACTTTAGCAGCACCCAAGCAAAAAAGGAGCAGCCTCCTGCAGACTGGAGACAACAGGAAAACTCGCACAGTGGGCCTGATCCAGAACTGTCTGGTGATAAATGAACCACTTCACCCACCCCTAGACATATCTCCAGGCTTCATCCCCCAGAGAATACCAGCAAGATGCTAACTGGACCCTACCAGAAATGGACATGTGGGAGCAAGTGAAAGGTCTTGCCTTCTTATCCAGGTCCAGGAATCCACTTTTACATAGTTATTTGTACTGTTAATCAAATGTGAATGCTTTTAGTGCAGGCTGGAGAAGGGCTGCTCCTCATCAAAAGCAGCCAGTTTGTTTCTGTCCCCACCCCCCCCCCCCCGTCTATTTTGGTGCTTATGAGAAAACAAATTGGGAGCTGTGTGGCTGTGGCCTCCCCTGGCTTGCTTGCAAAGCCTCCACATCATCCAGGAAGACATACCAAATGCATGGTTCATAGAGCATTCCCAGTGGGAGTAAACAGCCTTTGGTGGTAAGGCCAGGCCAAGGTCTTTGTGCTTGTGGTGCACACAGGAGGTTCCGCAGGTTGGCTCTGCATCCCAGCAGAACAGGGATGGTTCTGATGGAAGAGCCCACACATGATACTCAAGCTGGCAGACCTGATGATCAAGACGTGTGCAGTGAGAGGTGCTCACCATCACTCCAGCCCAGAGCTGGAACACTGCACTGCACCTTGGATTCTGCCAGGGACAGCTCCAGCCAAAACCCTGCAGGTCCCTTTCTCTGGATCATTCCACTCCATAGAAAAAAGATGGCGAGGCAAAGCCTGCCTGTGAGCATCATGTCCCACTCTGACATATCCATGGGACAGCAGCAGTATCTACGTAACACATGCTAACACAGCATGACAACTGCAGTCACCGGGCTTTCTCTGAGGGTGCAGCAGTCACACATACTATGCTGATCCCCCTCTTCCAACTGCCAGTTCCCTGCTACCTGAGAAAAGGGGGTGAAGCCTTGAAAATACCCTGGTTTGTTATACTGAGAGCTGGCCTGATTTTCACTGTTCCCCTTGGTATATCTGAGCCTGGTGTTAAATAGAGTGGCCATTTAGCAATTCCAGTTACCAGGTTCAGAGAGCTTTCATGGGCTGAGGTTGGTTTCCTTTTGTCATTTTAATACTACAGAATTTACATCCACACCCCCCCCTCCCCTTCAAGCCACAGCAAGAATAACAGACTCCCCCAGCAAAACACTGGATAAGAAGCACAGCACCTCATAAAGTGTACAGACATCAAACTGATAACTCCTGGAGAGAGAAATATAACCTAGAAGAGGAAAATGAACTCATTTCTTTAAACATACCAGTAATACAAGCCACAGGCTAAGCAGGAGAGGAAAGAACAAACTCCACACAAGCTAGGAAGAAAGGGAAAGGAGGCAGAAGTGTTACTTTTGCAAGAGATCACGTATCACCAATTACTGATCTGGCATCAGGAAAGGGGTGTAACAGCCACGGAGCAGCACATAGTGAGCTGTGCAGGATGATAGGAATGCATTTTCCACTCACTATTAGCAGTGGGAGCATCCACCCTCCACATGTTTTCCCTCCCTAAAGCAGTGTTTGTTCTTCCTTTACTCTGGAGAAGCTTCTCTGAGCCCTGCTTCCTCCTGCCCCAGTCCGTGCCCTGTCCCCCCTTATAGATTTCCCTGTCCTGTGGAGCAGTTCCTGTCCCCACGGCAGCTCCGGCTGGAGGACTGCAGAGCACATTCCCCCCTCAGCTCCGCAGGGAAGAAGGGATAACACACACCTCTACAAGAAGCAGCCCATCTTAAACCTAGGCCTCTGCTTGTGAGGCAGCACCTCTCAACAGGTCGCCTCTTCCTTGTAGCCACACACTAACTCCAAATGCCATAGCCCCCTTTCCTCACTATCCTGTGCATTAGCTGGGGGTAGTTGTCTAATTCTATCATACTTCCAAAGAGCAGAGACAGAAACCTTTAATGGACACTACAGTAAGAGGGGGCAAAGCACCACTCCACCACTGTATTAAGAGTACTGAGCTGGGTAAACAGCCCCACGAGAGATCTCTGCAGGCTCCCACATACACATTCTCCTATGCTAAGGGACTGCAGAGCCAGACAGGTTAGAGGGGAGAGCTATTAAAGCCAGCTCAACTTGAGCAATACTGGGCAGCTTGTACTCCGTTTTCCCCCCTTAGTTTTTTCATAGCTGCTTACAGTCTCAACTTTAATATTCTTTCTTTGGCACAGGGCTGACTGCATGCCTACTGCCTGAAAAAAAAAAAAAAAAAGTGGGAATACTGAAGGATTAGGAATACCTAAATTTATGGCAGGATTAACTGGAGTTTTATCCTGCTTGACACAGAGAACTAACATGAACAGTCAAGGACATTCCAGCCCCATTATCTCCTACTCCTGCTGTAAAGAATGCAGAAAGAAAGGTTTGCACACTAAGAAAAGCTCCTGACAGTCATTTGCGCTATCCAAATCTGTTCCAAGAAACCAGCATGTTTGTTGAATAATGCCACAATCATTCAAAAAACCTTTAGTAGAAGAATTAAATAAAGTAGAAGTTTAGTTCTGCTCTTGCTTACATCAGTTCGAGATAAAACATTAAGTAAGAGAGAACCAAACCCAAAGAAAATATTTGTTTAGATCTCATTCCACCGCCAATGGAATTTACCACTGAGCTTAATGGGATAGGACCAACACCAGGAATATCCACATCTTTCGTGGAGCCATGGCATGCAAGGCCCTGCTGGGATGCTGGGTGATGAAATCAGCATTTTTGTGACCAGAATGAATGACCCAGGTGCTACCCTGAGCATGTTTCAGTTCCCCTTCTCTGGAGCAGGGCCAACAGGCCCGACACCTCAGATGGCTCATGAGGAAGCGCATTCACAGGTTTGCTGTGGACTCTAGACAGAGCTAGTGATGGATCCAGGCAAGAACAATGGACAGATCCTGTAGATGGGAGAAATGAAACCTGGAAGCATCATGAGCTTACTTTCCTAGGGGAAGGGCAGGCTCTCAGCACCACAGCCAGTCACATACACACTCTCTGTCTCTAAAAGGATTTTCTTTTAGACTGATAATTAGATTTTTTGAGCCTCTGCTCCTGCACTGGGCTTGACATTTGAAGCATATAGATCAGGCGCTCCCGAGCAGTGCCGCTCGGGGTTACAATAGTGATTATTTTTCAGTAGGGAACACTGCCTCATTTAAATCTCGTGTAATTACATCACAGAAATGCAGCAGAACAAGCCCTACTCTGCCCCTCCCCGCTCCCTCTCCCCCCCAGGCCCATACCCCTGCCTTCAACCCGGGGCGGGGTTCTCCATCCAGGACCAAAGCCCTCTCCCGCAGGCAGCAGCCGCTCGCACAAAGCGCCTCAGCCGAGGCAGGGGGGACACCCGCCCGAGCGGGGACAGCCGCAGGGCCCCCCGTGGCGGCCGGCAGCCGAGGGCACGGCGGCGACGGGCGCGCTGCCAGCCGCCGAACCCCCCCCCCCCCCCCCCCCGGCCCCGCGCCGGCAGCCCGCGGGGCGGCGGCGGCCCCAGACGGCGCGGCGGGGGCCGGGGGGGAGGCGGCGGCTTCCTGGAAGCGGCGGGTGTCGGGTGGCCGCCGCCGGGCCGGCGCGCTGCGGGCCGCGGGCAGCGCCGGGGCGCGCCGCCGAGCCCGGCGGGGGGAGCGCGGAGGCGGTGGCGCGGCTCCGCCCCGGCCCCGGGCCGCGGCCCGGCAGCGTGGGGCCCCGCGGGGCTGCCCCTGCCCGGCGGGGGGACGGCGCCGCTCTGCCCGCCCGGGTCGTTCCTCAGTGCCGCTGCGTGAGGCGATGGTGCGGGCACCAGCAGGACGCAGCCGCTCCTCCAGGGCTCCTGGAGGGGCCATTGTCGCAGGCCCGGGTGGCCAGCCCCAAGCTGGGACACCCGCACTCCTCCAGGCGCTGGAGAGTCGTACCCGTAGCATGGCCGTGCTGAGTGTGCACAGCCACTTCTGCTTGTGCTTCCTCTGCCACTGAACAGAAAAGCGTTTTGCCAAGTCCATCACAGGTTTGGGTTTGCAGCGTTGCCAGCAGTGCACAGCTCATGTCACTGGAGTGAGAAAGAAATACATGTATTTGGCTCTTGGAATGCACTTCGGGTTCCCTGTGGTGTACAGAAAAGACCAGAGCATTCTGGTATTCTCTAGTTAACAGCAGCAGAACTCAACTGATGGACCTGCAGCAAAACTTCTCCAAAGGGTAGCTACACTGATTGAAACACAGCAAATAACCTGATAGGGAAATACATTTAGGGAGCAAAAGCTTCCCCAATAGTATTCTCCTTGCTCCCTCTTTTCAGCAAGCCAGCATAGTCCCTCCTCCACGATAACAGATATCATGGAAGGCACTAAGGGAAATTCATTCTTCCCCAATGTTTAAGGAGATAAAGTTGATTTGTTGGTATCTTTTTATTATTCCTTTAAAACTGTTTAAGATGTTTAACAATCTGGCTTTGAAATAATGCAGAGCACAGGGGTTTTGTACAGAGTGTTAGCAATGGTTGAAGAATTGGGTCTCAATGAACTGTATCTGCTTTGACAGGTTAAATGTAAAGTGACAACTGCTCCGTATTTTCAACACTGAAAATTGAGCTGATAGTTTGATGTCACGTGGAGATGGTGCATACAAACAGAATCAGTGTCTGACTCCTGTACCAAAAGGTTTTACTATGAGGGGTCAAGAATATTCTGTACCCTGAAACCTTTATGTCCGTCTTGCCCCGCCTTTTCAGCTGTGCAGGCCTTTTGGGACAGGCTGTTCTCACCAAATTCATTCCCAACCTAACTTCTCCGCAGCCAAACACCAGTGAAGAGAACTGAGTTATGCTGGAGGCATATTTATCACAGGAAATCTCTTGCCACCAGCACCTGAGCAATTATTAATAATAACTCACACATACTAGCTCAATATGCAGAACTGAGCATTGATGTGTTTCATCCCAACCTGTGTTATGCCCCTCATGTGGTGTCTCTAATGTTTTATGCTCCCTTCTCCCTTCTTTGCTACCTTTTTGTGCCACCAACAGACAGGGATCCACGAGCTCAGACTAATGCTTTGGCTTTTGAACATGCCATTGATGAAAAACATTCTTGGTTGTGCATTAATAGAAACTCTCTGCTGCCTCCTTTCCAAATGCTGGGAATAACATGACAACACTCAAACCTCAGTGATTACTTGAAAATTACAGGTTTGGATGGTAACTCTGCTCCACTGAAGAATGTTATATACTGTAGTGATCTAAGGAGAGGTCGCTTTTGTGAGCACATCAGAGCTCTTAATTTTCCCACTTACTCTGCACCTGCCTCTTTAAAAGACTGTGGTTTACAGGATAAATGACATGCACAGATGTAACAGCATTCTCTGACCAACACCAAGGACTCAACTTAGGGAAGGCACCAGTGTGGAAGTCATGAGCTTCTGCAGCTTTAATAAAGATTTACTGAGGCTGAGAAACACTGAGCAGTACCGGCTGCACAGACAGGACGCTGGCAGAGAGCTCGAATCAGGGTTGCATGCAGCCTGTCAGTGACAGGAGTAACTCCCTCATCACTGTGACACAGGGTCTGAAAGAAATTAAGGGGTCACAGTCCCCTTTGCCTCCCTACTGTATCTGCCCTTAAATGCATGGAGGCATATGGAGACTATTCCTTTACTTTCATATCATACAGCGTCTTTTTGTCTTAAAGAGCATATGCGCCCCATCCAGTGACTTCAGTAGAGGCTCCTGGAGCAGGATGCCTGGAGGACCAAGTATCTCCCTGGCTGCAGCTCTATGCTCACCATCCCACCCGTGCCCCATGAGTCTGTCTAGAGGAGTAAATGTGCCCCACAGCACAGCCTACAAAGGTGGGGTGGGGTGCTCCTGCATTCGCTGGTGTGGTCACAGCTGTGCTTGCATTCATATAAGGGCTGCATCTCTCCCTGTAACAGCCTGATTCAGTACCGTACATCCTGGTCAAAGGAGAAACCTACAATGGAGAAGTCCAAAGGTATTTCTTTCAGTGTTTTTCCCTGAAATTCTGTCCAAAAATCAAAATGTTTCTGTGAGCTCCTTCCAGTTTTGACAAACTCACACTTTCAGTTATCATTTTGCAATCAGTGCTGCTCAGATCATCCAAGATTCAAACCCAGCTTTGTGTCACCAACATGCTGTCATTCATTTTGCATTTCAGTTGACCTCAGGAGCAGTCTCCTTATCGTTTATATATGCAGAAGAGTTAACAAATACATAGGATTTCCACTACATCATGTGGAATGTCTTACCTTTATGCTTGCTTTTATTTCTCAGCACCTTCGGATTCATCATCTCTGGTCATTGCTGGCACATTGTAAAGGACTGCTGGTACTTCCCCACATTCACTGTCCAGTACTCTGGAGCTGTACAGCTGTGATGGAAGGCAATCTTAACTGGAAACAGAACAAAGGGAAGGGCATATCAGATCTAATTCAGAAGGATGTATGTATATGTAAAGCGTGGGGGGAAAGGGGAGAGAGAAAGGGAAGAAAGAAAGAAAGAAAAAGGCAAATAAACCCTAAACATTAACTTTGGTCCCATCAAGTCAGCAGCTTTAGGAGCACTTGGCTTCCAGCTGTGCCAGAAACATGCTGCACCTTCTGTCTCGCTGGTAGCATTCTTCATTCTAGAGAAATTAACACACCAAAACCAAAGTAAACCCTGCTCTTGCTTTCTCAGCTCAGGTTCAAGGGATGGGATCCAGACAAACTGCTGGAGGGAAGGAAGGCTTTGGGATTCTGCTTTTTATTTTATTAGGTGCAAGTGAGTTATTCTGATTATGTTGGCAAGAAGTGGGAAAAAAAAGCTCATAGCAGCACCTCTGTCCCTTCTACCCACCTCCCCATGCACATGTGCACTCCCAGCATCCACTGCCACATCCTTTGGCCAGGGAAGGCTCACGGAGACAAGGCTACACTGGAGCCTCTGCATGTTGTGATGTTTGACTGCTCGGGGGGACAGAAAAGCCTTGTTTTTCCCTTTTTTTTTTTTTTTTTTTTGTTAACTGAGGCATGGTAGGGAAGGGAAGGGGAGAAGCAAAAAACTCTGCAATCCCCTATGGTTTTTTTCTCTCTAGTTTTGAGCTTTGCTCTCCACGATTTCCACTCTTTTCAAGCTGCTCTGGAGCTCCAGGTGTATGGTGATAACATGGCTACACTGTGCTGTAGAGAAAAGGATGTGCAGTATCCATCAGCCAGAGGGCCCCAGGGAAATCAGAGCTTCTTCCTGACATCTCGTCCCTGCCACGGGCAGGTAATGGGGAGTTGGGAATCCTGGGGTTTATTCTTCCAGCTGCCACTATATTTATGTGTGAACCTTTTTATGGGATGACTCTTTACCTACCACAGAAAACAGGGAAGCCAGAGATGTGCCATCCTCACACTGCCAGAAAGGACCCCGTGCATGAAACAGAGCTCAAGTCAGTTAAAGTCTCATTTTTGCCTCACTGCCTGCACGGAAGGGTGATCTTGGATGTGAATGCTGTTGTGCTTGCCTGTATCTGTATCAAAGGATAATCAGAATGGGAAGTTACTAAAAAGAATGTAAAAGCCAAGATCAGAGGCAACTATCCTCACCAAGCTGAATGCCAGAAACACTAAAGGAAGGAAGTTAAACGTGGTGCTTTATCTCCCCAGTCCAAAGGGCATCCAGAAAAGGGGAGCTGGGAGCTGTGGTGCTGCTCATATGGGGTTTATTTTTAGCTTCAGTTTTCTGTGTTCTTTTTTAACATGGTTTTAGAAGCATTTACTACTTAAACCCTTCTTCCCTGTGCTTTGTGACTATGGCATCACCTGCTATGCAGATTTCAGGCCTACAACAGCTCTCTCCTTTGAGCAATGGTAGCTGAGGAAGCAGAGGAGGACAAGACTGTATTTCTCCATAGTGAAGCCAATACAAATGGACTTTCAGATAGGAATTTATCAGTATCTGCCTCTGCTCTTGGCACTAGAGTGCCAATGTAGATGGCTTTGAGACCTTGCAGAGTACCAGAAATGATGTAGCACCACTTGCCCTACCTGAGATTCTGTCCTCAATATAGACCTCTGGGAGAGGAGCACAAAACTTGAGCCTAGGAATGGGTATGGAAAAACACAACTTGGACAGAGGAATTCTCCCCATGGAAGCCTCCATAGACTCCTAGACTCACATATATCAAAGACCTAGCCCTGCTCCTATTGAAATTAATAGCAGAACTTTGCTGAAGGCAATGTAGTGTTGAGCAGGAGGCCTGGAACTCCCCACAGAGCACAGAAAGGAAGGTCAGGCTTCTTCCTCGGACACCTGCAGGGGAGGCAGAGGAGGAAGCAGAGAGTGTACGTTTACTACATGGATTCTGCCGGTGGGATCTGTATGTTCCCGTGGGACAAGACGAGGGAGTCAGCTGAATACAGGGCTCATGAGTGGTGCAAGGTTGACGCCAAAGGAAAACACACAGATTAGTGTGGAAACAAAGAGCCTCTGAATGGTTATATGGAGACTGTAATACAAAATACGTATTTCTGCTGTGTGCCTGAGCCTCCATCTGCTCCTGGGGGGAGACAGCAGAAAACAAGACTATACTTTTGTTGTTCTCTATGTCCCCTGTGAAGCCTTCTCCCAGGAAAGGCAGAGGGAGTGAGGAGGTTAACTGCTGCAAGCAGGCAGTTTCCTAGGCAGGGCCCTATGGACTGAGCCTGCATATTCAGCTTAACTGCTGTGTTTAAGGAACCACCCAAGGGGAGAAAAAGAGGGAATAACAGAGTTCTGAAAACTAGGGCAGGGGGAATCTCCTGAAAGGGAACTCTCCCATGCTGGAAGAACTGGAAGCAATAAGGGGGAAAGTGCAGCCTTCCTGAGGCACAGCGGAGAGAGCAAGTGGTCTGAGAGTGAAGCGTGGATGTGAAATATGGCCCTGCAGCAGCTGTTTACCACATCAGCCTCTTGGTGTGCAGGCTCCCATCCAAGAGCTTTCCATCAGAATTCCAGTACAGCAAGAGCAGAGACACAAATGCAGCAGGATGGGAGCCAGCCCCTGCAAGTTGTAAACTGATAGAGAGATGCTGCCTTCTTTACTTAGGAACAGCCTGGATGCAGTAGTGATGGGGAAAGGGAAGGGAGCAGGTTCTCAGCTCCCCTTGCTGGATGCTAGAAAGGGCTGCAAGGGGAAGAACAGTAATAGTTAGAATACTTTCTGCTTCATCCAAGCCTGCCTGCCCACAAAAGGAGGTTTCATGCATTAACATAGTCTTGGCAGGTGGTCAGGCAGTGCTTTTTCCTTTCCACTCAAGTGAGAAGTTTTCCATGGGATGATGGGAAAGGATGATAGAGAGGACACCTGCACTGACTGGTTCTTTTATAACAACAGGGGCATCTGTAACAGAGCAGAGGGCACCAGTTTCAGTGAAGACAGCCAACCTTTAAAGCCCACTCCTGCAAGACAAATACCCACTCAGCCCTGCAAGCCTGCATGCTGTTGTGTGCATACTGCAGGAGCAACCAGCTAGAACTATTCCTTACTACTCAAAGGCCCTGGGAAGGACCTGTTACTCTGCTTGAGCTGAGACATGTCTATTAATACGGGCTGCAACTTCTAGGAAGGGTCAAGCATTCAGCAACTCCTGTCAAAGCCAGGAGGCCATCAGGGTGCATGGCCCATGGAAGCAAACACCTTGCAGCTCAAATGCAATGCTGGAGTGATGCAGGGTCTGAGGTGAATGAATGGAGTGACAGAACAGACAGTTCACACCTTTTAGAGAGTAAGCCTTTCTGCTTTCAGACCCGAGATTAGGTCAAATTTGAATCAAATAGCTACATCTTCCCCCACAATCTCTGGCAAACATTGCTCTGTAATCCAGGAAACACTCTGCCTCCAAAGCCTGGAGCTCAGATCTCAACACTGGCAGCAGAAGTGCCTCAAACTGATCTCATCTGCCGGGACAAGGATCAAAGTGCTCACTTGCTGCAGGACCTATGGGACAAGTCACTTCACCTCCAGATACAAGTCAGCCAGCTGAGCTTGAAAGCACTTGGAAAAAACCTAGCACTGCAGGGCCATTTGGAAAACCAGATGTTGAGCTGGAAAAGAGTTTTCCAAGGGACAGGAATTACCGGCAATGGCATGGTGCGGTTCCCTTACTGAAGAGCACTATAATGACATCAGCTCTCAGGGTTGCCCACGTGTCCCCCTCCCCATTCTACACTGGAAAAATACCTTTGTTCCAACAGGTTCAGTATGAGGTCAGACATACGTGATTTAAACCACATTCAGCAGCCTTAGAGCAGGCAAGGGTCAAAACTAGCACTGAGCAAACCTGAACCAGCATTGAACATAGCACTCCTGCCTGCTGTCAGTGATGGGTAATTTCTCTGCTGCAGACCAAGCCCCAGAGATTTCTTTTCTTGAGGCTTCTCTGCATTATGGAAATGAGCTGCCTACACACTAGGTATTTTACTGGAAGCACTTTAACCACCAGGCATTTCCTTTCAAGAGCAAGCACTTCTGTGAATGAGATGTAGGAGATCACCAAGGGCTGCCTGCCCAGTGAGCATGGGTGTGGGAAGGGGAGTACCCCTTTAGTGTGTTTTATCTTTCACATCTCCTCAGGGCATTTTGTATGTCAAAAAGCAGACTCAACTGGGGAGAGGGAGTTTGAAAGGGCAAGGGAGGAGGCAGCAATGTGAAGCTGTTCTCACCACCATGGCAGGAAATGGAAAGAGAGCTCTCGTGGCAGGAAGAGTGAGAGTGATGGAGCTCTGGCTGCACCCACCCTGCAGCAGCAGAGTCAAGTGTGAAAACCTCACACCACCTCCTTGAGAGTACTTGTGTTGCTATAGCAAGGGCTGTTTTTTTGGCTCTGACATCTGGCCTGACTCTGAATGACTCCACTAATTCTCCTAATGCTGCCACTGCAAGTGGTACTAATTCTGCATCCTCTACAACAGAGTACAGATTGGTCCTGTACTCAGTGCTGCCAATTCCCTATAGTGCGTGTGTGGGCAGAGCGTGCGAAGGTGCCCTGTGCCCACTTCATTCTCTTGTAAAGTCTCCAGCATTCACACACAGACCAGGAAAAGGTCTACAAACTCACCTAAATCCTTCCTGAATGGCAAGTCATACCTTACCTCAGGTTCACTGGATTCCATCTCAGTATTTGTGTTGTGGGTCCAGTGGGTCTTGCTTTTCTCAAGAGCCATCCCATTCTTAATGTCTCAACAGAAGGAGAAGTCTCACCAGTATGCAAGGCTGGGGCAGCAGCACGAGCCTTGACAACTTGTGGGCACAGCAAGAACATCCATTTGCAGAGGAAGTGATGGATCAAGCCTAGAGCAAGAGAGAAACCAACAGCCAATGACTAGCTGGTTTAAACTGAGCTTGAGGCATCACCACAGGTGAGAGAAAAGCAGGATTATCAGCACAAAGATCAGAACTAAGGCCTTAACCATGTTTTGTTTGCACCATCTCTTATTACAGGATGAGTGAAAAAGACTTTTTGCTTCATGCTACAGAGCCCACCTCTTTTCCTCCAAGACTCTTGATAAGGAGATGGGTTAAGGTGAAGATATTTATGAGCAGCCCTTTGTTTCTATTGGGATGTTTAATTTATGGGTGAGACCCACCTACAGTTGGACTTGGAAATGTGAAAGAAGAACTAAATAATAGATGCACAGCACCAGTCATGCAATTCAAAGCAGGAGCCCCTCAAATAAAGCCTTACAATGTCCATGCATTCAAGCCTTTTGCTCACATGCATTCCCATCCTTTTCCAAGATCTGCAGCTGTAGCTGGAGAAAACCACAATCATTCCAGCAAAGGGCCAGGTCTACTCCCAGTTTCATCTCAGCCGAATTACACTGAATACAGCCAGAAGTTCCAGCCTGCAGCTCACCTGAAGCTCAGTAAGTCTGCTTCATCCCTGCATCCCCAAAGTCAGCAAGTTAAATAATAAATGCCCTTCTACATCCCTCCTTCATTCCAAATCAGCAGGCACTACTGCACAAGTGTCCTCCAGCCCCTTCCTGCAAATAGGTACATACGTTTTATCATAATTCATTTGCTGTGCATGTTTGCTGACATGACTCCATTGGACTTGCCACCTCTCTCTGAAAATATCCCTGGTACATGGGCTTTGGAGCTTTGGCTGGACCAGGGCTTTGTTTCCTCCTCACTTCCAGTGCTGCTTCACCTCTGCTTGTCACACAAGCTTTTGGCCAGCACAAGGGCAAAATAAGACTCTTCCAGGTTTACTTAAATCCTGGCTTATGAATGAACGGACTGTCCAAACCTCTAACAAAGCCTGGATTCTCACTGATGCCACTGATGCTAAGGAAGCTGAAACATGACTGTACAGCCTGAACTAGACAAAGGATTGTATATGTTTGTTGGTGGGTTTTTATGTCCATACCTTCATCTTATTGCTCACAGCCACGCTTGGGTACATTTTCATTAGCTTATTACTTTTTATCTCAAAACACATGACTGAAAGAATAAAAATGTCTCAGAACATACACAAGCTTTTCAGAATCTCCAATGATTAAACTCTATGCTGCTCCAGCATCAGGAATTTTATCATGGTTATATTTCCTTTAGATTCATAGTTGCTTGCTGATCTGATTAATTCTCTCACTCTCTTTCTGAATATGTAGTGACTTGTTGCCTGTCCAAGTGCTCTCAGTTCTCACAGGCACAGACTGATTTAGCTTGATACCTGCCATTTATTACTTCAGAAGAAAAAGCAAAGCAGTGCGAGGGCTGTCAGCTGTCTGTGTTGGGTCCTCTGGCAAAATTAGGACTAGAAGGAAACAAAAAAGGCAAGCGATGAAAAACTAAAAGGTGCAAAAAGAGTGAGACCTGGCAATAAATTCTTAATGTCCAACTAATTCATCCTGAAGCAGGCAGTACCAGCAGCCTCTCAATACCTGTTCCTCTGTTGTGCATTGTCTTGGAGTATATACACATGCTCTTCCAGTATGGCTTTAACCTGCCAGAAGGGAGACTGAGCTGAGCTCTTAGGCAGAAGCTCTTCCCTGTGAGGGTGCTGAGGCGCTGGCACAGGGTGCCCAGAGAAGCTGTGGCTGCCCCATCCCTGGCAGTGGTCAAGGCCAGGTTGGACACAGGGGCTTGAAGCAACCTGCTCCAGTGGAAGGGGTCCCTGCCCATGGCAGGGGTTAGAACCAGATGAGCTTTAAGGTCCCTTCAAACCCAAACCATTCCATGAGTCTATGAATTTCAAAACAAGCTCAGTGGCTGCTTTTTCAGCTTCTGGCTCTTTACAATGTTCGCTCAAAGAAGCCCACAACTTACAACTATTTGGGATGGATGGACAAAAGTTCTGTTTCCTGCAGTGTGTACCACATCACACCTCACACACACGCTTTCCTCCTAGCCCCAGATGAAACCTGCCCTGCCTTTTTCACTCTGTTTGGGTGGCTAATGTGAAGGGCTGCTCTGATGAATCAACAGGGCTTGAAATATGCCCAGTGTACCACTGGGATGCTGGGAAACCTACCACTCCAGTGGCGAACAGCCACTGCTTCCAGCTTAGAAGTTCAGGTAATATGTGACCTAGAAGTATCATGTTCATTTGAGATTTCTGCTCATCTTCTGCACTTGGGACCTGAAAGGACAGCCTGACCTGTGACACCTGTAGTCAAGCTTTCGCTTTATCAAAATAGAAGGCTCAGAAAAGAGCTAAAACTTAGAGACTTACAGTATGGCAACATTACAGCAAGGGAGCTTGAGCTGAGGACAGAGCAGACATGGAGCAGTGCCTGTGCCAAAATAATAAGGTGGATGTTGGAAGACCATAAACACAGAGACTCTACTGCCCACAGAAAGGATCGAGAAGCCTGGAGAGAGCACAAGGGATTGTCTCCTAGATACAGCGTGCAGAGACCACAATGTGAATGTTGTCTCTGTACAAGTCAGATGCTGGGCTGTGATCCATGGGGCTTGGCTGGGGTCCCACAGTACCCAATCTTCAATACTTCCACTGAGACTGTTATTTAATGCTGGAGGGAGGCAAAAGAACATAGGTGGTAGGGGAGGGAGGGGCTGAGAGCTACTGAGCTATATGTAGAAAATACCCCTCTAGATGTGATCTCAAACCAGGATCTCTCTGTATTAGCAAAGCCTTCCAAGTAGGACTGCTTGTCTTCTTGTCACTCTTTTTAGGCCCCCAAGAAGGCTTAAAGACAGAAAACAAAACACCCACAAACAAACTAGAAAGAAACAAAACAAGAAAGGCATCAGCAACTACAAAACAAGGAAGAGGAGGGTGCGGGACTCTGCTCGGCGTTGACAGCAGACATTCAGTGCTGTTTGAACTGCACTGGTGGTACAGTCTCACATTTCTAAGGCTCTTGACATAGGCATTGGCTCCAGGGGCGAGACCATCTGCATCTCTGTTTTGCTGGGATTGCTTCCATGCAGAGGGCCAGGAAAGGGAGATGGGTTTCATCAGAACTGCCTTCTAAAATTCCCATTCTCTCTCCTGCCCTGCCCCTTGCCAAGAGGGAGGGATGGGAAGACTCCTGGGATTTCTAATTCTAGCCTCATTTTGGTGCATTCTAGTACCAGCCCACAGATGTATCCCAGCAGCATTCAGACATAAACACCCTTCTCAAAGGATGAGACACAGCACTGCATTCAGCAGCCAACTCCTACCCTAACCTTTCAGGGCCAGTGTAAAGGTGGGAAAGGTTAGGATAAGTGATATTTAACCTGGGTATCAAGAAACACTTCCTACCAATACCAAAGACTCAGATGAAGGAAAATCCAACTTACCCATTAAAGGACATAGAAAAGTTCACTGAAGTAATGACTTTGGAACAAGTTGTAGAAAACACCACTTTATGTCAATACTTTTCGCTAATACTGGCCAGCAATTAGCCTAAGCTGTACAGTCTGGATTTGAAGATTACTAGCCCCTAAGGATATGTATTTCTGAGATATTAGAGGCTAGGGGCCACATTCTTCTCAGTATCAACTCCACAAGTAGCTCAGAGATTAAGTAACACACGCACAGTTAAGAGAAGCAAAAGTTTGCAGCTGAAATGGAGCCCAGAGTCCTGGCAACTTGGGGCTCTCATTTCATAGCAATTGCCACTGGGAGAGATTGGCTTCTTGCCTGCAAGATCAGCATCTGCAGAGATCAGGAGCCTACTGCATCATGTGTTGCACTATAATCCTAACGTGAGCACTGCAGGACCCTGCTTGCTATGAAAGAGCAGTTGTCCACATAAACAGACCCATCCGTGGGGTCTGTCACTGAACCTGCTTCCAACAGTTAGGAATAATGCAGCCACCTGTGAAGCAGCACACTGCCAGCAGTTGCTGGCTGCTAACTGTTTATAGGTAGTCATAGTTCAGTTCTGGTCTCACCTTGATAACCCAGTCTGCAGGAGTTGCTTTAGAAGCTCAGTTTTGGGCTGTGTTATGATTTCCCCTCATGAACCTGTGTCATTCCTGTTTCTCTGTGCCTCTGTTTCCCTGGAAGACTCGATTCCCTTCACCTTTGAGGATTTAATTCAAAGGGCTCCTTTAAGATCCCCGTCTTCACCCTGAAGGATAAAACATTACATGCCATGTATCCCTATCACAGTCTCAGCTGAAAAGACATACTCCTGTTCTAGTTCCACAGATGGGCTCCTGAATTTCTGGCAGAACACTTGCCACTGCCCATACCCCTTATTCAGAGCCACAACACAGGATTATCTCCAATACCTGCTGCAGTCACAGCTCACCACAAGAAGTCTGTGGACCCACCTGGCACTTTTTGCTGCTGATGGGAGAGTATGGCATCTTGGCGGATGGTGGAGGGAAACACTGCTATAGTCACCAGTGTGTTCATGGCTGACTCCACCTTGTCCCCAGGGGAAGGGGAAAGAGGACTAAAGCAGAGCGAGAACTCACTCCCCCTCTCTGCTCCACTAACACTGCTTTTAGATCCTGAGGTGCTGCTGGTGTTGATTTGCTCCCGCTTCCCCCCTCCCTGCAGAGCTTTTGCCACCACCCCCCTCCTCCCAGCTACTCCATAGTGCATAACTAGCACACAGCAGGAAGAGCTGAACATCCAGGGATGGAAGCTCATGTGTATTGCTGGGGTGGAAGGCGGGAAGGGAAGCAGAAGCTAACACACAAGTACTTACTGGAAGGGCGGGGGGGGGGGGATAATCTGCATTTTATTTTGTGGAAAAATACTCTTGCAAGCCTAGAGCCAGCAGCTCTGCTCCACAGACATGCTAATAAGCTGGGAATCAGTGTGTGTGTGGCTGCTAACCCCCACTCTGCTCTGGGGGAACAAACAGACAGCTTTTTATTTGTGTGTTGGTTTCTTTCCCTTGTCATTCTGGCTCGGGAAGCAGATTTGCTCAAACCTCCCTCTCGCCACAGGAGCTGCAGGAGCCCCTTCCTGAAACACTCCGTGGGTGGAAAATGCAGAACTTCGCTTTGCCCACGGGGCAAACACCCCACACTCACAACATGCAGTGTGGAGCCCCATCACTCATGCCAACAGGGCAGCACTCTGGGCTGTGTTGCTAATGCACTGCGCAAGCCAAACCTTCCAAGCACTAACCCATCCAAACCCGGCACAAACCCCTTCCTTCAGTAAAATCTTCCTCCCACTTTGCACATGCTCACTCCAGCCTCGAGTTTATGACTCTTTCCACTTCTTTCCAAAGATCCACGCACCCTTATCCTGTTCCTGGCATATCCCACTCTGCAACCTCACCACCACAACTCTTTCTCCATCTTGGATTTCCACACACCACATCCCATAAACCTCCTCTTTACACCTTTTTATCACCTTTACACCTCTTCTTTACACCTTTATTTGTCACACAGTGCTTTTCACCCCACACATCACTCAGACACCATGCTCCTCTTCAGGTTCCTATCAAGCCTGCCATACCTTATTTACAAGCCTTCCTGCCTGTGTTCATGCACTTGTCCTGATTATCTACTCTCCCACATTCCTCCCAACTTTTCCCTCACAAGCTGGTTACCTTCTCATGCATGAGGTACCACTTACCTCCCACAGACCATTCAGGTTCTCCTGCATACAGCTCAGGCTTGTAGGACACAGCTGTGGCCAACCCCAGTGATTTAAACAATTGGGCACCAGTTATAAAACCTCTTGGCCCTTCAGACACCCAGGGGATGCATCTATGAAATGAGCCAGGTTTGAGACACCCAAATTAGGTATACCCCATGTCTTGATGCAGTTTTTATTGTCAGAAGGCCTGCAAGTGGGAAGAGCTGAGGCAGGAGCACCTATCTCTCCCAGGGGATTTTCCCTACCTGAGCAGCACAGGAATGCAGGCAGACAGAAGACATTTCCCTTTGTCCTTCCTATCTGTAAGGGTATTTTCACCCTCTCCCAAACTACTAAAGAAGGCAACCTCACCATATTTTCCTTGTCAGCCCTTTTACCCACACACAAATTAATACAGAAGCAAACGCAATGCTCACTTCACAGCATAAATGCCCTGCTTGTTTCACCACCGCAAACCACGCTGCACAACCACATTCTTTCTCTACCTCACCCAATGCAATGGAGAGGGGCTGTTAAAGAGAGGGAAATAGAGCACAGAAATCCAGCTCATCTCCTTGTGTCAGAGAGTGAAGGCTCATCGTAAGAGCCATGTCCATGCTCATCTGTCAGCTGTGAGGAGGCCTCACTGGAGGCCTTGTGGGAGGAATGGGTTTGCACCATCTCAGCAGGATGCTGGCTGAAGCGGGAGCAGAGAGGGAAGGAGACCTGCCTCTGCAGAGTCCAGCCAGGCCAGCTCCCAACCATGGGCATGTCACTGGGAGCAGCACATGGACGGGCATGGGGAGAGGGCAGGGAAAGTAGGAGGGCCAGAAATACATATCTGGGAATTGCAAAAAAGAGAAGCAGCAAGTGAGAAAGAAGAGAAGGAAGCACCTGACAGAGCATGAGGCAGTGAAACAGAAAAAGAAAGGAGCTGAGTGAACTGTTTTGTGGCTGCTGTCGATTCGGGGAGTCCTGCCCTCTTTCATTTTCCACTCACAGCCCCCAGAATCTCTCAGTATCAGTCACAGACTTTCCCCAACACACCCCCAAGGGAGGACTCTCAGCCAGGGCTGGGGGCAACCCCAACTGTCACAAGAGGTCTGTCTGATAACTGCCTTTCTGTGTCGTTTTCCTCTTTGACATGCATATTCCATTCGGAGAAACCCCCTGGCCCTGCCACATTCAGCCCCCACCATCTGGTTACGCTTTGCACCATGACGCGCTTCCTCTGTGGTTTATTTGCTTTTTTTAGCCAAACCCAAGAGAGGGAGAGAAAAACCCTGTTTGCTTTGGGGGTGAACGACCCACCCCACACACATTGACTTTATTTGCGCTCCAGGGTTTGTGTGGTGGGTTAGGGGAAGGTTGGGGTTGGTTTTGTTCTTGGGGGTTTTCCCCTCCTGAAGGTAATATAAACGGGATCCTTGCAGCATCTGCTGTGGGTGATGAAAAGCTTTATGAGGCTGTTGATGTTGAAACATGTTGTCAGGTGATAAGGCAATGCAATCTAGTGGTTTGAGTGGAAGCACCACAGTCACTGTGCCTCAGTGTCCCCATCACAGAAACAAGACTAATTCATTCCTGTTGCTGGAGCACCGGGAAGGGCCTAGCTTCAGTGAAGTGCTTTGTAAACAAACCATTCTAGGGATGCTAAATATCTGTAGTGCTTACAACCTGGAGTTAACAGACACAGAGTATCAGACTGCCAACTTCCTGCTGATGCAGGCCAGGAACAGGCCGAAGGGCATCCTGATCACTGCCTGCTTTCTCTGTCCAGCTTAGCATGAGAGATGAAGCTACACTGAACCCACCGCTCAGGCTACTGCAGTGAGCACAGCAGGCCCTAAGCCTCCTTTGGGGCTTCCCAGCCCCATATTGAACCCTCCAAAGTATGCTACATTTTAGAACAGGCACACAGAGAATCATAGAATCAACTAGACTGGAAAAGACCTTCAAGATCAAGTCCAACCTTAAAGGGATGCTTCAAGCATTGCTTTGTCCTGGGTTTCACAGCTGACTCCTGCAATTGCTAAACATTCCCACACAGTTCATATTCCAAGTCTCTGCTCTTACACAGCCCACTATTTCTGCAGGAACACCACAGATGCTGTTGGTCTTCACCAAATATGTTTATGGTTTATACAGTCATTTCCTAAAAGCCTTCCTCTTCCACGGTTTACCCCACCTACACAGGGCTCTCAGCACAGGAGAGAGCCTCCTTCCCTTACACAGCACAGATGACTCCCCAAGAGTCATCTCCCCAGTCTCTAGGGGGAAGCTGGTCCCCCAGCCCTATGTATTTCTGCAAAGGGATGCAGGAGTCTTGCAGCCCGCCCTCACCTACCTTCTGATGGGCTTCATCATTTCCATCAAGCATTTCCAACTTTGTCTGGGTCACAGCCACTTTGCCAAATGTGTGCCTGTGTGTGCACAGCCCATTAATCCTCTTTGCTCCAGACTTGATTTAATTTAACATTAGGTTTGGATGAGTAATTTTATCCTGCAACACAATTCAAGGTGATAGATGAGACCACAAGCAGGTGATAGCCCAGGTTGACTCCCTCCCTTGCTCTCCCTCCTGAGCAAGTGTAGCTGTCCAGGCTGCCCGAAGAGATTTACTGCAGCTCCGAAGTGGGGCTTCTACTGGGGAGAGCCAAGGAACAGAGATTTCAAGTCCCATGAAAGGCTGGAAAGGAGGAAGGGGCAGGGGGGTGGACTGGAAGAGTGGCTGAGCCAAAGCCCAAGCAGGATGACTTGGATCCAGAGAATAGCAAAATCAGAGCACCCTGGTTTTCCCCTAAGGTCTCCCCTCTTGCACAAATTAACTCTCTGGGAAGGCCAGTCTTGCCAAGGAGACTTCATTTCACATTTCCAGTGCGTGTGTCTATGTGTACATCAGTCTGCTTGAAATAAGGAAAAAAGGAAGCTGGGGCTGTAATGACATGGTATCAGGCTTTTACTGAAAACATCTCTGTGTCCACTCTGCTGGTAGAAAATGCACTGTAATCAGATGGATGGGCCTCCAAGTATGCTTCAGGTAACCTGTCTGCTATCAGATCAATGAGGCACAATATCAAGTCCAACAAATGTTGGCAAAAGTGTCCCCATTCCCCCCCCAACCCAGGCTGACCTGAAGACCCTGTTAATGCCAGTGATCAGGCAGCGTCTGCACCAGGATGCTGCAATGGGGAAAGGGTCATGTGTCAGTCCTGTCCAAACTGAAATGCTGTCTCTCCTTTTCACACAGATGCTGGCACCATCTCTCGAGACACAACTGAATAAACACTGTCATTCCAGCAGCACTCTCACTAGCTGACAGGTTACAGCAGTATGTGAGGACCAGCTTACCCTGACAGAAAACAAAGGTGCTCTCTCCTGCAGTTAGCACTGGGGAAGAACTAGATGCAGCAGCTCCACCAGCCTGCAGCAAGGTGGGGGTGACTTGCCAGGCCAAATGTCTTCACAGCTTACTGTTAGCATGCTTTAGTCATGTTGTGTGTTTTAGTTCCACTCAAGCTTAAAATGGAGAAAACCAGTCTGTACAACAGAAGACACAGGTAAAAAGGGTACATCCACTCAACTGCTGGGTGGAAACTCAGAGACCCACTCAGATGAAACAATGTGTAAATTGTTAGTAAACCTGAAGGTAATCATGGAACTGGCAGCACACAGAAGAGAGCAGAATCAATGTCTTGTATGGCTTTCCAGCAGTAGCTCTCTGCACCCTACAGATGATGCTGGAGTCCTTGGGATGCAAGCTAGAAATCCCAGAAGTTAAAATGAAATCGGGTTCTTCGAAAATAAACTGGCAGAGAGAAGAAAAACCAGAGTGAGGGGAAGCAGAGTTGCAGCTGACAGTCTAAGTGTCATCTCCTGACTTTGAAATTGATTCACTGAAGAAGGATGAGCTGTGATGGCCTCTTGGGACCTGCCTGCAAGGGGTACATGCAAGCCTCTGTGAGCTGCAGGAACAAAACATGGGCTGTGGCCTCACATGAGAGCATAACCCTGGAGCTGGAAGTAGTGAGCTTACTTTGCCAGCTGGCAAACAGCAACAAGAATCTTCAGATTTTCAAGTGGAATTACATACTGGCGTATTTTGCTACCCAGAGCCCTTCAGAACTGCTTTTGTACCTTCAGGTGAGTGTTTCTTAACAGAACAAGTGTCAGGCTTAGATGGAAGTGGGTTGCTTTAAATAGGGGCTTTTAACCACAATGTTTCCAGGAGGAACAATATCCCCTACACACCAACTTGGCCAACATAATCCTTAAGGAGCATGTACCACAGATAAATATTTCCTAAATATTAGCTCTTGCCCATATAAGCAGGGAATATGAGCTACTAGTTATCCGCAAGATGATAAAGAGGCCGGACTACATGTTCCTGCAGCTAGGAATTCATATTCTCATCTATCCATTGCTCTACATGCTGTTACTCACTCTATAGTCTACACCATGCAGATGCCACATAGCAGGTGCTTATGATAGTGTGTAGCCTCCGGAGAATACTTACTCAAACCAAATTAGCCAACCTTACTGCCCTCTTCAACCTGAATGATATTCCAAGGAGGAAACACTGCATCTGCAGCCAGACCCCAGGTATTTTGGAATCAAAACATGGATAATGATGCATTCAGTGTTTCTGGGTTTTTAAGTTCTTTTATAGACATGCCTTTCAGTCATGGTTTCCAAAGGAAGTTGTCATTTTGCCACACATTTAAAAGGTGCTGTTTGATCAAATTATTGGTACATTATCATCCTACAGATACTTGCCTCTCCAAAGTCTGTTAGGGAGACACAGATGATAACAGTGAGCAAATGACAGAGACACTCCTCAGCTGCAAACCTCTTTTCAAATTCTCTCTGCAAATAAAGCAACAAAAATCCTGGCTTACTAACCCAACTCATGCTGTGCCTCCTAATCAGGGCACATGACAAACATTCATCTAATTCACCCACAGGCAGGTGAGTGCTGCCCCATTCTACAGGAGAGGAAGCTGCTGCAAAGGCCTGTTATGGGTCTTGCCTAAGGTCATTCACACAGTGATTTGGTAGAAGAGACAGCCATGTACCACAGTGCTAAGCTTTGAACTCCCCTCTCGTTATCCCTCAGTAGTGTCACCTCCTCTACCTGCAGCATGTTCATGACTGATCACACACAGATGTTATGTCAGACACTCAAACCTGTACTCAAAACGTGTAGCTGTGCAGACACCCACCCCAGTCTGGACTGTTTCATCAGCTAGGTCCCACCAGTTACAAGGTTTTGTGTCTTGTAAGTGGTGTAGTAGGTGTCTCAGCAGTGCCCACACAACTATCTCCCTTAGCATTCAGTCCTTAAGACTATGCAGACACAGCTGAGAGCACCATCACCAGCCCCTCAGAGTTACTGGGGATTAAGAGGAAACCAAACTCTTACTCTGGGATGAGTGTGGTTGTCCCCATTCCTTACCCTGCAGTGCCCCTTATGGCTACCATGGGAAAGAGTAGGCACAACTCCCAAGTTGCACAAACAATCCTGGGTGAGCTTTTGTGTTTCAAACACCTTCCAAAATGCTGTTCTTGTCACCACAGGTAAGTGCAACAAGATCCATTTGGCACAGAAGAACGTTCTTTCATTTACATTTAAACAAAACCCCAAAATCAGATGGTTTCCTGGCTGCCTTTTTCCCAGGTGATGGGATACCTTCTGTTTCACTGAACATAGAGCTGGTCTACACCAATACTTGGGAGTATTCCAGACCTTATTCCCTAATAATTTACATTAAGTCTGAACCTAGGGATTCCTGTATGGACAGCAGCAAATTCCACCCATTCCCCATGCAGACAAGTAAAACATGAGACCCTTTTAGGTTAAAGGACAGAGGATTAGAGGTTTCACAGATAAGGAACTAAGGGGAAAAAGAATGAGAAATGGCTTCCGAAAGGTACTGGGGAGTTGAGCCTGTGGAAAGTCCTTAGGCTCTGGACCTAAATGAACACTTTCGGTAGTGAGTGGGGAGTATAAGGAGAAAGCTTTATTAACATGAGATGTTATTGACAATACGATGCACACAAAAGTGAGATGTGGCATTTGTGTAGTCTAGATGCCAACTGCAACCTTTCTATGAATAACTGGCTACCAGATTAAATGGCAGAGAAGTATAAAAAACGGGCAAATTCACGTCCACTTTGTACCTATTTCAGAACAGTTGTTAGGGGGTAACACTAGGGGTAATTTAACTTCGGTTCCTCTATGACTTACTCTCCTTTTCTGTTGAAGAACTATAACACCACGTGCCTTAGAGGGATGGCATGTAAATGAGTTAATATTTGCAAAGTGCTTTAACAATAAAATGGGAGATTTACCCCAAACCTCCTGAGAGGTAGAGAACGGCATTACCAAAAGTCTGACAAGAGAACACAGCATAGCAGGCAGCCACTGCTAAGGAGCAGCCACGGGAAGAAGAGGTGGAGAGGCACTACATAGTAAAACCTCAATAGGCAACTTTCAGAGTTTTATCCTTGCACACTTTGCAGAAGGCAGAGAGGAAGATAAAACTCAGCTTGTCAAAACACACAGCAACATCTACTGGGCTGCCAGCTCCTGGCTCCGTTCTTACAGCCATGTTCAAAGCACGGCATGGTAGGAAAGAGGAATATTTTAAGTGGCATAGAGCTGGATGTTGTGAGGGAGAAAAGAGAGCCACAAAATAGCTAAAATGTGAAGAACATCAAGTAGGGAAGACCACAGGAGAGCCTGGAGAGAAGAGCAGGAAATTCGCATAGTGGGGATTCCTTTTCAGAGAGGCAGAATGATTCCCTGAGCAGCCATGCTGTCTGCAGGGCAGAGCTGTGTGCAGGCTGCAGGATCCACACAGGAGAAGGGGTTAATGAGAAAGGACGAGAGAACAGCACAAACAAAATCAGAAATGACATTCTGACCAATGAAGCATCTCCAGGCTGGGGAAAAACCCAGAGAACTCACTCAGTTCTATTTTCTGTCCTGCCTGAGGATGAGCTCTGGGCTGAAACTTCACCTTTAATCTCATTCCTGCATTTGAACAGAGCTGCAGTGCCATAGTACGGGCTTATCTAAAAGGCTCTGAATTAACCCACAGTTCTTGAGAGTTAATCACCCCCACAACCACAACTTGCAGCCAGTCATCTTTGGGATGCAGCTTCCAAGCCAGTGCACCTGTCTGTGACTCCTCAAAAGAGGGAAAAAAGGAAGTGCTGCAGTTCAATCACTGATAGGAAATGCGGGCTTCAATCTCCAGCTCTCCTCAAGAATTCCTGGGTGACCTTGAGGAGTCCCTAATTGCTCTGTGCCTCAGTTCTCCACCCAGAACAAAGAGATCATTAAATAGCCATGAAATCACAGTGAAAGTTAATTAATTCAGCATTCATGAGGTCCTGCTACATTAAGGGGATGGCAGAGCACATCTGAATAGAAATATCACAGCCAGCCCCATAGGGGCTTGTCCATCCACACATCACAAAGCAGAGACCAGCTCTGTGCACAGGAGCAGCACAAAGCGGGGCTGTGGCCAGGTCAACCCTACTTCTCAGGTAACTACCTACCTCCCCTTCCAGGCCAGGACTAGCTCACCCAGAGGTAAGCAGCGGACCTCTGCCAGGCAGTAAATAGCATAGACATACCCACAGCCATTACATCTAGCCCTGACTACTTTTAGGTGTTCCTGCTGGGGTTGGCATGGGAGCGCTTAGCCACACATGAGCATCAATGTGCATGGCTGTTCTTCACAAAGAGAAATCTGTGGGCTTTTTGGTTCTTAATTGTTGTTATTCTATTTGGTGAAGGCACTGGGGATGCCAGTTAATAAAAACTGTTGGAGAAAAGACACCAGTATTGTATTGCAGAATTGCTGAAAACGGAACAACTTAAAAGATGCAGTAACCACAGGATTAATTTTTTTAGGTCTTTTTAGATCCTTAGTAAACTATATAAAAGAAAATGGAATGAAGGAATGGGATGGGGGAGGAATCCAAAACCATCCCATTAACTGGTGAGCCACTTTGGACACCGCAACAGGAGCTTCTCTGTGTGTGGGATTCAGGAGAGGCAGAAGAAAATCAGGACAGCTCAGAGATTAAGTATAAAATCTTCTTACCATCCTTGAGAAAGACAACTGCCCTCTCAAAATGTGGCCATTCAGTATATAACCTATGTCAGAAGAGTTTCAAAGAAGAAATTAGTAAGAAAACATGAGAAGAAACACATTTAACAATAAAGACCCTTAAGCCAGAAGGATACATAAATACGAAGCAAGAAGGACGTATGCATGATTATAAGCCCTAAGTCCCTTTACAAGAAAGTAGTAGGAAAGTTAATTGTGTATCTTGTCTCTTCCTTTGAGGTCAATGGAGAAATTCCTATTCTGAAAGCCCTTTTCATGGGAAATCAGAACGTGGCCTTAGCAGACACCAGAATCTCCAAGGAGGAAGTTATGAACCGAGCAGAGGAACTCATAGACAGTAAATCACCAGGGCCAGATGGCGTTCAACTGCAAGTTCAGAAGGGATTATAGTCTCCAGTGAGGGACCAGCCAACACAGCTTCACAGTAATTGCTGCTGAGGAGTATAAAGTCAGTAAAATGATGCTGGTCTTTGCAATCCCCCTGCACAGCCCCCACATACCAGCTATTAAAGTCTCATAACATTGACTTTGGTCAGCTTATTGAAAGTCTGCTTAAAGGCAAACCAGCACCATAGTTGGATCATCTAGTGCCGCCAATTCAGCAGTACTGCTTTAAGGTACAGTTCACTGTTAAATGCTGAACTATTTCAAATTGTATATGAACCATATAAGCTCAAGAAATTCACCTTGGCTCTTTACAAACAGGCAACTCAACTCCTGCACACAGAACCAAAATAAAAGCAATGCTACTAAGAGTTGTGCTTGTAGTTACTACTAGTTACTAGCCTGGGGGTTATAGAAACTCTGTGAAAAGGACTGTTGAGAGATCCAACAGATGCTGGCAATGAGCAGCCCCACCAATGATGTTACTAGTGCAGGCCACATCCTGGTGGCAGTCAGGAAGTATTCCTTACATCCTTTCTTATTTTCTTGCCATGGACAGAATGGTCCAGATGGAAAGGAAAACAATGGTGTGAGTTTCACCTTCCCCAACAGCACTGCCCAGAGAAAATATACCTCTGCTGCTGTCAACACTCCCGATTTAATCACTAAAGTCTTCTGCTACTGAGTGGTTTTCACAAAGCCTTCACTCCTGAGGTCAAGTGCTTATGTTCAAGACCTGTATCTTGCTCACTTTCAAGGAGCCTTTGTGAGTTTCTAGATGAGTTTGAAACCATGACTTGGAATGTCCAAGTGAAGAAGTAAAGCAACACGACAAAATACGCACACTAAAAGCAAAGTCCTCCAATGCCTGTGTTTCATTTTTCTGACCTTCATGCCCATCTCCAGGTTTTGGGTGCCTGACTCCTGACAACTGGAGCACTTCCAGTTGACAGCACAACAGCCTGGCTCAGACGGCAGTATAACCTAGTACAGCAGCTGCCAAAAATGACAGTGAATATTCACATTCCCTCTCTCTTCTGAAGAGGAGAAGGAAAAGACAACAAGAAATGGACTCCAGGGATGCAGAAAATGCACAGGTTGAACTGGAGACGTTTTCTCCAGGTGGAGGCTTCCAGCCTGCATTGCTCCATAATGGAACTCCAAAAGGCATGTTGTAAAGCAGCACTTGAGAGGCTGGGTAGGGTTTTACTTCCCTAGAAGGGAATATTGACATGGCCTGTCAGCAGCATCCCAGAGGGATGCAGTGTCACAGCACATCAGCCGATTGCGAATGACAAAACAGATGCAAAGTCTGAGGCCTGGCAGCAGCAAAGCTCCAACAGCAGCCCAAGGTCTATGCATGCTAAGTCACTTTAAAGGAACGCTCGCTTAACTCTTTGCTTTTCATACCTAGGTTACTTTTTTGGGTTTTTTTTCCCCTCCTTTTAGCTCTTTGTAAGAATAATTTAGAAATAAAACCCCATATAGACATTTTTGGCCAGATTCACAATGTTATTTAGATGATAAAGGACTGAGAAATACTCTGTTCAGGATGTAGAAGACCATCTAAATGAACAAAGTTCCTAAGTGCTTACAGCTTTATGGGATGGTTGGGCATGCAGAAGTATTTGTCACACATCCTTTCTCCATGAGAGACACATTTCTTTAAGGCTACACTAGATGAATACAGCCCCTGCAGCTTATTGCCTTAGACCTGCTCTTCCAGTTTTGCTCTGAGAACTGACTAAATTCCATTTATCCCATTTCAGTGCAGGCCATGAGAGGTCTGCATTCCATTTCAGTGCAGGTCATCAGAGGGCACTGATCAGTACACAGGAGTAGTACTGGAGGTGCTACAAGGAAAGCAGAACTTAATTTTTAAGTGAAAAATGGCAGATTTGAAGGAACAATTCAACTTGTTAGAAAGCAAAGTAAGTTCACAGTCATCTTAAAACACAAGCTCCAACAGAGTCTCGTTCACTGATACTGCACCTTTAAAGTGATAAGCACAAACAATTATTACGTGAAGTCATCCAGGGGAAGGGTGTTTGGTTTTAAATGTTTTGGGGGAATCTGCAGCACAGGAGGAGGCAGAGCTTACAAACCTTTCAGAGAGCCTTGACCCAGCTGCGATCCAGCAGTGACCTGCCCTTCCAAACCCTAGGAACCGTAACTTCAACAGCCAGGCCAAGAATACCAGCCCTTCCAGAAGCCTTTCCCCCTGACGGGATGATACAATAGGATATACAATGGTGATAAAAATCCCAGAGGAAGTTTTCCAAGTAGAGTTCTCTCCCTTCTGCAAACAGCTTTCCCTGCAAGTACATGTGCCTCCACTCCTGTCCCCCGAGTTGGATCCCTCCAATCCATCCTTTCAGTAAAGGACACCAATATTCCCACCCTCAAGATGTGCCTGTAGAAGACCTATCTCACCATACCCCAGCATTGACAAGGAAGGAGGGCAGGGAAACATTTTTCCAGGATTTGCTTTCTCCCACTCTATGCCTCCCTCCCACTCCTGTCTGTCCTTCAGTGATGGATGGCTATTGGTTCTGGCTTCATCCAACAGAGGAATCTGTCACCTCATGCCAGGGAGAGGTGACAGCAAATCCATCAGCATGGAGACAGCAGTCACTTGCAGATTGTTTTCAAGGCCACTGGGGGCTGGATTCTTCTTTGCCTCCCACCTCTACAGTCTTCCTCTCCCCTCTTTTACACAAGTCTTATTAAATCATCACTTGAACAAACCCATTTGGCCCCTATTGAATATCCAAATTCTAACAGCTTTGGATTTGGGCGCTATTGTTTTGTTTAAAAAAAAAAAGAGTTTTCCCACATAAAGTAACTCATGATTAGATGTTCATATTAGGCCCTTTTGTTACTTCCAAAGCCTGTATTCAAATTCTACTTGTGTCCCCATGGGCTTAGCAAGTCTGAAAGCATTGTTTGACCCAGAGGGGAACATTGGTCCAAATGGCAGTTTCTAATCAGGGCAGTCTCAAGAATGGAAATACAGATGATGCAGTAAGGCAGGACACTGGCAAATAAAGCTACAACTGACAGAGCAAAATGTTTCTCCATCCCATACTTAATACACAGCAACCATCTTGTTCAGCCCTCTGAAATATTATACTCCTTCCAGGTGAAAGACAGCAGCCCTCTACCAGCTGCCATCTGGACTGTAGCCCCAGCTCTGTCAGTGCCTACCTCTCTGCTCACTTGACCCTCTTTATGCCTCAGGCTTCCCCTAGGACAATAAGATTTATCTTCCTGGAAGTGCAAACCAAGGCTTTATCAATTGACATGTACAAAGCTGTTTGAGATCTTCAGACAAAAGACCCTAACAAAGCATCATGATTACAGACAAATTCATTTCCTTCTGTTCCAAGCAATGCAAAATATTATTATTGCCTATAAGACAGCGCTACTCAGAGAATGTGGGAGGCAGCTGGATCTTACAGGGCTTACCTGGCTCTCCAAAGCACCTCATACTTGGGGGGACTGCAGTTGTTCAGCATTCTCCATCCCTGAGGGCAGCCAGGAGCATCAGCATAATGAACAGCAGTTTCTACTTCTGCTCTGTCTGCTTGCATAGGCACAAGGGGACATCCTAGTGATTGTGAATTGCTTCTGACATGTATGTTACACACAGAACGTGGAAAAGGTGGCAGATTGTTGCCAGCAATGCCCCATTTCCCCTGAATATCAACAATACACCACTGCATCTGACTGTCAGAGGAGATGGGTGCCTGTGTCATTGCACAACTACCCCAACAAGGTGTGTGCAGCCACACCAAGGTCACTAGTGACAAACACCTGAACACCAAGACACGTGATGTAGTACAGTGCAGGCTGCTCCCCAAACATCAGGCTAACATCATCCACAGTAGTTTAAAAAAAAATGATCCTAGAAAGACTTTAATTCCTCAGAGACTTTTTTACTTTCAAATATATTTTGCTGCCATCTGGACCACGATATGAGCCACAAAAACTGCTAAAGATACCAAAGCACAATGGCCTACAAATCCAATGAGTAACGGGTGAGACATCCACATCTGCAGGTGAGAAAAGCTGACAACCTGATTTTTCAAGGCCTCTGAATACCAACACAGATAAAGGGTCAGGACAACAGGCTGCCATATCAGAACAGAGCACCCCACAGCAAACCAGAGAAAAACAACTTCGGAAGGAGACAGGCACTCAGATGGAAGAGACAACATGGCTTGGGAGGTGGGGGACAAACCCATTCTGTCCCCATTCATCATAATATGAGTGGATAGAATCAGGGAGTGGCTGTGCAATCTGCAGAGCCCATTCACTGCTGCGGAGCAGGGAGTGAAGGCTTCCAAGCTGACCACAAGTTTCCTGGCCATGGTTCCCAGCGCCTCACGGGATGTGGTTGGGGGGGAAACACCTGAGCTGCAGCCAAAAGGAGCGCCTGACCTGGCCCCTCTGCCTGCAGAAACGCCCTGCAGGTTCCAGGCCAGGGCTAGGACACATGGAGACCCTGCTGGACGCTAGGCTGCTGAGTGCAGGATGATTTATGGGTCTTTGCAGATGGCATGTTCCACCCAGAGGGCTTCAGACCAGCAAAGCAAGAGCTGCCTGCTCCCTTAAAGGGACAGCTCTGCTTCAGCACTGCAAACTTAAAAGTTCACTGCTTTGGCATTTTAATACTTTAAGTGCTGACCCCTCATTGATTCTGTTCAGCCTTTTAAATCTTTAATTTATTTACTTATTTGGGTTTTAAAGCTTGCCTGCAATTGCAGCTAATTAAAAAGCTCATTAGTTGGCATCCTGAGCTGGTTCCCTGTGCTTTATGTACTGTACAGTATGCCTCCTGTGAGCTTCAACCATGCCTGGGATTGCTTGACTTGTTTCCTACCTCCCCAGCTTTATGAGGTGTTCCATATTTTGGAACTATTCCCCCTTTCCCTGACTTTGTTTTTTAAACTACCACTTGCTGCAGTGCTCAGGAAGCTCAGCAGCCACTCCAGCTATATACAGTAGCTGTGTCACACATTTATTTCTAGCTGATCTTGCCCATGTTCAGAGCTAAGACCTCCCCATCGCAACCCCTTTTTAAAAGGGGCATTATGTGTAGACAACAAAAGTGCCAAACAGATTCATTTCCAGAGTCACATGCAGGGCTTGACTTGCTCAAGTGTGTTGTTAACATGCTCAGTAGGAAATTCCATCCTCCTGGAAGACAAACACCAAGGGCTAAGGCCAGAGTTGGGAAAAACAGGCCCTGATCTCCCACACCACAGGTCCCAGCATCCAATCCCCACTGTTTGAAACCCTGTCACCCTGTCCAGCCTTCTCCCCGTATCTTCCCAGGAGAGACACATGGAAGAGCAGGACATTTACTTATCTATATTGTCCCAGACCTTAACTTTTGCATCCAAATGCGTTGATTTCCAGACAGGCCAAGAGCATTCCTGATTCCACTTACACCGTGGTACTCTGTCCACCTAACAATTAGGCTATAAACTCACATTATGTATTAATTTGTAGCAGAAAGAAGATGTAGCACAGACCATACAATACAACTGCTAAAGCACAACACCAAAATACATTTATGGAGTAGAAATACGGTCACATTAATATCTCCCCTCCATAAAAGTTTGCTCCTTGAATTTGGTGTAGGGATGGGTGGATTCAAAGCCAGTAAACATCTCCCTGTTGTAGTACCGATAAAGACACAGTCTGTGCCAATTCTGATGAAACTCTTGCCATAAGACATCATATGATTTGGGAGTAGTCAAATTCATGCCTTAAATTCTGATCTGTGCACGCAACAAAGAACTGCCAACAGAAAACCTCTCCCCCTCAAATCCACACATCCTTTCTGCAACACCAGGATGAGTAACACTTCTCTCTGTATGTTAAGTAATATTTTTACAATTCAGTTCTCCTCCTGTGGTCATCATTGCCAGGTCACTTCAGTGCAAAGCCTGATCAGACATACCTGTGAAATGATTTGATAGCCAGACCACAAACAGCCAACGTACAGTTTTAAACTGACAAAAGCAAAAAGCAAGATGAGGGAATAAAGTTCCCCTTGACACCATCTTGCTTAGCTCAGGGTTAGCCATGCCCAGGATGCAGGTTTGGAGCAGACACTGCATTATGAAAAACATGGACAGTAGTAACAGATTTCCCTGCCTCTCTGAGGGCTCCAGCTCTTGGTAAGGGGACACAGGTATTATGTTCACCACTCATCAAAAAACCCAAAGGGCTTCAAAGCCACCCCTGTCCTGCAAAGCAGTTCTGTGGCTGGAGTCAGCCTCCAACCCAGAGCTAACATTAGCCCCAATTTTAATGTGACAGATGCAAGTACATATATAAATTTTTATTCCAGTACATGCTGCCATGGCCATATCTATCTGCTTTCCTTCATTTTCCCCTGTTCCTTACCCACTTCTTTCTGCAGCTCTAGGCCTTCGCAGCTTGCCACTGACAGCTTCTATCGGGGCATTCTCATGCTAGCAGAGCCCCAAATGGAAACTGGAATATGGAACCACTCCCTCACAAATTCCCCTTTTCCTCCCCTCCCCTCCTGTCACCATCTGGCTGTTCTGCCTTCCAACAAATCCAGCAGCTCTACTCCCTGCCTGGGGAAGCTCCTGCTTTTAACTCCGCTGGAGAGCTCAAAACGTGGTTCCAGAGACTATTCCAGCGTAGGTTTGCACAGTGAAGTTACAAAGGAAGCTGTGATTACAGAGCAGAGGTTTAAATGCATCTGAGACAGCTCCCCCTCTACTCGTGGCTGGCTGCTGCAGGCAAACGTTAAAGCCCATCTGGGAAGAAACAGGCCTCCCACTTCCTGCTGCCACTGCGTGCCAGGATAGCTGGGAGGGATGGCACGACCGTGGACCAGGGCTAGACTGGAGCACAGGCGGCTGGGGATTGGGTTTGGCAACAGCTCAGTCGTCATGTTTTCATTTTACAAGGTCAAAACCAAAACCATCTTTGGTTTGGGTTTTGCATTCATGCCTACAGAAACATGAGAGGATTTTAGACTTAGTAAACCCCCGCTTCCCCACACATCCCCCCCACATCCCCTGCATTCCCAGCTTGCTGGCTTGTGCCCAGCAACATCTAAAATACCCATCTCCTCCTTCCCTAATTCCAGTCAATGCTTCTAAGACTGTAAAGAGAATAAAGTGAAAACAGATAAACAAGGCTATTCCAAGTGCAGCCCAGCAACTGCTGGGTGCAGCCCATAGGCCTAGCATAGTCCAGCCAGGGAAGACTGCAATGTGAACGGCAAATGCACCTCCATCCTGCTCACGCAGACAGACTAAAGCAGCAAGGAGGGAATGCTCAGTTGAGACAACAGCCAGAGAACAGAAAATTGCACTCCCAAGTACACCAGAATGAAAGTGGTCAGGCAGCAAACAACAGTACCTGGATCACAATGAAAGCAACAGGAAATTTCAGAGCGGAGTTTGGTTCCAGAAAGGGATCATGATCTATGCAAGAAATCCTAAATACTACAACATCTGTCACTTACCCTGCATGTCCTCCTTCCTAAGCCTACAATCCAGCATCCTGCACCTTGGAGTGCTCGACACTCCTCTGGCAGTCTTCCCCTCACCTTTAAATATACCCATCTTTGGTACTTACTGGTCAAAAGCAGGACAGGGGCTGTTACAAACACAGCCCTGAGGCCGACTCTCTTTTGCTATTCTGTGAACTGCTGCTGCTGTGCTAGACTGAGAACCACAAGAAACGAGGGACTGCAGGAACCCAGGGGTGACAGAGAGGAAAAATCCCTGGAAACTTTCTTTCCTCTTATACACACACACAAACCCTTCTGTGCTGGGCAGCAGATTTTCAGCAGCTGTTTTTGAGGGGACAAGGCTCTGTACACATGCATCTCATCCTCATGTGCTTTACTATCGTGTCAGCTGTGGGTTATGCTTTGCTGCAGGCACCACTAAGCCTGCTTAGGGCCAAAAGGGCCTTGGGGTCTCCTCCCCTTCTTCCCCACTCTTTGCTTTTCTGTCTTTCTTTGCTGGAATAGAGCACGCAAGCTATTATTATTGTCGGTCTGGCCTAGTACAGTTCCTTTTGGCAGTCACAAGCCTTGGATCTCAGCCAAGGTCTATCCCAGGGGATGTCGGGGACGCTTTGAAAATTACATCTCTCAAGACCTCACGAGGCTGCAAATGCCATGATGTTGCTTGACCTTGGGTTAAACTCAGCGGAAGAGGAGCAGGAGCGGTGGCGGCAGGAGCCACTGCCACATTGCTGCCCTCAGATAACTCCCGGGAAGAAGAGCCCTGCAGGGAGTCGGAGCGAGGGAAGGTTGGGGGAAGGAGGCGGCACGCATGCAGAAGCCAAGCAGGGGAACTGCCATTTTGCATTAGCCCCCAGAGAACTGATCCGTCTCTGCCACACATTCATGTTTTGCTCTAGACCCTTTGATGCCTTGTGAGAGTTGCATGTGTTATTCTAGCAGGTTTTAAATGAACTGTGCCTCTTAATATCAAGAAAGTCTGGGTAAGTGTTGAAGTAGCCCTCCCAATATTGTCCCCAGCATAGACAGCAATTAAACATGAGCTTGTGGAAGGAATGGTCCACTTCAACACGGTACAGACCAGCATACAAAACTACACCCTCATCTCTTTGACCCTTGCTCAACAAGTCCCAGCTCTTAGTGTATCTTTCCCCATCCTATTCTCAGCTGTGCCTCCTCCTGTCTACATTTAACTCCTGATCTGGATGAAGCAGTAGGAGGCCTGATTCTACGTCACTTCAGAATCCTCCTGAACAGGTCTTTTGTCTCAGGGATGGAGACTTCTAAACCAAGCCTTATTATTTAATGATAATGCACTTCTGAGGCACTTTCCTCCACATGCCTTTTTTAAGCAGATATTATAGTCCAGACACCAACAGTTTCAAGGGAAAGCAAAGAGCACATGTTCTGGGAGCTCGCCATTCCTTGAGGAGTCAGCTGGCTGGAGAGAGGCAGCAAGGGATGCCTCAGTACAGGTACCTTTGTACATAGTCAGTGCTTTGTTATGGAGATTCTCCAGGTCTCAAAGCCTTCAGCGGAGATGCTACAGCTAATGAAACCTCTTTAGCTTCCCCCCTTGCTGTAGGGAGTCCAGGGGGAGCTTGAGGGATTGATGGATGGACCCCTGGAGATGTGTTGGGATCAAGTCCATCTGTCCTTTCCAATTCAGTGTGCTCAGGGTTGTGCTAGGCTGGGTGAGGTATGCATATCTCATTATGCTCTGCAGCAGAGCCTCTGCTTCAGCAAACCTCCCTGTGGCCCTGTGCCCCCTGGAGCCAGCTGATTATTTTTGTCTCAGGCTGGAGGCCTGGGATGCTTCTGAGTATCATGACATTTATGTAGCATTTCTCCTACGCTCCCTCCCTTTCAGTCCCCAACACTGCAGTCCCAGAGAGACAATCCAGATGGAACTGCCCAGCCGCCCTCTGATCAAGCAAGGGAGGTTTGTAATTAGGACTTGATGGCTATTATCCCATGACAGCTGAGTGCGGTATCCAGGCAGCCCGGAGGCCACAAAAGGAATGTGAGGGTTTCAAGGAAAGAGGGAAGATGCAAGCACTTTTCAGCCATGCCATATTGCACTAGCCTGGGTGACAACATCCCACCTGCCAGCTTCAAGTCCAAGGGCAGTGTCAGTGCAAAAGGGCAAGAGCGATGGAGGAAGGGGAGGATGAGGGGCAGTGACTACAAGGGTGTGGGGTGGGGGAATAGGGAAGAGACCTCCACGACCAGCCCAGCAATTCTTCCCCAGGCACATCCAGCTCTGTCTGCTGAGGCAGCCAAGCCAGTCTGCCGGAACAAGTGGGTGCAGGGTTCAATTTCAGAGTCTGTCCCCACGACGGGGCCAATGGGACCGCAGTGGCGCCATCCAGGCTTCACATCCCGCAGTTCAGATTCCGCTGGGTGACACATGGCTCTGGAGCGCAACCACAGGAGACTGAGCAGCCCAAGGGAGGAGCAGGTGTCATCACCCCGCCAGCCCTCTCCGTTTTCTGCATACACAGCCAGGCTTCCCAAAACAGAGCCCTCCTGCTTCAGAAAGAGACAGCGCTTGTATCTGGGGGTCTTTCCAAATACCTGTTTTATTGCCAGACCTTCACGGAGGTCAAAGAGGAACATGATCTCTCACTCCCAGGCTCCTTTCTCGCTTGCTCTGCCTGCTTTTGCCAGGGCTGTGGCACCTCCGCCTCTCTCTTCTGCTCCAGTAATTCGCAGCCTGCTGCCACACAGACAGAGAGAATGGCAGGAGCAACAGACGGCTGGCTGGGTCACAGACCAGCAAGCAGGTCTGCAAGTACAGAGTACAGGCAGATTGCACCAAACACAAATCAAACCCTGGGAATTTGGGATCTAGTGTGTCAAGATGGGAAAAATCAGGTTGCCTTTCACAGAAAGCCAGAATTCGCAATGTCCTGAGACGCTCCAGCCTTGGCATTCTAGACTTTGCTGCTTCAAAGCACATCAGACTTCAGAAGCAAGCACTAAATCTGTTAGACAAGCAGTAAGAAAAAGTAAAACCCAATCCAGGCCATCTCACAGACAGCCTTTACCAGTCAAGGACTATGTATTTGTCCTGGAAGGCAACAGGAAATTAACAGGGCCCAGCAAGGGATGTGAACAAACAGTAAGTAAACCCCAGAAACCAGGATGTTTGATCAGTAGCCATCTCCCATCACATCTCCCCTGCTTTAGCTGCATACACTCAGTGACTTCCTGGTCAGTACATATATTCCACTTTTTTCCGTGCAGTTTGCATTGTTGCTGGCTTGAATGTGTTAGGACATGCTATTTACCTCTAGCTGGAGACCTTTGTGCAGCTTCCCCTCCTGGCCCCACAGATGAAACATGGATGGACTCTTGCCCTCAGAGGAGAACAAGCCAGATTCAGAAGGGGTAAGGGAGAGGAAAGAATTGATCTAGGAGGTTTAATGCCCCAGAGCATTTAAGTTGGCCCTTCTGCACAGACCCTCTGCCAAGGCTGGAGGAAGTGAGTCACTGCTGAGGCTGGAAGGGGGCTCCGGAGTTTGTAGTCACCCCCTGGAAAGGCCTGGAGCAGCGGACAGGCTCTGCCCAGGGATCAGCCAGCATTTGATTCCTGTTTGTGTCCCAAATGAATCATTCCCAACAGCTGTCGCTGTGCCTGACTGTGCTCCTCATGTGCTTTCTATTAACAGAGAAAACAAGCCAGGCTGCTCCTGAGCATGGGGAGTTTGCCTTGTGGCAGTGGGGGGAGCAGAGGGGAGAACCTAGGAGATCTGAATCTGTTTTAACCCTGTACACAAGGTGCTGGTTTCTGTGATAGGTGTAGACATCACTCACAGGCTCAGTGGGGCATCCTTGACCCCACTTCCGCCCAACTTTCTTCTCCACTCAGCTTCCTAAATGCAACTTCTGTGGATGTTCTGCAGTCAAACTGACTCCCACATACATGCCACTATTCCTCAAAAGCTAAAACCCTATGCCAGGCAGAGACAGCTTTTTAAGAGTATGAGTCTATCATTCTATCATTTCAAGAGACCACAGAAGGCACAACTGAGAGAAACCTTCCCATTCACAAACTGTAGGAACAGGCATTACCAACAGCACCATGCAGCCAGGAGGGAACTGCAGCACAAGAGTCAGAGCAGGTAATAAGGACCTTCAACAGCATGAAAAGAACCTGAAAAAAAATCCTAAGCAAAATGGATGGAAAGTCACAGCCTCCCTGTGTGACTTACAGTCCTTCTGCTAAGCAGAGGTGAGGGTGACCAAATGGGCTCTGAGGAACTAATAGCTCTTCAAGCTCACTGGTGTACGCAGAGGAAAGGAGCTATAGACATGCAAAAATGTTGCTATTAATTGAAAGAGCACAAAAGGAACAACAGCCAAGGCTTCACTCCCCTCCTGCTTGGGTCACTCCCCTATGGGAAAAATGCTAGGGTTGTGCTTTCCACCTCAGCCAAAAATAATCAGCAAGCTGCAGGGGGTAGAGGGCCTGGGGAGGGAGAGAAAATTTCTCTTCTCAGGCTGCCAGAGCAGAGAGGCTGCAGCACATAATGAGAAATGCGTTCCTCCCCTCCTCATTCCTTCCTCCTGCAGCCACCTCTTCACAGAAAAAGCATATGAGCCTGCTCCAGAAGACATAGGACTGTGAACCCCAAGCCAGTGGTTCTCTACTTTCCTTTGAGACAAAGAGCCTGCAAGCTAAAATAGGATGTTTGTGCATTAATCCCACTGCTGCTCTCAGATGGCCTCCAGCCCCATCAAGTATAGCTTGGGGGAAATGGAAAATACAAAGTTATGCTGAGCAGACAAAAGAAGCGTAATGCTACAGAAAAAGGCTGGGCACCCATCCCCTTCCAATGCCTGAACAGCAATACTGGCTCTCCAGCTACTGTAGAAGCCAGCCCAATTACTGCACTCCTGGTGCACAAAACCACTCCACAGGCTGTCAGTACACTCACCTAATAGACCTGAAGTGATAATTCAACAGAAGCAAAGCATTTGTGGGACTGAAATCCCATTTCTCAGAGAAACAAGGCACTTGAGGGACTGAACAGTGCTGACTTCTGCTGATTTTAAAGCAAAATCTTCCAAAAGTGTAATTTAGCCACCTGAAAAATCACTCCTTGTCTCACCTCTGCTCCTTCATCCACATCCAGGGTTGCACACTGTACTACTATGCATACAGGGGCATTCTGCCCTGCAGCTCTGAAACACCTTCCCAAAATCTCTTATCCCTTTTCCCACCTTTCCATCAGTTATCTCCTCCTTGCCAGTGTCACTATAGAGCTGGCTAGTGAACTACATGAATAATGTTTTTTTGAGAGATGCTTTATATATAAGACTCAGACAATATTCAGCTTCTTTTGATTAAAACCCTCCACATTTCCTGCCACTGAGAAAAGGAACCCTATTCAGTTACATCTTGTAGTAAAATCCTGGTTCTTTATGAGATGATGTGTCTTTACAATGACTTCATCTCTATGCTCTACCATGCACTGCATACAAGATCCTTCCCTGACTCAGATTCTTCACCTACTCATAGGGGATAATATTTTCTACCCTCAGTAAAAAAAAAAAAAGAGCAATGCTTTCACACTTAAAATCACCGAGTTTGCATATTGCCAAACACCCATCACCCTGTAAGCCCCTCTGCCACCTAGTGTCCCATACAAATTTAAAATAGACAACTATTTGCATTTACTTTATTTCACCCATATCCACTGAAACCAAACCAGGGTCTTAAACCAGTATTCTTCTGGAGCCCAGGCCACTCATTCCAATAGCAACCAAGTTAGACAAGGGTGCCAAACTGGCCTAGTAAAACATGTAATCCTCTCTCTTATCCACTAGCAACATACTATTCACAACAAGGTAAAAAGTAGCCTATCACTGAGCCAGCGCAAAACCCCACCACCTAAACCAGGGAGCACACTAAATCATTCCCCGATACTGTTTCAGTGTTTAAAGAACAAACCCAAAACAATAAAAATCCTAACAGACACACACCCCTGGACTAAATCATCAAAACAACACTATAGAGAACTGTGGGAAAAAGAATAAAGATAGTAAACTCATCACTAAACCCAACCCAGACCTCCATCACAGGATGTCAGGGCATGTACAGAGAACTCCTCAGTGTTAAAAGCTTTCTGCAGTGTCAGTAGGAAATCTCCTTTTGCATGACTGGCTAGTGTATGTGCAATGGACTGTCATCTGTGTTGTAGATACCCTTTGGACATACATAAAAGTTCATTCTCAATGTAGTCCCTGTACTTTCACTGCTAAATAAAAGACGTCTGTGTCAAAAGACAGCTGTTGTGTGCGGTGGTAAGCACATCCTCGCTTCCAGGTTTCATTTTCCAGAAGATGTCGCTGGGGCTGCTGCTATATCCTATAGATATATCCTATATCCTGCAGGCCTATATCCTGCAGAGATGGATTTGACCAGAGTACTACAATTTGCTCTTTCCAGCATCCTATTGCTGACCCTTATCTGTGACTGTTGTGTTTCAAATACCATGTTCGCTCCTCTGAGTCAGAAACTTGGCTGCTCTCCAGAGGATGTTCGGGGGGAAAATACAGGTCAGAATATCCCTCCACCTTCATCTCCCCAGCATCTTCGCCTCAGCCACTCCTTTTCCACGTCATTAGTGTCAGGGCTATAGGATGCCAGGAAGAGGAAGCCTTTAGTGGGAGTTCAGGGATAATTGACATGCCTTTCAGGCAGCAGCGGTGCCAGGAATCCAACTACTGTCCCCAGGGAGTGGCGGCAGAGGCAGCAAAAACCCTCCTCAGTGGCAGACGAGTTTTTCCATTTCCTCGGTTTCAAATCTTTCTTCTGTTCTCCCCAGTCTCTGCTGTGGCTCCAGCAGAGAATTCTAGGGGAGCCCAGCTGCCTCAGCAGGTATGGGCTCGTTAATGAGCAATTAGCTCCTAGCCTAATTGGGCAGCAGAATGGCTAATGAGCCCAGCCATGCTTCTCTGTGCCCTCATTATCCTGTGCTCAGCCAGTGGTAATACTCAACTTCTGTCCCATTTCCGTCATGCCACGATCAGAGACTGGCTGAAGGCTTAGATGTGCCAGTGCTCATAGCCTCTTAGTGCTCTGAAGTTGATGGTTTGTCTTATCTGTTTCCTCTAGCAGGCCTGGAAGAGCTGCTCTCACCTCTGCACTACACAACCAGATATCCCCCCCTCCCGTCTGAGCCCTACTCTTTCACTCAGCAGGTTTTTGATCACTCTTTTACATATTCATATATGTGAATATAAATACATACAGATACTTAAGTATTTGTGTACGTATACATATTCATATATACACATATACAAGGTTGAGACTTGTGAAAATGAACAGGGGTAGTGCTTACCAAGAAACTTAATTGGTTTAAATGTTTCCAGTATAATACAGAACATTAATATGTCTTATGCTAGTATGCACAAGGTCTAACCAACCCAGGCATTCAGAACCCAGGAAAAAATCTTTGCACCAAACCCCTTGCTGGGTTTTAGGTAATCCAAGTCACATTACTAACATGTGAAATATTTTGTGGCTCTACCTGCTGCAGCAGTGAACTGTGTTCCTTCTACAACTGATTATTCCAACTTCCTGCTGTTCCTGATAAGGCTTTTCCAGTGGCTGCTGATGGTTTTAAACATGTCTTCTTCTGCCTCCAGGGCATTTTCTTATACGAGATTATCTCAACATATCACACCTGCTTTTTAGTCGCTTCACTGCCTTCCTGTTAAGAACCAAAATGATTTTTTAACTGCTCTTTTGCCCTAGGAGGACTTGTCTGACCTTGTTTTACCCCACCTAGTGGTTCTGCTACTAGGTGCTCCATGAAATCAGCCAGCACAAGAGCTCCTGTCACCTCCAAATGTCTGTACATTATCAGACAAATCCATGTCTCCACTTTTTCACTGAGCATTTTTACTTTCATTGAACTGTACATTTCTGGAACCCACAGACTGAGAACCAAGACAAAGCTCTGCCCCTTCTCACACTTCATGCAAACATCTTACCATTGCTTTTATCCTTAAAGTCAGCTTTGCACCACTCATAAGAAGCTGAAGCAGTGAGCAAAACTGAGCCAGGAATGGCAGATAAACCTCATAGAAAACATGTGTGAACTGAATCACCAACAACCTATACCAGCATCTTTAAAAAGGCTAATTTAATGAATGGAACAAAGCTAAAACACAAGGCAGTTAGAGAAGCTTTTCATGTCTTTTCCCTAGCATGTGCTGAAATCCTTCCTTGCTATTGGAAAAAAAAAAAAAACAAAACCATGGTCATGTGCATGGGATTGATTTCCCACAAGTCCAAGCCTGCATAATACCAGGCATTCCACAGAGGCAGGCAGCAAACAGAATATTGTGTGCATTTCTGAGTCTTTCCTTTTACTGTGGGCTCCCCACAGCGTTTCCTCATATAAAGCTTTTGCACAGCCCTCTTTCTATCTCCTGACCCACCCACCTCCTCCTGCTAATATTTTATTTAATGCCTCCTGACCCTCACAAGTGAGCTTCTTCCCCAGTCACTGCTCATTAGACTCCATCTCTCTACAGAGCTTCTGTGCACACACATCTACACAGAACACAGATGTGCTTTGCAACTCGCAGCACGTATTCAGTGTCCATATAGATTGTCCAAAGAGAACACCTGAATAGGTGTATTTTACCCAAAAGTCCAGGTATCAGCAAGAAGAATTAATATTGCATTTCACTGAAAGCAGAAGATAACAAAAGATTGGCCAAGCTTGTATATTGATGTGGCAAAAGCAATATAAAGGAAGCCACCCAAGAGGAATTATTTCTCTTCTTCTCCCTCTGGTCTGTTTCAAAAGGCTGGTTACTGGCTCAGGGTTGCACCTTGTTGATCTCAAACTCATCTCTTAGCCTTTGATACTGTCAAGAAGTTCTCACAGATAAAAATGCAGGCTTTGAATTTCCTTTTCAGGGTGAATCCACAGTTGGTACTCTTTTTTGCATCTTCAGAACAAAAGTGGAGAAGATGAGGTGAAGCTGTGAATGAAGAATGGGGGGGGGGGGGGGGGGGGGGACGACTTGCCAGGAGCTAGACAGTGGCTGGGGGCTTGGAATAAAAGCTAAATGAAAGGGCATTTCTGTAAGCTAGAGAGATGGTACTGCAATCCACGGAAATGTCTCCAGAAAATAAGCAGTAAATCTTGTTCCCTGTATATAAGAAATCAATAGTGCTATTGCCCCAGGGACATTAGAAATAGCAGAAGGGACTTTCATACCGAAAAAGGTATTTACAATACAACAGATCTTAGACAAGTGAAGAGAAGGCTGTATTTCACCTAATTAATTCAGTCATTAAACAGAATTAACAGCAGCCATTTCTCATCCATTGCAGAAGAAGGTAAGAATAGTTTGGTCAACTGTATGTATCAGTACAGAAAAGGCAACTCAAAGGAGGCCCTTCTAAGGATGGCTTTATGTATGGGCATGTGAAGAAGTTATTTAAGTAGGCTCATTTCCAGGGAAATAGTTAAAATGCGACCAGCAGAAGCTATGTGTAGGAGCTGGTAGCAAGTCAGGAGTTGCTCAAAGAAGGATTTAAACTTCTGACCTTCCAGCTCTTAAAAGGCTGAGGTGTGTGTGGGGGGAAACAGTAGAGGTGGATGGGGAGTAAGGGAGGTCATAAATCTTTTCATTCCACCACAAGCATTCAGAGTGCCATGAATGAGTTGTTCCTCACCAGCAATGCTGCAGAAGATGAGGAGCAGAGCAGGTGGACTGCAGGATGGACTCTGGGGGGTCCCCACAGTGCAGTTCTTCACAGGGAACCACAAATGAGTGATTTGTTCAGTGTGGCTCCAGCCAAATCACCTTTTGCCAGTAGTTAAGAGGAAAAACCTTCAAGCTCTAGCATTCCTGCATGGGGAAGAGAGAGATGTGCTCCTTGGTTCATGACAGAATGGCCTGCTCTCATTTATCTCCTCACCAAAGACTGTATTAAAAATAAAAGCTGAAAATCCATGGCTGGATGCCACGCACATGTTGGGCAGAGGCCAAGGGTCTTGCTCTTTCTCACTTTACATAGGCCTCTAGCATAGAAGATGCTAAATATCAAAGGGCATAGCTTAAACTGTCCCACATACTTGGCAGGGTTGGTGGGGAGAGAGTTAACACCTGGCTGTGAGGACAACATGAAAGCCAAAGAAAGCTCTTTCTTAGCAACATGCTGGTTTATTCTAAGTTAATTTGTGGAGTAATGGGGTGGTTTACTTTTGGCTACTCCTGACTGAATTCCACCTGGCTGGAATTCAGCCAGTCATGACAGACTACACCAACACATACACCAGCTCTTGACACTAGACTAGATGCCCCAGGTCTAGGGACATCTTTGCAGAAAGACCCTGCACATGGACATGACAAGGCACACTCTTCATTGCTGTCTTGGAGCAAAACCTGATGGAAAGAACAAAGCTAAACACTTCTTACTGAGCAACGAAGACTTAACACTTCCGACACTTGATAACCAGATTACATCTGTAAGTATTTTCAACACCCAAACTCCCCTACACTCATGCACTATGCAAGAGGACATACTACTTGCTGATCAGGTTGGAAAATTGGCCTTTGCAGCTATAAAATAAGAACCTAGGCTTCAGACCAGCCTAGAGGCTCCACTGGGCTTGGCTTCTTTGGCTGCAGCTTTGTTGGACAACATTCAGTATCGGCCTCGAACTTGTAACATGTTTTTCCCTGCCTGTGCCCTGGTCTTCAGTAAAGGTAGCAAGAAGGCTGCAGTAGCATTTCCACACTCGGAGGACAAAGCCTGCTTTCCTTGGAAAACCCAAGATCAGACAACTTGATAAACACAGTCTTCTATCCTAATAAGCTGAGAGACAGCACAAAGGAACATGTGACAAAGACTAAAGGCATTTTAATGTTTGGGATCAACCTTTAGACCAGCCCCTGTTGACATTTCACTGGCAGATTTGCATGCAGAAGGACTGTTGTACACACATGCAGAAACTCATCATGTGTGTGTATACACACACACACACACGCATATGTGCTACACATTTATATATGAACACAGGCCACTGAAAGAGGCACGAGCCAGGCATCTGCTGCTAGTTCCTTCTGCCCCTCTCAGGGACTTCTAGCAATGCACTTAGTTGCTCTGTGCTTCTGTTCCCTCACAATTTGTTTTCTGCAGCATTGACAATATGCTGCTGGGATGCTTAATAAAGGAAAGACACTACTCCTGCCCCCAAAGGGCTTGCCTAATACCAGTAATTAGATAATGTGTAACACAGCCAAGTACTACCTTAACTAATTTACTTGAAATAATTCTTAAGTTATTGTCAGCTAGCCACAATCTCTTAATAACCTTTAAATAAAAAAGTTACACAAAGTATTATTGCATATTTCATGTACAGACAAACAGGTATCATCCGTAGCCAGGAAAGAGCTACTACTGGCAGGCTGAGCCGACACCAAAACCTGGCCTGACTGCTGAGCACAGACAGGAGGCAGCAGAGATTCCAGTTTGTGATTTGAAATGAAACCTTCAGAAAGCCAAACTCCCTGTAAGACTTCTTGAGCTACAACTCCTCTTGATACGTCAGTGCCATGTGCAGAGAAGAGAGGACTAGTCAATAAGGTCAGAATCATTTTATGTAGGGCATCCTCTACCAATACAACAGAGACCAGTCTTTACTAGACCAATACTGTTTGACAGTAGCCATTGATCACCACAGTACATCTGCTTGATAAATGACATCTATGTACAGCAGTAACTGACAGGCACTCTGGCATGCCCTCCAGACAAATGTTAGCTCTCAAGAGGCTCCAACAATCAAACCAAGAAAGCCAAGAAGTCTAGAAGAAAACCCCTTGTGCCATCACCCAGCTGCTGAATGGTGTGGAAGAAGAGGCTATTGTTAGCTGAGGTTGTTATATTAAACATTATTGCATGACTTGTGTATTTTTCAAGTTCAAGAATGAGCCCACAGTTGGGGCCATCTAAAAGAAACAAATATTCTCAGGACAGCTGCTTTGTGTTTATATCCCTGTCTCCATACAAGGGCATCAAAAGCATGACTTATAGGGAGGGACACCAAGGCACCAGGAGGCCATGCAAGTCATACAGGGGCCACACAGTCAGGCAAGAGTCCAGACAAGAATTCCTAGAATGCATTCCACCAGGATATAAATGTACACATACACAGACATACAGAGCAACTCACTTAAAAGGTGTCTCCCAGTCCCTAACACAGAACAAGCAAAGCAAAAAGGAATTGTGACCACTCTGCAGTGCCAGATAAAGCCAAAAGGTGCACGGTGCACAGCCATGTGAGGGCAAAAGAGGAAGCAGCTGGGAAGTTTTAGTAATGGAAAGGTGGTTTTGCAAAACAAATGAAACCTAAGGAAAGCCACAGACTTGCAGCGCTGTGAGGGCACAGGAGGTCCCGGATCTCACAGGCCTCTTCTCCCCTGCTTTGAGAAAGCCCATGCTTCCATGCTTGTGGAAGTCTTGCTTTCTGGCCATGACTTCGGTACAGGAGTTACTGTGAGTTCCTGAAGTTTTCCAGGAAAGAGATGCTCAAGCGCTAGGGTTGAATTCTTTTTCCCGAGCATCTGCTGCCATCAAGTGGCAAAACGCTGCAATAGCACTCAGAGCCTCCCAGAGCACCCTTGGCGGACGGACAGCCTGGGCCCTGGTGGCACCTGCAGCCTGGCAGAGCCACCGGCGAGCCCCATGTCCAGAGCAGGCAGTTCCGGGAAGGAGGGAGTGGGCTGTCTCACAGTTATCTGGATAGGGAAAATCCCGGATGAATCACAGACAGAAATCAACTGCTGGAGACTATCAAATCACAGTAAGTGCTGAAGTAGGAACAATACTTTAGTTCAAGCCCATTTGCCTCACATACTTCCTTCAGATGCTGTCTCCTTTAATGCCACTGACCTTCTTATTCCACCCCACACTGGAAGGTGGAAGAAGGAACTTCCGTGCCCCAGGGCCAGCACTCCAGTAGCCGGAAGGCACTGTAAAGGCAGCTTTGCCAAGTCCCTGCAGTCCAGCTGGGCACAGGAATGCACGCCAGGGACACCAGCCAACTGTTCATGTTTTCTTATTTGCAATCTTGTAAATAAAAATCAGTCAGACTAGAGCCCTGAGGTCCCAGCCAGAAACAACCCAGTCCCCCATCATCTGAGAATGTCTGCTCTACATGACTCACAGCTCAGTCTGGCACATGCAAAAATACACAGGGCACTGCAGTTTGCAGAACACCGCATGGCAGTATGGTAGATGGATAAAAAAAGAAGCAGCCACATACCTAGACGCTCTGAGGACAGAGCTGAGATGCCTGAAAGTTAGTAACCCTCAGCCAACAAATGCCAGCCATCTGCTGCAGAAAGAGACCTTGTTCATTGCAAAAGCTTAGATATAACAATTAATGAAATCTTCACTTTCCCAATGTTGCAGCAAAGGCTCAGCTCATCATCTGTAGTGTCCCAGCACCCCAGAGCAAACACATGACTATGCAAATGGACCCACACTGTGCAAACAAGCTCCTTTTTCTTACAGGGATTACACATATAGGTAGAGTACTGTAAGCACTGCTCTCAAACTACTCAAATCCAACAACATTTCTTCTACTTCATGGTGATGTAACCAGCTGCTCATGATGAAGCACTTCAGAATAGATGCTTATGCTCCAATCTGTAACAAGTTTGGAACACTGGAGAAGAGCAATGGAGACTGAAGCATTATCTTACTTACTGCCCCCTCCAAAACACCAGCTCCAGAGCATTAGGGGACAGATCCACACCACGTAACTACAGGACCTAACCGGCAGAATAGAACGCGTAAGTAACCCCAAGAACCTAGGTTCAAATCACATCTGAAATCATGTGACTGTGTTTATTAATTCTATAACCATTAGGACTGAAGGGTCTCAAAACCCTTTACTAAGTTCCATCTATACTGCGCAAATACAAGTAGCAGAAATCAATCTGTTGAAAGCTTTTTTGAAAGAACAAAACCAGAATTTAGAGCAAGTCTGTATCTTTACCTCTGTTTTATACACAGGGAAACGAAGGAACACCACACCAGCACTGGGATCTGTGGGAGAACCACACAGCACACACATCATGGCAAAACCATCAGCCTAGGCCCTGTGGGACAGATGGATCTTTCAATAGGCCATTAAGTAATTTGTCAAGAATGCCAAAATGCTGCCTGAGAGACATAAAAGCCTGGGGTTGCAGGGAGGATTACAGCAACTGTGATCCACTGGCAAAGTAAGCTGAATTGCCATCAACACCTGCCTATGCCTATTAGCCTCTTGCTGTCAGGAACACAACAGTGAGGCTACCACAAACTGAAGTCCAAGGCAAAAGAAAATTAAATCCCATGCATGTAAGGCACCACTCAGAGGTAGTGCTGGCAGAATTCACTCTTTGATGTGGAATACAGAATATATGAAGTTAGGTTTTGCGCTCTGGCACCTCTTCACCTGCTTTCCCTTTTAGCCAGACAGAGTGGGTACGTAAGATAATTTCAGCCTGACTTCGGCTATCTGAAAGCAGATGCTACTTCAGTGAAGTGACACAGAAAATCTTTCCCTCTATCTTCATCGGGGTCACTGCACGGAACCTTCACAGCACAGGTCTTGTGTCCCACCACTAAAACATCTTAACTCTTTCCATTCTTTGCACTCAAGAGCCCTCCCCTTACACAATTTCCTTCTCCATTATGTTCCCTATTTCTCATTCCATCTGAGACACCTGCTTAAAAAACAAATGTGCTCCTATCACCCCAGAACAATACATTTCAAATAAGCATATAAAAGACCTTTTATTGACACGAATAAATTGATTGGGACCATTACTCTGTAGCTGCTTCCCACAGAAAAAGCCTCTTAAAAGCAGCCTGAGGCAGGGAAGCAACATTTACATTTAGATGAAGGCATTTCTGTCACAGCACATCCCAACAGTTTCTGGCCCCTGGTATTGTCTCCAGAAGAAATTAGTGAAGTCAAGGAGCTTTGCTTTAAGTAACACAGAGGAAAAGGGAAAAAATATTTCTGAAGTCATCCTGCAAGCATGTTGTCGTCTGGAAGCACACAATCTGTAGCAAAACAATGTCAACAGGTGAAAGGACAGCAGTACCACCACAGCAGGGAGAAACAGCAAAGGAAACCCATTTTTGTTTATGTCTGGAAGACTGTTTTCCCAGTACAAACCCTGTTAAAATGCCCTGCTTTGTGTGTACCAGTTGCAGAGGTTTCTATCACAGTTCCCTTACACACTGACAGTGGACTAGATTCAATGCTTCTGTGAAACACTGTATTATCACCACAAATTTACACCATGGAGGCTTTATGTCCAGCCTTTCCTCAGTTCATTATACTCTAAGTCTTCAAGATATCTGACAAATGGAAGTGCGTGGTACATTGCTTCAGTACTGACAGAATGGAAGTGCTTTGCAAAGGTACCTATTTTAACGTGGTGTTTTTTCCCCAGTGAGCACAGCTCTGACAAGGATTTTCACTTGGCATCTGCGTTCCCAACCCCTACAGAAATGTCAGTGGATGATAGCTGACCTGCAGTTTTTGCTGCTGTCATTGAAAAGGCTTGTCTGTGCTAGAAATTCATCCTGTTGCAGCACTACACAACAGTTACAAGAGTAAAACCAACAGATGCAAGTATAACCAATAAAATTATGTTTTACAGTCTTATCTCTTGCAAAAGAGTAAGTATCTTGCAATCAGTCAGCTGGGAAAGAAAAGTATTCTCACCTCCCTCATCAGTATCACCTACAGTAAAACTCAGCACAGATCAGGCTTTAATACAGCAATGTGATGGATGAAGGAGGCCAGAGAGGTAACAAACCTTCCAGACGCAGCACATTCTCTTGTTGAACCAGAAATGCACATCAATAAGAGCAAGAAACAAAAAAACCCCCTCATTAAGTTTCAAAGATGTGCCACAGACTGAGACAGGATCTAGCAAGGGGAATTATTTAAGTATTGCCATCTGAATGAATAAATATTTACAGCTCAGTGCCAATCTAGGGACTGGTCTCTGCTCAGATTCCAAGTCTAAGGTCAACTCAGAACAAGCTACACCTCCACAAATGCAGGCAGAGCTTCCCCATATGCTGAGGCAGCTGCAGAGAACTTCCTGGCTGCTCTCCCGACGGCCTGCCTTCACCTGGAGGTCCCTGTACATCAGCACAGAACGTGCACATGATGGAATGTTTAATTAACTGCTGGTTTATTACAAGCAGTGAGACACTTCACAGTGGCCCTGTGTCAACCCTTGAGTTCTACAAACCATTTCAGTTCTATATCACACAACACTTGGACATTTATCAAATCACGGCAGCAGCTGCAAACATACATCTGCTCACTCTGCAAAATCAGAATCATTGTACTGTTCTTGAGAAGTAACCGGGTGGCACCAGGAGCCAAGTAAAAAAATGCGCTGGCACAAGGGCACAATGGGATTTGTGCATGTACTGGAAGATAAACCTTCAAAATTCCCAAAGGTATAGCTCCAGAAACTGTTGAAACACTTAATACCCTCCAGCCTTACTTCCAACGTGTTTGTTGTCCTTCCCAGCACATCAGCTAGAATGGAAGTTTCTCCTTATCTCCCAGTATGTATCTTTAATGGCCATGTATCTACGCTATGCTAATAAAGTCCTGACTAGGATCCTCATTTACCTTCGTGCTTCCCCCCACTCAAAACAATAGCTAGAGGAACATCTGCAACACAAAAAAGACCTTGCTGGCAGATACACTGGACATCCTGCAGTTCTGCCCACTGGAAGATGTTGTGCTGGGTGGACCCTTTCACAGAACACCCGTAAGAGCACCCAGAGAATTCATGTATTTCAAAATGGACATTTTGACTATTAAATAATTCCCTTTGTTAATCCTCTCGCCTACTTCCAGTGAATTGCCACAGACACTCCCTGTGATAAACAAACCCCTCAATATTATGAAGTTCTTGGGGAAACTCAGCAGTGTGTTCCTCCACTCCTTTGCTTTTGCCCTACTTGTGCTTCTTGAAATACCACTACTGATAAGAGTTTTGCTACTGTATAAAAAGCATTAAGCTGTGGAGGAACAGCCTAGAGAAGCCAAAAGAATAAAGAACCATTGACATTTAGATGACAATGAAGCAATCCAAATTAAGAGGCAGGAAAACCCCCCACAAAGCTGTGGCTGAGGATTTTGAAGCATATATTCAACCATGTTATCAAACCAAGAATACTGGATTCCTTGTAATTGCCTAGACTTTGTCATTAGGGTCCATTCAAACAAGCTGGAAATTTCCATCTCGCAGATTTGACTAATAGTCTGTTCCAGCAAAACCAAGCCCCCAGGCAAACTGAAATACAACTCCACTGACATCATGCACAACTATTTTCCAAGGCCAGTGCATCAATTTATTCTGTAATTTCTCTCCCATACACATGTTCCCTGGTGCAGGAAACTCAGCCTCGCAGCTACAGAGCGACACAGGAGTGCTCATAAGTTAAGCAATGACTCTGCAGAGCACGCTTCTTTGTGGTGACATTGCCACAGGTAAGGACGTTGGACAAATATTTAAAGAGCTAACAAATAATGAAATGGTACTGCACCAGCGTGCACAAACTGGAAAGACACAAAAGTCATTCAGAGTAAAATAACGGGTAACAAGACTGATTGCTTGAGTCTGGGTCTTTCACTTTGACAACTGTACTTATGAGTCACCCTAAGTATGCCTTGGTTTAAGGGAAAGCACACCACTTCATTAATATTAATGACCACTAAATTATGCATGCTTACGGTGAAGCTGGATTTGATTTAGTGCCCTAAAATGTACATACTCAAAATATACATGTTCAAAACCTGAGAGATGTGAAAGCAATGGAATTATCATATCCTGCCCTGGATCTGATTTCTACTGGCTCAGTGTCCTCCAGTCACCAAGTGCAGGTTTTCATAGTGCCTTTCCCCTTTTCTGCAGGGCAATGCAAGAAGAACCTAACCCAGCCAGCCAGAAAGTGGATTTGAACAATGTGTATTGAGAAAACTCATGTCTCTCACTTGTGAGACCCAAGGAAGACACGCTAACGTTGTGTCAGGACCCTGCACTCATCACCATTCAATGTCACATGTGCCAGGTGCCGTTCCAGAATACAGCTCTGCAAAATGCCTGAGTTTATCCAGGTCAGCATGTGGGTTGTTTTGTTTTTTCTTTTTCCCAGATTCCTTCAATTGTTTTTCCTTTAGTGAGAAGCTGGGGATTAGGAAAAGGGCAGAGAAATACATATTATATATAGAAGCAGCTGAATTTGCAGAGCCACGTTACCCCTTCTTGATGAGCATCTGTAAAGAACACATTCAGCCTGGCTCAATCATCCACTTGGGATCTGTGGTTTGCATTATGTTGGTTTTATCTTTTGTTCCAGTTGGGTTTTGCAAAGTCAACACCATGAAAAAAGATCAGGCTTAATTACCTTGCATTAAAGAAGGAAACAAGCACCACAGCACTTTGCAAAGGATGACTCGGTACATGCACGGCACCCAAAAGGCTCTCCCTTCCAACATCAGACAGCGAGCCTGACACGCTCAGGGTGAGACTACCCTGGAATAAAACCGAATACAAACAGCAGCAAGGCTTTCTCAGGCTTACCTGGCACGTACAGCAACAAGGGAGGAAAAACACCAGGGACGGTCAGCACTGGGACACAGGGAAGAGCACCTCTTGGAGCAACATGGACGAACTGAGCACACAGAACGCGTCTTTTGGGTGCCTCAGGGGGGCAAAGGATACGTGACAGAAGCACAGAGGGGCACGGCTCCTCTGGGGACCAAGGGACACCCTCAGGAGCTGAGGGGAAGATGGCGCCTTTGGCACCAAGAGCTCTGGCAGGAGCGGCCGTAACCTGCAGTCTGCAGTGCCCTCCAGAGGCAACCAGGCTGTGCTGAGGGGAAAAGCTGTGCTCCAGAACTCCCTCCGGCCACCCTGCAGCCATACTGTTCCCTGGGGCAGCAGAGGAAAGCCCTTACCTGCCCGCCGCCATGCCTGAGGTACCCCCTCGGGCACCTTCTGGAACCTTCCGGGCCAGCCCTCACAGGAGGCGCGGCCCCGCCCTCCCGCCTCCCCTCACACAGCTGCCACTGCCAGGGAGCTGCTCCAGGCCTTATGTGTTTTTACATATATATATATATATATATATATATATATATATATATATATATGTTTTTATATATATATAGTTATATTTTATATATATATATGTTTTTTTATATATATATATTTATTTGTGTGTGTATAAATGGCTTAAAAATAGCCATTACTTAAAAAAACCACCACAAAACAACAAAGACTACACAAAACATATATTTCCTCAATTTTCTAGCTAAAACTCATCACTAAAGCCCTATCAAAAGCCAATAATTAATAAGAACACTCCCAAGTTATTAATGAGGTGGACTGTCTAGAACCAGAATGAAAAAGCAGTAGATTTTTCCTTCTTCCTCCAAGACTTTATGTGAAGATGCTGAAACAGTGCCTGCTGTTACGCTTGGGTCATCTTTCTAGCTGTACGTGAGGAAAGGATGAGGGTAAGCAGGAGAGCTGAAGTGCACCAGTACAGGACAGTCTGGGGTGCGCTGTTCTTGCTTTCTAATTGTCATAAGCAACCAGAAGCCAGAGTTTTACACGGGTTTAGGCACTGCAATGCACAGGAATGTCTCCAAGGAACAGAACGTCAACAACAAACAGTGGAAGAGCTACTTCTTCTCGTGTTCCAAGAACAGAAGATGACATTCCAGAGCCAAACACCCAGAGTCGTCTTCTCTCCTTGCACCTATAGGAATGTAGACTGTAAAAAACCAACCGTGGCATGGGAAGGATTGAAACCCCACAGCCCAAGTTCCTTTTTACAGCTGGTGTGACATGAAAGTCTGGTAACGTGCATGTAACAAAGCCATGCAATAGACGCATCTCCTGCCTTTACTCTTGCAATGGCGAGGCAGCATTAATACACCACCACTACTGCAACAGAGCTATTGTGCAATCAGTGCAGTGATAAAAACCCTCTTCGTCCTTGTCCGTGTAGAATTCACCATTTTACACTCATTCACCTCAGAAAGGGAGGGCAGCCTGAGCCCATCCAAGTTGTACATGAAGTACAGGGAATTAAAATTACCCAAATGTCAAATAACACAGCACATGGTCAAGCCAGCCTCAGAAAGGGCACTTTCAGCAGCTATTTCCAGTAGACAAGATCCGACCTTCCCCTTTTAAAATGCCACAGGGTATAAATAGAGCAGCCTCTTCAAACAGGCAGCTCCAAACTCCTGTGCAATTTGTCATGAATACTTGGCCCTCTGCTTCAAGCACACTCAAACAACAGGGCACTCTCTTCTCGCTGCACTCAGAGCACTAATTAGCCTGAACTGGAGTCAAAATACCTCATTACTACTGACAAATCACAGATTAAAGCAGAGCCAGATCAAGAATGCAGCCTTCCCCTCTCCTTCTGCTCCAAAGGTTTAGATACTCACCACCTCTCTCCGTGGCGCCCCATTGCCCTAAATGTTGGTGATGCAGCTATCACAAACTGCCAATACAGAACACTCAAACGGCTACACAAATACATTATAATCTCTGCCAGATGGAAGACAGGGAGCCACTACAAATGTACACAAACACGTAACTCCATGCAATTTGAAAGCAAATTTCAGCTTTTCGGCGGGCAGTGATGAGACAATGAATTATTGTGCATCTTCCTCTCTGCAATTATCCCGTTGGAAAACGCATCTCTTGCCAGCTCAGTATTGGTTGTTAGTGGCACAAAGTAACATCTCTTAGAAAACAACATGCTTAAAGAACTAGGCTCTGTGTGCGTGTATATAGCGTAGCGTATCTCATTTCAAGTCCTCAGGCCTCATTCCCCTTTGCATGTCTTCTCAGCACAAGCAAATGTAAAAGATGTTGAACTAGGGGAACTGTCCTCTCTAGTTTACAACTTCTCATCCTTCTACTCATCTCTGGCTGATGCAATGATAAAAGCTTATGCACACACTTCATCTTAGCTACTTGTTTGTGCGCAGGCAGATCACTGGCTACAATATATGACCACTGCACACAGAAAGGCCCTGAAGTCATGACAACCAGAACATCCTTACACATTCAGTCTTATCAATGTGACTGCTTTACTTGGGGGGAAAACTATGACAAAGTTATACAGTATAGCCCTAGAGCACAGATGTGCCCCAGGGAGGCAGAATATACTCTAACACTGGACATGATGTTGGTGTTTGGTGTACTGTCTATTAAAAATAAAGTGACCTCAATGTAGGTAAAAATAAAGCCAAGAAAGACAAGCCAGCGTTGTAACAGACAAGATGGCCATGCCGGCATCCCATATCATCCCAGAGGAAAATAACTCTTTGCCCACTTGACAACAATCACGAGACACATTTGGCTTGCAGGCAAACCCTGGCTGCTGTAGTGTAGCTTGGTTTTATTTATGTCCACAAATATTTCAAAAAAATTACAAAATACTCAAATGGAGAGAACACAGAAGTCACGATTTCTGGGTTTCTACTCTGTTTACACTGTGTTATCCCATCGCAAACTACTCATATATACATTAAGCTTCAAGATATATATAAATGTAGCAGTCAGAATGTACACTCTGCTTTAACGGTGCAGTGAAACAAGCTCAACCATGACGACATAGAACAAGAGAGACGTTTCAAAAACACTAAAGCAAAATGAAGAAAATCAACTTTCCAAACAGAGGGAACACAAGAAGAAGAGAGATTTCTTAAAGAAAAGCAAAAGGTCTGGGTTGTTTTAACAGGGCATCGAACACCGAGATGGCTTCAAACACCACTGCATGTAAAGTTGTAGTTAATCATCGGTCTGAAGTGGAAGCATTTCAGTGCTTATTTGCTGACTGAATGTGAACAAAGAAACCTCCTATAAATTATCAGGATGCTTTTCTGGGGAAAACACAAGTTAAAGATCAATGAATAGCTTTTGAACAGACTGCAAACTTCAGCTGAAAAAAACAACAGACAGAGGACCATGGAAGGCAATTAGCTTGGGGTTTTTTCCTTAAGAACAACTACGGCTAAAAATAACAGCAGAAGAGAAGGATCAGAAGAAATGGCTGAACTCCCCCAGGCTCTCAAATTACCCATGTTAAAACCAAGGAGGGGAGGTTTACCTGAAATGTGCCTAATTAGACCTTTAAAGGAAGCTGAGGCACTCTCTCTGCTGAGCAGACTGATCTTACCAACTACTCCACTGTGTGCAGAAGAAAACTGTTTCACCTGATCGCTGCAGACAGTAACGGAAGGCATTGACTGAAGACGTTACCATCCTCGATTCTAGACTGACCTCATGGTTTCCAACTCTCAGATACACTAGCTGTTCCTCCTAATGCCTTCACACACAGTTCAAACATAGCAGATGGATCTGATTTAACGCTACTGCAGTTCTTTAGCACTGAGAAATCTGGAATGAGGACAGAAAAAAAGGAAGATCAACATCAGCTGAAATTGTCCTCCCCTCTCTTCTACACACTCTTGCCTCAAGTGGACCAGGAATACCCTGATGCATGTTTTTAACGGGTAAATTGATGTTAGTAACTGTCCAGCAGCTATCTTTGGCCACTGACTCTGGTTTGAGATGCATGAGGCAGATAAAGCACTGTGCATGCCATGCCTTCCATAAGGAGGTATGATTAACTACAAGTTTATCAAGCATGGCTCAGTATAGTCTTATGACACAACCATCACACTGAACAGTCTACAACAGCAGAGAGAGAGCACTCATGACTTAAAAGAGAGAACGGGGGGAAATGGCCAGCAGATTCAGATGTCCATTGGTTGCATCACCCTCTGCTCTGGCAAAGAAAACCCATGGCAAAACAGGGAGATAAAAAAATGAATGTCTAGACAGTAAGCAGAGCTGTCTCCAGAATAATGCTCGCTGGCCTTCTGTGCATTCCTCTCCTCCCCTCCACATGGGAACTAGCCAACAGGAGCTACTCTGCACAGACCTGTTGCGTTGGGAGTCAGTAAATGTTACTGTCCACGGTTAATCCCAAAGCAGGAAGTTCCTGAGATACAGAACACTGGTGACAGTTAAAAAGTTTTTTGCTTACAAACCCAAAGCTAAAACAGTCCAAGAGAATTAGAGACTGCTCTTTGCAGAACAACTTTAAGAACACGAGTGGAGTTGCCTCGTCCTCTTTTCTTAAGAGCATATCAAACAGAAGAGGCCAGAAAGAGCACATCCTCCAAAAGGATGCACATGCATACAAAATTCTGGCTGTACTCATTTGAGCCATGGAACATATTTAAAAAGAGATTTTAGAACAGATTATTTCTTTCAATTTTTCCCTGCATTCTAAAACCAATGTAGTTAGATTAAGTTTCAAAAGGTAACAGGAAAGAAATGCATTATGGCCACACTGAAAATGAACCCTTGAAGGAGGCATCAAAAAGGGTAAGCGAGCTCCAAGGGACATCTGTACTGCTCAGAAACCCAACTCAACAGAAATCAGCTGCAGAACAGAGAGATGTAACACGAACAAAAAACCCCCAAACAACCAAACCAACCAAGAAACCAAGAACAGAAACAGTCATTTGCAACATTATCCCTGCAACTCTCTTTAATGCTTATTGTTGATAGCAAACCAAATTTCAAGCTTTGACCCATGTGAAATTATTGATTTCCCTTTAATTAAAGGGATAATTATATATATAATTTCTTTTTTTTTTTATTAAAAAATCAACTCTGTATTCTGTCAATACCAGGTAGGAATTCACAATTTGTGATGTTACTGAAAATCAAGATAAATGCTTCTGGAGTTTGCGTTTTGTTTCGTTTCTCCCCTCTACCCAAAAAAAGGTTATTTACAGACTTAAAAAGCCATGCTGCAGAACTGAGCTCTCTTGAAAATCATGAAGATTTCCTACAATGTATTAAAATAAAAGTAATTCTTTTATTATTATTATAGCACTTGGATTCAGAGCTTGTTATGTCACCTACTTGCAATCCTTGTTTTTATTAAAATAGCTATAGATGCATTGAGTGTCTCTTCACGCACAGTGACTTGTGTTGTGAACCTGATTCTAGCACCTACTCAAAACAAACTAGTAAGAAACAAAGTAAAACCCCCCAAAAAACCAAGATTGCAGGAAGTTCTCTGAATATTCCACACAGTCCTGTATTTTCAATAGGCTTCTGAATACGTTGTCATGCAGGGAGACCCACACCAGTCTTGAGAAATCTTCTCTACAAATGAAACACTATGGTGATTAGTCTCTACTTGTTGGGTGGTTGTTTCTGGTTTAAATATATAAAGAAATCTTTATAAGATATTCTTTGTTTCCTTTTGTAGCTCTTATTGTATGTAAAAATGTTCCACTCCTTCCCAAGGACTGGGGTTTCCACAGCCAGCATTACAAATAAATAATTTATTACAACTGTTTGTCGCCTTCTTTCTTCAGTCGACTGAAAAGAGAAAGAAAACTCATTTTAACAAAGCGAAGGAGGTGTCAGACACTTCAGACACAGCTTTCACTTCCTGCTCACCTCACCCGCGGCCCTGAAGGGAACAGAGGTTGCAAAAGGACTTGTGAGCTTTCAGCACAAAACGAGAGCCATTGTAACAGCAGTGATAAGGCTGGCTGCGGCGGGAGGAAGCGCTGACCTTTTGCTACTGCAGCACTCCTTACATGTGAGCAAGATCACTAGTGCCAGCTCATCAGGCTTCAGCTTTATCTGCAGCCGCAGAGATGACAGTCAGCTTCAGGCCGACTGCCTGCCCCCATGGCACAAGGCCAGCAGGCAATTTCAGACAGCAGAAGCAAGGGATGAAACATCAGAGTAAAGCAGCACAGGGCAGGTGTTTAATAGGCTGCTTCCTATGTATCCTTGCTACCCACAGACATGTGGAATGACCCTCGCTAGGTGCTAGTGGCTTTTTCTTCTTAGCTGCCACATTCTCAGTGGCCACTGCCAAACAGGAACTAGGATGGTGTCACATAAGGCAGGAGACAAGAAGAGAGCACGACTATCGACACCATACAGCATGCCGGGGAGAACAACTCATGATTCATCTAGGCATTCTCAGCTGGTAATGCAGCATCCGTATTATGCACACATTTCAACTTCCTAGTCCCCTTAGTAATTTCTTAAGTTGCACTGAATTCCTCCCCTCTTCTCATTCATAAAGCTTTACCCACCCTCCTCCACTGTTCTCAAGGAAGAGAGATGTGGAAGCAGCAATTGTAATAAGTATCACACTAAAAACTCCGATCAGACATAGTTCTGCAACTAATGGACTCAACTAATCCACATCCTGTGCCAGTAATTTGGACCCAGCTTCCCATCTGTTCCATCACCTACACCCAAATGAGGTCTTAGTACAGCTTCACCACCTTCCATGACTGCACCAGGACAGGAACTCAAAACACAGTAAGAAAGGCATTAATTCAGGGAGCAAAAACGTGCAATGTGGAGACAGACAAAGGAAGCTGTAGCACCCCTGTGTCTCCAAAAGCTTCCATTAGACCTCTCACCTGTAATAATCTTCCTGACTTGGTAGATGACCACCATGCATGTGAGGATGCCCATGCAACCACTGCTGCTCCATTGCCAGTCTTTGCAGCTCTGCTGACTGGGCATGCATGGCCTGCAGTTGGTGGGCTGCGGACATAGGAGGTGGAATGGCACCAGGCAGATCTCGTGGATAAGGAGTACCTAAGAGACAGTTGCCCACATTTAGACACTTGTTTGCTATGAAGCCTGCAGAGAGTTGTCTCATGAAGCTTTTTTGTTAGACAAACCAACCAGCCTTTGGCTGTAACCGAAGTTACAGCTTAACTCCACCAACTCCCCTCCCAAGCAATGTGAAGACCCAGAAGATGACAGTTCAGATCAAGAGCCAACCTTTGTAAAGAACCATACAATGCTCTCACCAAAGACTGGATGTCGGAGCATTTCATGCTCATGAGGTGGCTGCCCTAGCAATGGGTTGGGGATGGTCCCAGGTGGGTAGGGAAAACGTGCCAAATGGGGTCCAGCAGCTAAAGGATCCACCAGTGGGTGAACAGGTCCTGCTGAACCTTTAAAAGAAGGAAAGAAGGCAATCAAATCAACTGCTTTGGGAGATAAAAACCCGTTAGACTTGGCCTAACTGGCATATAATTACCAGAAGTTTAGCTCCACCCAATTGGAAACCCACTTTTCTACCTCCAAGTGACATTTGCTTACTGAAGAGTCTCAACTGTTAAAACAACAACCCAAGGCTTTCAATTGCTACAAGAAATCCACCAAGCAGTAACTAAGATGGTCAACATTTAGAAAACCTTACACTAAAACTCTTGTTTCTCCTTTACACACTCAAAAGTGAGGGATCACTGCTGATATTTAGTACAGAAACGCTTAGCATGCTCTGACTTTGCCAGTACTGCCTGATAGGCCATAAAGCTGGCCAAAACCTGTTTGCACACCCAGCTCATGTGAAACCTCTGCATGTGAAGCTGTTGGTGGGTTGCAGAGGAACCACAAAAGAAAGGAACCCAAGACAGGTAACACAATTCTTCCTCATCTGCTGCCTGGTCCAGAACAGAAATGTGTGACCATTTCACACCCTGCTCATCCCCACTCCAAGGAGACATACCGGTTATGCACCTTAAGGCCTTACTCACCCGCAGAGTTACTCTGGAGCAAGAACTACTTGGAAACACTCAGGAGACCCTAACTCAGTTTTAACCCGGCATCCAAGATTAAAACCCAATTACTTTCCAAATACACATAAGAAGGACTTCATAATGAATTGACTTGGCTTTGCCTGCACCAGTCTCTTACTAGACTGGGAGCGAGAATGTACTAGCCGTATTTTTGTCTAGACCAAGTACCTAGACTTACCTGCACAGAGGTGATGACTTACCTGACATCAGTATCCTTGTATAGACACCATCTATGACACATTTCTCCCGCTATCAATGGGATATGCAAACCTGCCTCAAACTGAACCAGTCTGCAATCAGCCTCAGCCAATGTCCACAGCTGACAGCTTTAAGAATGCTGATACTCAGCCCCATCATCTACCCATAACCCTCAGCCCCTCACCAACCTCACAAGACCCTGCTGATTTCCTCGCTATACAATTTGGCATCTGTAACAGCACTCGAATTCCTTCCAAATTCCAAGCAGCAGATATTCCAGCTACCCTTAATGCATAGTGCTCCAAGGCGAAGTGTGCTGTATTTGCTTGCACGAACACTACATTTGTAACCAGCTGCACCAGAAGCTGCACTTTAAGTATGCGGACCTCTTTTTTCCCCTTCCTTGGCAGCTACTGCAGCTGGTGCCTTGCTCGCTGTGTCCTCTGCAGTCTGTCACCAGAAAAATCCTGCTTAGTGCCTCATCTTCCAGACTTCCAGAGGCAGAACCACGTAATTTGCTTTAGAAATGAGCAAGGCATCAACTCCTTTTTGAGACTATTAAATATGTGGGGAAGAAGAATTCAACACAGAATACACTGCAGCTAAACCATAAATTTAGATAGTTCTTATGAGAACTGTGACAGAGAATTTCAGCTCAACTAAAGCCAGATGGCTGGCATGTCAAATGGCTCAAGAGATGAAGTCCCTCTCTCCTAGTTATTTTTTCAGCTCCTCTATGGAAACACCAGCTTCAGCTCCTTTCCAGCTAGAACTCCTAACAGGCATTAGCATTAGCAGTGTTACTAATTCCAGCACGGTGATGATCACTGCAGTGTTATCATCATTTACTTTATCACTGTCACTGGTTCACCTTCCAAAAATAATCTGTGTTTCAGTTATCAAAACCTTATACAGTACAGAAGTCGCGTTGTATACACTAAAACAGGGATTTGCTGCTTGAATTCGAGTCACGGTCTGCCTGTTTCAGACAGACCACTGCTTACAGCTCATGAGAGAGGTTTCCCAGTTACCTGCGCAGCCCAGTTCCCTGGGCTCACCTTGATGTAAGGGATCCTGCTGATGTAGATGTAAATGCGAGTGTATGTGTGAGTGTTGGTGATGGTGAGGTGTGACGTTGAACATCTGGAGCCGGGCCAGGGGGTCGTTTGTCAGCGATGCCATCCTCTCCGCGTGTATCCTCTCTGCTGCCAGTCTGTCGGGGTAGCTCATTTCAGGCCGTAACTGCGGGCCTGCCAGTGCAAGTCTCTCTCTTTCAAGGGGGTTCAAACCCGGATGGAAGGAAGCAAATGGGTGAGGTCCTGCTGTTGGTGGGATAGTCAGTGCGCCGTGCCTGGCAAAATGCTCCATGGGGTTAGTAGCTGGGTGCAATGCATCTAGCTCTGGGGGCTTCACCTCAAAGCCAGGTTTCATCCTCTCTCTCAACTCCCTTTCCCGGATTTCTCGCTCCCGGATTTCCCGCTCTCGCAGCTCTCGCTCCCGAATGGTGGGATCCACGTTGTAGAGGCCAGGCATATGGTAGGCCAGAAGTGGATCAGTGGGGTTCAGGGGGACAAAGAAGGGATGGTTGCGGTTTGTTGGTGACATGACGTGAGGACGGGCATATTCACTTAGTGTTCGTAAAGCAGGTGTATCCGGACCAATGTAAGGTGGTACAGCAGCTATGGTTGTCGGTGGAGGTTCAAATGAAGGTCTCATGTGTGCTGGCCCGCTGAGCTGAGACTCTCCAAGTCGGCCTTCATGGGAGGAGCTGGATACCTTCTGCTGCACAGAAAGGGGGAGAACAATTTTAGTTCATCACAACTGGCTTAGAACCAGAGCAGGCACAAACTGCCCTTCTGCTTCAAACTCTGAAGAGGACGCTCCGTGACTCCTGCAGTTGTGTGATCCACTGTCATCTGGGGAAGAACTGGATTCTGTCTAGCCTGTAGGCCAGGACATAACTACTTTGTAGTGGCAGCAGTGTGTTCTGCCTCTCCTCTCCACACTCATTTGTAACCCAAAACAGACTAAACCCAAAGAAACTCATCTCCACAATATGCAACACAACAAAGTCCACTCCTTTCACATCAGGACTTTGCATCCTGCTCTCCCCTCCTGTACAAGGGCAGCAGAGCACTTCAGGGGAGGGCAATAAGCACATCTTACCCACGCCAATTGCCAAAGGACCCCTATCCCCAGAATAAAGTCCCTATACCTGACACATCCTTAATGGACAGATGCTATATCCCGATTTTTATAATCTTACAGAAATACGCAGCTATGATTCGTATCTCTGAACTGCACGATGGAATGGACTTTAACACCTTCTTTTCCAGCATCAAGAATGTATTACCAACCTACCAGTTGTGTGGGCCCAGAAGTAATCATTCCTTTCCAACAGGCCACAGAATGATGGATTAGTTTTATTGGCTCTTTATGCCAAGACCAGAGTTTGGGTCTCCCCATAAAAAAAGCTAATGAAGTTTGCTTCCAATTTAAAACCCCTTCAGATCTGCTTTTTCCAGCAGACAGCACTCGGGAGCCTGCACAGCAGTACAAGGCACACAATGGCATCCACTATGCCTGCACAGGGTGCTTTTCTACTGCAAGCAAACGTGAGTACTTGGGCTAGTTATCCCCAGCAGCACTGCCTTCCTGCACATCAGAAACACACCGCGAGCAGAAGCTCTCCAGTTCCTTTAAAGAGAAGGAAGTCACAGGCAGGGCAGGAGGTGCTCGTAGCAGGTTGCCTTTCACCTAAGACACAAGGCTCCCACATTCACAAATACCTGCTTGCACGTGCATTAAAGTGCTTCTGGGGATGTGCATTCTGTAGTCACCATCCAGGTCAGATCCCACCAACTCCCTTAAAGAGCTACAGATCAACCTACCGCAGCTCTTTCCGCTTCTCTTTCCCGCTCCCGCTCCCTCTCTCTTTCCTTCTCTTTCTCTTTTTCTCTTTCCCTCTCTTCTCTGGCTTTCTGCTCCGCTTCCCTTTTGGCCTTTTCAATGGCCTCTTCTCTCTTCTTGGCCAGTTTTGATCCTGCCAGTGGCATGAAGTACAAGTCTGCTCTTGAACATGAATTGTAGCCACGGTCCAGGTGCTTATAGAACCTGAAAGAAACAAAAGAGAAAGAGCTTAGCCTCAGGAAAGATGCAAGAGTTTCATCATGTCAATGAAACCAAAACCAGAGTATCACTTATACAAGTGATACAAGCAAGACACTTCTACAACAGTACTACCAGCTCCCCTGAAAGCCATGAGAAAATGCATTGTACCATAATACTCCACAGACAACACAGCGTAAAACCCTTCTCACACATACAAGCTGTAATGCCCTGTCTGAAACTGCACCTCTCCAGAAAAGCAAGAGCAAGATAACACTAGGAAGAGAGGCTGACAAGATGTGCATGGAAAATACACCCAGGTCCTACATCCTGCTTCCAAACCAAACGAGAGCTCATTAAGGAAGCATTGAAGACAACCTCCGTACCTGGCTGACTGACTAGCATGACTTGGTGTATCCACCACAGTAGGTTCTGGTGATGGACTCCTGGGTGGAGGGGGAGGGCTTTCTGGTTCCTCAGCTTCATCTGGGACTTCTTCTTTGATTTGAATAGGTGGCAGTGTGCAGGCTGTCACCACGGGCACGTTTCCACTAGATGCGGCCGATGTGGAGATGGAAGTCTGAAGTGGGATGCCAGGCACAGTGGGTGGCGTGGAAGTGGAGGGGCAAGAAGGAGGGGTGATGGAAGGTGGGCCTCCGGGGACAAATGGATGCTGAGAAAAGGGGGGCTGGGAGGATACCTGATGGAGTCCAGATGGGGGGTGGTTAGCAGGGGGAGGAAGGCTCTGACTCTGCGTCAGCACAGGAGGCTGGGCTTGTGAAGACTGCAGTGGCTGGCTCTGAGGCATCAGCTGCAAAGGAGGAGGGTGCGCAGATGGAGGATGATGAGTTGAGAGGGAGCTCAGAGGTTTCAAAGCAGGTGGGGGAGGCAAGTTGGAGTTCATTGAGAATGGAGAAGGACCGGAGAGATGAGGAGGATGCTTGTGGGATGGAGCAGTGGGGAGCTGAGGGATTGGGGTGGTAGGGGGAGGTTTGATATGAGGCATGGCCATGGGTGCAGGCGGCAAGGGCTGCTCCCGCGGAGGCTGAGCCTGCTGCAGCGAGGTTGCAGTTGGCAGGACAGGCTGCGTTACCTGGAGAGTGGAGTGAGAATGAGACGGTGCTTGTGTCTGAAGGGGAACCTGAGACTGAGATGACTGAGTAGGGAGGGAGAACGGCTGGGAAGGGACGGGATGAGGCAGGAGGGGCTGGGCCTGCAGGCTGTGCGGGGCAGGCTGGGCCTGGCTGTGGAGCGGAGGCTGCGAGTGGGGCTGTGAGGAGGAGGCAGGGGCTGGCTGGCTCTGCGGCACGCTCAGAGGCTGCAGTGGAGGGTGAGGCGATGGCAGCCTCGGCGGGTGCAAGGCAGGGGCCTGCTGTATGTGAGAGTGAGGTGGTGGTGGTGGAGCAGGGGCCTGGGGCTGGCTGGGGGGCTGGGATGCTGATGGTGAGACCTGTGGTGGAGCCGAAGTAGCGCTTGATGCTGCTGGCAGCGATGCTGGTAACTGGGCTGAGATAGGCGGTGTGGGAGGAGGAGCCTGGCCAGAACCGCTCTGTGCCTGAAGCACTTGGGGCTGTGCCTGCAGCACTTGCTGTTGAGCAGATGAATCCGAGTCGCTCTCATTGTCTTGAGGGCTTGGGATGCTGGGTGACGTGCTCCGGTTATCCTGGTCGATGTCCTTGGGATCGCTGCTCCCTTCGTCATTGACGCTGCGGCTGTCAGAGCTCTCGCCTTCGCCCTCTCCCTCTGAAGGAGAGTTTGGCCTGCTGATCTCCTGCAGGGAGAGGGGGAAGAACCCCCACCACGTGTGAGAGAACTGCACACAGAACACGACCAGCGTGGCACAGGATGCGCCCCATCACCCCGGCTGTGCAAGTACCACCCTCCAAACCCCACAGGACTTGAAACAGCACAGGCAGCATCAATGTCCAGAGGGAGGGTGCAGTGACAGTGGAGCCAGGCTCTTTTAGCAGAGTCCAGTGGCAATGGGCACAGACTGAAATATAGGAGCTTCTGCCTGAACATCATGAAACACTTCTTCTCTAAGAGGGTTACCAAGCTATGGAACAGCCTCAATAACAGTGGTAGTGGTCTAACTTGCCACAAAAGAGTAAAAAATACAGATTTACATTAAAAACACTGGAGGGAGAAGGTGGAAAATAATCCAAGTGAACTCCTACATGGTTGATATTGGTATGAAAACAAACAGTAAAAACATTCTAGGCTTACCCTGTATCATCCCACTGGTTTCAACAGAAGGAACACATTACAGTATTGGTTGCTTTCCAACCACAGATTAAGTTACAGTTTGCTGTGGCTTAAACTGATTTCATGTTGTTGGTTTGCACCTCCTCACCCTCAAACCATTCTTCTAAGAGAAAATATTCCTGTGTGGGACTCACTTGAGTTTTGGATTTTTTGGCATTGGACCTGTCAGGTTCCTCCGTGTCAGAAGCTGCCTTTTCCCGCTGCCTCTTGGAGTTCTTGAGAGGAGAAGATACCTCTTCTTTTATCTTCTGTCACAAATGAAGCGGAACACAACAGTTACCAGTGATGTAAATGCAGAAGCACATTGAGCCTATGCCATCGCTAACACAAATAAACGAGGGGGATTCCTATGGAGCAGGGGAACTCATCAGAAGTCACCATTTAACGACAACCCCGTTCGCGTCTGTCCCTCTGTCCAGTTACAGGCAGCAGGAGAATCTGTTCCGGAGCTGCTGCTGCATTCTGCCATCTGCCAGGAGCAGCTCCCAGAAGAGCTGCGTCTACATAACACACACCCCCCCCTGCCCCAGCCTCTCCCTCTGGAGGTCAAGAGTAAGACAGAACACACACCAGAGCTCAGGGTTACTCCTGCAGACAGAAACCCATGGGGCACTTTGCACACAAACCCTTCACACATCCCTGACACGAGCTAGTAGGAGAAAGGAACGCTGAGTAAAGCATTCCTCATTGCGCAGATGTGGCCTCCAGCTTTGGAAGTGAAGGAATATTTAGGAATAGTTTAAACAGAGCAGTTGTCTCCAGCTATGATCAATCAAGTCCGTCAGGAACCAGATCAACTGGCCCAGGATACTCTCCTAAGAGCCCAACACAGAGGATGGAGCAAGACTTTCTGCAGTAGACAGGCACAGGATAAGCCTCCTTCTACTACTCCTGACATTTTGAGAGGGATATTTTTACATCCCCTCAAATACAGGGCTAACAGCGAGTAGCTATTACAAGATTACTGCCTTCTTTCATGGTCTAGGACAGCTTTATACATCACGTAATTACCTAACTCCCAACTTTGCTAAGTTCTCAGTTTTACCATGTGAAAACATGCTCCATCATCCAGTTTTAACCTGTGGGTTATTTCTGAAGACTTATTTTTAACTTGCTGCTTTTCAATTTCAACTGCTTAATGGCAAACCTTCCCGCAGCATCTGCCTTTGGTTTCTCCAGGACTCTCCTGGAAAGCACTTATTTAAACACACTAAACTGTAAGCCAATACACATACAGAGAACCAGTAACAGAAGCAGCCTGAATTACTACATATTTATATGCCTTTCTACACAAAGACTAAGAACCGCTTAAAACCAATCCCTAAACTGCCTACTTGTCTCAAACAGAGCATTTCTGAGCTGTATTCTTTCCAAGCCTAATGCTTGCATTTGCATCCGCAACTGCAGGATTAATTTCTCATGACAGCAGTAAGGTTACGTGGTGTTTATCACTGCACATCCTCACGTACGGAACAAAGCCTCGGTCACGTTCACCATTCAGTTTCCTCCTCACCCACACAAGCAGGAATTTCTAGGTCACTGCGAGATTCCCTGGCTTCCTACACCCTGGATCTCATCTCTCAGGCTGCAGAGGCCTCAGGTGGCCACGTCCTAACCCAAAAGGAGAATGGGCAACTCTTACCTTGGCAGATTTCTTCACCGAATCCGCTTTGCTGTCGTTGCTGGAGGTGCTGGCGGCGCTGGGGGAGTTGCGGCCGCTGGAGCGGATGTCTTCATTGATGGGGGAGGCTCTACCATCAGGGCTGGCTGGCTGCTTCTTACGACCACTGCGTAGTGTAGACATCTGTGTTTAACAGAAACAGAAGTGCATCCAAGTCAGCACTTGTCCAACCCCTTTATATTCCACTGTCTTGCACGGATGAAGCATTCCTGCTAAGAGCCTGAAACATTAGTTAAAAGGAGGCAAATCCTTAACTTCCCTACTCAAAAACATGAAGTGCTGATTATCTTATTTAGCATTGTCTGCTAGAAATGACAACATCAGAAAGACGTCCCAAAGCTGCTGCTGTTTGCATGCTCAGTTCTCTTCATGAAACACATGCAAGCACATTTGCAAGCGTTCATACACACACAGGGAAAGAGGCAGGAGAGGACCCTCATGTTCCACTAAAAAAGGCCTATCTATTGGCATTCAAGCAGTTAAGACCAGTTTCTAACCCCCCCCCCAGTTTCAACGTGCTCCTGCTATGCAATAAGGAATCACGGCAGAGTGTACGTCAATAGTTAATGCTGTTTCTTTCCCAGTTTGGCAGTTTTCTGGGTGACCGGCTACCAAAACACAATGAAGCCAACCTTATCTGACAGCGCAGCCTCACCAGGTGTTTATATAGACAATGGTCCCATCACCGTGATTGGAAAGATAGAGAGGGGAGGGCAAGGAAAAGAAATCTATCTGCTGCTTTCTATCAGCCAAAACCCACAGGAAACATCAGATTAACCAGAGCTGCTGTCAAGAGTTCTCACAGGTCACTTGTACACTGTGAGGCTCCCGGCATTTCACCCCAGTGAACACTCTGACAGAGCACAAACCACAGCAGCAAACGACAGTTGAGCAGACCCCATGAAGAGCATTTCAGCCTTTAAAATAAGCCCAAGGGCTTACCTCTGACAGGATCCAGCTGGAAGGAGCACACATACCAGCACAAAGCCTGGAATGACTGGTCAAGTTTATCATGACAGTTTACTGCCAGTCATTGAAAACATGAGCAGCCCAAGTTTGACTGAGCTTGTGTAAGAGACATTTCAGCTCCTTTTCCTCAAGCTCAGCAAACCCCACGCTCCCATCCACAAATGCAGCAGCAGGCGCACACCATGGCCAACAAACAAGACAGAGAAAGCATCATATCTGGGCTTGACTCCCTTTCCCAGACAACCCCTCCCCTTTACAGAAGGAGCTGCAATGCAAAGTGTTAACCTACCGAGCCTCGACTCCTCCTTGTCCTCATGCTATGCTTTCCACTAAGTCCATCATCTTCCTCTTTGACAGGCTTAAACATAAAGGGTGGAGGGTCCACAGGCTTCTCAATGGGTGGCAGCTCCCCGTACTTCTTGAAGTGAATGCGACAATCAGTGCACAGTAAAATGTTCTCTCGGCCGCCGTGGTGCCAGTCCTTGGAGGCTTGGGGCAGGAAAAGCAACAGCTTAGAGACACGATGGAGCAGAGAGCACAAACACACTGCATCATTAAAAAAGCACGCAATTGGAAAAGCAGCTGCTTTTCTATGGGCAAAGTTGGAGAAACTGCTGGAAAACTCTGCCCCGTCCCAGTGCACATCTTCAGTAATATTCAGCTTACAAACTCTCTGTTTATTAAGCAACTCAGAATCACAGAGTGGCTTGGGCTGGAAGGGAGCTTAAAGCTCATCCAGGTCCAACCCAGTGCCATGGGCAGGGACCCCTTCCACTATAGCAGGTTGCTCCAAGCCCCGTCCAACCTGGCCTCAAGACTTCCAGGGATGGTGCAGTCACAACTTCCCTGGGCAGCCTGTTCCAGTGTCTCAGCCCTCTAACAATAAAGAACTTCTTCCTTATATCCAACCTACCATGCCATGCATACACCCAAATACCAGACAACCTTCCGGAATACCCACAGGAATGCAGAGGAGATTCAATGCAGCATAAAGAAGGGTTGTGTGTGACAGTCACAGTCCACTATTGATTTGCTATATCACAAATCGATTATATATGTTATGGATTATGTAGATTTCTTCCTGTACAAGTGTCTACCTCTCAGAAGTCTCCTTTGTCACTGCAGGATTAATTTGCAATGGCAAAGCATGATGAACTCTGCTGGGAATGCTGCATATTTCAGCTGATTCAACCCCACAGCTTTTTGCACAGCTGTACATGCAAATGAACTGCTCTTGCTTGAATGAACCTGCATTAAATAGGCAGCAGCAGAAGGGCAGAAATAATACAGCAATGAATCAGGTGCATACTGGTGGTGAAGCAGTGCCGACAGGCGTAGCCCTTCAGTTCCTGCTCGCTGTCCTCGCTGTCAAAGTCATCTTCGCTGGCTGAGCTCAAGTCCACTGAAGAGGTAAAGAACAAGGGAAGAAGAGGAAAATGGAACATAAAAACTCAGCAGGATTTTCTCTTTCCTCCTACTTGGCTACAATAACCATTAATGGCAGTTCTTGCACAAATCCGGTGATTTCCTACAACCTTGCCTTGGATGGCTGTTTGCAAACCCCATCGGACTAAGGGAGGATTCCAGGAATGCACCAAGTGATACGATTCACACAACTTCTGATTCAGTACGTGGCAGTTTTCCAGTTGTCATTCAAATACTGTGCAGGCTTAGAGAGGCTGTGCTCCAAAGGCACAATTTGCAAGAGAAAGGAGGCTTCTCTCTAGTATCTGGTCAAATTTCAAAGCAAATGTTCTGTATCTAAATCCTACTTTACTAGAGTCCATGGACAGAACCTGTGGTGGCTTTTCTGGTTTCTATTCTGTTTCTAGACTCCTAAATCAGATTGTCACTGCTGTTCCATTCTGTTAGTGGCTATATGTGCTTTGTGGGTGGAAGAAACAACACTCAGATGTAATGTACCTGTTTGAAACCAAGCTGTGATTCTTGTGGAGGAGAGGTACTACAAGGACATTACCAGCTTCCAATCCTTACTGCAAGGCTCCTGAAGAGTTAACACGTCCAAACGTACATTTCAAGCATGTCATGTTTCAAAGACATGGAGAATACGGACAGGGTCACTTCCCTTTGTGGCCAACTGCACGGCTGTGAGCTAAAAAGCCCCATCCAAACCACAGAAAATCTGCAGACCCGACAGAAACTGGATCTTCTCTCATCTCCTAAAACAACTCGGGAGTAAATCTTGCTCCCTGAGCACTGCATTTTGAGCACCGCCACTATAAATTCACAGCATAACAGGTCTGTAATTTGTCACCAGCAGAAAGCCCTGTGGCTCCTTTTGTTCAAATCTTTAATTAGAAGAGAAGTCCTTGATGCAAGAATACTGTTGTGCTAAAGGTTGCAAGGGGGTGTTTTGTAATACACGCAGGTTAGAGAGGGAGGGATTCACAGCACTTGCCATTAGCCTTTGTCATCAACTCACTACCCTTCAAATTAACACAGGGTCCCATTTACCAACGGTAGCTGCAAGCATCACCATGGTTTCTACATTAAGTCTTGCAGGTGTTCAAGCCCTGACTGCAGAGTTACCACCAGGCTAAAACTTGCTTTCTTTTACTAAACTGATTTGTATTCTCATCCTGCAGTCGGATCCATATGGATGGGTCCTTCCAGCCACATGTGCTCTGAAGTGCCGAGTATCTTGGATCAAGCTGTGGAGTCCGGATCCTCGCTTCTTGTGCACACAGAAATCAGTGATAAATCCCATCAATTCCAGCAAGGCAAAGCCAACAGCCCTTGCTTACCACCTCCCTACTACCCTCTCCAGAATTCCCTGTCCTGCCTGCTCACCACATCCTCCACCTCCCCCGTATTAGTCAGAGTCTGACAATTCCTGCCTTTACACAGTCATTTTTCTTTAGGAGGCACACGAAATGTGCTGGGTTTAGTCCATAGAAAGTCTTAAATCTCACAGGGAAACACAAGCCTTCTCCATAAGGATAAAGGTTCATACATCCATATGGGCACTGCTAATCACAACCCTTTGTGAAGCAGGGCATTAACTGCTTTGGATAACTATTCTTTGTTTAGACGCTTCTGCTTCAGTCAAGGGTGCATCTTCCAAGACGCTTCAAGATACAACAGGCCTGGCTGCAGCACACAGCCTGAGATCAAGGAGGAGGCACGGATCGCCAAGGAAGGATGAAAGGGATGTCCTTCCACAGTGATGAAGCACTTCCTTCTTTCTGCATTTTCTAATTCCCATCACTGTAATAAGCCTGGAGAAAATACACCATAAACCCAAGAAAAGAATAGGGAAATTCAGTACCAGGGCAACATTTCCATCCTTACAGGATGCTTTTATGTTTCAAGGAGTGCACAAAGCATGTGGTGATCAAAGACGCCCACCGCATTCCAGCATAATGGTATAGGAACAGGAGAGGGCAAGTGCCTGAACTCCCATTTCCTTGCTTCAGTCACTGCAAGGTACAGCACCATTACATTACTGTTGCTCCCTGCATCTAAACAAAGATAAATGCATTGCTTTTCGCTTCCACTTACAGAATTCACTGGAGGGGGGCCTGGAGGGAGTGTTGACTGGAGTGGAAGCAGTTCGAGTTTTAATTCTCCGAAACACAGCCTGTCTCCGATGCCTACGGTGGGCTCGAGAACTCGCTGCTTCAGGGGTTTTCTTCCAATAGTAATAGAAGGTGATTAGTTCTCCCTGCGAATACAGAAGGAGTATGTTAGAGGGGCATGCAAATCTGACTCGTCAGCCTTTTTTGCCTTCCTTTTGCTGTCTGTAGGAAGCGCCAATGATGTATTTCAGCCAGACAAAAGAATTCTTTAGATAAGACAGGAAAAAAGGAAAACCCTCATTATTTTTCTCTTTGCTTTTGCAGGGAGGGGAGCAGGGAGTGCACAAATGCCCCCTCAGTCCTCCCCTCACCCATAGAAAGGAAAAGAGGTTGGGAAGCGTGAATCCAGCTGGATGCTGGGGTGACTCGGAGAGGGGACCCTCGCCTTGCTGCCAGCATCCCATTGACACCTCTGCACAGCTCAGGAGCTGTGTCCGGAGGCACCACCTTCCACTGACAACAAATAACTGATGTAAGCCCTCTGTGGTGCTCACAGACAGAACGAGGATCAGTTCAAACAGACACTGCCATTTTGTCAGCCTCCATTGCAACGTTCCCATTGAAGACCGCATTCAACAAGGAGTCTCTAACCATAACCCATCCCTGCTACCGTAAACCGTGTTTTAATTTGAATATAGAGGCCCACATCTAAATTAATTACGCAGTTAAAAGAGCACACCTAGAGAAATGAGTGATAATTTCACAGCATAATGAAGCTGGCTGACGTTCAAACGCTGGAGCAGCTGCCATTCAAGCTAGCGGATGCACTGCCGAACCAAAGAACAGCATGTGGTTTTAATCTCTTTTCTCTTCCTTTGAAACCCCATCATTTCCTGGCGACTTGTCTGCCTCTAAGGTAAAAGGTGTTGTTTTCTTTTAAGTTGTAAGAGAAAAAATGAAGAAGTTCTAAACCAGCCCCTTGGAAAATCAACATCAGAACAAACATCCCTGAATTGCCCACAAAAAGGGCTGCTTTGAACTGTGTTTTATGTGATCAAACAAGGTAACCTCAGCCTGCTCCCTCTGTGGGGAAATCCTGCAGCCCAGACGCAGGGCAGATCACTGGAGTTAACTCTAATAAAGACACACCCTTCATCTAAACTCTCCCAAGGGCCTCAAACACGCAATTACAGCCACAACTAATACCTGCACCACTGCAACACTTGAAAGACAAAAGGAGGATGTTGTTGTAGGCATTAACTGCCAACGTTTAAGACACAGAGTTTTACCAGTGCTTAATTTAAAAACAGAATCACCACAAAAAGAATTTAACCACAGCTTTGATTTCTGGCAATGGACAGAATAGATGCATTTTGAACCTGCGCTGCTACGGACTGGGAGCAATGCCACTGATCTGCTACTGCAGACGTGAACATTATCCACACCAAACCCTGTTCAGAGGTACTGGGTGAGGAGGGATAAAGAGTGAGCAGAATCACTGCATCATCACAGGCTGGTTTGGGTTAGAAGAGACCTCAAAGCTCCTCCAGCTCCAGCCCCTGCCACAGGCAGGGACCCCTTCCACTGGAGCAGCTTGCTCCAAGCCCCTGTGTCCAACCTGGCCTTGAGCACTGCCAGGGATGGGGCAGCCACAGCTTCTCTGGGCACCCTGTGCCAGCGCCTCAGCACCCTCACAGGGAAGAGCTTCTGCCTAAGAGCTCAGCTCAGTCTCCCCTCGGGCAGGTTCAAGCCATTCCCCTTGGCCTGTCCCTACAGGCCCTTGTCCAAAGCCCCTCTCCAGGTTTCCTTTAGGCACTGGAGCTGCTCTAAGGTCTCCCTTCTCTTCCCCAGGCTGACCCAGCCCAGCTCTCTCAGCCTGGCTCCATAGGACAGATCATCACCTACAACTGTTGCTTCTAAAGGACAAAAGCCCTAAACCCCAACCCAACCAACCCCACAAAATCAAAGCCCAAACTCTTTCCTGAACTGAATCTCAAACCAAAGCCGGATGCAGGCTGGAGATGAGCGTTCCTGCTCTGCCAGCCCTGGGAAGAACAGCGTGTTCTGACACCCAGCGCCCTGCTCTGCTGCTGCGGGTTGGCTTTAGAAATGCCATTTTGCTCGGAGTCTATTAAGTGGGCTCAAAGTCCATCAGGCACAACTGTTTGTCAAGCAGGGTTATGACCTGCGCCAGAAGCTCTGCAGAGAAGCTCATGCAAATGCTTTTTGAAGGTAAAAAGTCTCCTGCAAACGAAACCAGCCGCGTTTTACCGATAAACTCATTTCTAGCAAAGCTGAGGTGTCAGCACCAGGAGCAAGTAAATCCCACGTCTTTGTGGCAGGGAATTAATGTGTCCCGTGACACATGGCAATGGCAGACAGCAAACCAATCTGTTTTCCTCCCATCATAAAATGGGAACCTATTTGAGCTCTATTTACACATTGCAAGCCCATCAGGTCCAGAGGCAAGTTTAACAGCTTATACATGCACTGTATAATAAACCACACTTAAAGAAGAAACGGTGTCTATCATAAAAAGTACTAAGTTAATGATCATAATGCTTCTGAGAGCCTCCTAAACCTGCTGTCACAACCGCATCAAACCGAAATAGGAGTTTATTCAACAGCTAGCTTTCCCCCATCTATGAGATCTGGCTATACTAAAGGACTAGGGGCGATTCTGCACTTCAAATTCATCACCAGACTGCCCGGCTCCATGACTCAGTAAATGACTCAAGTGACAAAGATAGACAAGAACAAGTCCGAGACGACACACAGAGAACGCTGATGTTGTATGCACACAGATGTATCCTACACTGAAAAAATTCCATGCCGGATCTTCCCAGCTGCCTGGCTATCTAATATTATATTGTCTACCAAAGGGATTAAATGCTGGAGTGGAGTGAGTCTGGAAGGATTAGAAACAGCATACTGGTGACTGCATGGGGGGCAGAAGCTGGAGCACAAAGGAGTAAGTCAGGAAAGCTTTGGTTCTGCAGACAGGGAGTAAAAGCAGCCTCCAGCTCCACTGCAAGTGAAGTCAAACGAACTTTAATCAAACATGCAGAGCGTGTGCTGCCCAAACCCATCGCGCATAAATCCAGGGAACAAAAGCTGCTGCAGAAATCAATAGCCCACTGAAACATTAACACTGGCAAGCATTGATCAAAGGGCCCTCTTACAAAAGGCAGCCTTGCAAATTAGCTGCTGGTTTTGCTTGCAAGCAAACAGAAAAGCATAAACGCTGCTGACATGAATGGCCTGTAATGATCATTTTGTTGCCACAAGGTCTCGCAGGCAGCACATCCCACATCCCTGCATTGGGAGTGCAACCAGCATGGTGAGCACCGGCACTCACTGGGAGCAGCTGCTCCGAAGGGGATTTTCTGGGTAGCAAGGTCTGCACCCGGGGGAAGAGCCCTCACCAACAACCTGCAGGTGTACTGGATGTCTCCTTTGAAGGATTTTGTGCCAGAAACTGGGTATTGCTGGCAACATCTGCACTAAAATCACACCAGACGAAGCAGAGCACACCATTCTGCACTCACTCAGCATCCGAGTGGTACCCCCTTCACTTCCAAACTTCAGAGATAAAGGAAGGAAGGGGTGAGACCTACAGCTACTGCCTGTGGTGAGGTCGCTGGCTGATTTTATAGGGCTGCATGTACATGGATGACCCCAATGCAAACACAAAGGAGAAACATGAGCGTTCAATGAAGCAGTCCCTCGGAGCACACGCAAAGCCATTCCTCAGCAAAGCTCCCGGTCTAATGAATCAGAGCAGTCATCGCATTCCAGATGTTTGGAGGTAACACAGCCAGTACAGAGGCAACCTTCCAGCAGGAAGCGTTTCCAGGTCCAAATCACTGCTCCTTTCACCAAAGGCATTAATGCCTCCTGTCCCTGAAACCCACCTTACCTCTCATGCCCCGATACTGATGTTGCTGACACAACTGCCCACTGATGTCACTCACCGACAGAAGGCAAGACCCATACATACAGTCCAAAACCACCCTGCAAATGAGCAGCTCTCACTCCTGTACTGTGCCACATCCAAGAAACGACGCTTTTAGCGCCCTTCTGGACCAACTCCATCAAGAAACAGCTTTTACATCGGCGTGGGTAGAAGATTCATTTCTCTCCCAATCTGCTTAGCTGCTCATAGTAACAGCCTCACCTCCACTTGATGCACCACCACCTGCAAACACAACTCCATTTTGCTATGTTAACATCTGATTAAACTTGTATCTAGCAGCAGGATCTGGTGGAACCTGGTTAGTGCTAGGCTGCATTTTGACCCAGAAAGCAGTGCAGTTCTGAGTAGATGCATTATTTGAGCAACCTTCTCCAGTGGAAGGTGTCCCTGCCCATGGCAGGGGCTGGAACTGGATGAGCTTTAAGGTCTCTTCCAACCTAAACCAGGCTGTGACTCTCTTACCCCTCCCACCACTTGCACCCACTGCTCTCACCCACATTGGTTTGCATCCCTATCAAGCTTTCCAAGCCGTATCTCGGAACACCAGGACAAGGCCTTACCAACAACTCTTCCATAGCCTCAACAAACCAACAAGAGCTCCAGCCAGTGCTGCATGTCCTGTTTTCTCACTTCTTATCAGTAGTTTTCAAATGGAAAGTACACAACGCAAGCTGAGCCCCAGGTTTGTGTTTAGTCTTGCCTTAGGTACACAGAGGATTAACACTGTGTGCGCACTGCTGGGTCTGAGAGGTTCTGCCAGCCCTGCTTGCAGCAGGCGCTGCTCCTATGGAAGCCAATCACACAAACACATCAACTTACCTTCAAGTATCTGTTATGCTATAACAGAGTGAGCAAACATAATAATTGCTGTTTAATTTCCCCAGAGCCTTGCTCTGCCAGGGAGAAAAAACCCATCTCACAGGGGAGGGGAATAGCTTTACAGTAATTAAACACGAAAGGTAAATGACAACTCTCTTCAGTGGCTATAAACCAGTCATGGCAGAGCAGAGGGGAACAGCTTGTCCAGCTGTGGCCTTAATGAATTCACCATCTTCCTGGAATGCATCAAGATTTTATTAAGTCAACTCAATTTAGTTAATGCTCCCTATTAGTGAAGTCCTGTCGTAAAGCCACTGTCCCCAGGCCTCCCTCCTTCACCAAACCCCCTGGCTTCAACAGTCTTGGTCACAAAAGGATAGCAAAGAGACAGACTACATGTGCAAAGCTGTGCCGAGTGGGAGCTTTACAGCACACCCCTTCTGTACAGACCAGGGTATCTGCCTGTCACCTCCAGGTTCCCTCCTGAGACTGCCCAGAATGAACCACAATATTGCCACAGACTGTTTGGGAGCTAACCCTGAAGGTATCAGTCCCTTGATCACACACATCTCCCTACCCAAAAGCTGCTAACACAGGAAGCACAGACGCATGCAAGCACACCCTGAGATTCAGCAAATCCTTCATCTCTGCTTATGTGGTAGAGGCAGGATGCCCCATCCCTGGCAGTGTTCAAGGCCAGGCTGGATGGGGTTTGGAGAAGCTGCTCTAGTGGAAGGGGTCCCTGCCCGTGGCAGGGGATGGAACTGGGTGAGCTTTAAGGTCCCTTCCAACACAAACCATTCCACGATCCTATGAAACAAATCCTCTGACCTGAGCAGCACAGCCTACCGTATCCAGGTAGGAATGGGACAGTGTCTATTCTTGTGATGAACCTATACCCTGAGAGAAAACTGGGACCTCTTTTCTTGATCTGAGCAAGTTGAAGTACTGAAAACACGCAGCAGGGAAGAGGAAGACCAGACCGAGCAGCCCAGGAGAGTTGAAGCAAGGTGGTTTTACCACGTTAAGCTCGGTCTCCGTGCCTCTGCCAGCTCTGACGAGTAAGTTTGCACATGCTCTAATTAGGCAGGAAGCCTGAGCAGGTTGTTCAGTCGCACTGATTCATACCCACCTTGGGTGCGCGGAAGTGCTGCAGGATCTGAGACATCACTGACATTGTAAGAGAGGCTTTTAAAACTCAAGCAATGTTTTACTAGCGCTACAAAAACAACGCCCCACATTAAACACTGTGGGATGCTCCCTAAGGAATATCCGGCAGGTCTCAATTCTCCAGTGTATTTTACAAGTATAGGCATTTCATCTAGCAGTTCCTCTAGCTATTTGTTATCTTCTGGATGGCAACAGTCTTCTCTCCCTGGTCTCTGCTAAGAACTTCAGGAGATTGGCTGTCCTAATGCTCTGTTTCCTTGTTCTAACTGCTCTCATTTCTTATTTGAACCTCCTTGCAGAACAGGTTGGCCAAGTGGGAATCAAACCAGGAGACAGGTATGCAAGAAACCCAGGTGAACTCCTTGGGTTTATGCTGTCAATTTGCTCCCAACACAGGAAGAATCACAGAATTTCCCGGGATCCGGCTGAGGCCCCATCTGTATCCTCTGGATTTCATTTTCTTGTGGAAAAAAGCCTGCAATGGGATACAGCTTTATGCTAATAGTTCATGCTATATGAGCGCTGCCACCCTGCTCAGTCCTCTACAGACCTGAAGAAGAGCAAGCTTCTATCTCCCCTAGATCATGCTTTTGTTTCATAGACACAGGCCTATGGTACAACAGGTCCTTAGAGAGTCACTCCTGATAGCGCTGAAACAAGTTTGGGACCTGAAGAGTTCCCTCCAAAGCTCAAGCAGTGAACCCAAAGTTGCCACCACGTTACCCGAACACACAGATCACTCCTGTAAGTGTCTCCAGAGAATGCATTTGTCCTCCTTACAAACCATAATAATAGCTAAATCAATACGAATAGGTGAGTGCAAACTAAACCCAGCTCTTACAACAAAGCTACCCATGCGAACTGGAAGTGGTAGAAGACACAGAGAGTAATGGCATCACTGCTACGAGAGAGCCAATGAACAGGGACTCCAAAGCAGGGATTAAAAAGGAAAGAAAGATCCAACAGGGACGTCAGGAATGTCTCGTTTGAAACAATCATTTCTCTGCAGTAACACAGCAACACTCAGCCACTACAGAGCATCTTCCACTCGATGACAAAGCCAATGAAGTATTCACACATTCAGTCTCAGCACATCCTTTTTTCAACTCTTATAGCCTATAGAAACAATGAGATTTACAAACTGGCCAGGATGAGTGCTGTGTGAGCAGTGCAATTGTACTGATTAACCTCAAATATGGGAGCAGCTCCGCCAGTGACAGTTTGGGTTTAGAATTCCTTCATAATTCAATACCAGGCGGCCTGGATCAGCCTCTCCATCCCCTTTAAGCACAGCACCAGCTGACTGCTCCCCAGCCTTCCTTCGCCCTCAATACAAGCTGCTTTTCCTTTCAACTGAATATTCCTGTTTCACTTGATTGTATGGGTTTAGCAAACCACAGGGAAATCCAAATGCTACTGTCCCTAGCCTGGAAAACACACCAGTCAACATGTCTCTGTGCCACATCTAACTCCCAGTTGTCATTTCCATGTCTTTCATTCCCTAACCTTTCCCCAGTGTTTGTAATGAAGGTTTTATGTCCTGGTAGGAAAGAAGACGATGAATGTATCACCAAACTTACCCTCACTGTCTGTTCTATGGGAACAATTCCATTTCCTTCATTTTTAGGGATTAAGCACCAGCTTTAAGAGTTCTGCAAAGCAAACACACAGCACCCCAGCACATTGTTTTAAGCCCCAACCACAGCTAAGAGCTGCTGACCCTCTCTCCAGCTGTACGTCAAGCCAGCATGAAAAGAAAGCTTTTGTAATTAAGGCTTCTTCCTCTAGAGACTCCTCTTTGTTAATCAACAGAGCCCCTAATCCCCACAGGAACTCACAGCCTGTTGGCTGCATCCATTATTAATTATTAGAGCCTATCTCTGATAGTGGCAGTTACAGCCCTGCAGGAGCGAGTAACCACTGCCAGTGTCACCAGGTACATCCCACAGGGATCTCAGGCTCTTGATCAATCAAGATGTTATCAAAACAGTGAAAGAGTTAAGAACCTGTGTGCCCTGTACACAGTTATCTTCCACCCAGCTCCAACCTGCAATGTCTAACCTCAGAAATGTTGATAACCTAAGTCCTGATTTGCTTGATCACTTCTAACTCCATTCACGTCACTTCTTACCCCTCCTCTCCCAGGATTAACCTCTCTACCTTGTGCCTTCCCATATACCTCTACCAGCCTCTGCTCAGGCACCCATCCCAGCACAGAGGGCTCTCCCACTCCAGCAGAGCCCAGTTCTTCGGATGTGATGCTTTCACCTGGACGCTTCGTGCGGACAGAGCCTGGAGAATGCAATTTAGCCCCTGCAGAGCCAGGGCACCTCTTCTATTGAGCTCAGGCTGGTACACACTGCAGGTTCCTCCCAACCCTCTGTTCAGCATCCATTTGTTCTCCTTAGAAAATGCAAATACTCAGCTTTTTCCCTTCTCACTTACATCCTGATGCCCAAAGGCCTGCCCCTAACAAAACGCACATGGACCAGGTGAATTAAGCTCTGCAGAACAGAGATGAAATGCTTTTCCAAGGAGCACGGGAGCAGCTCCTGTTTTCTTGAGCCAGCAGTTCTTTCAGTTCCATTTTACAGCCCACATCAAAGCCCTGTGGCTCACTGCTGTTTCAGGCAACGTCTTTCGCTGCCAGTCTCTTGCTAACGAGAAGCTCTCGATGTTGGAGCTCGCACACTGGGACAGAGAGCAGCATAAATACCCGGGTGGATTAAACGCCAGGGATTCAGAAAAGCTCTCAGAGCAGAGCTCATCACAGTCTGCCCCGGCTCACGTCTTTCCTCCTTCATATCCCCCTTTTCCATCAGTGCTGCTGCCATCGAGTTGAGCAGCACAATACAAGGAGCAGGATTTTCTCAATGAAGATGCCAAGCACTGATACATCGCCCCTTTAACTGCTCTTTCTTTCTGCACCAGCTCAATAATTAAGTTTCTTGGTTGCATATCGCTGGAGTTCAGGTGTGGGACAAAAACCCATTTCCCTGTTCCTGGCTACAGCACAAGGATATCTTTCTCAGCGCCTGTAATACATTGATTTTCACTATTCAAGCACAGGTATCAGCAGTGCTTCATGTGAGAGGGCAGCAAGCCATAAAGCAGTTAAACCCACCACACTCCATCCCACAAACACTTCCCTATTTATCTGCCCTTCATTACAGGCACAATCTTATTATCTCTGCACATCCTCAAAGCGACAGCCGTCAGGGTCACCCTATAAAATATACACTGGCAATGTTACATTTAATGACTGGAGCGAGGAGAAAAATGAAGGATGGGAGGAGTGGAATACCGCAGGATGTTTTAAAGGGATCATCAGTTATATCTATGCATTTCCTGAGGTGATAATTGAATGACAGTGGCTGGGGGTGGAAATCCATTTTTGAGCTTGGGAAAGGACTGTTAAGAAAAGGATGGTTTTGTACTGGCAGCGCGTAATGGCTGCCAGAAAATGAAACAGGCTCCTCCAAGCACAGCAGATCCTCTGGTTTATGGGGTTTATAGAGGGGCTGCGAACAACAGCAAGTACCATCAGCTATTCAAACCAATCAAAACCCACCGACAGCCTTTGCTAATGTCATCCCCAACCAGACTCTTTCCTGTTGTGGTTTGAATGTCAGCTTTCATTACATGACAGACCAATGTGTGCGTGTGCAAGTGCACACAGAAAGTGACACTCCAAACACGGCAGCGTTTTCGTTTAAACCAAGTATTACACATCTCGTTCCACTGTGGAGCAGGGAACTCCATCCTCCTGCAGCAGGTATATCCATGGCATTTTGTGTCCTGATCCTGCACACCTGAAAGCAGCCTTGCCATTATTAAAGAAGTTTTACTGCTTTAAAACCACTTTTATTATTGCATTACACCAATTTCACCACTAGAACCAAGCTGTCCTCACCAAAACATGGCCTGTGTTGTAACTGGCGGCTTCACTTGTTCTCTTTGCTGACTACTTCACAGCAATAATGCGACCTGGTATTTAAACCAAACCACTTCCACGTAATTGGCACTTGGAATCAATACTCTGCATTAGGGTGACACTCCACTGGCTGCCCCAGGCTCGCTGCAGTGACCCTGCCACTACAGTGATGGGGTGATGGCAAACACTGACTGGGAGCTTGCTGGAATTAGAAAGGGGTTTCCCTCACTGGATTGAGGGGCAATACAATAACCCCCCCATATTCATGCTCCTCACTAACAGACATTACACTGCTCAGCAAATTCCCTTTGGGTTCATCTGGGAGTTCTCACAGGGATAAGATGGGTGACTCTTCACAGAGCTAAAAAGATCATTTCAAATGGTTAAGTGCTTATTTCTTGCAATGCAAGTTCCTGTCTCGATGTAGACACTGGGGTGTAACATTTAACAAAGCAATTTCTAGCTACGTTCAAGCTCCAGTTTAAAAGCTACCACTTAGTCCATGTGTGAACCAGTGGTTCAGGTCCAACAGACAGGATTTAACTCTTCTGGGCCCCTTGGATGGTCTGGAAGAAAGCTCCTACCCCCAAGTTACTGCAGCTTTGCTGTACTGGTTCAATGTGTAAATCCCACATCTTACAGGCCACCAAGGCTTGCCTTCCTGCTCATTACTGCTGCTTGCTTCCTTGGATGCAACTGTCTCATGCCTTCCCCAGGTTAAGTTAGAATGTATTACAATACCAGGTTTCAAAACCAATCTGGCTCTTGCCATATTCCATCACTGGAATCTGATGGCATTCTTGGTAAGAGTTCACTCCCATGATGTCTGATAGGGTATTTCCCCCACCTTATCCCTTTGGAGAGTGGGGGTTTGCCTCTAGATTAAGAACACAGATACCTTGTGCTGTGCTCTGCAGTCCCCAGTGCCTTCCTGGGCAGGCAGTGGTCACTGAGAAGAGACCACAAAAACAGGGCAACAAAAGCACTCAAATAAGCAAATGGAAAGTCAGATTCGCCTCTTTTAATAGGGCAAGAAGAGCTGCAAGGTAAGTAAGGAACCAGCCACTTGTTTAATGCCACGTTCTATACTGCTTTTATTTAAACACAGAATAAGATGTGAATGGATCTCAGACGTGAGACAAGGACCAGCGATGCCACTCGGCTACTCGCAGCACTGTTTCAAGCCTGCCCCTCTGTCTGCGCCCCGACCTGTGCTCCCCAGCTCAAGGGAACAGATGTTTCAGGTTTTCCAGGCACATCTGTGATGAATCACACAAAGCCTGGCCTGTCAGATGTGTGTTATCCTCCCTGACACACCGCTTCCTCTCTTGGCAGCTCCTGACCCATAGGGAACCTGGTGAGTTTTAGTAGTTGATTATAAAGCCATGCTGAAAACAACAGCAGTCAGAAGATGCTGAAGATCACACAGGAGGCAACAAACTCCACACAATAATCCTCACTGCTAATGAGAGGAGATGTGATCACCTGGAAACAGAGCTGTTTTCCATCCCTTTTTAACTGCGCCTATCCTCACAACTGGATATTTCATGCTGAAAACCATCAACCCCCCTGATCCCATGCTGAAGACAGCCAGAATCTGACCTCTCAATAAAACCCTCTGTCACAGGATGTCCAACACCTGAAGAAGCCAGATGGAGGAAGAAAGCAAAGCCATCCATTCTACACCTGGGAAGCATCAAATAAACTCGTACAAGCTTATCACTGAAAACCCCATCCACACGCTGCGCTAACACAGGTTTAAGGAGGTTCCTGCTCTATGATTCAGAGTTATGGACAAAGCAGTAACTCGCACACAAGCTCTCTCATCCCTGTCATGACGCCTTGATTTTAAACAGACTCAGCTTCCCCCACGTCTGATCCCTCAGCAGCTGTTTTCCTTTCACTCCTCTCCAAGCACATTTCTCTAACCCAGTAGCTTTTCCAGATTAAGTGTGGAGGGTTGAGGGGTACCTCAGTGTTTTCCTGTTTATCAGAGCAATGTATGAAGAGAGGAACGTTGAAGCAGAACATCAAGCAACACCCCTCCAAACCGCAAGAGAACTGCCACGTAAGCTGCTTATCCCGCAGTTATTGTTGCTTCCCTCCAGCCTCAAATTCTTTCTGTCGGGGAAAAAAGCCCTGAGCAAGCAAAATTTAACGAGAAGACAATGGTAAGACTTGTAAAGCAGCATTAGAAAGCCCAATTCATTGTAGCTTACTTTAATACCTATGCAGTGAGCTCAAAAGTGAAAGAAAGTGCTAATTCTTTACAGTTCTGTTCCGCCCTCGTGTCTCCAAGCAAGCATTAATCTCAGCTATTCCCTTGCAAAGTGAAGTGGATCCCCAGTTCAACATTAGGGATAAGACAAAACAGGCACCAGTAATTGAGGCCATGATTTGGGGCTCTGACTCCTGAGGTCTTGCAAATGATCCTACAGTGAGTTCAGAGATGGAAGCGGGCTGCTGCTGTTCATCCTGTCCTCCTTGCCCATGGCCCAAGGCCACAGCAGGGGTGGCAGGATGTGGGATGGATGAAGCCTTGGGTGCCGTGGTTTAGTGTGAGGTGTCCCTGCCCATGGCAGGGGGGTTGGAACTGGATGAACTTGAGGTCCTTTCCAACCCCAACTATTCTATGATTCTATGTCCGCTACAGGGACGCTAACAACGTAAGCAGGAGAGAAAAGGTGATGGAACAAGGACGTTAAGATAACGATATTTTTCATCAGCCCAAAAATGAACTGCCCCTCAGAACCAGAGGTCACTGTATGCTCTAGTGTGAGGTGCCGGGCCCATGGCAGGGGGTTGGAACTGGACGATCTTAAGGTCCTTTCCAACCCAAACCTTTCTATGATCCCTCAGAAAGTAAAACGCAAGAGCTCTCATTCACACCAGCAGCAAGGTAACCTCTTTAACAGCTATTTCAAGAAGTTGGGCACATTTCAGATTCTGACCCACTGGATGACATAAAGCAGCTGCAGTGTTAGAAAAGGCATCTTTATCTCCCTGCCTCTGCACAATCCCTATTACACAGAACTGTAGCTCCACATGCAGGGAGACAGGAGAGCCATTACAGCAAAAGGGCAGCACTGGCAAAAGAACAAATGGCTTTAGACCTTACGAGCTTTGATAGGAAGTTTGATCCGCTCATGAAAGGGATTTGAGGGATGGTTGCCTGTGACAACAGATCTTTAGGCTCAGCAATCCCTCCCCTGGCCTGTTCTGGCCCTGCATTCTTATACCAGAGGAAAAAGAAGCGCAGACCCCAGGAAAGCTGTCAAGCAAGGGACCGACCTGATAACACAGCCGGGCTGCCGCTTCCAACACATGGTCCTTACACAGCCCAAGCTTCATAAGGGAGGTTCTCTTCCTGAAACAGGGGAGACTGAGCTGAGCTCTGAGGCAGAAGCTCTTCCCTGTGAGGGTGCTGAGGCGCTGGCACAGGGTGCCCAGAGAAGCTGTGGCTGCCCCATCCCTGGCAGTGCTCAAGGCCAGGTTGGACACAGGGGCTTGGAGCAAGCTGCTCCAGTGGAAGGGGTCCCTGCCCGTGGCAGGGGTTGGAGCTGGAGGAGCTTTAAGGTCCCTCCAACCCAAACCAGTCTGGGATTCTATATAACCAATTCCTCTGAACGATGCTTGACAGCCCCACACCACGCTGAACCTACACTCGTTTTCCCACCCACCCCTCCATTCCATAGGCCTGTTTCTCATTACCAGTGTACGAACATTAACGACTCTCATTCCAGTTACACCAGTAAGGACTCGGCAGCTCCTCACTCATACAGTTGGACTATGCCACTGTGCCTCATACACAGACTGACTGAGCAGGTATTCCAAACGCACGGAGTACTGCACCATTCAGTCCCTACTCCCATGTCTAACAGTCACAGCATGCTGACGCCTACCACTAGGCACTGAGTGATCATTTTAATTAGTGGCTTGTTTCAACACAGCAACCAAGGTGTCAGAAACTAAAAGAGAACCACTTAAAGAGTGCAGGACTTCAAAACAACGACAACAAAACAGATGATCTATCAATACTTGCTGGCCTCCTTTGAGAGAAAGGGAAGCCTGCTGGTATACATTTATACTGACGGGCCTCTTGAAAGGATGCTCCATTACTAACTGATGAGCTGTAGGCACAAAGTGTCGGAAATGCCTGAAATATGAATCTTCATGCCTACACACGGCACTGTTTGCCAACAGAACGACCCACAGAAGCATCCTGCACTTTCAACAAGCTCCTTCCATCTCTATTAACCACCTAAACTCCCCCAGCTGCATATTCTCCTTTAGCTTTCTCTTTCTGGAATCCTCTTCAATTGCTTCCTGATGGGGACTGCAGGTTTGGAAAGCAATGCCACTAGCAAATGAGCCCAGAAACCAACCGTATCCTGGGCTGCATCAAAAGGAGCGTGACCAGCAGGACGAAGGAGGTGATCCTGCCCCTGCCTCTGCTCTTGTGAGACCTCACCTGGAGCATTGTGTGCAGTTCTGGTGTCCTCAACATAAAAAGGACATGGAACTGCTGGAACAAGTCCAGAGGAGGGCACGAGGATGATCAGGGGACTGGAGCACCTCCTGTATGAAGTCAGGCTGAGGAAGTTGGGGCTGTTCAGCCTGGAGAAGAGAAGCTGCGTGGAGACCTCAGAGCAGCCTTCCAGTGCCTGAAGGGGGCCTATAGGGATGCTGGGGAGGGACTCTTCGTCAGGGACTGCAGTGACAGGACAAGGGGTAATGGGTTAAAACTGAAACAGGGGAAGTTTAGATCGGATCTAAGGAGGAAATTCTTTCCTGTTAGGGTGGTGAGACACTGGAATGGGTTGCCCAGGGAGGTTGTGAGTGCTCCATCCCTGGCAGTGTTCAAGGCCAGGTTGGATGAAGCCTTGGGTGGGATGGTTTAGTGAGAGGTGGCCCTGCCCATGGCAGGGGGTTGGAACTGCATGAGCTTAAGGTCCTTTCCAACCCTAACTATTCTATGATTCTATGTATCTAACCACATAGATATACCTGTGTATCTTTTAACTGCACTGGTTCCGCACAGAGGGTCTACCTGAGGATAGAAGTTACCATTTCCATCATGAAAAGGTGTTACAGACAGAACCAAGCACCACCAGAAGCCATGAAGCTGGTAGCAGCAAGCAGAGCTGCAGCTCCAGTCTTAACCTGCTTTTCCCTTTAAGCACTACTTAGTGCTTAACAACACTAGTGAGGTTACACTGCCAGCTAGGACTTCCAGCCCAAACCATGGTCCAGTACTTGCATTTCTAGCGATCATCTATAAAATCAGTATTATCACATGAGCGTTAATCAGAGTGGAGTAAAAACCAGTGATTTACTGCATGGAAACCTCCATTACAAGTGGGTACACGCTGAGTTCAGGTATCTGCTCCCCTGAGAGCATCCAAGAACAGACTTCTCCCCCTGCAAACCAACCAACCTGTGGGTCTAGACACAGCATCACCAGCTCTGAGCTGTCATTAAGCTGCGCTACATTCTGGATTTGGGTTACTATAGCAAATATTAGGCTATAAATCAAGTGTTCAGAGCCCCAGTGGTCCAGCGGGAGGGAGGGAAGTGTTAACAGTGCTGTCTCAGGATCACGTTGATCAGTAACTAGGCTGTCAGTCATTGTGTCTGCCACACACGCACTCCTCGGAACAGATTCAAATGAAAGTTTAACAAGCCCAGATAAGGTGACGAGTTAAAACTCTGCGTTAGGTTCCAAACCTATGACAACTGTTCCCTCAGGAAGAGTTCAAAAGACAGGCGACCAGAAACAAATAATTAACCACGAGGTAACAGGTTAGCAGAGCCCACGGTATCACTCGCACGGCATGGAAAACATACATAGAATCACAGGATGGTTTGGGTTGGAAGGGACCTTGAGATCATCCAGTTCCAACCCCTGCCTAACAATCAAACTTACTCCTTTCCTACTAGATTGTCCTGCGGTTCTTCCCCAAGAGGAACAGTCCGGCTGACAAGGCTGCGGAAGGGATAACAGGCCAGGCTGCTCCCTGAATTGCAGCACTCCCTAGGTGCCGTAGTACTGGATGTGTGCATGGTTTAATTTACTGCTCGGGAAAACACTTGTTTGACACAAAGAATTAGATCCAACAACGCAGGCAAACAATCTCCTTCCGGCCTTAAGAGAGGTACTAACTCCAGAAAGACACAGATTTCAGATTACGTTTGACTTTCCAAATTGATTCTCTATGTGGGACAAGGTGAAAGCATTACAAGATGCAGCCATTTACCTGCAGCCTCACAGTCACAGAGGCGTTTGGGTTGAAGAGAGCTTTGGTTATTTTCTATACTTAAAACCATGCAGGGCTCTGAACTTGCACTGCCCTAACTCAGAAGGAAGCCTTTGCTAACCCAAACAGCCCACACTTGTGCCTCCCTTCAGAAAAGACTCGAGAGACAAAGCAGCAGGACAGGTTTTGTACGGCTCATGTTCCCTCATCCACCAAACACACGCTGCTGCAAAGCGGTCTCCTAACTGAACCCATGCTAATTGTCCAGCACACAAGAAAGCTTTTGCTGTGGTTCACTCGGCATTTTTATTGTGGTTTGGTTACTCACCAGGCTCAGACAGATTTGCCCTGACACAATCCATAAACCCAGGAGGGCCCAGAGCAGATGTAGAGCCTGCAGCCTCCGAGCACCAATGCAGGCAAAGCTCACTGTGCTCTGTAGGTACCGTTCCATAGGATTCCTCCAAAATCCCAGCCTGGTTTGTGTTAAAGGGACCTTAAAGCTCACCCAGTTCCGGGCAGGGACCCCTTCCACTGGAGCAGCTTGCTCCAAGCCCCTGTGTCCAACCTGGCCTTGAGCACTGCCAGGGATGGGGCAGCCACAGCTTCTCTGGGCACCCTGTGCCAGCGCCTCAGCACCCTCACAGGGAAGATTTTCTTCCTTGTATCTGACCTAAATCTCCCTGTTTAACTTTGAACCGCTTCAAAGCTCACAGAGGAATCCTCCTCCAAAAGGGCTTTTGACCTATTAAATGATTTAATTACTGGGCTGACACTGGTTCTGTTCAGAAGAGATGCAGGTACCTGCAACTTACTCCTTCAGCATCTCCATCCCATGGCTAACAGATCCCTGGGGAATACAAAAGCGGAGCTGCCAGGAACCCCACAGCCTTCAAGCAAGCACCATCAACGTTAATTATTACAGAGACAAGGCAAGATAATAGAGAGGCAACAAAGCTTTGGCAGCATCTAACTCACTTTCCTGCTGCCCTTCAGAAAGACTCCTAATGAAAGGAGATGGAAATCCCCACTGTACCCTGCAGATGAAGGTGACCTTGGGAAGTGGCGGAGAAGAAGAAGAAAAGGAGAAGGATAATGCACCACTGCTTGGTGCCCAACGGACCAGCTCCCCCCAGCCCTGGCCTTCCACCTGGTAGCAACCCTTGAGAAACAGGCAGGTCTAATTGAGTGCCAGTGCAACCGCAGCTATCAATACCTACCCACTAGCTTATTTTCCCCCTGCACTGCTCAATCTGGAAAGACTTCAGCTACAGACATTAACCCAATTAAAGAAACTACTTATTAGCCCTCCTTCTGCCAGCAGATTATTACAGCTGCAATGAAGTTGCAAAAGCTGGAGGCTGATTAACAGCGAATTTGGGAAGTAAGTTACACAATGGTCTCTGTTCGGCATTGAAGGAGAGATAATACATCCCAGAGAGAGACAGAAGCGAGACTATCCGAGCAATCAGTAGCCCAAAGAACAGCTTCTTCCTAAGATAAGAAGTCCCTGTTAGTCTGGGGTTTGTGTTGGCTTGGTTTGGGTTTTCTTCCTCATTTTGACTTGACCTTTATGGAACGACAAGCCAAGACTGAACAGTGCTGCAGAAATGCTCCTTATCTACAGCCTGCAGGATTCCATCCGGATCTTCAGCTCCGAGATGACAACTAAAAGCAATGAAATGGAATGTGAAACTCGGCTTTAAAAACTTACCAAATCTCCTCTACGTAAATTCACTTCAAAAGGTCAAAGTGAAACTTCAGTAATTCCGTAAACCCCAAACCTTAACACTGGTTTTAGCGCAGATACGGACATACGAAACTAGGGATTCAGTGGTGATTCACACACATTTGTTATGTGCTACTTAATTGCTGAGGCAAAGAAAACTTCTACAGTCATAATTTCCAAATGCCAGCATGGTTTTTTAGAGTCATGACTCGAGGTTGTGGAAACATGGGATAAGGACTATAAAAGAGTGATTGGATGAGTTGGGAAAACCCCAGCCTGGTTTATGTTGGAAGGACCTTAAAGTTCCTCCAGCTCCAACCCCTGCCACAGGCAGGGACCCCTTCCACTGGAGCAGCTTGCTCCAAGCCCCTGTGTCCAACCTGGCCTTGAGCACTGCCAGGGATGGGGCAGCCACAGCTTCTCTGGGCACCCTGTGCCAGCGCCTCGGCACCCTCACAGGGAAGAGCTTCTGCCTAAGAGCTCAGCTCAGTCTCCCCTCGGGCAGGTTCAAGCCATTCCCCTTGGCCTACCACTACAGGCCCTTGCAAAAAGCAGCTACACATCTACCAAATAAAGCTTTCTCAAAGCATATGCATGATTTCCAAATGCACCTTGCACAGCTACGGGTTACAGCTCTCTGCTTGTTCAAATCTACCAACGCTTCAGCTTCCTCCTTTTCATCTTGAGCTGAAAAAATCACTCGCATCAGTTCTGAGAGGTTTACAAGTTTTAAAGCCTCAGATTTCTCTGAAACAAAAACATTACTCACCTGAGAAGAACACAACTAACGGGAGGACAGGGAGGAGGCTTCGTGCCCACAGCGAGCAGGCAAATTCTTTTTGAGAAGCTCTCATGCTCGCAACAAAAGAATGCTCTTCTAAAGCCAGGCAACAACAACAACTAAAATCTATCGCGTCAAATGCCACAGAATAAAAGCACGACTGGAATTGTTAAATCAATACAACTTTAACTTTGTCCGTGTCACTTCTTCATAACAAGGTGAAAGTCCAGTTAGACAACCCGCAGAGTTAATTCTACGTGCTGGATGTGATTTAACAGTGGGAACTGGGATCAAAGCTTTTTGCCCCGTGCTCTCCAAGCATCCAGTCTGTTTCTGGCACATACTTTCCATCACATCTGGAGCTGCAAGGTAGGCAATCCTGCAGCAAAAAACAGAGTCCAAACCAAACCCCACCTATTTCCGTGGATTCCGTTCTTCCGGGATCTGAGCCATTACAGACTGCAACTACAATTCGAATACAGGGAAAGGAAACCTACACCACGTGTGCTCTGTGCGACACCAGCACTGCACAGGATCAACCAAGGTCTAGTAAAGCACAACCACCAAAGGTGAAGAACACTGCCCAGGCAGAAACCCACCTTACTACACAACCAGCACCCCTGATGGGTCAGCAGGCTTCTGTGACACACACCTTCCTATGCAGACAGGTCACAAATGTGCTTCTTGGGCTCTTAGAAATAAGCAAGCGTTTAGAATGGCAAAATCCCTCTTTGCCTTATCCTGTGCTGCTCAACAGAGAAGATAAATCTAAGCAATGCAGTCAGCATCAAGCATTTGTCTAAACTCACTCTCAGCCCTAAAGGCCTAAAAGGAAACTCAGGGAAAGGAAAGCAGCGGATGGGAAGTAACAGAGGTAGGGCTGCAGGAACAAGGGAAGGAGGGAGAAAAGGTTTATAGTAAAACGGAGGGCGGGGGGGAATGTTAGTTGGGTGGGTTTTGGGTTTATGTGTTTGCTGGGGACGTGGCGTGATTTATTTCTCCAGCTCCCTCCCACTGCAATTCAGGTAATGAAAGACTGGAGCTTTGGCAAAGATCCCCTCCTTAGCCAAAAAAGAGAGAGAAGAAAAGCACCGTGATCAAGCTTAGAGGAAACAAAGCTAATCAAACCTAACAGTAACAAAGGGCAACAGAAACATGCTCACTGTATCACATCTTCCTTGCTGGCCACAAGCCCAGATTTCTCATTCCATTTTCCCTCTCCCCCTCCTCATTTCCCAATAGCATTAAGAAGCCCTGGCCCGGGCTGCCTGGCTTTACAAACTGTGTTTGTAGGAGGTCAGCTTTTCATGAGGCCAAAAACCCAGCATGTGGAAAGCGTTAAAGACTTTCACGTAGTAGAGGAGGTTCTTAAAACTACTACTGTTGGACTCCGAAATCCTGGAGCTTCACAGATCATTGGAGGTTTCTGAAGCACAGAAAAGGGCAGAGTTAGCCAAATAAAAGGAGTTCTTGGGGGATGTCCTAGAGCCTTACATGAGAGGCACCAGGCACAAACCAGGCTCAGAGTTAAATGGGGAGGACTTCTCAAGTTGCAGGAGGAAGGAGCTGGTTTATAACCTGGAATGTGCTCCCCCTTTCTTCAAAGGTTAGGGTCTGGAGGCATTGTACAGAACAGTTCAGTTCGTGGCAGGGATGGTGGGAGCACTGCAAGTATGTCTGGGGGAAGGGAAAGAGAGGAATCACTCAACTGTTCCACCCAACAAGCACAGTCTATCTCCCTATGGCAATCGAATTACTTATCAGCACCTTTCTGATGCCAGATTTCTTCCTGCTGTACAGGACTGTGGCAGCATGCACAGAAACAATCTCCCCTGCCAATTTTCCATATACCAGATGACCAGAGCCAATAAGGATTTCCCAGCCATCAGTACTGTCCACGTTTCTGATGCTGTCATTCATCTCCTAACCCACTCTTTATTTCTTAAGACTCCAAGTTCTTAAACACAGCAATTCCCCTGGAAACCATCCCTCGCACATACAGCTCCCCAAAAGAGAAACTTTTAAGTTCACATTTACAAAGAAAAGGGGAATTGAAACGGATTTCATCTTGAAAGATCTAAATCAGAAGCAAACACACTTATCAACATCCCAGGAGCTTAAAAACTAAGGGATGTAAACAGCAAGAGGCTTTTGGTGGAACATACCGAGTGCTTGATGCAACACTACCTGTGCCTTCCTAAGTAGACTAAAAGCAAGGAGTGAAACAGTGTGTTGAACTGCTTTACTGCAGTGAGGGATGCTCGGAACGTAGCTCTCCTTGGGACTATGTCAGAGACACAGACAGCAGAGGGAACCCTTCTACCCCAAGCAAGACACATCAACAGCACAAATGATGGACCCAGTTCTTGCAAGAGACTTACTACTCCATGTATCTGAAGGCATCAAGGTGCCAGACAATGCCTTCTACCTCTCAGCAGGAAAAGGAAACCCCCGCTATAAACCCACCATCACACACATGCACATGGCTACCGTCCGGATTTGCAGCCTCCTTCCTACCTGCTGACCACCTTGCAGAACAGGCCCTCCCCTTACCTGCTGCTGTGACAAAAGCAGATGTTTACCCCAAAACCCCATTACCATCACCTGTACACAACCATTAGCACTTCTATGCCCTTTGAGTTTGACTTCTATCATCTACCTGAAACATTTTCCTTCCAAAGACAAAATAAAAGGGGCAATAAGCCAAAAGCAAACGCAGCAGATTGCTGTTTGTGATGTTAAGTGTGTCTTAAAGCAAACAGCTTATAGAGATGTTGCACTCACAAACTGCCTTAGTTTCCCCTATGGCACAGCCCCTTTAAACAAAAGCCCCTCTTCCTAACTCCCCATCCTCAGTTTATTCCGCAATCTGTGTAATTCCTGGGAGTTTTCCTTGGCAAGACCAACCACCACCAACAGCAACCAACAGCAATCAAGCACTGCTTCTTTTTTACAGCTGGTTTGAAACAAAAATGACAAAACGAGTGCATCTGTCTGCTGCAGTTGTTATTGTCTTGTTCTCACAGTGCAGTTATAGCAGCATATTACAGGAGATTTAGGCCTGAATAATGTATTTGGGGGCTGATCCTATGCCAAAAGAACACTGTAGACACTGCTCGTACGGTGCCATCTGGGGCAGGAAGCAACAATTAAGGCCAATGATCTGTTGTGTAAGAAGAAAGTTAATTTCATGCTCAGTGTGGCAGGCAAGACACATTAAAAGTACACTTCGCTCTCTGCTAACAGATGATTTTCTTTCTGCTGGTGCCCAAGCTTTTGCCCCCAAACGGCTTCTCCTCTCAAACCCCTCGATTTCATGTCATCTGTTAAGGAGCTGAAACCTGCTTTGCACTGCTAAAGCACTGCCCATCCATCCCCCTGACTCCTCTCTCGACAGCTCAGAGCTGGTTCTTTACTTGAAAATACAAAGAGAACCGCTGCAACACCCTTTGAAATCCTAACCTCACACCCTGTGCAAATACACACATGAAATGGCACCGCTTGGGACAACACCTCCCTTACAGCCCCAGTTCTGTTAGCCCCAAGCCAGCTGTCCCTGCTTCCCTTCATGGCATGTTTGTAACTCATCTTCAGTACCCCTCCCTAGGATAAGAAAGCAGTGTGGGTGCTGAGGAGAAGACCAAGCAGCAAGGCAGAATATGCTTGTTCTCCAAATGTAAGAGAGCCACCAATCTGGCAAACCCGAACTGCGAGCAGCCTGTGCTGGCTTCCAGTGGGTAACTAAGGATAAAGTCTGGCTCAAATACACGCACAGCATAAAAAAGCCAATTACGTCTATGCCATAAACGTCAAGTTTAAACACAGACGCTGAATTAGCTGCAAAATCTGCTGGAGTTTCACTGCAGTTTGCTTTTCAGTATCTCCGACTTCAGCAACTGCAGTAAAACCTGGCTGCTTGCCAAGGGAACCACTTGTCCCCACATCTCCCTTCCTAAAACCCCTTTAATAAGAATTCCTTTGTCTGCTCCATACAGGACTGTTTACAGGTTAGCATTCCTCCTGCATAGATAAGACGGAGGGAGTCAGCAGCCCCATCTAGAACCCATCTGAAGCATTTATTCAGCACTGGCTCGTCCAAAGAGCCCTGCATTGTACTGTTCCCTTCGGACCATCCTGCCCCTCCCACCAGACAATACCACCACAGAATGCCACGGTCATGCATAACACAAGCCTTTAACTCCCCATAAAACAAGGCCACTGATTCATGGGTATCTCAGGTTAAATCAAGTGCTTGTGGGATGACCTTTGTGCAACACCACATTCGCATTAAGGCCACTATTATAAAGGACATCAAGGCTGATCTTCCTGCTCTGCCACAGGGGTTTGCGTCTCACTCAGCTCTTGTAAATACCTCGGTTCCATACCCAACAGTGCTGCTGTACATTCGGTACACAATCAAAGATCATGAGATCTCCAGGTATTAGCTGTGGGTCTGAGCTAGTACCACAAGGAGGATTATGTGGAGAGTTATTTCTCTATTAAAGCCACTTCAAACACCAGACACCAGGCAGGATTATACAGAACAACCGACGGAGTTACCCAAACATCACAACATTAGCACTGTTCTAGGACCCGATGTCCCGCAAACACCAGATGAGTTCTTTATTCCTGCCCTTCTGAGAGCATCGTCGGGATTTACAGCCTATCTCCAGTAGCTAACGGGATGGGAAACAAACAACATGAAGGCATCTGTCTTGCCAGGGGAGGGCACAACCATGACAATACCTGCACAGATTCTCAGGTACTTATTTCGTGTGCCTGAGAGTCACAGGACCTTAGGACTGATGTCTGAGTACAGTCTGAGTGACTGATAACTGCTACAACAAGCTGGTGCCTTTTCTCATAGGGAAAGGAAAATACACAGTATAGAGCTGTCTCTGACTGAATATGACTATTCAGAGTCATATGTACCCTTTAGCAAAGATGCAAAAAAGGAGAATAGACATTAAGAAAACAATCAAAGCAAAACGCCCCACGATGATGAATGACAACCAGAAGGTAAGGAAAAAGCAATGGAACAGAACTAAAAGGAGTCACAGGAGCATTGTGTTCTCTCCGTGGTGGAGGAGGACTCGGACGATGTATCAGGATCCCAAATGATCTTGGCTTAGCTCTCCAGCTACATACCTTTCACTGCCGAGCAGACACTGTCCTTTTTGGCTCTCTGACAGAACTCAATGCAATCGCCTAATGGCCCTCTTTTGCTTGCAACAATATTTTACCCCTACCTCCCTCTAAACTGTCGGAGGAAAATACACAAGGAGTTTCAATCTTGCAATGTGAAACAATAAAAAACCCCCACCAGAGTGCGGAGTTGATTTATTAGCCATGCCGAATGCAATTCTGGAGTCCAGCTGGCACAGGGAATACACCACCTGGTTTTATGCTCCTCACCTATGCAGGTTTCTTAGTCAGAAACTCCAACAGCCCCGTTTCTGAGCTGCAGACATTGAAATTACCTTTACAGAAGTCAAATAATACAGTTGAAAAGGAATTCTTCTATTCTCTTAAGAGGAAGTTCAAGAGACAAATTTAAACCGTATCATATTAAGTGCTTTCGTTGTTTGATTTTGCTTGCTTCAGCTGAAACCAAGGCACACAGGTATGCAAAAGGGTACACTGGTCTTTGGAAGTGTAGCCAAAGGCATTAATCAGATGACCAGACATTAGTGGCCCTGAAAGTGAGCAGCCAATGTAAGAAGGAAGCAAGGATTTAAGAGCCAAGCAGCATACACCTTCAGGATAGATCGAGTTGAAAGAAGAACCTCAGGAGACAGAAGCAAAAGGAACACACATGGTATATAACCATGAAGCCGGAACGGTGGCCCAAGCCTGTCCAATGAAGTATGTAGCTGGCAGCTCGACTCACCTGTAAGGTCTGCAATCAGTTTTAGAGATGAAGATGACATGGTGTATACCACAGTTAAACCTTTATGTCTCTTTGAAGACCTTTCCAAACCTTCTGGTTTATTACCCAATAAAATGATGACATTTGCAATAGGTTTAACAGTTAAAACTTTGGAAAACAAGCCAAATCACAGCGAACACATTGCCTGAACATCCCTTACAGACGAGCTGGTCTTTGTAAACAGCTTTCACCCCAGTGCCACTTCAAGGTAGGAATATCTCCATCTGAGCCCAGCTCCTATGAGCTCAGCATTTCATTAAGTCCTTTGGCATCCTTATTCTGCTCCTGGTGAGAAGCGTGAGCTGCATTCCCGTATGCTGCCTCAGCACCCTGCTTCACCTTAAAGCCAAACATATTAACGTCGTGTTCTCCCACCATCAGCCACATGCTAATAAAAAGAAAGGGGGATAAAAAGGGCAACGTGTTCCCTACAGAAGAGTTTGTTACGCAAATGAATCGATGGCTTCACTTACACAGGAAAAACAACTCGCTGCTGCCTCTGCCCAGCTCTCAAATGGACTGAAGCCCAGTGAGGTATCTGCTCTGAGTGAAGAAGAAACGGCTTGAGCTATTATTTTTAAGTCCCTGTTTTAACAAGAACAAACCCCTCCAAGTGTAATACCCAGGCAATGGAAGCACTAGCAGCAGCGAGCAGAGACGAAATGAAAAGAAGCAGTGGCTGTTTATGTTGGCAGCCGCATCAAACTCTAATGGAAAATTTCAGCTCTGCCTGCATCTGGGCTAGAACAAGTTATTAAGGGAAAAGGTTCAGCTTTCAAACAGAAAAAGCCTTACACAGAGCTTGTCCCTTTCAGAACGCTCCCGCAGCAAAGACAAGGCAGGAAATAATATGCCTTGACTACGCAGTGTATTAATATCCTATCATTAGGGGAATATACCATCATGTAAGATGGATTTCCTCTGGGAAAGGAGAACAGTGATAATGCCCATGCCACAGACACGATCTCAGCTATCGGTACAAACAACTTATACCACTAAATGCAAATATTAGAAGCCAGAGCAGGGCTAACTAATCACTTGATACTAACGGACCGCAATACATTTGCCTAATTATGCCCCTCTTTGGATCAAAAGGAAACTGCTATTTGACCAATTATGTCGAGGGAGAATCTTTACCTTTCCTAAGCCCAGGAGAGCCTTGCACAAATATTACTGAGGCTGTTTGTTGACAGGAACAGTATACAGCCTGTCCTCGGAGAGGACAAACACCTTGCCAGCCTGCACATATGGTAACTGCAGTGACCTTTCAGCTACTACCCATTTGCACTATATTTAAGAGCTACTCGGGAAGCCAATATTGTATATTATGTAACACAAGATTAAGCATTAATGAGGCAAGAATAAAATTGTTTATCTAAAGCCCAGTCTCAAATTAAAGAGAAGTTTGTGCTGAAAGCCCACATTGCACTCGTTCTGTCTCCTAACATTAACAGAGCGCGGCTTATTTAGGCTCTGAGCTCAGTCCCAACAGCATTTAATTAGGAGAGAAAGATTTTACTATCAGGAGAGAGCCTATTTTGCCTAAAAAAAGCAAATGTGATGCATATTTAGTTCTTATGCACACGAATACAGCACGTCGCAGGTAGTTTGATGTAAGGAGAGCAGTTGATATTCATGACTTCTGTTCAAGCTGTGTTTGAAAGCTAAATACAGAAGCACCCACCCAGACGCAAGACCTTTTGATGGCATTCTGTCATCTCTTGCTAAGCAGCCAAACCAGAAATCACACCAAAGGTACCTATGTGCTCAGCAGGGAAATTCGGAACAGAATTAACCCCAAGTCCGTGTGCCTCCACAAAGGTGCACTGTCCTCTTTTGGGGCTGCTCGTTAAGCAAGCAACTCCACAAGGCTCAGCAAGGAGCTTCAGCCTTACACAGAGACAGGCAAGAAGACCGTGAGACCATGGTCACCATCGCTGTACCATAAACCTGCCCTGGAGAACACAGGAGTCATTGGAGAACCTCAAAACATGCAGATAGGGGTCATCCGCTGTTTGGAGAAGAGATGGAAGAGATGAGAAGTACCTGGGCACAGTGTCTGGCTTGGAGCAACCTTCTCTAGTGGAAGGTGGCCCTGCCCTTGGCAGGGGGTTGGAACTGGATGAGCTTTAAGGTCCCTTTCTTCCAAACCTTTCTACGATATGCTATGGCTGTCTTACGATGTAACATGATATTATTCCTAAGCCTATGTAAGGCTGCCAAAGTGACCATCACCTACATCCCTCTCCACTTCTGACAAAATGGTACAGAACCTCCGAGTTCCACTGGTCAATCACCACATACAATGTGACACAGAGCAGGATGGAGGAACTCCAACCACAGGAAACCGAACCTGTTCCTTCTGGGGCCATGGCTTCAACAGTTCAGGCCAAAAGCTGCCGTTTAGAGCAGTATTTCAGGGCGAGCAGCACATGGGCAGCCGAGGGGAACAGGACCCAGCTCGAAACCTGAGCACACCAACACCGTGACTTGGCATCCTCCTCCTCCTGCTCTGCCTCTGCACATTATTGCCCTGCACAAGCTCACGTTTCTTCCATGTTTCTATTTACTTTTTGCACGTCACCAACACAGGGTTAAGCTATTTGCAAGAACACAGTCAGCCAGTCCCCGACCTTGTAGGCATTTAAGTACATTTATCTCAGGCCTATCACAACGCTTCTCGAACTCTCAAATTCAAGGAGCTCAATGTAATCACCTCAAGAATTCAGAGCAGGAGAATTTTAAATACTTCGAAAATCCCATGTTATCACCAAACTGCAGCAAATTGTGCTCAAACGGGGGGGAAATAATTAAGTATCATATTTAAAGCCATATGAGATACTTCAGGAAACTTGCTGCCAGCTGTGTACTCTGCATTGGCACAACATGGGAATTCAAACTCAAGTTGTTAATGAAACCTGTCCATGTCACATGGGAGCCTCCAGAACTTCTTTCTTGGCTTCCTGCGCAGAAGAATCAGGCTAAGCATGAACCAAACAGGAGCAGGACGCAGTTGTGCCATCCCACTGCGGCTATAACCAGGAGAAAACTATTCCAGAGGAAGGGCAAGGAAGAAAGCTATGTGGGAACAGAGCACATACACCTAAGACAGAGTCCAAGGGAAACCAAAGGAACTTTCAGCAGATTTGCTGAAGTTCACCTACATGGAGGCAGTTTCCCTCCAGAGTATCAGAAGGTTAACACTTCCTGATCCAGCCTTACAGCTGCTTCCACCCAGCATTCCCACTTCAGGGCAATGCTCAGGGAAGAGCTCATTTCAATTCCTCTGCCTCTTGCTTACGAGAGCTCGAAGGGACTGCCACAGCTACTTACAGTCATGTCCATCGGGACCCCCTGTGGGACTCAGGCTTTGAAATAAACTGGATGAGTGAAGACCTAAACACAAACAGCTTTGAAACGCACTGTTTCCTTTCATAAAGATGCTTTTTTCTTGCTGATTATTCATTTAGGAGAAATAACTTACAAAGGAATGTTGAAAAGATAAACTAGTTGCCAGCTGGGGTTAAACCACAACAATGAGTTAAAACACATACTGACAAATACAGGGTTTCCTTTAGAGATACCGTACATTAACTATGGACAGGGAATAAAAGCAGCAAAGGCACAACTCAAATAGGACATTCCTTAACATGCCTGTGAAACCTCAATATAGGATGGCCTAATTCTCATCTCTTACCAAGCCACTTTACACCCTCCGATATTATAAAGGTAATCCAATGTCATATTCACCTCTGTATCGTGACTTCCTGCACAGTAGCTTCAGCCTAACAGAAGAGGCCTGGCGCCTACAAGGGTTTTGCATTCCCATTGTATCACTTATCTTCTGCTATTGCAATGTTCCAACCACAGGGCTTAAGGTGATATTAGGAGTTGTACTCCTGTGGAAGCAGCATAAATATCAGTGTCTAGAAAAACTATGTATTATGCAAGAGGCATAACAACAAGGATATTAAACTTTAAGTGGGCTTTGCAGGGAGGCAAAACCCTGATTCCTCTGCCACAGCCTCCAGTGGCTAGGAAGGTAAATGTGCAGGATGCACTGACCTATAGCTGGGTTTCCATTTAGGACAAGTCACTTCAAGATTGCCCCACTCATTCTGCAGACCTTGGGAGTTGCTGTAGTGCTTTTCCATCGGTATACTAACTTTTAGGGCTTCACCTCATGCTAATATGGTGGCGAAACAGGAAAATAAGGCCTTTTTCCTAGTCTTTCTGGAATTGCTAGAATGTTACTTCACACTGCAACAGAAATGGCAGGCAAAGTATCTGAAATCATTTAAATCCACAGCCTTGTCATTAACATTATTCATTAACCCACTTTAAGGAAGAAAAGCAAAACTGGATACTCAAATATTCTTTACTGCAGCCTTTATTCTGCAAGTCTTATTACAGTGAAACTGGGCTTTGGCCTGAAAAAAGGCTGGGAATTAAAAGAAAGCAGAAGCAAGACCTGTGGGCAAAAATAGGAAACAGAGATTCAACAGCCCACTGCAGGTGAGAGGTTATTTGTAGCTCAGTTACCACTAGGGGCTAAAAACGCCTGCTCCTACCCATCGCCACACTGCTGCCCAGTTGCTCAAAGCTTGTCTTGAGTTTGCTCTATGCTGTGGGCTTAGACCTCATGAAACAAAAACTGGAACACCTGATAAGGAGAGCGTGTGGAAAGTTCCACATCACTTGCAGAGTTGCAAAACTTGGACCAAAAGCCTTAGGCCTGATGTCCAAGTTCAAATGTAGAAGTCAAACAGTACCAACAGGGTCAGACACTTGCCCCCACAGCTCTTAGCTCTTTAGTTTCCCTTTTCCTTTCCCCTGGAAACTGGTTTTTCTCTATGACAAAGAGATATGTGGTATTTAAAAGCATTGGTCACAGCTGCTGTACATCAAACTTCAGAGGAGTCCTTTCGCCTCTCAGTAACTTCACCATCAGCGGAATTCATCTCTAAAGTAAACACCAATTTGTTCTAAATACACTTAGGAAATGCTCTACAGAAAAGAGGAGCAGACTGTTTAGAAGCCGACTACGTGCTGGCCTGTCAGGTGTTGCTAAGAAGCAACTATTCCAGCATTCCTTCTACGCTGTCATCTTCCCAACACCGGGCCTTCACGCCTCAAAAACCCCACAGTATACTTGGTACAGTATACAGCTGATAGGTAATCCAGTTTTCCCATGTTTGCAATAGAATCAGCAACCATACACACCAAGTGAGGCACTCCAGGAATCACTTCACCCTCCCCTTTCCATTTGCCGTACGTGGTGTTACTATTTACCACCAAAGATTCTGTCCCACAAGAACATCACAGAAGAGAATGGGAATGACCTGCAGTAAGTGACAGGGTTTAAAACACTCTTAAGAGTAATTCTCTTCCCCCCTGAACACCCGAATTACCCCCACACGAAGTCCACACAACCAGCTCTGCTCTACATGAATATTTTCCAGATCACTCACACATGGCTAGAGAAGAGTCCAGCTCCATTTTCATTCCCAATGCAGCACAATATGAAAACCGCTTTCCAAAAGCACCCTCCCAGCAGCGAAACGACACCTGCAGAACAGAAACCGAAGCTTCCAGAGAAGCTCGGCAATTAGGACTAATGGAAAAGTAACCAGATTCCCAAGGCTTCCTAAACCCTCTTTTCCTTTGAAGGAGTCAACCACTCCTCCCTGTCCATCTTCCTGCTAAGCACTTGCCAGGGTTTCCAGCAGCACGCGGAAGCTTGATGAAGTTCAGCGGAGCGAGAACCCACGGATCAATCCGGAACCTAAGTTACACACTGCAGGGCCACGAAGAGTTAAACACCAGCACCCAATTCCGCAGGTCACAGGAGCAGCACATACCTCCGCCTCCCAGCTTCAATTAGATCTTGTTTTGTTTTAGGCTTTCTTTAATTACCCAGTGCCATTCCAGCCCGACTGGGTGACATAAATGTATTATCCCAGCAGAATGTCAGAAGGTAAAATTAGATTCGGCTCTCCATAAATACACTTCAACCCAAGCTCGGTGCCTCCGTCCAGCAATGACGACTGCTTTATGTAACCTACAAACTGCACTGAAAATTACAGCTCCCTTCTCCGGGGGGGGGATTGCTCTTCGGTTTATCTGAAGAGAAATTCAGCTCGGGGATGCGGGGAGGGGGGGAAGGAAACAGTTTCGTAAGATCGAGCTCCGGAGCAGAAAGAGGAAAACGCAAATTACATCAAGTCCGAATGTACTCACGGTCTCCTTATTGGGAAGCAACTCCTTTCGGATCCTGAAGAAGTTCTTGCCGTACTGCCTCAGCCCCTTAATAAAACGTTTCTGTGATAAAAGATAACAAACAGAGCGTGTCAGCAGAAGGGAAATAAAGGAGATCTCGTTAATCAGCACAACGTTCTCAGCTTAGGGTCCGTCGCTACGAACGGATACCTACGGAGCAGCCGAACGCGGGCGGGGGAAGGCGGCTTGGAGGAGATGGCGAGGAATTCAGCGCACATTCCCTTCCATGTCAAACTTCCAGCGTCTGAAGCCCAGTAAAAGTCAGTCGCACAGCCAGCGCTGGCCCCGCACCGCCGGAGCGCCCTGCTGCACGTCTCCTCCCAACTCTTATTCCTCAACTAACAGCGGCGGGCGAAGGGAACTGCGCAACGTTGATTTTCGAGGGGAGGAGAGAGCCTCTCCGGGGAGGTGCCGCTGGGCTTCAGCGGCGCCGGCAGCCGCCAGCCCCTCCGGCTTCTCCGTGCCCGGGCTTCGGCGGAAGAGCCGCGCTCGGCGCGGAGCCCCCGCGGCCCCTCGCCCCTCAGCCGCGGCTGTGGCGGCGCAGGTAGAGACGGCGGCGGGCAGCGAGCCGAGCCGAGCCGAGCCGCAGCCGAAGAGCCGAGCCGAGCCGAGCCGCAGCCGAAGAGCCGAGCCGAGCCGAGCCGAGGGCCGGGAGGGAGGCGGCGGCCGCCCAGCGTGTGATGGCGGCGGGGCTGGGCGGCGCGGCACCCGCGGGGCGCGCCGCAAAAGGCGGCCTGGATCAGCGCCCCCCCCGGCCCGTGCGGCCGAGCCCCGGGGCCGCCCCGCGCCGGCAGCCGCGGCTCGGCGGGGCTCTGCGGCGGCCCCCGGCCCTGCCCGCGGCCGGAGCCCGCTCTGCCGCAGCGGCTGCCCCTCGCTCCCGGGCCGCCCCGCCGCAGCGCCCGCTTCCAAGCGACGGCTCCGGCGGGGAGCGGCGCTCAGCGCGCTCCTGCTCCGCTCATGGGGGCAGCGCCTTCACGGGGCGCAGCTCCCGCCGCACCCTCAGCCGGCGGAGCGGCCCCGTGCCCCGTTTCACCACGTGCACCCCAGGCTTTCAGCACCGCCAGGCAGTACCAAAGCACCAAGGCCAAACCCAAAGCGGCCCTTTCCAGAAGGGAAAGCCCGAGGATGCTTCTCCTTCCCTATAAGCACAAGCAAACCCAAGTTCTGCCTGCAAAAGGTGAGGGATGTTGGGTAATAGGCCCTGAGGCATGGGGGTAAGAATAAATAATCCCCTAGGAAACACACCTCAAGTTGGCTGAATGCATTTTGGACCACACCATCCTGCAAGCATCTCCTTGAAGGAGGTGGGCAGGCAGTTAAAGGCTTCCATAGCATGAAAGAGGTAAGGAAGCCCAGAAAGGGTAGCCTGCTATTGAACAATGTCCCACCACAACGCTGGTGAGGAGTGAGCAGTCTCTTTGGAACCTCACACGTATTATTTTGCTCACAAAGCGATCTATCCTTACCTAACCCTGACCTTCAAACCAGCAAGACTGCTAGGGTTCGCCAAGGACACGCCTGGGGGCACAGAGACAAGAATGAACCACGGGTTGTGTGTGCTTTGAGATTCCAGTCCCTTCCAGCATATGACTTGCTCATTCCCACCTAATCCCTTCAAACCAGGGAACAGAGCACTCCTTGGATAAGAGTTCAGGGTTGCTGGCCAAGGAAAATCATACTAATAGCAAGGTACCAGCCCCCCATCCCTCCTACCACTCCCAGCATCCCAAAGAGCAGCATCAGTCCTGTCTGCAGCTTATCATAAAGAAAGGAGCTCTGCTAAAGCGAGAAACATGTAGAACCAGGCAGTCCAAAGGGAACACGCATTATGAACAAGGCAGCTCAGTTCCTGGCTTTGACACTGGTGCCTCATGGGCTGTATCAGAGATAGGACGCTTTTGCAACATCAGTTAACAGAGCATATATAGGAGAAGGCAACGTAAAAAGCTATAGGGGAGCAAGACAAAATCAGAGCCGGAACACTCCAGCCACAGATGGAAACGCACACGGAAATAAAAGAGAGCAATCTGGTCCACTGCATAAAGTGAAAAGCTCTGATTCCCTATTGCCCATTGCACCAAAGACTGCCCATGTTCTGCCTGAACTCTCAGGAGACCACTTCGTTTCTAAGATTCCTTTGAAGCAAACTATCTTGCATTTATTTCGTGTCGTGATTCAACACTATTAAAACATCCTGTGACAAACTGGCGTCCTCTGAACTCACGAGATGTCAGAAATGCCCACTGGGAACGTGAGCCTAAGCGTAGAGCCTCAGTAACAGAGGGAGCTTGAAATGCTGTTCCAGATGCCCAAATGTGAAGTGAATCCTTCTGGCATTCGAAATGCTGGGCAGTTGTGCTGTCACCTTCATTGGTATCACACAGAACTGCCACCAGGCCATTGAGGCAGCGCAAGATAGCCAACTTGTGCACCTCTATTGCAAGGCAAGACAGAGCGACTCCTTAATACACAGAGAACAACAGAACACAAGAACTAGCTTTAGAAGCTTTGACAGACATTCTAAAGCTTAACAAAATTATAACCTGTTTAAAACATCATCAGATTTTCCTTCCTATTCCAGTCTTCCAGTAATTCAGGCCTCACATCCAGTTCTCCCTTTGCTGCTGCAGGAACAACTACTTCTTCAAGCCAAATACACCAGAGGCCCCTCAATGTTGTGAAATATAAAAGAACTAAATAGGCGCACATCCAACCCAAGTGACCTGTTGCTCTCCTCCATCTCCCAAAGCAGACTGCACAACAGAGCTGACGTTTCCCCTCCTCTGCACGAATGAACATGCACCCACGTCTGTGTCTGCATTGTAATGGTCCAGGAGATGCTGCACGACTCACAAAAGGCATCTGAAAGTGACAGCTGCTGAATTAAAACAGTCTTAAATCCTGCAATACAGAACAGTGAGGCTCAAACCTATGGATGTGTGAGGGCAGACGTGAGAACAAGTGGAAGCTGCTCTAGAGAGCAGTGGTTTCCTTTTTAAAAGCACAGAATTTGGAGTTTTAAGGATAAACATTTCTGTTTTACCGCGTGTTTAAGCGTAAACCATGACTTCTGGCAGACCTCCGTCAGCCTTATTGTTTGCACTGTTCGCTGAAGACAAACTGTAACACAATTAAAACGATGCGATGGATAACGACAATCGCTGCTGTGAAGCAGCACTGGCAATGCCATGGCACGCTGGGTCAGTCAGTGCTGACAGACAACGGGGTTGTATTTTACCAAGTGGTTACCATGGCTATTGACCAGCCACGACACAAGATCTCCAAATACCATCCGATAATACGAGCTTCCCCAATGAAACCTATTAGGTTCTGCCATAGCCTACTACAACGTGTAAACAGGGAGCTATAAATAACCAAGGAAGATCAAGGAACGAGCCTGTTAATGTTTGCATGTGTGTTACTTGCAGGTCCCATATTTTATCCCAAGAAACAAATACCATGACAAGATACACAAAGCCATTATGTTCTGACTAACAGAGCTCAGATGGCATGTTTATCAATGCGATGATAATGCCATTGCAAAGCTGTAGTTAAGGTTATGCGTCAGGGTTTCTATTATCAAGAGATTACAGCTTGGCAGGAAAAACTCGCTGCTGCTGCATGCTGAAATCCAGCACCCCAGGATTTAACTGCTGCAAACTGAGGTGCCCAGCTCAGATTCCTGCCTTGCTGCAGCACTATGGAATAAAGCTGTTTCTGCAAGTGTGCAAGAATAACATCCAGCACAAAAGCAACCTGTTTAATCAATTGAAGCGCTTCAAACTGAAACCTCCTGGGCTTCAGAAAGGCAGGATGACTGATAAAACTGTACATTCGCAACTGCTGCTGTCTCTTCGGAGGTGATGCTTCAATCGGGTTCAGATCAAATGGATGTTCTCTAAGAAAATCCATGTGCTGCATCATTCCCTTCCCCTGACTTCCACCTGGTTCATTAGCAAAGAGCATGTTGTAATGCAATACATTTACCAACACAAACACAGCCTTTTCTGCTCTTGCTCAATCCCAGGAAATAAAGAGCATTCTTTTCCTCAACTTTTATAAAAGAAATCTCTTTAGACTACATCCAAGACCAGCAAGTTCTCTCTCACCTTTCCCTTTAATCACCAGCATAAAGAGATGGAGGATTGTTGCTCTGATGAAAGCAACAGGCACAGTGCACGTTCTGAAAGGCCTCAGGTTTTCTAGGCAGATGCCAACTGACATTGTCACCATCCTCCATATTTGAGATGCCTTTTTAAGTTCAAATATGGTGAGAAGATTTATGGGGGTTTAATAGTTAACAGCAGATAAACACTAAATGCATCAAAGCATCTTTAAGTCCTTAAATTCCACAAGATGAAAAATCATAGAATCATAGAATAGTTGGGGTTGGAAAGGGCCTCAAGATCATCCAGTTCCAACCCCCCTGCCATGGGCAGGGACACCTCACACTGAACCATCCCACCCAAGGCTTCATCCAACCTGGCCTTGAACACTGCCAGGGATGGAGCACTCACAACCTCCCTGGGCAACCCATTCCAGTGCCTCAGCACCCTAACAGGAAAGAATTTCCTCCTTAGATCCAACCTAAAAAATCAAGGCAGTTGTTCTGGAAAGAAAATGAGCTTTGGGTCATATCTGCAGAACTTCTGTTCAACGTGCAGCACATTCACACACTGCCCCGAACAATATCCCCACATGCAGACATTATACATGCACAGCAGCTGAATTCCAGCGCCCAGAGCACATCTTATTAAAAGCTTGGTTGAGTTTTAACATTACATTTTGCTCATGTACATACACTGCAAATAAAGGCATTTGCTGGTAATGTTAAATGATATAAACTGTCCTTTAGAAACAGAAGTATCCTGATCGCTTCCTTAAGAAGACACAGTTTAACCTAAAGATGCTGGGTACCTCTTACAAAAATATAACGTGTTATTCACTATTCTTCCCCACCAAACTATACGTGGCTGTAGCAGAAAACGATGCTGGCGTTTCTTGTATCTTCACCTCAAAGGAATTCTATATGCTCAGTAACAGACAGGACCAAGTACTGCTCAGTAAGTAATTCCATGAAGGGCAAAAAGAGCTACTTCAAGGAAACGCAGCTGTCACACGTACCCAGGCTGTTCTCAGAATCCACCTAACCACTGCAGACACAGCAGCCCTGTTTAACTCCTTCTGCAAGCTGCTTTGTTCCCTCAACACTCTTACCGAGTCCACCTGCCCTACGACACTGCACCAGTGACCACCCTGGCCAGGGAGGGGAAGGTCTCAGAGGTGGGAGGCTGCAGGGTGGTTATTACAGAGTGATTTGGGTTGAAGGGACCTTAAAGCTCCTCCAGCTCCAACCCCTGCCACGGGCAGGGACCCCTTCCACTGGAGCAGCTTGCTCCAAGCCCCTGTGTCCAACCTGGCCTTGAGCACTGCCAGGGATGGGGCAGCCACAGCTTCTCTGGGCACCCTCACAGGGAAGAGCTTCTGCCTAAGAGCTCATCTCCCCTCTTCCAGTTTAAAGCCATTCCCCTTGTTCTGGCCCTGCATGCCCTGGCCATGCCCCATCTGCTTCCAGCCTTAGCTGGCAGGCTTCCCCTGTCCTGCCTTTGCAAATAGCCCAGACTGGGCTTGGCAAAGCTGGGGAAAACACTTTCTGAGACTAAGCTCAGGAAGGCTGCATCATAGAGATGCAGGTCCAGAGCTGGCTGGATGTTCTGTTGGGTCAGAGAGAGAACAGGACCGTCAAAGACTCCTATAGGCAGGTTCCATGGAAACATCCCGGCCTAAGAACGCACATCCTCAGAGCAACTTGCCACGAGCAAGGCTTGGTCCGAAGGTAACAGAACATTCTAAGGTATGACAGCAGCATCTAGAATGAGGAACAAGCGTGATGGCTTGAGGGAGCTCACCTGGAACCTCGGTAATAACGAAATAAACCACCAAAAATCCCCAAATCTAGAACAGTGCACTGGGAAAGAGGAACCGCCAAGGAAAATCTACGTTCAGGCCGCTGCGACGTCCCTTTAACCTGCCCTGCTGCTGGGAGAACAGGATATGCTTCAACCTCTTCTGAACTGCAACTGATTGTTTCCTGTCACTACAGTAGCTCTGCTTAATGCTTTCTTTGATTTTAACTCTTAAGTGGTTTTAACCCTCGCCATTAGATACTCGTGCTGTTGTGTGCTCCAGCAGCTAACAGCAAGCTGGAAAACTCAACTACCTGGCAAACCTGTATAATAGACACCGTGAGCCTTCCCTAACCGTCTCTGCATGTTGTTCTACAGACCTTGGCACTGCAGTAGATACGCGCAGGTCTCGAGCATGCAAGCAGAAGTAGCAGTAGCTGTTTGCAGACATACCTACGTTCCCACTGCTCCCTCAGTGTTACCTGCATTTAACCTGCAGCATCTCAGATGCTCTTCTGTTTACTGCTCAGTCCCACATCTAACCACAGCACTGCTTTGTCTGCTCCATCAGGAAGTCAGGCTGGCACCAGCTTGCCATTTCGAGTCTCCTGAAGAGGCTGCAGGGAAGCCCAGGTCATGATTTGAAGGACCTTATTCTTGTCTCTGACACATTCATGTAAAGCTATGAGAAACTGTTCACACAAGCCTGGTAAGTGCTTGAAGATGTCTGCAACCACCTAATACACATCTTTGTCGCAAGGGACCTTTGTTGTAGGGGAGTATCTGTGCTTTGACAACCACTGACATTATACGCACAAGCTCTTTCACCATCTGTTTTGGCTTGCAGAAAGCTGTGAAGTAACAGCAAGCAAAGATCCTTCCCCGTCCTTGGTGCAGTGTACAATGAACCAATGATGCTGTGGCAGGAAGGCATGAACAGGAACACGTGCCAGATCTTGCTGCTTAAGTACAAACTTTAGATATTATAAGTAAGCAATTTTGGGACAAGTTTGGTTTATTGAGGTATTTTTTCAACACATGCTTCCATCTTTCCAGTCCAAGAGAGAAGGCATACATGGGGGTGATGGCTTTGCAGAGCAAAACAGGAAGAGAATCACCACACACACGTATGTCAGTGTGTGTATAGAGACTCTGTTCGGTTGATAGCATCCCTTACCTCTGAAATACATTTAAGTCGATTGGCTTCTTTATTCAGCAGATTGTGACCTCAGATCAAGCAAGTACTGAAGCCAAACTTAGCCTTCTTTTTATAGATACTGGCCTGTTTATTTTTCTAGCTCTACTGCATCAAGACAAAACTCATCCTCCAACCTTTGTGGTATTTAGAATATAGCTATTTTCACCAAGTCCTCTCACTCAAAGATACGGACAAAAATACATTTTGATGGTATTCATTAGATACCAATTGATATCAAAAGTCTTTTCAATTTCTCATTGCCTATTCAAAGGACCTCTTTAGGGGGTCATCTACATGGGATAAAAACCTTCTACTCCTTAGGCCACACGCCTGCTAAGCTCAAGTATACCCCATAAGCAAGCTGACAATAAATGTATCAGCTGAGAGGCTTGAAGTAACCCAAAAATCAGCTTCCCCTCACGACTGGATCACTTTGCCTTCCTGGATCATTATACTGAACTATTAAACCCTACCTCAAACTATAAGGGACTGAACACCAAAGCATCACAGAGATACAGAGAGGCACGGGCCATGTACCAGCGCCTGCATTGCACACATCCACAGCCATATACCCAGACAGAAAGTCATTAAGCAGACTCCCTCAAGGGAATGCCAAAGATCCTAGGATGATAATGAGCCCCCTTCCATGGTGCTGCACTGTTAGCTTTTGTTTTGAACAATAGCTCTCCCATGATACCTCTCGCTTGCTGAAAATATTGGTATTAAGTGAGCATGAGCACAGCTGTGTGTAAATTACATATATAAACAGATTAGATTTGTGTATTTATACTGGATGCAAACACATTAATAGCACATTTGCATACCCAGTTGGCTAAATGAGATTGCATGCAGAGCAGGATTACTACTGCCAAATGTATTTCTTTAGGATTTTCAATAAAGTATTTATACTGCCATTCAAGAGGTCAGAGTGGATTCATCAGCCTTTCTCTCCTCTTTGCCTCCTCAGAAGTACACAGAGATGCTCTTGTCAACATGCTCCCCGTGTACCGTCAATCCCTCATCCCAACCAGTCTGCAGAAAGGACTCACAAGCGAGCAGAAGAAACTCGGCTGGGGTGCTTGGTAAAGGTTATCCATGTTTCTTTTCAGTTCAGTTTATTGAAGGTGATGTTCTGAAGGGGAGTAAGAGCTTCTACATTTCATTACAGCATGAACAACTGTCTAAATGCCAGTTTATAAAACCCTTCTTTCCCTTCTCTGCTTAATGCCAGGGATCAATGCAGAAGTCTTGTATGAATGGCAACGTGATATTGAAGGTGACACAACAGCTCTCAGACGTTTCCAAAGCTGGGGGAGAATTCAACTCCTCCTTCACTGCAGGCTTTGAGCTGTGAGGGTGCTGCTAACCTTGTGTGCTAACCCCAGCTTTATTTTACCACCAGTATTGTAGCAGAGCTATTTTTATAAAGAGATATTTCAGGTTCACCTGAAGAGCAAGCTGCTCTAGTGGAAGGTGTCCCTGCCCATGGCAGAGGGTTAGAACTGGATGAGCTTTAAGGTCCCTTCCAAGCCAAACCAGCCTGTGATTGATTCTACGATCACACGGAAGCCGAATGCAACGCTCTGATTCACTTTGTGCACTGTACTCTGTGAGAGCCTAGATGAGAAAGAGAAAATAACAGCCAAGATCTAATCGATTCTGTCTAAACGAAGAGCCTTGATTTTTGCTCTGATTGTGCCCTGATCATTGGTGCTTTCAACTGCACATCCCCAGCCAACACTCCCAAGCCAGCCAGGCTCTCTCTCGCCTTCGCATTTCACATCGGCTCCTGTTCAAAGGTCCAGTCCTGCCTCTCGGGTTCACCGCGCTCCGGGCCCTGCCGATAGATAAATCATCCCCCAACCTGCTGGTGGAAACGCACTGGCGTGGTGTGATGGCTCCAGCCCGTGTTGCCAAGCAACCCGAGCAAGAGGGATGTCTGAGAAGTGCTGACAAATAGCCAAGTGGCTGCAACAACAGGCTTTCTCTCTCCAAAACGTGGTTGGGAGAAGTGCCTCCCCCGCCTCCGCTCCGGGTGGAACACGGCGGGATTGTAAAATCCGAATCAAAAGGCCATTGTAGTGAGCACACACTTCCTGCTCAATTACTAATTGTTCAAAAGCTGCGGGGAGGCTGCGATCACACAGCGTATGGCACCAGAAATGTGATCCGGTAAACGAGATAAAGTCAACAGCACCCCGAGAAACCTGATCTAAGAACAGCCTGCAGTGGCACATCAGAAGCTGATGCACACATCAAAAACAGGCTGGGTATTAAAGCACCAGCGGGAGGAAGAAAGGAAAACCTGGCTTCGCTTTTCCTGTGCTCTGGAAGGGGGGGGTTGATAAACAACGTGGACTCCTTGGAAAAGGAATCCATGGATTATTACAAGCATTATTAGGCACCGTAACGCTACCACTGTTGCTGGGTCCCCCATTTCCATGCGATGGTGAACAGGGACAGACGAATGCTCCTGTTTGGTGACAGTGCAGTTTGCAGTTTCCTCTAATGAAATCCAGGTGGGAAGAGGCAGCCTTCATTTGTCCTCACCCCTGAGGAAAGGTCGAGCCGCAGGAAGATCTTCCAAGGAGAGCAACAAATCCTGAACCTCCAAAAGGCTGGGGATGCAGAACCCCTCAGGATGCTGTGCACCTCTCCCCTAAACAGCGCTGCAGAAGGGCAGTTGTATTTAACACAGGCAAGCACTTCCTTACCCTACTAAATACAATCATTTCCACCAGTAAGGAACTTACCCAACGTGCCCATGTTTCTATTTCCATGCCTGTTAGAGACCTGCTGACGGACATCAGGGTCCATGTGTGCAGGCACGAGAGGCAGAGCAGATCCTTGCAACGCTCCAGCTGCTCGCAAAACCTCCCGAAGACATCTGCTCCTCCGTGGTCTTCAGGAAACAACCACCTTGCACATGTCCAGGTTTCACATAGCGAGCCTGCTTCTATGGACACAGACCTTAGGAGCCACCAAGCTGGAGGGTGCCTTCGCTGCCATAATAGAGCTTTCTATTTATCTAACATTACAGGGAGATTATTTCCTCCTGTCATCAACAGTTTCTCAGTGCTGCAAAGCTGAACTGATTTGAGGGTGTTTTTCCATAAATGATGCATTTGAAGAGTTAAAGAGAACAAAGGTCTGGCACATTTTGACCCAGAGAAGCAAAACAATCTGCTGCTGCCAAGAGACGACAGAAAGCTTTTGATTATACTGCAGCTTGCCTTTTGCTGTACACAGAGATTCATTTCTCATTGTTAAACTGCTGTTCAAATGCTAATACACAAAAAGCTTTCTTATACATCAAAACTAAAGAGCAAGTAAAAAGCAGCAGTTGGACACCATGTTCCATTTCAAGGACATACCTCCTTTCCCATAGGACATCTCAAAGTGTTTCCCTTTAACGTAAGGAAGTACAAAATCGGTGTTTAAGCTGCAAACTTGAAGCTGGAAAAAAAGCTGTTGAATTTCATTCCCAAATTGATTTTTCTAAAGCGGCAGTGCATGGTTTTTAATTGTTGTTGGCTTTTCTGAAGAGGATGAAACCAGGTAAAGTATCAGGCAAAAGCAGAGCTGAAAGTACATCAGCAGCATATGAAATATGAGCCAAACTTGCGGACTATCAGCAACGCCCCACCATACCACCATACCATTCCAAAGGAATGCTTCCCATGCATCAGTTTGGGATATAACCCTTTCTTTTCCTCCTATGCTCTGCCTCTCAAAACCTGTACCAAGAGCTGCAACACCAATGCGTTCTTCAAGCTAGGAATATTCCCTGGGATAATAGCAATATGAGAAGGTACAGCATCTTCCACAGGGCTGAAGATGTTCCTTGAAACATTTCCTCACCTCTTCTGGCAGAAAGAAGCCATCGTGGAATAATATAATGGAATAATATCACATATATTGGAATTTCATTCTCTTCATCCTGTTTTCCTTAACAACAGGACTGGTCCTGGACTTAGCAATACTGTGGGTAACCCCTGTGCCTGCTAACACAAAGCAGATCTCCATTAAATCATCAATACTAAAATGCCCATTCGAGGCAATAACATGGGTGGGTGAGCACAGACCCACAGCATCCCCCAACCCGGGCGCTGCACTGCAGCAAGAGCGGACCACAGGGCTAATAAGTGACATGAGGAATAACACCAAATAAGCTTCCAGTTGAGCTCCTTTAAGCATCAGAACATTTCCATTTCTCTTGCCTTTTTCCCCCAGAAAATGTTCTTTTTGTTACACAGATCAGACAGAGGTCTGCAGACGTGTCCATTTACTCAAGTTGAACAACTATTATGCAAGGCTGAAGTTGTTCTCTTTCACTGTGACAATTTTCTGTCCTTTCAGTCAATTCGTAACACTAAGGATAAAAAAGCAGCACTCACTTGAACACGCTGTCTGATCCTTTCAAGGCTCGAACACAGTATTTCTAGGGGAAGTTCCCTGTTGCAGAACTGCCGTTCCACTGGGATTTCAGGCATTATTGTCAATTATTCTGAAGACTATTTCTGCCTTCAGACAGTCACTTCATGCAAATGGCAGAAGGAAACAAATACAATAAAACCACTTCAAGAGCTCCCGTACTTCGGAGCAATGAACAAATCCTAGCATAATGAGACAAAATGGCAGCAAGACTCCCCAAGGAAATTATCCATCCGGAGAGGCAAGAGTTTCTGTAGGTGAATAATAATTGCTGTTCCCAGTAGCAATGCCCAGGTTTGAGTTCAAGCGCTAAGATACAAATGCCCCATCCCTGGCAGTGCTCAAGGCCAGGTTGGACACAGGGGCTTGGAGCAAGCTGCTCCAGTGGAAGGGGTCCCTGCCCGTGGCAGGGGCTGGAACTGGAGGAGCTTTACGGCCCGTTCCAACACACAGCACAATTCCAGTGGTGACCTTACTAAAATGACATAAGAAAACCTCTGTAAACCTCCTGACTTCCCCCAGCACAAGTCTGCCGCTGGCTGCAGTGTGGTGAAGAGATACCTGAGAGCACAGATCCGGATACAAGAAATACTAGTGATGATAAAATCAAAGCCCAGGCTGAGAGCCATATCCTCCGTGAGACCTTTCCTGCACCAAGCAGAAAGCAAACGTCCTCCTGTGACAGGAGCTCTGCATCCTGCCAAGTTGTTTGCAAGGAAAACAGGGTGTTCTCATGGGTTTCAGGAACCTAATACTCACTTATAGCGAACTGGAGATTCAGTCATTCCCATTTTCACCTAGGATGGCGCAGGATCAGCAAACCTTGAACGCTCAAGAGCAAAATGAGCATACTCAGAACACGGAACATTCCAGCCAGCTCTTTGGAAAGTTTAGTCTTCAAAGCCTTGTGATTTAAGATGGTTTTTAATCTGTGTTTCATAGAGGCATGGAATTCTTTGGGTTGGAAGAGACCTTAAAGCTCACCCTGTCCTGACCCACACCATGGCCAGGGACACCCTAAAACCCCCTCTGCAGATGTGGGCTGCGGCAGCAGCGGCAGAGTACGTTGCATCTGTGGCTGTTACGAGTTCTGAAGGCTAAGGCCAAGGACAAGTAAAACCAACTTGGGATACTTTGCACTGTTTAAAAGATGGGGGCCAGATTTAGGGGGAGCATAATTTCCTAACAGTCACAGCACACATCCTTTGATACTTTTATAGAGAACACCCCAATTCGACATTCAAGCGACTGAATGAATCCTTTAGTTCAGCTGTGTTCAGCCTGATCCAGACACATAGGGGCTTCCTAGGAAGAGTGGCAGCATTCTGAAATCACAGAATACATCCTCTTTCAGTAAGGCAGTGAAAAGGCCCAACTTCTTCCAGGGCTTTTTACTGCTTGCTAAAGATTGCCATCATACCCTTACATTTAAAAGAATCAGAATGTAATAAACAGCACTGATGCTGTCCTAATTCCGATTCTTCAGGTTCTGCCAACAGTGTGGGTACAGGCAGCACCCAAATCAACAAGAAGACTGTTTATAACAAAGTAGGTAACCAGTCAGCAAAGCTCGAGACTTAATCATTACATCAGTGTTATTACTATTAACTAATAAGCCCCACTGCACAAGGTTTCAGTTCCCTGCACCCGCATCACAAACACACCCCACAGCCCTCACTGCTCAATTATCCCTTTATTTGGGTCAGAAGCACGTATGTGATGCGCTTCTGCAGTGTGGGCACCCAATTACCGAGGAAGATGCTGGCTCACGTGGTGATCTTGGCAATAAAAGTGGTTTTAAAAAGAATCCGACAATTCCTAACTTCCCTTTTCTTGCGTGTAAATAAAATCGGCTGGGGAAGAGTGGGGGGAAGTGGTGCCAAATGTGAAGAAGTGACACAGAAACAGGGAAGAAAAGAGATTTGAAATGAAGGACTAGAAATGCACCCATAACAAAGTGAACACTGGCAAAGGAAACTTGAAAGGTGGATATTTACAGGGAGGGAGGCAAGGGGGAAGTGGTGCTGAGCCTATGGAATTGTGTCCCCAGACACGCAGAACTGGACAGTATCTTCCATAACAGGTAAATGAAATATGCACCCTAATAAAACAGAGGTGCCCTCGTTTGCCTTCCCCTATTTGAAACTAATGGAATGTTTGATTTGAGCGTTTGAAGTTATTCCAGTGCAGTGGAGGGTAATATGCTGTGATGCTTATTTATTAGCTCCTCTAAATGCATAAGCCACTGTCTGCTCAGTCTCCCCACGTAGCCTAAAAGCTGTATAAATCTGAGCAGATGCTAAGGGGTGGGGGGAAGAATGAAAGGAAGAAAAGGAACAAAAGAATAAGTAAACCCATGTTGGATCGTGCACAAGTGGATAAGGGAATGAATAAGGTATCAAGAGGCCAGTAAACGCTGAAGCAAAACCACAAACCCAGAAGCTACATGCATTTGGAGTCTTTACCACAACATACTCAAAACCACAAGGCAGCACTGGACAAGCAGCATGAAGTAGCAGCTTTGATATGCACCCTCACGAGCGCTGATCAACGCAACGGATCTTTTACACAACACTTAAGCAAGGAGGAAGGAAAAGCTAACCGCATGCTAGCTGAAGAGAGCCTCTGCAGAAGCACACACACTCTTTACAAGCTGTCCAGGCGCTGCTGTGTTGGCGTTCATCTGTGTTGCCTACATAAACAGTAGTGAAAGCTACTCAGCTACTAGGAGATGCAGTGAAGAGCTTTCTTCTAGGGTGGCATTTCCACGCTCAAATCTCAGCTCCCTTCTCAATCATACGAATCCCTCGCATTTGCTCCCTAAGCCAGACTCCAAAGTGAAGCCTTCCTCAGCAGGTCCTGAGCATCTCCCTGGATCAAGCCCTTAGTTGCTGTCAAGTTCTCTTTCTGGCAGTGCAATCCCGAGCTTTCCTGGCACTGTTACCCTTGTAACTAATTAGGAACCTTGAATGGATGCAGAAAATGATTAATATTTAGTCACTGTGCGCCTACTACAGCAGCAGCCGATTATCAAACAAGTGACACCTCCACAAACTTCAATTAAATTATGGCTCCCAGAGAGGATTCGGAGGCACTGACAGGATGGCAAGTGACTGCAGCAACAAAGCTGAGCAACTGGTGATGGATCACAGTTTGTTCACTTGCTCTGTTACAGCCTGTAATAGAACAAATGATCATTTTTCAGCCTAATTGAATCCGGCCGCCCAGCTCATACACGGGAGGAGGCAAAGCTACATCATTTGCTTCATTAAAATGCATTTTTATGTCATCTCAAAGATACCCCCACCCCCCCGACTGGTGCTGTTGATAGGGAAGATTAGGATAATAAAATTTATCATGCAAACAGAACTTGCGAATGAGGTGTGTTTTGGCATCCATCCTGCTGACGCTCGGGCAAGGAAGACAAGTCCTGAGCGCTACAGCACACAGAGCATCCCTATCGTGACAGGAATCCAAGCTGAAGTAAGAACTGTGTCATTCTCTGCTGCAGTGGCCACTGAGCCGTGTGAAATGATTCCCAGAAGAGTTCTCAGGCAGAACTACAGAGGAGCTGAGGCCACTCGAAAAGTTTGGAGAAGAAATGCCTGTTGAAGAAGAGCCTTTCTCAACATTTCCAATCAAAACCTCAAGCAAAAGTGCTGCATTTCAGCTATAACCTTCATTGTACTTCCCAAGATGTTTTGGTTCTCTCATCTGCCACAAGCCAAGGGGGCAAACCTCATCTTTCCTCTTCCCTCTCCAATCCCCACTTTAGCTTTCGTTGCTTGGAGATGCCAGGAAGAGATCTAGGAAGCTAAACAGTTATTTAAAATTAGTTACCCTTTGACACTGGCAAGCACGTTTGTTTTCTTCCATCTTTCTAGCTTGGCCAAGGAAGCAACGCGTCCTCTCTGCCACCTCTCCGCAGAGCATCACTTACATGAGGAAGTGTTGCTCTGGCAACAAGCATCGGTTACCGAGCGCTGCCAGGCACCGGAACAGAGAACTGTGTTTATCCTACCAAGCATGAAGCATGGACTGAGCTCCACGCTGTTTCCTGTCTAAAATACTCTTACCTGTACCCAGCTCTGCTCATCTTGAGCCTGCTTGACCTACACCTACTACAGCCACGGCTTAGCCTTAGGATTCATTCCCCTTACTAAAGCTGAGCTGACAGCATCCGTGTTCAAACAGGATGAAGTTCAAGGCTGTGGTTTTAAAGCAACCTTGTTAGGGACCTTGAAGATCATTTCTCTCCAGGTTTCCTGCAGCCCCTTTAGGCCCTGGAGCTGCTCTAAGGTCTCCCCCCTTAAGGAGCCTTCTCTTCTCCAGGCTGAACCAGCCCAGCTCTCTCAGCCTGGCTCCATAGAAGTAGTGAAAATAGTGATTTGCCCTACCAAGTAATCCATTCCTGGGCTTTACGGATTTCATAGAGTGCAACTCCAATGAAAGTATTCCAAAATGAAACACTTCTACCTACATCAATTTAGACTAAGCCAAAATTACTTGGAAAGATGCTGGAGATTTCTATCATACACCTCACATGGAAAAATGTCAAAGCACTCAACCATTATTTATTACTATATTATAATTGCACTTGAAGGTATTAAGGAGGATTTATATTTCCTAACACCTGCAAAACAAACTCAACCAAGCTACTGAAATGCCAGGACTATTGAAATAATGTGAAATCAAACCAAGAGCTCTGATGTTGCTATGAATTCCAGCCAACACATCAGTCACCACTCCTTCACTATTACAAAAGGGGAACCTAAATATAAGTCTCTGCCCATGGCAGGGGGTTGGAACTAAATGATCTTTAAGGTCCCTTCCACCCCAAACCATTCTGTGATTCTAAGCCATGCTTTATATAGCACTTCTGGAAACGGGCAGCTAAGCATCATTTATATTTAAATCATAAAATGGCTTTCAAAAGCATAAATAAACTCACACAATCCCAGATGCTGGAGTGTTGGGATAACCTCCACCAAGGAGCATGAGCCAGAAAGCTATCTAAGGCCGTTTATTACATTCGTTTTCAGAATGGGAAGCAAACTGTGAAACATATTAAGACTATCAGTCTTTTAAAAGTCAATCATTAGTAACCAATATGGATTATCTTAAAGAAACTGAATTCAGACTTCGGAAATTAAGTTATGTACAAAGAAACAGAGCATAAACAGGCTTGTGAGCAAAAATGCTCTGATACATACTGTCCTTCGAAAATCAAGGCACACAACATCCTACCCCAGCAGACAGATACAGGGCAAAGGAGTTTTACCCTGATGTGGAGAATGAACACTTACAATCGCTCAGTTCTGTTTGCTATGGCAAAGCATTAACCCTAGAAAATCCCAGTGCTCTGGTGATCCCTGCACTCTCCAGATGCTCCAACTGTTTTAATGTCATGACTCAGTTTCCTTTTGGAGGAGAACAGGACATAGGGTGATGTTATATTTAAACCAGATTCCGGATCTCTTAGCAGATAAGATCTGAATAAAGGTCAGAGTATTGAAGGCAGTAACTGTGTCACTGACCGGAATATCATCTGATGGCGAGAAGGAGGAAAGCCAGACGAGCATCAGCACACTTGGGTTGTTTTCTTCCCCTGCACAAGGCCAGGGTGAAGAGTCTTTGTTTCAGATGTGATACTGCTGAGCTGCACAGCTCGTGCTTCTATACATAGAACTGGTAAGATATACACCAACATTAAAACTGACTCCAGCTCTGTTGCTAAGGAACTACAGCGGATAGCTTTTTTGGCCTTCTTCATTTATAAAATAACCACTTTGCCCTATGGGAGAAGGAATGCAATCTCTCAAGTCCCCCAGCGCCTTGTTCTCATTTTTAAATGAACACAGGAAGATGATCGAGAACGCTGGGAAGTGTAAGTGATCTCCATTTTTAAGATGCCCTTGAAAATGAGATGAAAAACATGGTTTCAACAATCAACTGCCGTCGTATTTATTAATCTTTCAAGCAGCAGCTTCCTTCCCCTTGGCAACAGTGAACTCTGTGCCTGTGCTTCTGTGCCTCTCTTGCACGTCTTGCTCTAGAAAACAAACCCAAACACCAGCTTCTGAAAGCACCTATCATTTATTCAGTTTATACTGGAGTTAAACTTGGGAGTTTAGAGCGGAGCTTCCGGCCCCACACACAGAAATAGCCTTCTAAGCTGTGGCAAGTGGCCAGTGTAAATATTTGTTGTATTATTTTGGGGGATCAGCAATATGGCGAGTGCTTAATAGATAAAAATATGCCACATGAAGGCAGGAAAGGCGATGAATCAAGAACCATATGGCAGTTCAACAAAGCAAACAGAGAAATGATATTGTTAAGAGAAGACTTAACTTCTCCGGCAGCTGGGGAAAGATCAAGATTAGTGAAAGCAGTGAAATCACCCAGTTTGAAGCCAAGGTCACTGACAGGATTTATGGCTTTATCCTTTGCTGAACATGAAATGCCCAAATCATTTTCTTCTGGAAATCTACTTCCTCAGCCCCATTTGGGCTCTCTCATTTGCTGGAGGCTTTTAGAATTCATTCCTTCTCACAGCTGGTTAAACAAGGGAATCTTTTGGCAAACTAAAAGGGGAAAATTGATCACCCTACACAAACTTTCCTGCACGTACAATTGATTTTTAATTCACTGCCTTATTTCCAAAAGGACTCGGCAATAAACTGAGTGCTGAATGTGTGATATTGATCCCTTTAAACAAGGGCTTGGATCAAAGAGCGATGCACGTTAATCACAACCAAAGAGATTATCATCTTTTGTCTGGAAACCTGTGCTTAAACTAAATTCCCCTTTTGTAGCCATATCCCACCTTACATTTGCCAGCTGTACTGCACCTAATAATTCAGTAAACCTGTCAGCTGCTAAGGAACTGTAATTTTATGCAACTTTTGAACAACAACTGTTCCCCCCCCAAGCAGAATAATTTCACCCTTCATCAGTTACTGTGAGGACTGATGGTTCTTTTACACTTACCTCCTTAGATAAGCTACAGACTAGACTGCACATTCCCACTGCACGTTCCCAATGTACATTCCCACTCTCTCAAACTGAAATCATATTTATTCATTCTTAAAGATCCTGCTAAACCATGGCAACTTGGGTTTGGTTCCGTTTGCAGCTCTTACCGATTGCTGAAGACCAGAAGATGTTCATTGAGTCGGAACCTTACTGGTGATATTTTGAGGGTAAGAAATTAAAACTAAGCAGTAACTCAGACCTTAACCTCCTAAGCCCACTCCATTACTCACACGCAGCCCTGCAATGCCATCTCCTTTTCAAACATCCCTTGATGATTTTTTCCCCCTCGACTATTCCAGCGGCTCTGTTTCAGTTTTGCTATGAATTACATTTTCTATAGCTGCCACATAAACAGCAAATAAAATTCATGGTATTTGTGCCCCAGTAAGCAGCTCTGTCTTCCAGCATATCGAAAAAGCCTGGCTTCGAAGGGGTGGGCAGTGAAAACAATCATTTCAGCAGCAGATACTCCAAGAAGGGCAGATGTGAAGCATTTAAAGATGATTCTAGGCAAGGAAGCCAAGCAAATCAGTACATGTGCTTTGCATAAGTAATTGCTTGACCAGCTACGCTGGATTACAAATACTTGCAGCCACGTTAGGAAATGAGTTTGCCGTATCTTGTCATTTTGGGCAGAAGGATCTCCACTTGCATTGTATGAGAAATGAGCTTTAAGCCAAAGCCAGGTGTTTATGAACTTGTAAATCCATGTACATGGCAAATTAGGGCTTATCACCAGCCAGGATTAAGTATCCCTGCTCAATATTTAGGAGGTTGGTTGAATGTAGGTTACCTCAGCTGCTCTACATCAAGAGCAATGTCAAATATTTAAAGGGTAGCATATTTCATGATAAAAGGTACTATCAAGGACATCATGGTGTGTCATCGATGGTTCTGCACAAGTAAAACGCCCTTCTTCCTAAGGAACACTTAATTTCTTATGGAGAATTCAGCATCTCTGAAAAGATGGGACCAAGCATAGAGGAAAAAGGAGAAAGCATCCCAAGGAATAATGCAAAACTATTGTTTCACCCAGATTCTCCTTATCTTTAGGAGCCGCAGCCCTGAATTTCCAAGGTTGTTCCATCAGCCTCGCCAGGGTTCTTCATAATCCACATCTGAATGGTAATTAGGAGCACAATTCCATGCAGCAACAGCATCCCTGTGCAATAAACTGCAACACAGCAGCAGCGAACTCTGCCTGTAGCTAGCATGCATAAGTAAACAGAATTAATAACTACCCAAGTGTGGACGGGTGACTTAATCTGTTTCGATTAGATGCAGCTCAGCCCGAGGCCTTTGTGTTATTTAAAATGTGTTCATCATGTTTAATTAAAAACCTAATAAACTAGAGGCTCTTTTAGTTCTGATTTATATTTCTCTTCTGGAAGCTGAATTGATTTTGTTAGTCCTTTTGATAAAAAGACAGAAAAACACCCGTATTCTGACTAAGGAAATAAAACCATGAGATCAAATCAGGACTGTTCTGTGAAGAACAGTCCGAATGAGTTTATTTCCTTCAACGTTTCTATTCCACAAGGTGTACCGGGATTGAAAGTCATTTCCAAGTTCACAAAACTTAAGAGGAACATTGCATCCTGTGTAAATGATAGGGTTTTTATCTGAAATAGAAGTGTGCACAATAAGCTCATTTCTGGGCCTGGAACAAATAGAAGGTCAGAACTGTACTGAACATCACTGAAAGGATAAAAAGTCATTTTGCAGAGAAGATTTTGTCCCAAAAATGGGTGGAAATTCTGTAAGGACAATTTTCCCCGTGAAATATTTCCACTGAAACCATGCCAGGAAATATGGGTGTTCAATTTAACCTCAACTGCAAGAAGGTAAGGACCACAGTTCCAGATCTGGGACCTGTGGAAAGCAAAGCAGTGTATCACCAGTTTAAATATAGGCACTCGGTTTGCTGTACCTGTGCCCCATAGACAAACTCCAAGCCTGCATGTTTCAGAATACAATCTGAATGTCAGTTTTGACACGTTTCCAACCGGAGAACAACTGACTAGCACCGTTCCAGTCTTAGTAGGGAGTTCTGATGGCTTGCATCAAAAACGCCTGTACTCTGCCAAAGACGGAGACAAATTCAGACGTGACCATGAGGTGCAGACTAGGTTTCCACTCACCTTTCACTCTGAAAATCCCTTGTTGAGTTTGAGTGAAGCATCTTTCTCTCGGTGAGTTGCAAGACAGACAGACAGTAACTACATCTTGCTTATGCTACAACCTACCCGCGCACAGTGATGGGTAACAGTGTTCGAGAGGCTGGGTGCCACTAGCTCTTAAGGAGACTAGAGAAGATGGGTGAGGAAAATGAAAGGAGGGAAGTGGCTACTCTGCAATCCCATTTTAGCAGAAGATACCCCATAGAACACATGCCCCATGGCTAAGTTAGCTCCCCTTCCCCAGCTACATGAGCCTTGCTCAGCAGTGTCATGACCCATGTCAGATGTGGCATTCAGCGGTAGAACACTTGTAAGAGGGCACTGCCACCAGCTGTATCAACACAGGGGATGTGCTGCACAGCTTCCCAGGACCACAGATTGGTTTGTGTTGGAAGGAACCTTAAAACCCATCCAGTTCCAAACCCCTGCCATGGGCCATGACACCTTCAACTAGAGCAGGTTGCTCAAATAATGCATTTACTCAGAACCGCGCTGCTTTCTTTCCTAACACTAACCAGATTCCGACAGATAACCGCTGCTAGGCATCAGTTTATAGGGTGCATGCCTATAAAGTGCTTAAATATAGCATTATATACAACAATGGCTCCACAAATTTGTCCACAGAAATAAATTCATGAGCATTAGACGTGAATCCAACCCCCCCTCACCAACTCGTCGCTGGAAATTGATGCTGTCAGGTGGAGCATGAGCCTTTATAAACAGGAAGCAGCTGCTGCTCGAGCTGCGTGTACATGCATCAGTAGAGAAGTTACTTCAGCCCCTTCTGTTAGGCAGTGTGGAAGCCTGGTTGTCACAGTATGCTTCTGAATTTACATACTGGAATAAGAAAGGTTTAAAAATAGCCACAGGTTTCAAAACACGAGGGAGACAGCAAACCTCTGTCTCCATATTCACAGAGCCCTCCGTTTAATTCAACCACGGGCAGATTTTATCCTCTGTTTAAGTTGATCTAAACCTCTGTAACCACATCAGCAGGAGTCAGAACAACATCACTTCTACCCGTGATTTTAATCAGTTTGATCATTGCAAAGCAGCTCTCGCTTGACAGTTTGGTCACAGGCGAAGCTGGTTTAGTTAACAAGAAAGGCTTTATCTATGGGCAACAGACAGTCCACAGAAAATGTTAAAAGCTTCATAAATCAGTAGGTTTTCGGTGAATTTGAGTTATTCATAGTGTTATACCACAAATACTAGAGAGACCTGTGCTGGGCACAGTGTTGCCAGCATGTGCACAATGAAATCAAGTACATGAAGCATCCAGCACAGTGGAAATGGACTCACCCAAAATGCCAACTGAGTTAGAGGTGTTTTGACTTGGGGAAGTGTCAAGTTTTAAGGATTACTTAGTACCAGCTCAGTTCTTTCCCTCCATGAACGGGACTACGCTTCTACTTGGGATGCTCTGCCACCTTGCCCGGTTCCTTGTCATTGCCGATATGCTCCTTCCCCACTGCTCCCTGCCCAGCTGCACATCTTCCCTGCAGCAGACCTTTTCTGATGCTCATCTTAAGAATCGGGCAGAAAATTAACCTAACGGGGGACTTTTGGGGGTTCCAGAGGCAAGGCAGCAGGCAGAACATGGTCACAGGGTTAGAAAGGCAGGAATGGAACAACTGAGACAACAAAAGCCATGATATGCATTATTTCAACAGGCCACACAGCACAGAGCCTTCCCTCAGTTCAGGAGTCTGAGTGACCAAGCCTTGTACCTGGAGTGGTACCCTCTTCTTTATCCAAGCTGTAAGAATTAAGGAAGCAGGTATTTTCTAGGCCAGCACAAACAGGGCCATAGTTTGAACCTAGGTCTCACACTTCCCTTAGAAGCCAGTCTCTTGGACTACCAGCCACTACTGAGCATCTTCCTGCTCATCACTTGCCACTATGAGATGGAGAGGAGACACACACTTAAAGCTCTCACCAAAATTTAACCATTTGGGCCAGACTTTTGGTTTGACACATCAGTGTTCCCTCGAAAACACTTGCTTGTGGAGTTCTTATACAGCTTTATGTATCAGACAAAGAGTCCTCCTCAGTTTCAGAGCCAGCAATAAGGAACCCTCCCTTACAAGCCTCAGAAGTGCAGTGCAGCTGCTTTAATCCGGAGGGGTTTTCACCCAGTGCCAGGGCCAGCCCTGCTCTGAAGCTGTGCAGGTGGAGCTTAGCTGTCTATAAATAAGAGCACAGTTTGATCTCTGGCTCTGCTGAGGCTGGAGGGCTGCCAGATGTTTCTGGAAACTTGGATGGAACAGAACAAGAACAAATATGATAAAACGAGCTGAGGCTGACAGTGATTTATAGAGTCAAGGATCGTTATTCTGTACTCACTTTGCACTTCTGGAGCAGTGTTTTTACTTCTCACTAAACTTGGCTTTTTCTGTTTGCGTGGCTCTATTCTTTATCATTTTAACATGGACAAATTCATGTCAAAAAGCCCTCACATGGCGTTCACAGCACAGCACAGCTGATGGAAAAGAAAACAAGGAAAGGGGGGAAATCTACACAGGAAAACTACACGTGGCACTGTACAATTTAACCCTGAAGGTGGGGAAGGATGTATGCAGAGAAAACAGAAGTTAAGACAAATACAAACTTCCCAACAGGGCAGAGCACTCCAAGTGTTTGTTCCTACAGTCTGTTCCCAAAACAAAAGTCCCTTTTATGACAAGATAACTGTAAAATTCATCAGGAAACTGTGATATAGGCTTTAGACTTATCTCTGCTTTGCTGCCAGGGCTAGCACATGATCCCCGCTCACTCTGCTTCACCACAGAGGTTCTTTGTTGGATTTCGGCATAAGCCAACTTTAATACAGGTTTATGTGAGCTGGCCTAGCCCTAATCTAGCTCTTGCAAAAGGTGCGCATAAGGAGAGAGCAGGCACACGGAACTCATAGGAAGAACTCCCTGAAAGACTTCTAGAGCTTAAAGCAAAGTCTCCGCAGCCACTGTCTGAATAATTAACAAGTGCCAAGAGCCCATGCAAGTTTTACCCACTATGGATTCTGGTTTACAGCACCAATGCCAACTGTAGTAGAGGATTACAAGAGCAAGAAACCACTGATAATTTACTACTTGAAATACATCACCAAATAACTAGCTACAAAATGCATTAATTCAAAGGGGGAAAAGAATGAAACAGGAAACCCAAACTCGGCACTTTTAGCTGAGCAATGCTGTCTTGCACCATAGCAGACTTCTTTCCGGTTATATACCTGGTAAGTATACATGACAAGATGAATTTTTATCCCACTTATTCCAATACAGCATATAAGAGAAGGCGCTTTTCCACAGGGGAATGTAAAAGCCATAAACACCTCGGAAGGTCTGTGATAAATATTTCATCATCACTAACTCCCAACCAGCTGATTCCCTACTTTAGTACACGCTGCAGCCTAACTATTGAGCTAGGAAACAGAACATTTTCCCATTCTCAAACCAAGCCGTGCCTGGTCAGCTCCTGTGATCTCACACGTTACACGTCACAGGGATCCATTCGGTGAAGCGTAATTAACGGCAGCGTTAAAACAGAACCCAGTTTTCAGCTGTAACCCAAATGAACTGGTTCAGCGCTTCTCCTGGGTACTGAAAACGCCCCGGGTTCACTTTAAACAGTCAAATGCGTGCTGGCTTGAGCTGCAAGGTCTGACAAACAAAGGGTTGTAACGCAGCAGCCTTCGGATTCCAACGGCTGCCAGAAAATGCCTCTCGTGATGAATGCGCTATTTAAGAGCCTGTTTGTTTACAAGGCCTCAGCAAATGAAGAATGCGTAATTTGCTCCCAACTTCCCATGATTTATTGCAGTTTACAACCCCACAGAAAGCTGGTTAATAAGCACAGTTGCATTGTATCAGAGGGATAAAAACAAAGCCAGCAGAAACCTCACAAACGCAGCAATTAAGTTGTAGAACGAACCACAAGGAGCACCTTTGCTTGCCGGGTTCTCACACAGATATCATCTCCCCCACATCTGGAAGCATACCCATAAATAAATACATGTGGTACATGAGTGTGAAGGGCTTTCCCTGCAGCAAGCCCAATCTGTCTGATGAAGAGGTGCCTTTCTTGGGTCAAAACTACCCTTTCCCACTAATCATACCGCAGAACAGTATCATTTAGTAGGCTAATAACAGTAACGTTTCAATCCAAAGCCATGCACACCAAAAGCCTCAACCTCTGTCTGAAGGGAAGAATGACATGTTTAGATGTTCCTTCTCTGCCTGCACAACCCCAAACCTAGAAAGCAGCTACCAGCAGCCACGGGGAAGAAACAGCACTATGACTATGAGTAAATTGATGAGACTTACAGTGTACTGGGATGTTAAATTGTAGGAGCCCAAATCCCTCAGCAATTCCAGGTCTGTAACTGTGAGGCCACAATAACACACTGCACATTTACTGCATGCCCCAAATTCATTGTGTCCATACGTTACTCCGGGAGCTACACAAGATGGATGTACCCTTTCAGTACGGTTTTGGAGCCTGACAATTCCTACATACTTTAAAGTAAATGTGGATGGCTAAATCCCAGCTTTCAGATAATCTGTTTTTGGTCTGCTCTTCGTCAAAGGTTCATCCATCAAGAACTATGCCAGTAAACACTTTCTAAGATTCCACAGGAGGGGAAGAAGGGACTTAATCTCAAACACTGTTTAGGAGAAGCACTGATACCCAACCTCACATCAGCCAGCTTGAGCTGACACTGAAATCCTCAATACCAGCAGGGAAAAGACAGGGACAAGACTTTGTATGCCTTTGCCATCTTGTCCTGCTCTAATTAATGAACATTAACAGCTTTCCTGGAGGTGAAAATCAAAGTGAAGTTTAGGGTCCTGAGTTTCGCACCTATTCATTTACCTTATAGCATCCACTCAAGAACAGTCACTTGATCTTCTTCTCTTATTCTACTACTGGAAAGGTATTCTCCTCCATCTAATAAAGTTCTGGAGATCAATCAAGACCCCACTAACTCAGAATCGTGCATGAAAACCATCCTGTGCAACAAATTCTTTGCCCATAAAGACAATGTCTTGAGAGAAAGGAAACTAAGAGAAAGAAAACAGCAAGAGAAGCAACATGAACTATAAGGCTCAAGGGAATAATTCATTTCCCTACCACTTCATCTTCAGTCCAACACTTCTCAATCAGTTTTGGCACAGGTTTCTTCACCAAGCGCTGCAGGGCTTTTCCAGCATCATAGTTACTTTCATGTAGCTAAAAAATAAAGAAGACAAATAGATCATTCAATGGGATTAGCAGGGATCTGATATTGGAGAAAAGCCACTAAAAGGGGCCACAGGAGATGTTCTATGCCTAATGATTTTTATTGTTGATATATGAAGTGAAATTTAAACCAACTGAAGGGTAACTGGGATTTTATTAGTAGAAAAAACAGCATGAAACCAAGTGCGCTTTTCCCCTTCCTTTCTCTCCCAGATCATGTTTGAGCCCATAAAGCACTGAAGATTTTTTGGTTAACTTTAACGTGGGGTTTTTTTTACATCAGAAATTCCAAGGAAAAGTTAAAAAAGCTCCAACAAAAGAGTTTTCCAAAGGCTTTGAATTTTAAGCACCGGATTTTGTCCAGATTAGCAGAAACAACTGGAAAATCTCACAAACAAGATTGCAAATCATGGGATATCGTGTTTACCCATCCAGAAAACTCTCTTGCAGAGATCACCACGCTGTTGGAAAGGAAGAACAGAAGAGAAACAAAACCTCTACAGATAGCTCCAGGAGTACATAAAAGCAAGTAGGGATGTCTATAAGTTGACCTCACTGTCACAGCCTATGGTGTCCCTTATTTCCCCCCCATAAATTGGGTATCTATATGATTAAAAGCTGTCTGAAGCAGGCCATAGACATTTAAATCAGGGTGAGGCAGAGAAACAACTACACTGAAAAATGCATTCAACAATGAACCCAGGAGAATCTCCGGCTCTTAACTCTTGATAGCAAACATTTAGCACGCTGCAGATTTATAGCCTGTCCTATCTTCAAAGTACAGTGGGATTTGAAGGCCTGAAGCACCAGTGAGGAACCTGCCCTATGTCTGCTGGAAATGATCTCCAAGAAAAAGAAATATTGCAGGGATGACAAAACCTGAATTATCTTCCTATACCCAAAAGGGAGAACAATTTGCATTCAAGCTTCCCCACATGACAAGAGGCAGTTTTTCTCCACAACGTGCTAAGCAAACCAAAGCTTCAAAGCTACAGATTAACATCACAGAATTGAACACTCTCCAAAGTCTCTTTACAACAGGGACAACCAAAACATGATTCTGTACATGGATTATCTCCTGCTTTTCCTTCCCTGCCTGAGCTGTCGGCATCCCCATCTCTAGAAGCTTCCATGCTGTTGGACCTGGGCTTCAGCAGTCGCAGAGAACACCGCAAGGAGTGTTGCGGAAACGCAGAGGACTGGGTTAGCTGTAAGAGAAGTGCACAGCCCACAGTCACACTGCACACCTCTACTGACAGGGACGAGCATGTTATCAGCTGTATTAAGGAAGAAATTAGTACATTCTGTGTTACGTTACCAACTGCCTCAAATCTATCATCAGTAGGAACAGATACAGAACTGCTGAACGTGCTCTTCCTTCTCCCCCAAGTTGCTGGGGCATTCAGAATGCTTCTTGTACTTGAAAGACTTCTAAAGTAAGGGATGTACACCTAAAAATAAAAGGTCACCGCTGGGCAAAGCCCTCTGATCATTACCTGCAGCGTGTTTGGGGAACAAACAGGAATGTTCCCTTCACCGGCGGCCTGAGCAGTTTTTGTTCCTTACCAACAACTAAAATAACAATAGCTTGCAGGGTGTTACTGCTCTAAAACAAGTGCTTGGCTAATATAATGGGAACAAGAGAGCGAACTCAGCCAGAGTGATTTTCTATTCATTTTCAGCTTTTTATATGGCACCTACAGGGAAGTTTAAGATAGTCTGTGCAGCAATTTAGAACTGTATGTACTAACGCAGGGTAACCATAGGAAACAATCCCTCACCTTCCCAAAACCAATCTCTTGCCCACCTACGTTCTTGATCTATCTGATCTCTGCAAGCCACTGCCAAGAGATGCATGAGCACATCAGAGCCATCAATAGCACCTAACATGGCTCTCCATCAAGGAGATGCATCTCCTGAGATCACTTACAGACACCACGGCTTTCAAAGCTGCCTCCAAAGAGTGCTGGCTTGTCCATCTGCCTAGTGACTGCAACAGTGCCGGCTCCCATGACTGCACCTCCATGCAAAGGAAACAAGATCTCAGCCCATCTTACATCAGCCACACTCAAGCGATAAGAGTCAAAAGCCAGGCTCACAGCACCAGCGCTAACACACACCTCAACAGCCTCAAATGGTTTTTAACTTGCCTTTTCAAGACTCCTCTGGTATGCAGTACCTACTTAAAAAGGCATGAAAATACGATGTTGTCCTTTCTACTGGGTACACATTAATTTCTCCTCCTTGTTTGCACTCCAGCACTGGGATCAGATCCATCGGAACGAAAAAAGAACTGTTTGTTTTGCCAGCTCACCTTACAAATGCTTTCTTTCTGTGCATGCCACTACCTAGAAGGTTTTTTCACTTAGGAAATCTGACAGTGTTGAAGAGAATAGTGCTTCTGTTCCTGTTCCCTCTTTCCTCCCTCTCAAAACATGCTGCAATGCCAAAGCCTCTTTGTAATTTGGAGGGCATCTTTCCTTTGCCTCAAGGACAACACGTGTTTTTTCCCTGGCAGCCCTATTGCCCAAGCAGTTCAATCTGCAAGAAAACATAAATCAGACATGCCCAGAAAGAAGGGACTGGTTATGGAAAACCAGAAGGGTTTCCAGGCCATCAGAACTGCCCAGACCAGCAATACAAAATAAAAGCATCAACTTTAGACCAAATAATGGCATTAATAACAACCACAACAGCCATAATGTAAGAGAAGAGTCCTGTAACAGAAGATGCAGATGTGAAAACAAGGGACCCGATACAGGCAGGTTTAGAGTCTTCTGAGAAAATGTTACTTTTAGCAAGCAAGCAAAGTAAAACTTGAATATAAAGAAGCTTTTTTTCAGTGCCAGGAGGAGAATAATGCAGCAAAAAGGCAAAATGTTTTCTTATAAGTGCCAGAGGTAAATTTACATGTTTCAATCCGGCTCATTCTCTGCTTATTACTTTTGGTCATGTAATATATATAAAAGGACTTTACAGGCAAGCTACTCAACCATATAAATAATAGTTGATGATGACTGCCTATGGTTTCATTAACTTCTGGTCAGTCTCCTCAAGGTATTGCTATAAACACTACATTACCATCCTGCCATCGAGAGAATCACCAATTTCAGCTTTAACTCTGCCATCTAAGTGTTGAAGCACCGAGGCATTACGCATGTACCCTGCTGCAGCAAAAAGGAGCGACACAAATGCGCTTTGAGAGAGAAAATCCAGCAACTTCTGCATCACTGGGCAGACTAAAGAAGAAATTCTGCATGTGTCCGTGTCCAAACCCCTCCCCTTTTCTATTACAACAGTCATTAAAGGATCAGAGGCAAGCCTTATTGCCATAAGGTCTGCACATCACCACAAGGTTTCAAGTTCCTGCTACAGCTCCTCAGCAGAGCTGCCATTCTCTGTTTGATGCTGCAAATAAATTCTCCTCTTGGCATGGCTCAGCTGTCAGGCACCTCTGTTCTGTAATGAACCCATGAATTACATCTTGCAGCTCTGACATCTCTGGTCTTGCTCATCAAAATATTGTTCTTCAATTGTAATTTATAACTTAATTTAAATGTCCCTTTTACCGTGACCTTTTTAGATGGGAATGGCATTGCATCTGGCAGCTTCTGCTTCAGCAAGGCATCCTTTTGCAATTACAGTCATTATGATCTCTGTTGAAAAGCCCATCTGACTTAGGCTGCATTCATGCTACAATATTAAATAATTGCAGGCCATTAAGAATGCTGTTATATTCCAGAGTCTCTTTCTGTAAGGAAAAACATTGCTACTATAGAGTGACAAAGGAGTGCTGAGCTCCTCTGAAACGTAACCCAGAAAAGCCAATAAAAGCAGAAGGGATTATTGAGATGGAACACATTTTGTGGGGATGCAGGCATGTCCAGCACTGGAATTCAGCAGTTCCCCAGGCTCTTCCACTGAACCATCACTGGTCAGAAATCACATCACTTGTCAGGGAACGGGGATATAAAACCTTACCTGCCCAACACAGAACCCCAGACTGGTTTGGGTTGGAAGGGACCTTAAAGCTCAGCTAGTTCCAACCCCTGCCAGGGGCAGGGACACCTTCCCCTAGAGCAGCTCGCTCCAAGCCCTGTCCAACATGCAGTAAATATTACCAATATCACAAGAGCATCTCAATACTCAAATAATGCAGAGGAGCCAAAGATTTTCACTGCTGCCAAGCAAGGGATTTCAGTAGATTGGGAGAAGATGGTGTTTGCTTGGTGCTGCACTGTCAATATTCACATAACATCTCCACTGAAGCACCAGTTATTTAAATCTCTGCAGGCTTAAGAACATGGTATCTATTGCTCCATCCCTGGCGGTGTTCAAGGCCAGATTGGATGAAGCCTTGGGTGGGATGGTTTAGTGTGAGGTGTCCCTGCCCATGGCGGGGGGGTTGGAACTGGATGATCTTGAGGTCCTTTCCAACCCCAACTATTCTGTGATTCTATTTATGAGGGATTTACTTCTCTCACTCTCTTGACACTGGTCAAGATACCCAGTAGCTCTCTGTAAAACTGCAGCATCTTTAAGAGTGTAGAAAACAAGAGGAGAGAGAAGGAAAAAGACGACAAAGAAAATGAAAAGCAGAACAAGGATTACTGCCATGTGGCTTGAGTAGCGAGGCCTTTTGGTGTCATTACTGTAATCCAAGAACCTAATTTAATACAAAATGGAATTTGGGACACATCTTTCAGTAGCAAAGTTGCCACATTTCAGGCCGATGCAGATGCTCTTTATAGCTATGGACATCTTGCCCTACTATCAAATGGAATGTGCTTCATTGCAAAGAAAGGTGAATCAGTAAAATCTATTTACAAATGCAGCTTTCTTTAAAGTGCTCATCCTCCAAAGTGGCACGATTCGATTGGTATCAACCAGGTCTGATACCCAACAACTAGCCCCAAATACCTGTTAGATCCAGGAATTTCCTTCCCAATTCCTATTTCAAGTACAACCTCCTCCCCATCTGCCTCAACACCAAACAATGCGGATCAGAGCTAAAAGATACACCGTTCTCAGACAGCAGAACTACTTTGCTGAGCTCCCTCTGGTGCCCGAGGACCGATCCAGAACCTGAATTGTCCAACAGAGACTGTGCCCACAAAGCTTGTTTGGCTCTCACAGTTAACTGGGAAGTTGTCATTTATAACCAGTTGACACAGCTTGGCCTGCAACAGGATCTGAATCGCAAAGAAGGTGACAGAAGTCAGGAAGCTGCTTCAAGAGAAAGTAACTACTGGTTCTGGTGGTTTGTATCTGAAAGCTTGAAAGTGTACAAATCAGTGCCAATGGTTTGCAAAACACCCCCAAAATTAAAGCAAAACACCCCCAAACACCCCCCCCAATGCAACTCCAGAATACCCCAAAAAGCAAGTTCCATCTCTTTCACCCCAATTCTAATCTGCTTTAAGCTTCTAAATCAGTCTAATTGCTACAAAGTCCTCTAAGATGCTAATGATGGCGATTAAGAAGCCAGATGCCTGTTACAGCCACTCTGCACACCCTGGTACTGCCAGGCTCTGCCAAACAGCTCAAATTCAGGTGCCAAGTACAGAGCAGTAGAGGGAGCCAGATGTGTCAGATGTGCCATATGCTCTTGTGGGCCCAGTGCAACAGGCATGGCTGGTGCCCTGCAAGCATCCAGGACAAGAACTTCCCAAATACCTGCAGAACTTGTACCAGCATTTTAAAACACAGCTTTCAAAAGGCTGAAAGAGCTGGGCTGGGTCAGCCTGGACAAGAGAAGGCTCCTTAAGGGGAGACCTTAGAGCAGCTCCAGTGCCTAAAGGGGCTGCAGGGAACCTGGAGAGGGGCTTGGGACAAGGGCCTGTAGGGACAGGCCAAGGGGAATGGCTTGAACCTGCCCGAGGGGAGACTGAGCTGAGCTCTTAGGCAGAAGCTCTTCCCTGTGAGGGTGCTGAGGCGCTGGCACAGGGTGCCAAGAGGAGCTGTGGCTGCCCCATCCCTGGCAGTGCTCAAGGCCAGGTTGGACACAGGGGCTTGGAGCAAGCTGCTCCAGTGGAAGGGGTCCCTGCCCGTGGCAGGGGTTGAGCTTTCAAGTCCCTTCAACCCAAACCTGCTCCAAGAGGTTTGTGAAAGTGTTCTATGAAAAAAAATGAATATTTTACATATTCCCAAACCCATTACAGGACCCCTGGCTGTCATTCCCGGCCCTTTTTATCTGCCTGTCCCAACAGCTTCTCCAGCCAGATTTCCTGACTCATCTTGCAAATAAAGCACTGAAGTTTTTTCCCCCAAAAGCAAGGATAAGGATGAATGAAAATTCAAAGTGGCAAAGCTGTCTTAGGCACTCGAGGTGGCTTCGTCTTCCTGCATGCCCAGGCAGGGAGCGATGGCCCCTGAAGTGCTGCGCTACCTCATTTGAACCACGAGAGTAACTGTTAATTAAGACTCATCCAAAAGGAAAACCAGTAATAATAAGAAATGCTAACATATATTTAAATCATTTTTGATGCTTTCAACCTTGTCTGTAGTTAATGAACAAGAAAATCTGGTCTAAAGGCAAGTTAAAACAGGGACTAATTTGTCTGGGTGACATCTTACTTGGAACAGAATTTCCTTAAACTGGATATATTATGTTTGTCACTATAATGACATGTTCCCATGTAAGACTACGTTATGAGAAGTCAGAACAATGCTATTACTAAAGAGAGATTTATACAGTATTAGCATATGATTGTTTTGTCTACTCCATGTAGTAGTATGCAAGGTGAACTGATGGTATTTTCTTACCATATGAGGATAAACGGAGATGCTGGCTCTGATTTCCCCGTCAAAACCAACCACAACCTCTGAGATCCACTCTCACACACACTGAGTCTGCACCCTGACATTCCCAGGGTCTGCTGTTTTATAGAACTGATGCTCACACTGCTGAGTCAGAACAATGGGAAAGGCAGAGCACCGAGAAGGAATTATTATCCTGGAGCTTTTCTAAAACTGAGAACAAAGCAGTAATTTAACTCCTTCTTGACCTGGATGCTCGGAGAAAAGACCTGCAGAAACTCTCAACAGCAAGCATAGGTCAAGAGCAGCGCAGGATAAAAGAGGTCATGAGGTTCTGGCTTTGTATTAGTATGGAGTATAAAAAGGATCTTAAACCAGATCTGATGCTAAATCAGAGCTCTGGAGCACAGAGGCAAGGAAATGGGAGGAAGGGAAGGGCAGTAACTACACTAAGATTTACCCTGCTCTTACTCCACAGTACTTGCCAGCAGTGGCAGCTCAGTTTACGGCCAGTATTCACCATATCACTGTTGTACTATTCAGCTTTTCTTTTGATAGCTCTAATCTGCAGGGCTTGGCAGCTCCGATCCTTGAAACAGGCCCTCATCACAGTGAGACACCTTAAAATCAATTCAGAAGAAACTTACCCCCAAATAAAATATATTGGGACCACAGTTGGCCATTTCTTACAAATACTTGCCCAATCTTTTCTTCCTTCTACAGAAGAAAACAAGCCACTGTGTCAGATGCTTGCGCTATGCAAAATCAGGTAGTTAGTTAAACAGGCTGACTTGGAACAGGAATGAATCCTGAGGTTTTCCCACTGATTTCCAAATTTCACTTAGCTTGGAATAGACAAAAACAACCCCACAAGTGGCTGATTACATCCTGGCTCTCCTGCATGTTTTTCTCACTGAGGATCTGCACAGGTATCTTGTAAATACAGTGTTTTGAGGGGCTTTTTGCTGGTATTCCGAGTATTACAGAGCGATGCCTAACCACGCTCAAAGCCCAAAAGCACTAAAAGAGCTAACTGCATTACTACTGAGTATTAATTAGGGAACTCTCACATCAAGCATGCTGATGCTCAGAACGCAATAGGGTTGTCCATAGTGACCCCAAACAAGGTTTGGGAGTACCTCAAATTAGCGTTTCCATTTCCCTTTTCACTTCTAAGGAGTTCTGCCTCCAAGCAACGTGGTTCTGCAGATCACAAGATAGGAGGAACTGGGTAGCTATAGGAATATTGGAGGGTTCCCATCATCTACCATTTCACTAATAAAAATGGCTTCATGGATTACGGGTCAATAATAAAACCGGTAAAATAAAGAGGTACTCAATACGCATGGTTTTGTCTTGCATGACTAATATTTTAAGGACTAATGCATCAAATAACTTTGTGAATATTTGAAGCACAAACCCCAGATAGGTATAGAATCATAGAATCATAGAATAGTTGGGGTTGGACAGGACCTCAAGATCATCCAGTTCCAACCCCCCTGCCATGGGCAGGGACACCTCTCACTAAACCATCCCACCCAGGGCTTCATCCAGCCTGGCCTTGAACACTGCCAGGGATGGAGCACTCACAACCTCCCTGGGCAACCCATTCCAGTGCCTCACCACCCTAACAGGAACGAATTTCCTCTTTATATCCAGTCTAAGCTTCCCCTGTTTAAGTTTTAACCCATTACCCCTTGTCCTGTCACTACAGTAGGAAGTCAGCCCAATTCAGGTACCTGTTCGATGGTCCTGTGATAGAAAAGACCCTCTCTACCTTCAAGTATCATGGTGAAAGACTTTCAGGAACTAACATACATTCCTCCATACTCTCTGTGTGACAGCCTGCACTCATCAGGTGGGAGATGAACTCCTTAAAGTGACAAATGCGGCATCAAATCCCAACAGCCAAAAATGTACCTGGACCATTAGTAAATAATCATTTCACTGAGCTGATATATAAGTTGCATTGTGCCCTCCAATGATCTTCATTTCTATCTGGTATAATTAACAATCAATCATGCTGAGGGCTACAGCATCTGTTACTACATAAATAAAACACTGGCAAAGGAGCTTGTCAGGAGTGATTTAGATGAAGTCTTGCTCTGAAGTTTATTGGATTTCCCTAGTAAGGAATCATACCATAACACATTCCTTACACTGCTCCTCTGGGTTGCGTATGGTAATTTCTAACCAAAACCACAACTAAGTGCAGGGTAAGAGTCTCACAGTTCAGCAGATGAATCTCGTGGTTTAGGGTCGATGGTGAACTAAAAGATACGAAGGGTCCCACTCTGTCAGGAGAACAGATTAAACTGGTTTCAGTTACTCAAAAAGTAGGCTCTTGGAAATAAAATTCCTTCAAATATCCCACTTGACAGAACTATTATTCATAAGAAAACACTATTCTAGTGAGCAGTGTGAGCAGTGCGCTCACAAAGTGAGCAATGGAAGTATCCCCGCTACCTTCTAAAACTGCTCTGAACAGTGTTAGTACTCAGAGGAGAGCTTTGCAGCATGAATAAATCAACCACCACAGAAGCCTGTGGAGCTTTCAAGAGTCATTAAGGTCAAACTTTGCAGACTGTAGTTTCTTTTGGAAGTCCAACAGCCCATATTCAGACTGAGTAGTGAATGGGAACTAGGCTGTGTCAATACCAGGTTGAAATCCAGCCTGGAGAGAGGAACAGAGGAATTGCACCACAATGCCTACAGAAGAGACACTTGAGCAACGCTGAAGTTCATGAGATGATTACACCCCAACCACAGGCTAAGTCTTACTGCTACACATTACAATGTCATACTGAGGGGAAAAGGAAGTCAGGACAGCAGCAGTCAAAGTTAGTACACATCCACAAACAAGATTTAAGAGGATAAGAGTTTGTAGAGGGCTTTTTTGTCAGAAGTGTGAAACCCTCCCCTGTTCAGGAGATAATCAGCAGTGATCTGAAAGATGTGCACTAGAAATACAAAGAGAAAAGAACCATAAGAACAGAAACAAAATCATTTGGGGCTAATCTAAGTCTCAGAAGAAAGAAGTCCACAAGTGCAACTGCAGGCTCCTTGGAATCCCAAGTGATTAAAGGATGTATTAGATAGTGAAGCAGTGAAGTTAAATGGATTTTCTGCATTAGTCTTTTATTATGGATGACAAAGGGAAAGAAATTCCAATTCCAAAAGCTCTTTGATGATTACTGGCCTTAACAGAGATTTGAGGCTCTAAGAAAGATGTCAGAGGACAACTTAGAATGCTCTAGAGTGGTGAGCCGCCAGAATCACACAGCATCCATCCCCAGAGAAAGAAAGGAATCAAGGGTCAAACAGGTAAGAAACAGGATGTGCAATACAGAGTTAACTGCAATTCTTGCCAAACACTAAGTCTAACGCACTGGCTGTCTTTAGGGAAGGAACCAAAGGACTAAGACTGACACATTCACCTCAGGAAGCAACGAAGACACACTTCAGCTTAGCCACTACCACCACAAGTCTCCCAAAGCTGCAGACAGGGTTTTGGGGAAGCAAACAACTGTAGATTTCCTTGTGTCACCAAAAAATATGGAATGACAGACACGTTTTTTCAGCTTAACCTTAGAAAACCATTTCATGTATGATGATTACTGATGACAGTGCCCCCCCCCCCATACAGTTAGTTGTTGTGTCTGCACTGAAATTGTGCAGGCATCTCAACATACACTTACAACTACAGAACTACTCAGTAACGCTTTATTTACACACACTGTGTTTATGCAAGAGAACATTTGGATACATGCCTCCAAATATAAACAACAAGTAAGACTAGATCATGGGCGGGACACACTGCAGACAGTCATTGCCACATACATGGCACTACACAGCTGATGGCATTACGCATCTTCCTTCTGGGAAATAACTATTGTTTTCCTACAGCTAGAAGCTAGCTGGACTGAATGAAAGGACAATGAGTAACTACTCCAGCTGGTGTACTTGACCTGAGCAGCTTCCCATACAGAACATTCACTACCTGTCATCCTAAGGGTACCACCCGAAAGTTAATTCCTGAAGTTCTATAGGTGACTTACGAAAACAATTTGGCATTTGAAAGGAAATTACAATATCCTAATACACATCATATACATATTGTGATCCCAAAATCTATTTCATCTGCTAAATATTTTAAGCACTACATGCTTCAAGTAGTCCAGAAATAAATGGAAAGCCTGTTCTTCCATGCAGTCATTCTATATACTTACTGTGTTGAGTGCGTTAAGTGTAGTGTCATCACGGGAGGCTGCAACACAACCATCTTCTGTGGATCCTCCATCACACATGCCTGCAAAAGCTGCCATGCTCCTTTATGGTTTGAGGGGACAAAAGTTTAAAGTCTTCAGCCACTGTTTGATGCACACATCATGCAATACACAAATAGTAGATTTACACCTTAAATTGCCTATTTCAGGGCCTTGCGATAATGTAGAAACAAGTAAAAGAAGGCACCATGAACAGCTCTTATACAAAGCTGAGTCAGCCCAGCACATGGAAAAACTAATTCAAAAGTAAAATCTAATCTAAGTGCATTTCATCCAGTAAAAACCGGCACTGCAGCAGTACCAAAGCCTGATCAGGATTATGGAAGACAGAACCTCCATACCTGAGGACAGTCTCACCAGAGACAGCCACCTTTTTGCTGTAATATTAGTTTCATGACGTTAGAAAACTGCAGGTTCCCCCCATCTCTGTATTCTTGCAAACTACAAGCACTTGACTCACTCTGAATTATGATGAGGCCCACCAGTGCCATTAATCTACCAGGTAAACAGAACAGAGTGACTGTAGCCACTGCACATACACAGTGGTCCACATCTCCATCACAGCATTCCAAGGACACGGTAGTATCTTGGCTGGAATTACCTTGCTGCCCTAAGGTACATAAGTAAGTCGCAGTCATTGACTCCTGGCATCCACACAAGTTCTTCATGCTGTGTCACTGTGTCACCATCTGGGGAAGGAAATGGCTGCAGATCAGGAAGCTTAGCCTGGAAGAAGAATAATGAGGGTTCATACAAGCATTAGTTGTGAAAAATGTTAGGAGGATGCACGGTGTTATCAATAGCAAAGTATGTAAAGTCTCTGGAATACTGGGATCTCATAGAAGGAAGGTATTCGGACAAAAGGGAGCAGAGCCATTTGATCCAAGTTGCAGAAGTTTGATGGGCCATCTCTTCACTTTATCCAGCATTCCTTCGTTTAGAAGGGCACTTCATCTTCTGACAATCATGCAGGGTTAACACCACCTCTCAGCCCACCACCACCAGTGAAACCCTTCTGCATACAGACCAAGTGCAAGCGTGCCCGCAGAAATGCTATGGTTAGAAAGTAAACCATTTTGCACTGCATAGGTAGTCCTCGACTGTATAGAAATCCAACTATTCACCCTCAAAGAGACAGTTTTCATTTGTCAAAAAGATGCTGCTACAAGTTAAAACATACTCCTGTAACATCCTAATATGAAAGGAGGCAAGAATGCGGCTACCATCTGTGTACCCTTTCAAATCAGTTTAAAACCCTACACATTTGACACCAAGTTTAAAATTAACTCCTCAGCAAATCATTAAAACTCTACAGAGAAACAAAGATACCTCCTGCAAATGAGATAGCTCAGTGAAATGAACTCTGCCACTAAGTATTAAACTGTATCCAGAGACCCAATTAGCATCTTTAGTCATCTCCTGCTAAGGGATGAGATAGCTGAGAGCCTCTTCAGAAACAGCTTTTAAGCCCTGTAATTACCTCCTATACTTACAACGCTAAACATATTTGAGAGGCAACATTTACACATAACCAGTAATTACAAGTCACAGGTTCAGATGTCTTTCATGTTCTGCTCTTTAATCTGTACTTTATTTTACTCCTTGCCTGGGAAAATGGGGATGCCATTGAACTTCTCTTCTGGAGAAGGATAAGCAAGCATTATAGCAGGATGAGACTTCTATGAGCTATGCATCCTAGGGACTGGGCTGCTTTCCGAGATGAATGTTCACCCTTGTGTACTCAAGGAACACGCTGAATTATAACAGTTACTCCCAAGAACAACTTCCTCTCAACACCTCTGGTCATTAATTTGTTAGCCAAGTCTTCAGAGGAGAACATTTAGTACAGACCCAATCTCTTCCTCCACTGCATGTGAATTTTAACGACTGCAATTCTATACCTTTACCTTCACTTGTGTCCCTATTTGCTGTTATGATACAAGCAGTAGATTGAGGTATCTGTGTACTAAGCATTTAAGCAACCCCAACAGACCTCTAGCATTTGTAACACACAATTTAAGGGAAATGAAGGCAACAGGTACTCATCAGAAACCACTAAGGTTGTTTCTGGTGCAGATAACTTATTACCACCAAGGTGGGTGGAAGAAAACGGATCTAATCCCTGAATCAGACTACACAACGGAAAGCAGCAATATCATCTTCAATCTGACTTCCTATCGCAGCCTACAATCAGCATGCATATATCTTAAGATTACACCCTACACTAATGAATATATCATTTTAGCAACGGCGTTTGTCTGAAACAGAGATGCTCAGCAAACAACTGGAAGAACAATGGAAGCTAAAAATATTAAGGAAGCAAAAGTTACAGTATTCTACATCCGTGGACCTTCTTCCTACTTTTTCTTTCCACCCATAAATGCACCTGGTAATTAGACCCTACAGCACAGATGACTAATCCCTGCCAAAATATTAGATGACAATTGGAGATGAAAGTTGTTCTGAAGGTATCATTTACAGTACTCTTATTATGACCAGTGAAAAGAATACTACCAGTTTAATTGCCAAGGACTTTCTTTTCCTCTAAATGCAAAACATCCTTGAGATTGTTACATAGGTCCCATAAATGTCTGCTTACAGTAGTTATTAAACGAGATTTTATGAGTCTGAACAAACATTGAATGAACTGGGATGCAAAAGCCAGCACTTAGTCAGGACAGAGGCCATTCCACAGGTAAAAGAGAGCACTCAGCTCCTCGTGGTGGATCTGGCCTTATAAACCAGAGTTGCATGTTATGCTCTTTAAGAACTGATTATTTTCAGTGCATGAAGGATTTCCCTCAAATTAGAACTAACATGCCAGGAACAACCCAACTTCTAGAGTCTTAACCTTATTCTGCTTCCCTGTGCTTGAACACACTCACATGCTTTCTGCATTTCTATTTTAATAATCCAAATGACTTAAGGCACTGGTCTTTAAGAAGCTACTGTTCTTATTGCTTCTCACAGTCAAATGAACAATACAACTGAGGTCTCCCCATCTGTAAAATGAAACCTCATCCTCTCTACAGCATTGAAAAGGTCTGCATGAAAAGCTTCCTGGCAAATACACATAAGATACTATAACGTGACTTCTGTAGACTATAGACAAAAGAGTTACTTCAATAACCATCCAGGATTACCATGTCTCCTAGTAAAGAGAATTTAAGCTGCTTTGTGTGAAAGTTATGCAGGTAAGAAGGTGAGGACCAACTCACCTGTCTCAAAGAGCAGGGAGAGAGCAAGTTGGTGACGGTGGCACGTGGCCGCACAGGAGATGCTCTTTAGGAAGAGCTCCATCTCTAACAGCTGGCCCAAACTGCTCCAATTTCAATACTAATTTCCCTTCTCGGACAACTGTTGAATCCCTCCATACACAACGCCCCCCCTGATGTTTCTGCTGCAGTACCACAGTTGGCCAAATCACTTAATATAACACTAGAAGAACACGTGTTTACACTTGCAGTCTGCACAAGTCAGTGAGGAAATGCAAAGGCTACAGACATGACACCAGGCAGAGCATGTTCAGAGCCAAAAGGGAGAGCAAGGTTACACTGAATCCTGCATTAACGACAGCTGGATCAACAGACATGCTTAAAAGCACTGTGCCCTGTCTTAGAAGATGACTGCAGATGTAAATACATACTTATACCTCAACAGGAAACAAACCTCTCTCAGATTTAAAATTCCTCCATCCTTCTATAATTTTGTTATGTTGGAAAGATCCTGACTTTAATGTCACTTCTAATAGAAGTTCAATTTCTTTAAACACACAGATTGATGAAAAGGACTGCAACATACCCCAAACACGACAGTTTGACTATGCAACTGCAATTCTGCTTTCAGCATAACTGGGGAACACCACTGAATTAATTCCATAGGTTATTAAAAGCATTGCTTGCTAAAAGCCAGCTGAGAGACTATTTTGGTTTTAACTCCAGAATGTGCCAAATAATAGCTGAGATTTTTGCCTCCTTCCCACCAGGTACTTGTATTCCTTCAGTCTTACTCCAGAATTAACTCAACACCACCACTGCTAATAAAAATCACTAACGTATCAACGCTTGGCATAGGACAATCGCATTAAGGGAGCTAAGGAATTCTAAGAACTCATGCTGAATTGAAACAACTCGTATTTGAATGCATACAGTTGAAGTGTCATCTGAATTGATCAAGTGGCAAAAACATGCTCGCTGCGTATCTGAACACAAACAAAATCCCTTACCTGATGGCTGGGTCCGACTCTGATTTCACCTTGGGTACTGTTTAGCCTCCTATTACATAAAGAAAAAAACAGTAATGAGAATGAATCCTACTACAGGTTAATGCACAGGAAATACCATGGTCCTCATGAGCATCTTTTGGGTCCGTTTCATTTTGAAAGAGAAAACATCTTAAATAAAAATATTTGGGGTATTAATCTTTAAGGAACAGAGCTCTGTGTTACCAGGACTGGCAAAACTAATTAAAACCATAGAACAGTTTGGGTTGGAAAGGACCTTAAGATCATCCAGTTCCAACCCCCCTACCATGGGCAGGGATGCCTTCCACTAGAGCAGGGTGCTCCAAGCCCCATCCAGCTTGGCCTTGAACACTGCCAGGGATGGGGCAGCCAGCACCTCAGCACCCTCACAGTAAAGAACTTCTTTTTATCCAACGTGAACTTCCCCTGTTTAAGTTTAAACCCATTCCCCCTTGTTCTATCGCTACAGTCCCTGATGAGGAGGTGAAAACTGACCTTCCAAGACTCCTGTAAAACAGCATTAAAGACCACAACCAAATCCAAAGAAATTCAATACAATTAAGATGAATAGTCTTCCTTTCCTATAAATTGTTCCTATTTAAACAGACATCTTTTATTGATATTCTGCATATTACATTAAAAGAATGACAAAACTCAGAGCTGTTACAAGACAAACTTTTGATTTTAGCACTTGAATAACTGCAAGACATTTAAAGCGAGTCTCAACACTAACCTAACAGATCACCATCTTTAATGTGGAAACGGGCTGGAATTCATCTGGCAATTTGCTGTTACGGGAATAATGATGACATTTTACAAGTAAGCTGCGGCCCTGCAGGGTTTCTGCTTCATCCTGCTGTGCTCACAGCAATGGCTGAGGAAGAGCTCCTTTAAACTTTCAAAACTGAGATTACAGCTATAAACTGCTTGCCCTGAGCAAAACTAATGATGGAGAGCCCAAACCATTAAACACCAGTGAAAGTCATACATGCTACTGGAGAGGTTTGGGGGTATCTTTATGAGCATTTGACAGGGAAGATACATATGTGCATTAAGTCAAACTTCACCTTACTGACCACTCTGTTATTCATCGGTGCACAGTGGTTAAACCACAGTAGTGAATCCGAATGGGCCCTGTCCAAGACAAGACGACAGGAGAACCTGTCAGACAGGAATCCCCACAGGTTTTGTAATCCTCAGTCTCACGCTGCCTGCGCAATGCTGCCTTCCCTCTAAACCACGTGCCAAAAGCCTCCTGAACATGTCGGAATGTTTTTCTCCAGTGCGTAGCTCTGCAAGACAGGATCTGACACCGTCCTCTTGTTCTCAGGTTATGCAAAGAAACGGCTGAAGTGGAAATCCACATTATATACATTAAATACTAGGGTGCATTTTCTCAGCTACGAGGTGGCAGGATTGTCCCTGTGAGGAATGAAGGGGAAGTGGATAACAGAACATGCTGATGCTCTTCCTTCATTCCCACGATTCATTTTAAAGCCATGTACATCTCTACCAGTCAGTGCAAGCCAAACATCGAACATGTCCATGCAGCATCTGCCAGCTCCAACACTTCACCAGCTAAAGGCTGCCCAAGTAGGTTTTGTTATGAAACGGAAAACTAAGCCGTTTTCCGATAGGAAAAACCACAGCACTCCCAACATCCCCTCAACTCCCAGTTTCTCCGGTTGCATCACAGGGAATAGGAGAAAGGATTTAAGAATCAAGGGTGATTACAGGATGGTGGAGCAAAAAGAAAAGCAAAGTTCTGGATGAGACTTTTGCTCCTAACAGTTCATGTGGAGTTAGGTGGGAAGAATGAAATGAGAATGAACTATTGAGAGAGAAATTTCTGAGTGCTTTTCATTGCTTTTCACCACTTCATGATCATATTCACATCCTAAAGGTGCTCCCCCTCCAGAAGGTGAGGCTGGGCTGAATGAGGCTGCTCAGCAGCTTGCTCGGGCTGGACTACATCCCACTTGTGGCTTTCAGAAGGGCAGTGAGCTGATGGCTCTGCGCGGGCACCCAACCTGTTAAATCGTTTTTGACTGTTTCCCCCTCCCCAGGAACGGGTTTGCAAATGGAAAAGGAATTCTTGCTATGGAAACTAAACTGTGCTGCAGGTTTTTAAGCTAAATTATATTGGTGGAGAGCAATTACAATAATAATGGCACGACACTCTGTGTTTATTCTATGGGAAAGAAATAAGAAAGAGGCCCCAACACCGTATATGAAATCCGACACAAAAGGAACGGATGTAACAAAGCAGTATCCATAGCAACAACAACTTAATATTTCAGTCCTCTTCAGCTGCAGTGGATTAAATATAATGACAAGATGTTCCCTTTGAAAAGTAACCTGTTGCCATGGCAACGTTGTATTCTGCAAAGTAAACAGGGGCTGGTCAGAAAGGAGATGGAAGCTGGCGATGGAATATCAAAAAGGCAAGAAGCTGCTGTAGCAGCGCGGGGCAGGACAAGCACACGCTAATCCGAGAGGGGCTGGCTCCAAACAGCTCCCAGAGAAGAGAGAGGATGTTCAGTTCAATCAAGCTTTGTCCTTTCCATTCAAAAGCAACAGGGGAGGTTGGAGGTTCAAGGCCAAAAGCAGCAGCACTGAGAGGGAGCAGTTCAGAGGTGAGGATGAGAAAGGAACAGGAGAGAGCACAGGGTGGTGCAGAGCTTTAATTTATCAGCCGGAGAAAGAAGGGAAGAGAGGAAGGCAGGCTGGCAACAGCTCTGCATGATGTCTAATACAGGAGCAAGATCAACCCTCCCTGTTTATAAAACAGAATGGTTTGGGTTGGAAGGCACCTTAAAGCTCATCTAGTTCCAAACCCTTGCCATAGGCAGGGACACCTTCCACTGCACCAGGTTGCTCCAAGCCCCGTCCAACCTGGCCTTGAACAGTGCCAGGGGATAATTCTCTTCAGAGCTCTCCAAAAAGGGGTCTCAAAACCAACACGATAAAAACCACTGCAACACCTGCATATCACCAACCCAAACCTGAGAGTGCAAAGGAAGTCGCAACAATCAAACCAGAAGCACTAGCAGTGTGAGGAGCATTCAGTATCCTGCAATACAGCCTGTAGGAAGGGATGGGGCTCCCCGAAGTTGAGACCAGAAGGGTACCAGCATCGCGATCACCGTGCATTCAGCCAGCACACGGTGAGCACAGATTGTGTGCAAAGCCAATTAGAATAGGTCAATTTTCTTATATGATGAGAGATTAAAATAGGAAAGATACAGCTTAAAGCTAGGATACATGGGGGGGGGGGCTGTTTTTAATAAGCAACCTTATGAAATCTGGGGTTATTTACAGAGCCTGGTAAGAAAATCAATGTCCTACTAACTAAAACCAAACCCAGATTAGCTGTATGCATTATGGGCAGAAGAGATCATAAATCACAACTGTACACTGATGTAACCAGTCACTATTATTGGCAAGATAATCAGTTGCATAAATTGAAAGCACAGTACTTGTCAGGCAATTCTTACAGATTTGAGATGTCTGTAAAATCAATGTGAATCTGGAGAGGTTTGGGGAGAAAATGTCTCAGGAAAAGGGCTTTTAAACACAATTCCTTCTATGCAAATGGTCCAGTACCCAAGATGAAATAAAAAAGGCTCCTCACAAGCAGTTCTGCAAACATCTGGCAAGGATCATTTTGTTCCATCTCGAGAGGGACAAAATGGGAGAGAACAGAATTACTGCACTCTGACTTCAGCTGGTTAAGAAGTAGTTTATCAAGGCCCGAAAGGGACTGGCATTCCATGCCAGAGATCCATGTGGCAGGACATTCTGTTTCGTTTTATCCCATGCCTCCATGAAACAGAATTCAGACCTTCCCTCACCACTCTCCTCCCTCCCTATGCAGGCCCTGTCTGCAAAGGCTTAACTGTAAATAAAGAGCTTTACATACATTTGCTCCTCTGCAGCGCTAAAGAGGTTGTGAGATTTCACCACAGTGATGCAAAATAGACTGCCCACAAACACAATAAGCCTCTGCCATACATCACAGATCTAACTTCCTCCAAGCATCTGCTGATGGGCACTGCTGGGAGACAGGATGCTGAGACAAATGGATCCTCAATTTGACCCAACACCCCCATTCTTATGCGTGCTACGTTCTTACACTACACAGTTCAAAAGACAATAGGGACAATCAGGTTTAGGCAATTCAATCTTTAACCAAAAACCCCACAACTAACACAAATCTGTGAGTTAGGTGCCTAAGAATGAATAAATCGGCTCCCAACCCCCAAAGACAACTACATTACATTGGTTTCTTTTCATTATATGGGTACCAACACCAATTTACGGATTAAAAAATGGCTTTTTAGCTTTTCCCAACAATTATTTTCTACACTTAAAAGATTTTGCTTTAAGTTACCTGTGTCCAGCCTGCACCTGGGGCCTTAAACCTCTTTCTTTGAGCAAGGTTTTAAAATCCCATTTCTAGAAGTAGTATCCTAATGCTCAGAAAATATTCTTGCTAATGGTGTGCCTCTAGTAAATCGAAGTTTTGTTTAAACTATGTTGTAATAAAGACATTCACATGCAATTTTGTGTTCCAAGTGAAGAATCAAACCCGAATTTTACGCAAATGGACTTCTATGGGAATGTTCGGAGTGATTGCTCAATCTGCGCTAGGAATGGATAAACATGTACCAACATCTGTACCTTCGGGACAAGCTCAAACCTGCTGAGCGATTGAAGAGTCACAACTTGAAGGAAGTGGAGGACTGTGCTCTGCACCTTTGCTGCTGTTTGGGGAAGGAAGTGATTGCAAAGTCTGAGTCAAACAGGGAAAGCTTTCACAAGATAATGTTATTTTTCATCAAGTCTATACATGAGGAGAAAAGGACTAAGCAGCTCTTAGAAGCACTGTCCCCTACTCAAAAGGTAGGATGGAAGTGATTGTAGCAAAGCCATTCGGGGGCACATGTTATTGCACAGGAGATAAGCATCCCCTCCACATAGGAATTACCTGTGTAATATTTAGCGTCTAGATTTCACTGATCACCTCTCTAACACCTGGCTTCTGCTATTTGTTTAAATAAGGAAGACACCACTATGTTGACCACAAGCTCAAAATAAATGAGGTAGTGGGAACCTTTACATGATGCAAAGGTTTTTATCTGGTCTACATGTGATTTTAATAGAACCAGTATCTTGCTTATTTACAAGCAACATTTACACTGTTAAGTAAATATGTAAAGGAATTCAGCACAGCATTCTGTTGCTTTATGTGTTTATCCTGCGTAGTTTCCAAAATGGCCAGGCAATACCTTCATACTAAGCTAATACTCACTATTAAAACACACTATATACTACACCAGCACCATTTCTTCAGCACATATATGCAGGACAGTGGAACCAGGCAGCAACCTAGCAGTTAATTTCTCCATAACACTTCATCAAGGTAGAAGCAATGATCTACCACTCAGCTTGCCTGACAACACAAACCTCCAGCTGCTCTGACTAGCAGATACACTGAGAAGCAACAGCATGTGGTAAAGGTGATAAGCATGAAGAATGGGAAGCATAAAAGACTTGAAGATATACCTGTTCTGCCATACACCCGGAAATACAAAGCTCTAATTAAAACAAATTGCAGCCTGAAGAATTGGAAAGAAGAGGGAAGAGGTAATCTTACTGCTCATAGTCTTGAGAAAAGCTGAAGTGAGGCCAGAATAAAGAGAAGTGTCACTATCAAGTACCTGGCCACTATTCCTTCATCCAAAACACAAAATACAAGCACTTCCACAGTGTATTTCTAACTTCACAGAGTTCTTTGGGGTGGAACTAACTCACCAGACCACCTTATCAACTGCCTCTGAGCTTGAGAGCATCTCCTGGGCAGCCAGCCAGCCAGCTGCAAACTTCACCACTATGAGTAACTATGGAAGCACACTCCATAGGGTCTTCCCAGCACACCAAGCATCTCTCTAGCACCACAGATAACTTAGAGCAGTCAGCTTTATTTCTACTTCTACTAAAGGGTTTTCCTGCTTTGGTTTCTTATGCTGCTGGGGGAGTGGTTTAGGGGGGATTTTGTTGGTTGGGGGGGGGGGGGGGGTCCAGGAGGTTGGTTTCCTATTTGCTGTTGCCTTATTTAAGCCGAAGCATACTTGTACACCTATGCACAAACCCGAGGAACCGCTCTCCTTACAGACCTGCTGACCAACCCCTCGACTGGCAACAGAGGTGAAAGATGGCTGTGCCGAAGCATGCGGAAAGGCAAAACTGAGACCTCAAAAGGTGCTGGTGCTCTGCTGCGCGAGGAGTGCTGCCCCAGGGGATGAAAACAGCTCCATGTATCTGATCCTACAGGACACCACAGGCATCCTCCAGGGGGTTCTGGGAGCCAACACAACCAACAGCAAGTTCTCATGTGCAAGTGATGAAATGAAGAATCCCTTCTTTGGCCCATTATTCCAGAAGCATTTGTTTTGCCAAATGCAGTATTTTGTTTGAAAATCAGATTTTGCTCTGGAACAACCCAGGTGTGGTTTCATTTTTTCCCACCTGTCCTATTCCACATTAACCTCAGAGCTTTGAAAAATAAGCATGATCAAGTTTGCATTTTCAATTTAGAAGTGGCATTTTTTTCTAACCTTTATCACAGAATAAACAGCACCAAGCAGGCTGCTTTATACCCTCCCCATCCCTTAATGCGTTCTCTCCTTGCTTATTAGTCAACATTTAAAGCAAGTGTTGAGGAGAAGGTGTCCTGTATTCCTGTCCTATACCCCTGTACTCCTGCAATGTCATATTCCCGTACATATTCAAGTGGCTCCTTTATTAGGAGTGGTTTTAAAGCCCGCAGGGACACCCCTTTCCATTGACTTTCCAGACTGAAGTTCAAGGGGGTTGTGCTCTACAACCATCAGCACAACTCTATTTCAGCCAAAGGCACAAGTGACCAGGGATCCACACTAAATAGGTGGCCTTGATTTTCATGCTCTCCAGGTATAAACAGAAGCTGAAAGGGGAATGACAGTCCAGGCAGCAAACAGATATGGATATGGCACTAATATGGGCAAACCTGTGCAATCCTATTCATCATTCATACCTCAGCTTCCGACCAGAGCCAGCAATGCACACTGCACAGGGGAACGGCCATGTGGGCAAGGCTCAAAGTCAGCCTTCTGCTGCGAAGTCCCAGAGATGTCACTGAGCAGCACGAGCCATCCTGTCCCCTTCACACCCAACACCCTTCCAGGGACTCACTAACAACTTGCTCTGATTGAAGTATTTGCCCTCAGCAACAGCCCCATGGTGCTGGGATCGGTTCTGCGGGCCAGAGGGCTACAGCACCCGCGTTAGCACAAGCTCAGACGCTGCTGAGCACGAGAACACGCTGCAGAATGAGGTCTGCTCCCATTCAACACACCCAAGTCCTCACAAGCCCGTTTGCATTTAGCAGTGACAAGTCACCGACGGCTGCCTCACAAGGGCCTCAAACCCAGCTGCAACCGTACCATCATCACAGAGATGAGCCGAATAACATCAAGCGTCTGGGCAGCCTGATCAAACCACAGTCTCCCTTACGCAGCCGTCATGCCACCGGCTCCTCAATACATAAGCCTACTGCTGCATTTCAGATGCAGGTGACTGACAGGCACGCGCAGCCATGCTGACTACTTCTTTTCCCCTTAACACTTGAGGAAGTGTCAGCAGGATCCCGGCCCCTCGGTCGCCAGCAGAACCACCCATCCTGGGAGCAGCCAATGGATCTGCGACCCTCCCTGGAACATCACCTAAACACCCTGTTGCAGGCCCAGGCATCCCCTAACAGCCGCCTCGGTCCCTGCATCGTGGGGAGGGATGCAGGGGGAGGCTCTGCAGCTCCCTCCGGACCTGCCACAGGGTTGGCACGCAGACAGCACCACTGAAATGAGAACTGCACCACGAGGGACAATAAGATCTAGAGATATATAGAGATATATAAGCCCACACAGCTTCAACGGTCTGGTACATGCACCCCTCAGGCAGCAGATCCCCTGCTCAGTGCCCTCATGCAGCTGCACGGCAAAGCTGATGGGATTACAAGGTTCTGAGGAACATGCAACAGCAACGAAATGATTTCATAAACACTGCAGAAGTCACACATAACAGCAAAAATCAGCATCGTTCAGGGGAGGCCAGAGTGATGCAGCCTACCTGCAGGGGCTGAATGGATCATCCATGACTATGACAGGCTCTTGTGGGTTTAGATGTATTCCTGCACCCTCTTACTTAACAGCTAAAACTCTGCCTTTTCCACTCTACCAACTCAAAATGGAGGCACATGCAGTCTGAGAGACCTCAGAGAGCTTCCACTGAGCTTGTGCTATGACCTAAGCCTGCACGCAGAACGCAGAAACTTCGCCCTCGGACTGACAGGACTGAGCATGTGCTGTGACCCTCCCTCAGCCACACCGTGCCTTCCAACGCAAGCAATCCCGAGCCGGCTGTTTCCGTAAATAAAGCAGGGAACGGAGTCGGCAGCTCCGGCGGACCGAGCCAGCGTGCAGGGAAGTGGGGCCTTCGCGAGGGGATCTGGTACAGCCAACGCCGCCGAGCACAGCGGCTCCGAGGCTGGAGAGCTCCGTGCCAGCGCTTCCTATATGCATTTATATGCATACACACACATACACATACATCTATATATATCCTCCAAGCAAAATACAGTGATTTAAGAAAGGTTTCTAAAAGCTTCTTTTATCTACTTTGCGACGAGCTTTAGACAAAACGGCATTAGAAGGCTTTGAGGTTTGCACACATGCAAATGACAAAGCTTCACGTTTAAATATAGGATCGGTTTGTCAGGAAGGGAAAGCATTTTGATTGACAAAGTGCTTGCGTTCGACCTGCACTGCGTGACAACGGCGACAGGATGCATTAAAAAGCATTTAAAGGATGTATTCACAGCAGCACTGCCACTGCTGTTTACAAGCAGGTGTGAAGGCAAGGTGAAGCCGAGGGGAGCCAGACCTGACTCACTGCTTGAACCTCCTTCAGCACCTTCATTTTTGGTGTTCCTGTTTGTTAATGTAGCTTTCAAAACGATTCTTAGCTACTCATTTAGATGCAGGTAATATCCCTCACACCTAGAGCACAAAAGGCTTTCATTAGTATACCTGGCCTCCATTTTAGAGCCTGGAGATGCCCGAACCCAAGGTGAGGACAGAGAGGGCTAAACGTCTCCAATGTTGCATTTTACAAGACAGAAACAATGAGCAAAACACATCGGGCCCCATGAAAATCCCGAACTTTCTCTCTTCCAACAATCCAGCAAGAAAGTTTTATTATAACATAGGTGGATGCACCTTTGCTGCCCATATTGTGTTATATCCCCATCCCCTCCTTGGGAACCTGCACCAACAGAGTGTGGCTCCTTCAATGAATCTGCAATAACAATTCTTACATTCAGGAACTTGAATATTTCAGCTTCCATGGCTCTGCTGGAACTCTCTGATGCCACCAAAGCTCATTCATAATGGGAAGGAGCCATTCCCAAAGATATAGGGTAGAGGGGCTTGGCTTACACTTGTACAAAACACACTTAAAACCAACCATGAGACAAGTTCCTGTGGTTTCTTTAACTACTAAGCTATACCAGGCTACATATTTAAGCCTTCAAGAAGCATAATGAAGCTTCATAAACTACTTTTTGAATGAGAGTTGAACCCACCATAGCATTCTATGAGCTCATTTCTGTTATAAGATATTACAGGAGGCCACACACTCAGAACAGGACCATCTGAGCATGTTTTACAGACTAGGAAAAGATATTACCCCAAATATGCTGGGCAGCCTTTTACCAGCAGATGGACTTAGGCAACACTTACAAGGTCAAACGTATCTGGTCTCGATTTCAGCTGCAGCTGAAAGGTATTCCTGGGGGTTTTGTTGCTGTTCTGAAATGGGTTTACTCTCCTGAAGGTCACATCATGAATGTGAGCAAAAGTTGTCAGCTTTTATGCCACCCTCTAAGTTCAGCGATAAACTGAGATATGGCCACATAAAAATAATGTATTCCAAATGAAATTAATTATATGAGGCAGAAAGAACAACCCAAGGAAGTTATACATCCATTTACCTTATGAAAGCGGGTTTTGTCTGTTTCAAAGCAATCAGCTGCACTTCAGTGCATGACAATACCTATTGACATGAAGTGAGTGTGCTCCACACCTTCAATACTTCTTTCCCAGGGATATCGGACAAGGAGTGATACAAAAACGACTTTGCATGTAACTTAGTACGACATGCAGAAACTATCTGTGTCACATCCCATGGGCACACCATACAAACAGCCCCCAATATCCCCCATCAGAAGGATTCCTGGTTGTATTTAAAGTCGCTAAACCTATTTAAATAAGGCTTGTGATACACTGTAGGAATTGTCTCTTACAAACCAAGTGTACCACAAAGTGTCACAGTGTTCTACTGAGTCTGAACGGAGACATAAGGATGGATACCTCATTTACGATCTTGATCATCATTTCACCTGCTATCACTGCCCCAGGCACTATTATACGCATAGAGACAAAATACTGTGACTGCTAAAAATTAACCAGAGAAAAGGATCCCAGCAGAGCTCTGCAGATCACGTTTTGGTTGTAGATAGCAATTTATCATTCAACTACTTTTTTTCCCAAAGGGCAACATTAAGAGGAAGCTTTGACAGCCCCACTTACACACAGCTCCACACTGGCTTCTTGACTTGGTAAGAATATACGCTACTCAATCTGGTTGCAGACCTTAAACTTGTACTCTACTCCCTATGCTTTCCATTGAAAAGAGGGGAGGGATAGCGGAAAAGAAGAAGAAAGAGGCTCTTGATTCAGACTTTCAACAGGAATCCCCTTTCCAGACAACCTAACATCGCAAGTCATGAAGGGTAAGAAAGAGTGAGTCACTTCACTCCTCTCAGAGACACACCAGCACTCACGTAACTCGTAACAGCACCCAATAATACTTGTAGTTTTAATAAGGGAAAATAAAGGGAAAATAAAGGGAAAATAAAGGGAAAATAAAGGGAAAATAAAGGGAAAATAAAGGGAAAATAAAGGGAAAATAAAGGGAAAATAAAGGGAAAATAAAGGGAAAATAAAGGGAAAATAAAGGGAAAATAAAGGGAAAATAAAGGGAAAATAAAGGGAAAATAAAGGGAAAATAAAGGGAAAATAAAGGGAAAATAAAGGGAAAATAAAGGGAAAATAAAGGGAAAATAAAGGGAAAATAAAGGGAAAATAAAGGGAAAATAAAGGGAAAATAAAGGGAAAATAAAGGGAAAATAAAGGGAAAATAAAGGGAAAATAAAGGGAAAATAAAGGGAAAATAAAGGGAAAATAAAGGGAAAATAAAGGGAAAATAAAGGGAAAATAAAGGGAAAATAAAGGGAAAATAAAGGGAAAATAAAGGGAAAATAAAGGGAAAATAAAGGGAAAATAAAGGGAAAATAAAGGGAAAATAAAGGGAAAATAAAGGGAAAATAAAGGGAAAATAAAGGGAAAATAAAGGGAAAATAAAGGGAAAATAAAGGGAAAATAAAGGGAAAATAAAGGGAAAATAAAGGGAAAATAAAGGGAAAATAAAGGGAAAATAAAGGGAAAATAAAGGGAAAATAAAGGGAAAGCAAACATTGTGGAATAAAAGCACAGACAAGAGCCTGGTCTTCCCAAACCAACTCTTCCATAAAGTCAGCTGTGCCTTGTATGTGCGGTAATATTTCGTTCTACAATGCAAAACCACGTTATGGAAGAGGAATTCAATTGGGATTCATGGCCATGAAAACTGCTCGTGGAATAAGATCTGGTTATTTCTGGTTCCAAGCGAAAAAAGGAGTAGCATTTAAATCTATGCATATTTACAAGTGTCAGCGTCAGACAAAACCTCACAGTGTATTTACTTACTCCTGAGAGCAAAGAACTGATTGCCTGGTACATGCCAGTGCCCTACAAAACAGGCCAATACCAGCAATAGCATTCGGCATGCCTGCACCCTTGAGTAAGGGCTCAGAGTTGTGTCTGTAAGTCCACGCAGGATCTTGGAGTACAAGAGGAAAGATGGGAATAAGTCCTTGCCTCAATCAGCTACATATGGCACTATACTACAGACAGGGTCAGAATGAGACTTGCAGTAAATGAGTGGTAAGATGCGAGCTGCTGAAAAGCCGCTGTCTGTGGTCAAGCAGCATGCAAACAGTACTCCTAAGCCTTACTGCATATTTCTTTTTAACAGGCAGAGCTGACTGCTGACTCAAAGACCAAATCCAACAGCTTCACTCAAGCTGGTGCAGGTTCTGATTCTCAAGTGGTACATCAGGTCTGTCTGTCCATTAATGCCTGCTGACTGCTGCTCTATACGCTTCAAAATGCTTCTAAACCCATTTCAGGGCATATACAATTCACCTAACATTTCTTCTCTAATAAAGCACTGATCTCAGCTGGCCATTTGGGGAAGCCACAAGTTTGAGTGGGATTCCACGTTAGTGGAATTAGTCAGTGTCAGAGCAGTCACTGCTCTGAAGAGACATGGAATTAATTATCTGGAAGTACTTAGCATAAAATGAGTTTTCTTTCTCAGCTGCCTATACAAGCTTAGTGGTTGTATTCCACACTCTTGAGAGCCAGCAACATGACATCAGGACTACTTAGTAGCTTGATTAACACTCCAGTCAAGGTGCTAATACCAGCCTCTAGCTTTGAGATTAGTTTAGGTTTTTACTGGGCAATCAGATGTTTCTCACTAATGTGAGAATTACTCAAACATAGTGCGTAACCTTTTACCAAACTCTGCAGAGAAAAACACCCCAAAGCAGCTTCATAGTCACTGCAATGAAGAAAATTATCCCAAAACACAGAGGTTTGCACCTCCAGACCACAGAATGATCAACAACAGGATCCTGGTTGCTATTTCCCAAGCAAGCTTTCAAATAAAGAAGGACAAAGCAGACTTCCCTTTACACACAGGAGGGCCTCTGATTACACATCCACCACTCCAGGGCTTTGGATGTATTGGGAGTCTGGGATTTCTTTGGGTTGTTTTGTAAATAGAACACTTGAAAACATAGAAAATAGATTCCCAAGCCACTGAGCTGCCTTTCAGAGTCCTGGAAAAGTATCTGAGCATCTTAGGCTGAACACAAAGTAACGTCACTCAAACAGAAACACATGTTTGTAGATACAAGCCACAGCTCAAGCTTGTTTGGTCTAAGAGTATATCCTACCACACATCACTATAAGTCAACTGGGGGGGTCACACCACAGTATCCTGCACCTTATCTACAACATATTATTACTTCAAGCTACCATGAAACGTCTTCCATCCTTCCCATGTGAAACAAAACATTACATTATCAAAGCAGATCAAGTTGGAGACAAAGTATAGTTTATAGACAAACCACCAAGAGGTCATCCTGGCATGTGTGTTACAACACTTTCACATCCAAAAGCAAAAACCTGTCTCAAATTAGGTACTCAAAGAAGCCTGCATTGTAAAGCAGTAGCAAACACTCAAAAATCATCTTGCAGTCTAGACTCAAAGCCTTTCTCTACATCTCCCCTCATTCCAAGAGAAAACTACAGACTTGAACTAGAGTGAAAAGCAAACCACGACTACACAACAAAGTGGCTGTAACCAAATGAAGAACAACCTGCATTCTGAGAGCTCACTAGCGTGAGTAATTACCTGATCACTAAGTGCTATGCTCTGTCATTTCATTGATCGCTTCAGGGTCACTCGTTTTCTAATAGCTGGAAGAATTAACAGCTACTTCTACCCAGAAAGTGGGTTTAAAACCACAGTGAGTACTCGCATAAATGGCATTTCATAAAAGAATCCACCCATTAAACACAGAACTTGGACACTAATACAAATAGTTCATTTGGCATTCATACCCTCAAAACTAAAATGCACCACAGTGACAGAGTTAAGTACAGGGATCAAGCACGATGCTGAATATCCGATACAACACACTGGTGACTTCATAAACGCCTCACCTTGTGGGACTGCTCCAAAAGAACACACGAATGATGTTACAGAAACATGTTAATATATTGCATTATAAAACATTACAGGATTTCAGGCTCTTTTCCCAGAGCTCTGCACCGTGCGCTAGCAAGATTGCCTCCTAGGGACTGACACTGATACCTGCTATGAATGCAAACAATCTATTCAGGGAGCTTACCTAATCCAATACCCCATCTCAGACATAAGGGCAGTTTAAGACACTTCAGAGCAAGGTAAAGGCAGCCTCATAAATAGGCAATTACAGAATAATATGCCCACACAGGGAGTTTCTTCCTAACTGCAAGCAGTTAGCGGTTGGCTATGCCCTGAAGCATAAAGATTCCTATCTGCATTAAAAACACTAAATCTGCCATGTAACAATTCAAATATTTATTCTTTATAGGCCTATCTAATCCCCACTTAGAAGAGTGCTTTTCTCAACAGTATCTCTAGAAATCAAGGTCCACAGCTAATTGTTTTCTGCACTGAAAGAAACAATAGAGCTTTCAGTCAGCACAGACCTTGCTGAGCCCCCTTAGGTGCTATTTATCTTTTACTCAAGTGCTTGTGGAAATACACCCCCTAAACAACAAACTTCTTACAGCCAGTATCTGTAAAGCATGCTCTGGCTTTACAAAACTACATAAATGAAAAGATAAGAGACATGGTTTGGACTTGATGAATAATGAAGCCTAGTGTCAGCTCTGCTTTGCAACCACAGCTGATGGAGGCTGGGTGGATGACTCCCAGCTGAACACATCATCTTTAGATACTTAATTCCCAAAAGCACCTTTCCCTACCTCTAATTTGCTCCAGGCCAGCAAAGCCTAAACTAAGAACTGCTGATATGGGACCCTACGTGAGCATTTACACATGAAAACATGAATTTCCACACTTTAAAGCTATCTATTTGACTTCTTAAGTGTGCAGATTTCAACACTGCTTAATAGAAGCGAATTTAGGAAGCATTTCCAGGGGTGTGCATTTAGCCAGTGACACAGCTAAGAACCCCTGCTAATGACTGCAAGCATTAAATTCACTGTTTAACACCCTGCTTTGAAGCAGTACATTACAGACCCAGAGATGCAACCAGATGTCATAATCCACTGTGCAGTTTTGTTACCTACTCCTATACATACACTTAACAGGAAGATGCAGTTTCTCTCTCACATTCCCTTCCACCTCACCTATCAGCATCATACTTGATTTCAACCGTGAGTAGTTTTCCTGTTCCTACAGGCTCAGCTCAGTGGTAAAGTTTGCCTTTAAAAGTCACTTCACTTACCTTGTCTCTGGATTATAGCCCAGTATGTAGAAAAATGAATCCACTCGGGCTTTAAACTCTCTAGCAGCAAATATGTCCGAGAAATGGGAGATATTGCACTTCCCTCTGAAAGAAAGAGGGAAGATGGCATTAGAATTCAGTCCTGAAAAACAACGACTTTAATTAAGTGCCACTGCAATCTGTGTACAAGCCCACAGACATCCTTCTGTTCTCATAAATGTCTAGAAGGGCATAAATATAAACCTGTTGTAACAAATAACCATGCAGATTCTTCCCATGGTGGAAAGGGAAGAAAATGCAGTTCCAGCGCCTCGGATGGTGTTCTACAACCATTCATTCATTCTCATTCAGCCAACACCAGCCCTGAGGAGCCCGAATTTCAGATTAATGAGCAGTATCTACCTTAGAAATCCAGCCCGAAATATGTTCTTTTCCAAGTTTTTACAGTTCTATCACATTTATGCTTTAAGGAAGCTCTCAAAATTGTACTCTTTGTATTATTTAGGAAGTCAGCTTTTGATTTAGAAAGCTAAATAAAACGGCAGTTTAATAGCACTTCCAAATCAAAAGCAAAGCTATGCTGCTGTTAGCAATCCTAACAATGCAAATTCCAAGCACACAAGTTTCTTCCTTCTACTTTCATACATAAAACAGAGACATTAAAAGAAAAGAGAAGGGGGGGGGGAAAAGGGAAAAGAGGATTTATTGGCTTGTTCTAAACCAGATTGTTAATAATTTTTAACATGGTTTGCTGATGAAGTCATTATCCTTAAGGATGAGCATTAAGACGAGCTGTAAGAAGTCGCATCCCATTTCCTCAAGGGTTTCTTGGTCTGTTAATGTTCAACAGCTGCTGGGGTTTTGTCATTCAGTGCACTGCAGTTTGCTGCTGCCAAGTAAATCAGATCAGAAGCGGGCACAGACAAACAGGCCAGACAGGCAAAGAATTAGTGCTTTTTATCTCAACTTGATGCAAAGCAATCAACAAAGCACAAGCCTTTGCTCTTTTACAGGATGTCAAGCTTTCTGCTATTAACACAGATCACATCTCTTTCCACTTCCTTCTACTGAACAGTCTTTGCTCTTATAAATAAGCTATGGGGCTTATTTAACGTTGTAAAAAGGTTTGCCAGTCTCGGTTAGAATTGAATGAAAAGTGCTTTTGCCACCAATCCCCCAAGATGAACAACTATTTTGCCTGTAATAATAGTGGATCTGTTTGCCCAGCCTTCTCAACAGAGCCTAAAAGCACTGAGTACTTGAAGAACAGCAATGGGAAGTTGAAATGCTAAGCCTGCTTTTCCTTCCTCATCTTCTCATGGTAAAGCACTTAAACAAGGGAACCGTGCCTTGCAACACCAGCTCTCTGATACACAACATCAACTACTACAGGTGAGGAAAAAACACCCCAGAAGGATGACGGATGAATGAAGTTGCTGACTGGTTTAAGACAAAAATCAATGTGGCTGTGCTGTGAGCTGAGGCAGCACAACTGTCCCTGTGATTGCATCATTCTCAATCCATCACTTTCTGGCAAAGGGCAACGTGTTGCACAGGTCATGCCAGGCTGGAATGGAACATCAGCAAGGTCTGTAACCCAGACATCACACAAATCCTGATGAATTTCTTCTATCCCTGGTGGCTCGAGCCAGTTTCCTAGTTGAGTCATTTAGAAAGAAAGAACACGAGAAGGGGTATTTGGCTGGGTATCTCACATTAAATTCCCATTTTAAAGGTATTTTGGGGGAAAATATTTCATTTCCTTTTAATAATTCATCCGACACTAAGGGTTTTCCTAATAAGCTCATAAAAGCAGCACATCTTGCTTACAGCATTTCAGACCAGTGCTACTACATATTACCCCAAAGCTTTACCTCACAGGTAAGAAGGACATTACTTCCATTGCACACTTCCCCAGGGAGCTACAAGTATCCTGTAGTTAGATTTTTCCACTGGTTAGAGCAGAAAATTGGTAGTTACAATGACTGGTTTTATTTCCCAGTTTGTCATCAATTCATTGTGTGACCAGCGCCATTTGTTTGCAGAGGACAGGGAAATAATCTCGTATTAGAATAAATGAGAACTTCACGTTAAGCCTCCTTTCATGCATCACAACATATTCTGCCTACTTTGCGTTCTCAAGCTGGAAGAACACCACGTGCAATTACCCTGATGTTCATCTCGTACACTGAAAATTCACTGACACGGATTAATGGCAATTTGCTAGGAAAGAATCAGCAAAAATATAATCTTTATCCTGCAAAAGTTTATCCCCTCAATTCTCAGCATCTTTAGATACCATCTCCAAGCTGGTAAGAAATCCTCCAAGTGTGAAGAATCCAGAACACAACAAAGCAACGGTGAAACCGTCTGCCAAAGAGGAACAAAAGTTATCTGAAAGCTGCCTGTGCTGCGCACTTCCAAACTACAAGGTGACAGATAAAACACAGGACAGGCTGAGGGCTTGATCAGTTTGATCTTCCAGGAGCTTTCACTCTTTAGGGAAGGGGAGAAGAGAAGGCTGTTTCTCAAGTTTGCTTGCTATACACATATACTGCATTTCTATCTTTCCATTCTTCTCTTTTCTTTAAAGATTACAACCCAGAAAGGATGCAGAAGAGAGGTTAAAACACTCCCAGGGAAGGCTCAAGTGTCTCTCTGTTTAAGCAGACAGATTTCCAAGCCTGGTTCCACCAAGGCAGCCTACCTCCTGCTGGCTTGTTTCTGAGCATGCAGGTTTCACATTGGAAGATGACCTTCTGTAGCTCAGAGAGAGCACTGTGGAATTCCAGGAGACTGCAGCACACCACTGGAGTTCTCCGAGTCCATAAAAAGAAGTCTAACATGTAAATCAAAGACTTCCTCCCACCCACAGAACAGAAGTTGCAGCCAGTTTGTCTTGCAGTAAGTGGCTTCGGCAAAAGGGACTCGGAACAAAACGTGTCTCCAGATGGTTGTGGTGAAACACCATCTGAGCGTTATTATCAGGGAGATTATTCAATTTGCGTTCTGACAATATCCATGCATGGCTGGCGTGTGGAAAACGTGCTGAAAAATAATGCCTCCCTGGTTCCATCTGAAAACACTGGGAAGCGACGGTGTGTCCCCCTCAGCCTAAGCAAAGGTTAGGCACTTCAGGTCAAAACTTGGGGAGGAAAGAGAGCAGCAACCTCAAGGGAAGGGCACATAGTGCAGGGAACAATACCGGGGTCCATTACCTCCTGTCTGTACAGCCGGTTTTTAATGGAGCTCTTAGCTGAGCTGCAACAATGACAAGTGCCTCAGAGAACAAGCCTTTAATGCAATTTAATCAGGGCAGCATCCTAACAGTCACTTTACTAGGAGGTGCTATTGTTAAGAGGGAAATCAAACAGGGGGGAGAGCCGGGTAGTATTTCTGCAGGAACCAGCAATAACCTAAATTGGCATTGATGGGGAACAATATCTTGTGAGCAACATTGATTAACCGAGATGAAAACGAGATTGGAGAATTACGGCTGCTTTTGAATGGGAACAGATAACACAAGTTAATTACTGAGGAGAGAGGAGAAAGCTGAGCAGGATGTTAATGAGCCCCACACAAACGGAGAAAGCACCTCTCCCTCCATCTGGGTTTTCTCACCCACCTCAGACACTGCACCGCATCCTCTGCAGCTTACCTGAGGGCAGCGGCGTGGTAGGTGTCAACATAATCTGAAATGAAGAGCTCTCGGTTCTTGATAACCGGGTCTGTTATAACAAGCTCCCGTCCAGAGTCTGCCAGAAAGCAAAAACACAAACAGAAACCCACCAGGATGTTAGCTGGAGTCTGAAAGCATCTACCACTGACATTTGACAGGTAGTTTATTTACAGGTTAAAGCTTGAGGGTGTTTCTCAGATACACACTGCCCAGTGGTAAGATGACACACTCAGACTGCTTGCATCACCTCTAAGGTATGGAAATAACGTGATACCCAGTTTTACACACGGATTCTCCTCTGCCATAGCTAAAGAACTGCTGAAGAGCCTTCAGGGGGTAGATGACACGTACTGACCACTGTAAGTGGTCACATCTGAGTGACAGGAACTGAGCAAGTCAATTTATCACTGACTTCTGTCTTCTGGGTTAAGATTTTGGTGGTTTTCCATACTTGACCTCAAATCTTCAACCAAATCTTGGCAGTATTAACTGCTTAGCGCTCTGGCTTTGACACCAGTACTGATATCCACATTCAAACACAGAAAATCCTCCATGTTAATGAGGATTTTTCCATGACTTCTTTACAACGCCTTTGAAGAACACACAGAAATACTTATCCACACAGAGAGGAGTGTGACACAGAGAAGTCCAAGCTGCTCACTTTTGGATGCTGTGCTTATAATCCCAGGGTTAGAAGTTTCAAACATAGTAAGAGGAATGTTAGATTTGTGCAGCCTTTGCTTAAAGCCCACACAAAATGTCCTTAGTGCCTGCGAAAAAAGAGACTGGAAGCTCAACTTTGTGCTGTCATGCACCAAAAAGTTGCCGTGTTCCACATTTTAATCGTCAACTTTCCTCATCACGATTCACCTTGGAGTGTCTGCAGCATTTTAACAGTTGCCTCAAGGAAATTTCCTGGTAAGAATAGAAGCAAATGTTATGTCTCCCCTAGAGGCAAGAGATAAATGACATTGGAATACGGACTGAAGTCTCTTCTGCTTCTATGAAACCCAAGATCACACTTGTTTTTGCAGAGAAAAAGGGAAAACTCCGCTATGAGTGCTGCAGTTATGTCACTTACTGCAATATTAATCACAGTGAGTGTTCATAGGTGCAATGTAAAAGCCTGGGCTCTCATGACACTATGGAAGGCTTGCAAAAAATAGAAGAGATTCACAATTTCTTCATACTTGGTCTTCAGCCAGTTCAGTATCAGTGCACTGTCCAGAGGCCTACAAAGGATCCAGTGTTATTTTGATTCTCTATTCCCTTAAGGGATTAGTGTAATACAGAACATAACTTAAACCGTACCTGATGTGCATCTGATTATAGCCATGGTTACAGGACGAGTTAGAACAAACAAAGCAGGTAAGAAACACCCTCGTCCAATCTAACACATTGTATTCATCAACAGTCCTTGCTTCACAGCCCTCTCTAAATGTGTTCTTGCTTTCTGGACTGTTAAAACTTCAGAGTACAGGTAAAGGAGGCCTTGATCTGCAGAGTTTAACTTACCATTCTCATTGTGTCTGTCCTGAACCAAATGCTGATAGACTGAATCTGGGACTTCAGACTGGCGATAGTACCATTTGACATTCATAAGGAGGTGGTCCCGTTTACTCTGAAAAAGAAGGTCTAAAGGCATTACTAAAAAGGAAAACCAGACCCCATCTGCCACAGTCTTCTAAAGTATAAAACGTAAGACCCCAAAAGGAGGAAAACGTACTTCCATAGCAATAAAACAAGGGATACGTGCTATGACAAATTGACTTTCCAACTAGACACAGGCAACAAGAACCTACTGCGTCAGCAGGCAGTTATATCTCTGTATATCTGACCAGCGAATACTCATCTATTCACTCACAAAACAGTAACCCAAGAGGAAGAAGGGATCAGAAAAGGATTGGCAATTTTTGCCTCATGCAGCATGATCTTAGCCTGCTCATTTCTTCATACACCAAGTATTTATGGCCAAACGCAGCAAAAAGAATAGCAACATCCACATAATTCAGCGCGACCATTCCTAACTGTTGTAAGCAAGAAATGCCAGGTATTTTTTAGCCCAACCTAACAGGATCTGTTCTTTATTCACACAACAGAACAGGACGCTGCAGTTCAATCCCAATATAGGCTCCGAGTGCTCATGTACCTCACACACCCAATAGCAAGATGTACACAACCTATCTTCCTCAAGTGCTCCTTTTTCATGTGAGGATCCAGGCACCAGTTTGTGCCTTCTGAGAAGGAAACTTGAGCATAAACACCACTTCCAAATAGAATTTACAGGTCGAGTTATTACAGACTCGGGCCTTGAGTTTATCTTTGAAACCCTTGTAGTCAACTCTTTCCAGTGCTCCACAACACTTGAGGAAACAGAGGAAGGGCCTAGAGGGAAATGAGCATTCTTTTGGCATGAGGCAACTGTTTTTGCTGGACTAAAGTTCCCCAAGACCCTTCGAAGGCTGCTCTTAAAACATCTACATTTAGAACTTAGATCGCGGGTCACTGGACCAGAGCATTCTCCCCCCCGCTGTTCGCATCAGCCTGGTTGTTGCAGCAGTTTCCACCCTTTCTGCTCAATAACCAACACCCAAATCTTCCCATTACCTGCACTTCTTGAAGGCTCTGATGACAACCCCGTGTAATACCACCAAACAACTGCTAGTGGCAGCATTGTGCCAGAAAAGGCTTTGTTAACCGCTCACCGCAGGTGCTCTGTGCGCCGAGAGCCTCAAAAAGCACCCAGGAACATCCTGAGCCTGTTTGTTCTGTACGGGAGAAACCTGAACCTCCTCTTTTTTTTTTTGTCTCTTCAAATAACACGTTCGCCGTCAAAGCCAACGAGCTTGTCTAATGCATGGAGCAAAATCAAAAGGACAAAGTCAGAGAGGCAGCGCTGATTCCTGCTGCCTGCTGTTCGAGCCCCATGGCTGCGCCTTGCCTGCTCTCCCGAAATAAAGCTCTGTGCAGCACAGCTTTTATGCACAGCCTGAGTTCTGAAGACTAAAACAGTACAGACGTTGTTACCCTCTTGCCATTTGTTCATAAGCTCTATCAGTGCTACAAGAACCGCATGCAACAACCATGGGAAACGTTAACCCAGTGCTGCTCTTTGCATTTCTTAGCTGAGAGAAAACCCATGTCCCACGTGTAACCCATGTTACACAAAACCTTCACAGCACGCTCAGAAAACATCACTTGTGGCATGAAAACTGCTCATAGGTACAAGCAAGTTTACAAGCAGCATCAAAAGCTGATGCTTGGATTTTCTTGGTTTGTGCCACTAAAGCCGAGTGTCTTCCAAATAGTCCAGCACCCCAAGGAGCACTACCAAGGCTTCAGTACATCTGTATAAGGTGTAAGTACATATGTATATGTAACCATGAAGGACCACCACAAAATACAGTACTGAATGGTGGTGGTGGTTTTGAATAGCAAATGGCATCAGGGAGGAGAAGGACTAGAAACCTACATTGTGCTCTGCAAGGAATGGGGCTACAGATGCTTAGCCACAAACCAGATCAGCACCAGTGATCAGCATCAGGCCAGTGAGAGATCCGAGAAAAGGCAACACCTTCCTGTGTACCTTGCCACAGAGAAGTCATGGAGAGGACAAAGGGAGCAGGTGGAGCCTTACAGCCACTCTCTGCGAGGGGGCAGTTGTGCAGAAAGCTCTGTCGGTGTTCACATTTTGAAGGTGTATCCTCTACGCGTGCATGCGTCGAGATGAGATTGCATTAAAAAGGGAGGGATCAAAACTGCTTTCATTGCCTTGGCATCATATGGAGCTGTCTGTTGGGAGCTCACAGCTGGAGTCTGAATTAAGCCAAAACCGTAAAGGAGATGTTGACACCATCGCTTCCCTGCCTTGGTTTCTTACTGCATCACAGAGGAGCACTGGGCTTTTAGCAGCACGGGGATAGGGGCAAGGTCAACCTTTACAAAGCACTGATACACTGGGATAGAAGAAATCAAGGGCTGGAAGTGAGGTTTTGCCACTTCTGCCATAGGAGACCACCTCAATCCCTACCTTCCTCCCAAAAGACCCTCCCAGTTTGTCCCTCAGTCAATGCAAAGAGAAGGTTTTTGCTTATGGCCAAGTCTCCGGGAAGTGTCACTGAGCCCCCCAATATGTGTTAAAAAAGAAATGGAATCACAGAGGATTAAACAAAAGCTTTTCAGGAACATTCACACACAACGAAGGGAGTCCAAGTATTTGCTATGTTTTGCAGCATTTTATCACCTCATCTCTCAAAAATCATAGAATCCCAGCCTGGTTTGCATTGGAAGGGAGCTTAGAGCTCACCCAGTCCCAACCCTCTGCCACAGGCAGGGACACCTTCCACTAGAGCAACTTGCTCCAAATCTCTATGTCCAACCTGGCCTTTGAAATCCCATAGCTTAGGAAAGCTTAACATCTACCATCTAAAGATACTCCAGAGCTTTTTTGCTACTTGAAGCATTTGAATTTGAAGGAAAGCACTCACTTCCCATGCAGAAGCTCTGTTCAGACTCAGGGAATGCCTCCGTTGTTCCCTGCACTGTCTTATTCGAGGCTGGCAGTTACTCTGCGCTGTGAAAGAGAACATTTCCTCCCCTCAAATCAGATTCACAATCAGGAAGAACACGGGAATGAGATTGAGTTTCAGGAGGCTGCTGAACCTGGGAAGTTTTCAGGGCAATGATGAATTACCCCATGCTGCAGCCTGCCAACAGGACCGCTATTGACTTCGTTAGGCTGATCATGCAGTTGTGAGGCATTGGCAGAGGGGGAGATTACAAAGAGAAAGAAATTACAGGGGTTTTCCTAACACAGAACAGGGGCTCTTCTATCACCTCCCTTCACAAAACGATTCAACAACTAAGGAGAGAAAAAAGATTAGAACTAAATCAGATGATAAAAACAACAGAATCAATCCAAAGCCCGGATCTGAAGCCCTGGCATACACCAATTTTGGATGCTTTTTAACTTGTAAAACCTAGATTTTATGAAATAGGCATTTTAAATGAATGATAAATGACAGGAAATGATGAACACGGCCAAGGTTCCCATCTTTAAAAAAAATCACCAGACTTAGGTATCTTTCCAAGTGGAAAGCAGCACATGCTCCACGGTGCTGACTGCTCATCATCATCTGAATCAGAGAGCACACATGGCACAACTCAATGCCTCCACTCAGAAGGAGCACAGAAACAAAAATAGCATTTATAACTAAGTAACTCTTTAAAGCAAAGCCTCTGGACAATGATGCGAATAAAACACACTGACACGGTACCAAGATGCTGTTTGTGCACCGCTGACAGAGGTTGGGTTTTATTTTGGGAGTGGGTTGTGTGATCTAAGCTCCTTCCTAAACACCCCTTTTTCCCCATGATTGCTGCTTTTGGTGCAGTTAAAGAGCTTCACCTTGCAAGTCTTTTCTCTCTTCCAACAGCATGGGTTTGTGGGTTTTAAACCTGAACTTTCAGTCTCCCTAAAAATACAACACGTCTGTCAGCCTCTTCTTTTCACATCCTTCACTGCACAGAAATTCCTAGACATGCTGTTTTGTCAGCCAGCTTTCTAAATATGGATGTCATTTACAGAGCAGACTATACTCGGAGGTGTCAAGGCGCCAGCTTCTGTGGCAGACTATTTATTTTAGAACCATGTGCACACAAAAGAAGCTTCCCCAAGTTCATAAAGTGTTACTTTCTCTGCTTTTTACACCTTTACGTATGAAAAGCCGCAGACAGTCACATGCCAAACCCCCACTTGCAGAAATCACAGCAACGGCAACCGCTTTCAGTGTCTTTGTCAGCTCTAAAAGACTCCTTGTGCTACAAAACCTTGAATGGAAATACTGCCTATTGCTGCAGTACTCCAAAGTACTCATCCGGAGGGGTGGTTGTTGCTGCTGGTTTGGGGTTTGTTCCTTTTAAAAGCCATGAAGCAATTTTGGACCTTCAACAAGAATTAGATGAAATCCGTAATTGCATTAAAGCATCCCAGTTTGGGAGCATCTGGTCAGCTTCTATTTATAAGTGAGCCTCTCCCTTAAAAGGGTGAAAATAACCTTCTAGGTTCTCTTTAAAAGCATGAATGTACCAATTTCCACAGCATTTGCTAACTCCAAGGTGCCAGTTTTCTTCATACACACACTTGAGAACAGAGTTGCTGCACATTACAATTCACATCTTCAGGGATTCCACATTCTCTTTCCAGGGTTATGACTAACCCAATTGTGCAAATGATCACAGATGTCCTGCAGATTCCCTCAGAGGGATTTCAGCAGTATACTTCATTACTTGCCCTATTTAGATAGCGTGTTAAATCACAACTAGCTTTGGAAGCAATATCCCAAATGCTGGAGGTGGCAGATGGGCACACTGGAGTCCGTGAATAGGGGCTATTTCAAAGACACAAACAGCAGAATAGAAACAAGGAAAAGAACATCTTTCCTTTCAACCAGATTCTCAACAATGGCATTTCTTTATTAGGAAAAAATAATTCTATGCTATCAAATTCTTTGTGTTAATTTAATATGGCAGTGTTTTAAAGTCACTCCACTGTTCCCAACCAACACTTTGTGCATTGCAGCACAGAAGCTCTGGCCTCTCTAAGCCAGTTTTCATGTGGGTTTTATTTTTTAAACACTACAAATTAACCCCATCCTTTGGGGCACATTTGTTTGTCCCCCTAAATGATGCCTTCATGTCACACAAACAGTTCTAATTACGCTCCATGACATGGCATTAGCCCCACTCCAACACAAGTGGTAGGTTTGACTTGCTCTGCTTGCTTTCCCCATCCCTCCCCTTAGCCCTTCTGTGCCATGTTGAATTGCTGCCTGTATTTCTACGCCTAGTGGGGAAGTATTTTTACACTGACTCATTTTTAACATTACTAATATCGAAAAGAGGGGAAAAGAAGAATAAGGACCACTTATACCAGCTCTACTGGGGGAAGAAAGCACAGAGCAGGGACATCAATGAAACTATCTGGAAATCAGGAGCTGAAGAGATGCAGCAAACAGCATTCTTCTTCCCACTCTGTAACAGCACACGTAATTTCACATTCTCAGGCTATCTTTTTGTAGGCTGTTCCCTAATTAAATCGGAAACCTGATCAGCTGTTTGTAAGCCAAGAAAGCCCAGCCTGGAAATGCAGAGGGTATTACTACAACTGAATGTTATTTTTGCAGCTTGATTATTTAATTCAGATGCATGCATATCAACACATAATTACCTCTTGCAAGCACAGAAGCATTATCCAAAGTGAGAGCTATCAGTATTCAGTAAGGAAAATGTTAAAGAGGAGCAGTAAACATGGCAACATGCAGTTTAATCCTGCCTGCCTCTCAAATACAACAACCCAACGCAGCCCTTCTCTTGGTTCCTGTCCTTTTAACCCAAACCAACACAAAGACTTCAACCTTTAAACCTGTTAGTGTTATCTAATGACTATTCCATCTACAAGAGCTTTTCTAATAGAAACATGCCTTGATGGCTTATCTCAGCACACAAGGCAGGCCACAAAGAACCGCCGGCGTGATTGAGCGCAGTAATGGAAGGCAGGAAATGAGAAGGCTTGGTTAAGCCGCGGATAATCGATCAGTGTATTCAGTGAAGTGTGAGCTGAGCTGGGAATAAGCTGCCTGGGGTATCAAATATTGCTGTTTCCAGGGTAAAGGCCCATTTCTGTGATCTATGGAGGAGAAAGCATAATTTATTGACAAAACAATACAGGAGTTTTTCCCAAGGTCTCGCTCTTGCCATTTTCTGATGGTTTACAACAAGAATTTCTCGTGCCGCTTTTATTCACAAAGTCTAACAAATAAAATTCCCTTTGGAATTAATGAAATCACCTTGGTGCGCTGGATATTACTTCAGTCCTATGTGCAAAACACTCTGAGATGCAAAACAAGCATTAGACTCACCGCACCCTCAACCTGAAACTCGTACGCTCAGATGTAAGCGCACATGGGTCGCAGGTCCTTTTGCTCAGAGCCACTCTTCTTTGTTGAGAACATTATTTCTACATGCTATGCTCTATACCCACCACAGTTTCTACAGGTTTGAAGCAAAACTGTTTGCAAACACCGCCACCAATTACACAGTTGGTGTACAGACAGGTTATGTGTAGATAGAGTTGCTTCCTACATAAGGAGGAGGGAAAGTATACGAGTCCTAAACATACCTGGAAATCTCAGCCTACTCACATTCTCACATACACATATGCAAGTACAAAACAACAATCTGCTTGCCTACACCTTTAAACAATAGCAAAGCATGGCCAAAATTAGTCTTAACTCATGATTAGCTGCAAGCTTGTGTTCCCTGCATTGTGGGGATGGCCGGATAGCTGGATTCTAAGGCTATCAAGGCTCAAGCCTTTTTCAAAGCACTAGGTGATATGCTACTTATGTGATGTTAATTCATAGTAGCTGCCATATGCTGTCTCCTCGTGTGGGTGGTTTGGCATTAGAGTTGCTAGACTGTCTTAAAAAAAAACACAGCCTTCAGATCCCCAGAAGAGCTGTACTATCACAACTTGCCACGCTGCCACTTCATGAACGCGAGATGTTCTGCTGGGATAGCTATTACAGTCGCAAGGAATTCTTGGAGCAGATGACAGCAGAAATAATTATGGTAACTGAGAACTAGGGAAAGATTCGTCAGAAACTGCAACAAATAGCACCAAAAGACTGTATGTGCTGGTGTGAATTCAACACTAAGGTCTGCCTCATATGGATACAGATGAGCGCTGAAGAATCGTGCTTTAACCAGATGCACTTCAAAGACACAGCTCAAGTGGAGCTATCTGAATGCATTTTCCTTTCCCCTCTGTCTGCTCCTCATTGCTCTGACTTCCCCTCCATACTTGTACAAAAGTTAACTAATATGGAACACCAGCTCTTCATTTTAGTGTCACCCAAACCCTTCTTTCCAAGATATCCAATCTCTGAATTAGGCATCATATTAAAGAAAACCCAAGGAAGAAATGAGAATACCATGAGGGAAATAGTCGTTCCTTTCCAAGTCCTAAGCCCACATGGAAAAACAGCTTTAAGACGACACCTGCCATGATCCAAAGTGCAATTAAACCTGACTTTCTTGGGTAAAAGTCAAAAAGCAGCTGTGAAAAAGCCAACTGAAATGGCGTGGTTTGGCCATTTGGCCATTTGTTAAAGAATAGGGAACTATTTAAACCTTACTCTTTGATAGCGCTTTCTAAAGGCATAGGGCCGTTAAAACTTACCATGAAGCCTCCTGTTTTCTACTGAGACAGAAGAGCAAAGTCAGCAACCATATCTGCTGTATAAATTACTGGCCCAAGTGAGTCACAGAATGACACACTTTTCCATGTGCAAAAGAGGATGTGCTGTTATATAAAAACAAGTGTAAGCTAGAACTGATCAAAACGGGACTACATGGTTACTTGGAAATGAAGCTATGAGGGCATCGGCCATCTGTCAAAGCAGAACTGTTTGCAACACATTCAACTTCCCCCCCACCCTTCTGTGTCCAGGCTCTGCAGACTCCTTCAGTATTCAAAAAGTCCATGTTTTCCCATTGGAATTCCCTTCATATTCACACCCTAGAAAACGCGATCAATCAGCAACCACCGTCATCATCTCTGGTTTTAGGATCACAAAAGAGACCAAATGCAAAGCTGCTCTACACAGTCTTTGCCCAAATTAGTGTTTGCTACCAAATTCCCAAGACAAGTTCCTCCTCAACTTAATATTAATCCCATCATCCCTACTTTTGGCTGGCAGTGATCAAGAAACAGAGGATGCGAACCACCACCCGTACACCGCACAATACATCAACTATCAGATACTGAATACACACATACTCGTTCATCTGGTTTTAGCTTTTCAACGATCCAAACAACAGAACTGAACAGAGCTTCGTGCAAGTTTTCAAGGAGAAAAAGAACGTCACCCAGTGCAGGTAACACCCATAGGAGATTTCTGTATTGAAAACAAACTACACTATTTACTCCATAAACTCTTCAGCTTTACCAGCAACAAAGCTGCTTTGGGAGCTGAGGCCTAGCAAGTCACCTGCTTTCCTATCAGTGAAATCCACCCAGAACAGGGGACAACATCCTTCAAATTTCAGTGCAGTTCTAAATGAGAAAAGATAATTTCATCTTGTAAGAAAAAGCAGTTATGCTTAAAAGCTGACTGGCTTAGAATAAAACTATGCTAAGATCTTTCAGGAAGGTTATGGGTCATTGCTTACTACCTCATTTAATCCCTTTGTGGTATCTTTCTGCTCCGTTTCCCTTTTATGTTCTTTGAATCCCATCTGTGGTTCACGGTGTCAGTTATGCTGAGCAAAAGCATAAAGTAACCACACTATTACACTGCACAACCACCCTTGAACAAGCCTGCCTAATTGTAGCTGTCAGGACTAGAAGAGAACGTGTCCACTTGTCCCTTTGAAAGCTTCTGGGGCACAGAAGGCTTTCCCCAATCCACTGCTGCCTTCTTAGGGAAAACAAGCAGCTGCCCCCCCCCGAAGGTCCAAATCGGTGCATACGCATCTGATGAGGTCTCTGCACACAGGTACATCAGCACGGACACACTCTGCGCTGCCTCCACAAAGGGCCAAGAGGACAGCATGAGTTCAGCTGCACCCCATGGTCATGGGCAGGCAGTTGAGTGCATCAGGGTTACTATTCTTGTTTCAGCAAGCCACATCTCCATGCAATACACACAAAACATCACCTTGTGCTCATGCTGAAGCGACACAAAAGCCGGCAGCTTACGCTTGAGCCCAGAACCCCCCCTGCGCTGGGCTGCACCCCCAGAGCGTGAGCAGCAGGGCAGGGAGGGGATCCTGCCCCTCTGCTGCGCTCTGGGGAGACCCCCCCTGCAGCCCTGATGCAGCTCTGGGGCAGCAGCACAAGAGGGACATGGAGCTGTTGGAGGCCATGAGGGATGGAGCTGCTCTGCTCTGGAGACAGGCTGATCCCGTCCAACCCAAACCCTTCTGTGATTCCATGATGCCTGTATGTGCATATATACGGGACACTCAGCTCTGGGGTACAAAAGCCACCCTGAAGCTGTGGAGACACCTTATCTCAGCTATGATTTTTACTCTACAATAAAAGCCCTATACAAAAGACACAAACATGGGTGAGAATTCCTTAATGGGCTGTAATTCCAATCACTACTGGGGAAAGCAATAAGCACCATTTCTGATCACAGCGTCTCTGTTCCTGTTTGCTGCTTCTACAAACTCCACTTTTGATGATACATTAAGCCTTCCCACAGAAGGAAACCTGGCAGCGAGCTGCTGACACAGTATTGATAGTGAACCTCCTTAACACACCGGCTGATTAGCATTTCTGTTGCTGCACTGCATACATCCACACTGTACATCAAATACACTCTGTGTCAGGCATAATAAGCAAACAGTTACCTAACAACTAATGGTATTACAAACGCATTTAACTAATCATCGAATATGTGCTCCGGTAATTAAATTCCATTAAGGATTTTCAAGCATTATCCCGAAGAAACGCACCATTGAAATGAAGGTACCAGTCAGACACTGCCTGACATTTGCCATTAAATGTCATTGATAGTATATAGCTCAGATCTAACTGCTGAGCACCACCAGCCCCAGTATTTATCACTTCTATTAAAACAAGCAGCACACAGCAGAGGGAATAGTTGAAGCCATCATATACAGTTTAAATAGATTTCTCACCTTTCAAATATCAAGAGGCCACATTTTCTTGCACATCTCGCTAAGGGGTTTACCTTTTAACAAAGAGATACCGAGAGCTAAAGGATAAAACAATCAGGAGAGTTTGCTCTGCAAACCCACAGCACGGAGTTTGAACAGTCATCCTGGCTGTTAAAACATCTCCTAACAGTCAGGGGAATTCTATGACAGGAAATATTAAAGCACCTCTGCAAACTGGCCCTCTCTGCCAGCAAACCCGGGTTAAAATTATGGAAGGAAAAGGAAAGACAAAGGCTGACAGGCCAGATCCTGGGATTTGGGTGTTTCACCACAGAAGCAAATGCTGTTCCTCTGAGGAAACCAAGTGTATTTGGAAAATAAATGCCTGGAAAGTAAATGTTTCCTCCTGCAGCTTCTCAGAGGATGCGAGGATTTGCTGATGGTCAGTTGCTTAAATGCGCACATCCTCCAAGATGCTGTTACAGAAACAGCTAACGTTTTAAACGAGGAAAAGGACAAATCTGGTTTTATACATGTGCCTCCCATAGCCGAGTGTTCAGACACTGGCTGAGACATGACAGAACCTTAATAAGAATACTACTGTCATTCATTAAGGTGAAACAAAGCAGAGCAGCTAATAGAGAAAACAAAACAGCACCTTTAAAACAAATGTCAAGTTGTAAGAGACAGGACTGGATCTTACTGTGCAGGGAATTTCTAATACAGATTGCTGCCGTCTGCTGCAATATCGATAGCCAGAATTAGCAATACCAGACTTGATATTTTTTCTTTGTATTTATATGTAAATCAGTGCTAAATAAATAGCTCCAAAGCCAGGTCCGCAGGCTGCAATCTAATCTAAACCTGGAGATTGGAAAGACGGCCTCCATTCATCTGGAAATAGCTAGATATTGAAAATGCTAACATCAGAAATAACTACACTGGAGAGCAAAATGGATACCATTTACCTGCTATAAAGGAAAAATTCTCCGAGGAAAAGTTGGGAGAGAGGAGCACAGGAAAAAAGCAACTGCCAAGTGCTGAAAGTCACACTTGAACACACAGAGAACCAAGGGGAACAAGAAGAAAAGGGGCTCTGAAACAAAAATAGACACTTTTGAACATGTAGTACACACAGGGACACCATCTGCACTCTCATTTGGATTAAGGTTAAGGTCAATACAGCCAGCCAAGCTAACACACAGTTCTGAGGCTAATCATTTGTCTTGGACAATATAATCGTCGCTGTGTTACAGCTTGAACAAATGAAGCTACTAATAGCTTCCATTTGAACAAGCCAAGGTGTTAATGCAGTCAGAGATCCAGAAGCAGAACGCTCTGAGACCAACTAGGAGTTCCATAAACCACCCAGTCCTCCTGTATAATTCACCTTCACTTACTTTATTATTACGGGCACTGGATGGAACCCATCTTTCCCAGATGGAAACGCTCTTGACATGGAAGGTTTATACCTTTCCCATTGTTCTGGGCACAAGGATTTATATAACGTGTACCAACATAGCACATTTTTGCCCCGGATTTATTGAAAACAGCAGGGCACCTGATTGAGCCTTCTGTGTTCAACCATTACCTCTAATCGTAGAAACAGGCAGAGCACCTTACAAAGAAGAAGAGATTTTCATAAAGCCAATGAGAAGACCCTAACCGAGTGTTCCTAAAACTTCTAATGGTAATGTGTGTAACCCTAACCTTACCTGCTTGTTTTAGAGACAGCTCTCTATTTACATTAGTTTCCTTTTACCAAATGCAATCTTGACATAAAAGGATGGTTTTAAGATTACTATGGACTTAGTTCTTCACACTGCTTACTAAGAGTCTCACTTGGGGCAGGAATAAAGTGTAAGAGATCATGTATGAAAGTGGGTGCTCTCCCTCTCTTTGATGCATACATTGGAGGAAGGAGCCTACTGAAATCTATATTGAAGCACATACATTTGAGAAGCCCATGTAACTCTCTTTGGTTCTAGCCACAGCATCTCTTTGACTTATTGCCATAAGCTCCTGTATTTGACTGCACAGACCAGCACAGGGCACAGACCATGTGCCACTGGAAGCCTGATCCTAAAGGTATGGAGCTACCTGAGTATTCATTACTTTAGAAAAGTGAACTTAAATGTACTGGCACAAACACCACCGACAAATATGTTTTCCAACACCTAAACTGATATAAACTGTCGTGTTTGTCCTGCAAGTGCCTTCCAATGAGTACAGCATTAAATGCAACTGTATTAGCCAATGGAGAGCAGTCAAAACATGGGCAACAGAGCACGCTGAAAGGACATGCCCTTCCCAACTGGAAATGAAGCTCATGCGGAACGCAGACTTACACCAAGTAGCAGGTTACACTGACGGCCGCAGAGAGCATCGTGACAGCTGCACTTCCCAGATGAAGGATTTATGATGGTATTTTACCACAGTTAATGGAATTTTGCCCTTTAGAGTGTGAAGTTTTTAAGCTTAAAGGCCCAAGCTCCTTCAGAACTCAAACAGCTCGTAGTGGAAGAATGGTCTGAGATAAGCACATAGAGACAGCATATGAAATCAGTATACAGTCTGCAGGTATTTCCTTACAAAACCACCTCAGTTAAGACAGGGAAGCTCTCAATCACAGTCCACGCTGGCAACCCAACCATCTTTAATCACGAGCACAGCACAAGGAGCAAGAACTCCACGGTTTAGGAACGATTTAGAATACAACCATGTGAAACACCAACACATCAGGATCGGGAAACTCGCATCAAACAGCGGCTTCCTTTCCTGAAAACCTATTTACCAAATCTTTTCAGCAGCAAGCATTCTGAAAAGCATCCGAGGGGATTCCTGCCTGCAGATTTCTTGCCATGCATTGTGTGTATTATATAGAATGCACCTTCTGCCTCACCAGGCTCTGAGGTTCAGGCACATCAAAACACCCAATTGCCTTTTCCCCCCCCTCTTCCCTTTATTTTAAGCATGAAGAATATGAAAGCACATTCTGAAGCTGGTCCTTGTTAGCAGGCCCATTTTCATCTCTTTAAACTCAAAGAGAGCAATTCCCTTGAAAACTGTCACAGCATTTCTGCAATCCATAAAGAGAAAGTTCAACAGCCTGAGGTCACTAATCATAACGACAGCAGATAGAGAGCATAAATTACGTCTTTCTATTTCACAGTAGTGAATCACATATATTCTTTTATCTTATTTACTTGATTCTGTCTATAAATCAAATATTCCAGACATGTTTGCAGCCAGTAGGGTGTAAACAGTGGCAACTGCTTTCTCTAAAGCAATATCCCCAGCATTAATGTTCCATCTCCTTTCCTTTCTGCAGGGTTATGTGTGAAACTCAGCTTCTAACAGTCTCCCTATACCTAAAGGGGCTCCATGAAACCTGGAGAGGGGCTTGGGACAAGGGCCTGTAGGGACAGGCCAAGGGGAATGGCTTGAACCTGCCCGAGGGGAGACTGAGCTGAGCTCTTAGGCAGAAGCTCTTCCCTGTGAGGGTGCTGAGGCGCTGGCACAGGGTGCCCAGAGAAGCTGTGGCTGCCCCATCCCTGGCAGTGCTCAAGGCCAGGTTGGACACAGGGGCTTGGAGCAAGCTGCTCCAGTGGAAGGGGTCCCTGCCCGTGGCAGGGGTTGGAGCTGGAGGAGCTTTGAGGTTCCTTGAACCCAAACCACTCTGGGATTCTATAACCTGTGCTTGGTAGGATGCCATGGCTTTGCTTCTAGTGTAACCATTCCCTCTCTTGTTCTATGTACAAACACATACAGATGCCATGTTTATTGCTGTTTCTACTGCAGTCACTTGTAACCAGATTGGTGAAGCTGTCAAGTGGCTTTAAGTCTAATCAAGCATCTTTTCCATATATCAAAGCGCTGTTGTGCAGATGAAGCTGTATATACTTTATACTGCAGCTACCCTAGCATTTCTTAGACATTTCACACATTTCAGGAAGATGTACATTACTGTGAGTCATAAATGTGGGATGCAGACTTCCAAGGATGCTCACTCACAGCATAGCATTAGTGAGCCTTCCCAAGAAGATTAGAATATGGAGCACAAAAGAGCAAGTGCAAGCACTTCAGTGGTGCTGGGCTACTTGAAAAAAGCTCCTGTGAATCAGACATCCACTGGAATTCTCCAACTGCAAACCACAGCAAAAGAGATCCAACTTTTTCCTCCCCAGTCATCAGTTTGCAAGAATACACAGTAAGTCCTTCTCCTCATCCTGATCCGTCATGAGGCTCACAGCCTCGCTCTCCCAACTTCCGTAGTGCCAGAACTTCATTTCTGAGAAGGATCCTCATGGATTTCTGCTTTATATTTTATGCTGTCATTCCAATTTATTTTCGCCTTGAAAAAGTAAGGTTCACAAATCAAAGGGTAGCACAGTTTGTGGTTTTATAGAGCATTCCTTACACTAACATACAAGCGGCTAACTAACTAACTAACACACACAAGTGGCTGGAACAAGAACTGCTTCACACAACAATAGTTTGTATATCTTCCAAAATGAACAAGTTTAAATAATAAGATTCCCCTAGCACAAATCGGCTTTAACAATTCTGCATTGCTTTTAACCCCAGAATGTGCCGAGAAACAAGACATTGAAAAGAGTAAGAGTAAAGAAGTTCTGCTCAGAAAGCAGAGCAGGATACTGTGCATTACTAATTTAATTAAAGAGTTATTTTCCTTTTAAATACCCTCTAATGGCCCAAAACGAACTCGGGCTGATTTAAAATCAATCACTTTAATCAAAATTACAAGTTCAAATTCTCCGTGGATTAGTGCTCGGTGACTACAGAGTCAAAAACGCACATCCATCACAGCCCTACTTTTTATTTGCTCCAGGTCCCAAGTAGGGAAAAGCCCTGGTTCTCTCATTGACACAAACCACATGAGTTCAGGCTCTCCAGCCAGGCAGCAAACCAGCTCCTAACCCCATTCCTGCTCTCTGAACAGGCCCTCAGGAGCACACAGCCCTCACGCCTGCCTTCTCGAGAGAAGAATATGAGAGATAGATCTGAAACTCTATTAGATAGTCACAAGGTGGAGCTGACTTGAAGCAGTCTCTTAAGTGGCTCCATCAGTCTCTCTGCTGCATAAAAAGGGACCATGCATTGCCCTTCCTGCCACTCCAACATGGACTGCATCATCCCAGGTATTCAGAGAGCATCTCAGACACTTTTCCCTTCCACACAGCAGCATTTTGTACCTCTCACCAGCAGCCAGTGAGAACAACCATCTTTCCTAGCATTTCCATACAAAACCAACACCTTCTGACACAGTGAGGTGTACTAACATCAGATTTACTAAAGACAGACCAAATAATCATTTGCCTTCAAGAACATACTTGCTCTAAACAACAATCACAGCAGGACCGGGGCAGTACATGGGAACAACACATCAGCAGTGATAATCCAGTAAGCTGACATTTCAGAACTCAACACCAGTTGCCCCCAGTATCTGTGACCTATAACAGAATCCCAGACTGGGCTGGGTTGGAAGGGACCTTAAAGGGGAGGAGATTTCTCTACACAAGACCACCAATATTGTGGACACACGCCACCTCCCACCTTCGACCACGCACTGCTGTTCTAGAGCCCTTCAGAACCTTCCCTTAGGCAGCCTCAGTGATGCTTCCCATAGCTGAACTTGCATTACAGCTCAAATGCACTTCAACATAGATGGAAAAAAAATCATAGGTGTCCATTTTCCATATTTTGCATCATTCTTTTCTGCCCATGTTTTATTTTTAAGCATCCGGATAGGACTCAGAAGCTTAGCGAGATGCTTGTGCATCTCCGGTGCCCTTCACACCTCCACCATAACTAACACCAGCGCCACAACTATGGGAACACTACAGTGAACCACAACTCCCCACTGAAGGCTTGGCCTCACACAGATTCCATTCTGCACGGCTGGCAGTGGGATGTTTATTACGTCCTACACCTCCACATGCCCCCCTGAGCATTCCTTTCCACAAGAGCATTATCACTACCTTGAAGAGGAACGTGAAGCACATCAAGGAGGTTGCCCTTTCCCAGCGAAGGCGAGCAAGCAAATGGTGAGGGATGGGACACGTGCTGAAGTTCAGTGACCACAGTGACATTTCACATTCCTTAAGGAAAACCACTGTGAAAGCTGGAAAACAAATTTCTTCAATGAATTATCTTCACCATCTCACACGCAGCATAGCAATGTATCTTTGGAGACTCTGCACCAGCGCAAGGAATCTGACAGTGCTCAAGTACCCCCCAATGACCAGAGAGAAAATTTCAACTTCAATAATCCTAAAGGTCAGAAACATTATTAAACATGACAGATGCCCTCACCATTCAACACTAGAGGACATGGCTAAATTTATTCTAACTCCGTTTGCTCTTGCTACATGTAAAACAGCTGATGTATCATTTAATACTGCTTTCTTATTCCCTAACAGCTAGAAATAACAATCTTTTCCAGGGTATTTTGAAGCTGACACTGATTTATTTTGCAGGCGGTTATCTCAGCACCAGGTGAAGGAAGCAGCTCGGTTTACTTTGGGTAAGGAGGAGGAAACAAGGCAGTAGTAAGGAAAAAGTAATAAATCAAGGGGGCAAAAGGTGCTGCAGATTCCACTACCGTGACAAAAAGCCCTCACGGAATCAAAAATAAAGGCAAGTCATAGAGTCACAGACTGGTTTGGGTTGGAAGGGACCTTAAAGATCATTTCATTCCAACCCCTGCAGGGATATATACACAGAGGATGTTAATATGCAGAGGGATGTTAATAAATTCTATGGTTCCTGTATCTACAATCAAGCCACTGCTATTAAACATGTTCTCATTATTAGCCACCCACATCCCTCTTGATAACACGGTGTAGGAAAGCAACCCCGATTATACCCCACAGCTCTAAGTGGTGTATTCCTGTTTATCCCTGTTTGCTCGCTATCTGGTTTTGTCCTTTTCTCACAGTCCGATGGGAGGTGGTGGGGCTGTCATTAATGGAACTGGTATCAATTGTGCTTCCTGCTTCCCTTCTATAACATTAGGAAAAAGAGCACAATAGCAATTGCACAAAATGAGCACAGGATTTCGCATTCACTCCCATTTCTAGCCCCCCGCAATCCTTTTAATTCCCTTTCTCTGTCTGCTACAGAAGCTGGCTCTCAAAATAAACAGCTTTACAATGAATGGGAGCAATTTGCTGATTTCAAACAAGCTGACAAGCATCATCAGCTCACATTAAGGCCCTGCCCGCCATGTTATCTCTTCTGGAGTGTGTATCTAACACAGACAAGCATCTCGCCACCGGCAGCAGCGCAGGATGTTCAAACAGATCTGCTGCTACAGGAAAGGCTTTGCTGGAGCCAGTGAAAAGAGTGCACAGAGCCTTTGTCGGGGTGAATCCTCTATAGCCTCCAGACAGGCTTTCTTTTTCCATGTGGCAAGGAGCCAGCAATGAAAATTCCAATTGCTGGCCTTCTGAATGCCAAGTGGTGTGAAAACAAACAGGGCAATTGCATTAAAAAGAGGAAGGGGGGGGGGGAGAACAAAAACAGAACAAAAAAACCCCAGAATAATTCACACTTTTTGCCTGGTTATGGGGTTTTTTAGGGTTTCTTTTCCCAGCTGTAGCCCTTAAGTTGTAAGGTCAGGATTTCCATCCTAAGGATCTAGGCCATATGGAGGGGAATGGAGGAAGAGCTGGAGTTGAGCCCTAAAAAATACATCCATGTAGTCTTAAGATCCAGGATTAAACAGCTGGAAGTTAACAAGGCTGCCATCTGTTTTAAACCCCCAAATATGAACGTTCTCTCCCTTTCCAAAAGGCAACACTGCAGTTGTGATATAGCACTGTAGCTCTGAATAAATTTAGTTGCACTGGTGCATTACACCATCAACGCTACCCAAAACCCCCACTGAAGTGCTAAATGTTCTTTACTTGAGAAAGCATCAACCAGGTCTGAAGACAGCATCTTCTGCACAGCCCTGTGCACTTCAGGAGTGCAAGATACGCTGGTTTAGCTACTCCGGAATGGATGGTTTCTGCTCCTGCCTTCAGAAGATATACAGCAAAATAAAAGGAATGCTGCTCTATTTCTCAGCCAAGCTCAGTGAGACTCCAATACCCATAAATCAGAGCAGCAGCATTTCTCTTTCTTCAGTTCTGAACTCTCATCTGAAAGGCGTTTCAAATAGCTCGCTAATTTAACGCACCAAAAGCACACAAATCAACCCAGCACTTGCAGAACAGGCTGTTAATACAAAGAGGTGGGTTTTTACAGGGAGGTGACAAGACCCAACCCTTCTGTGTCGCACAGCTTTATGTCTGTGTGAATTCAAAGGGTCATCTGGGCAAAAGTGAAAACCCCATAAAACCCTACGGAGACGCATTGTAAAAGGAAGGGAATTATCAAAATGGATTCATATGCATCTGGAACGATTTTAATACAAAATGCCCAGCAAATCTCCCTGCACTGCTGACAAATCACCAGCTGAGGTAAATCCCAGATAATGAAACATTGTAAGGAAGGCTCTATTTAATAATTTAGCCCCTGTCAAGCAGTTTGTATTGATTCTTGTTTTCAGCACAGGGAGAGAATGTTATCTCCAGCCTTACGGCTCAATGACAGCATCAGTGAATTTAATCACTGTGCAGCTCCTGCCATGCAATCCTTAAACTGTCACCTCTGATTCTTCATCATTCCTTGCTCCTTCATTCAAAGGCCCCTACACCCACATTTTCATACTAATCTCCTGCCCCACACATGCCCCACTGTAATCACAGCAGCGTTTCCATCTGCTCCACATTAGATGTAAAAGCCAATCTCATTTGCAGACTAAATTTTTTAGCTTAAATAATTCAGTGCTCCTTCAGATGTCTCATTTGTCTTTCTCTTATTAGCAAGTCTGCTCCATACCTTAACAGCAAATTCAGCTACGCCAAAGGCAGGACTGGAGCTATCACGGGACAGCGGTTCTAGCAAAGGCTTGGAGTAGAAAGAGAATCTTTCAGCCTTTACTTGACTGCAGAAGGGGGGATGAATCTGGAGAAGCAAGGACCTGTATTAATCAGCACTTTTTCCACCCCAGAAAGGAAAGGTCACGCTGCCTCCTAACTGGCCAGGAAAAATTAGCCACAAATTAATTCAGCAGCAGTTCAGGAACAGAGCATCCATTCACCTACAAACAGAATGAGGCTTTTAAATACATGAATGCTGGTGGCTACAGAAACCTCACCCAGGTATTTGCATTCGAAAACACTGGCTCCTGGAAAAGCGCAGGGGATAACAGATGTAATTTTAAGAGGTCTGCTGAAATGCAAGGCCGTAGGCAGGGAGAAAGCGAAGGGGAGGAAAAGCACATCCTGCGTAATTGAGAAAAACCAGGTTTCTTTCCATTTTTCCTCTTTATTCCAGGTGAGCTGCAATATTTTCCATTTTATCATCCTTTGGATCCCCGCGAAGCGATCCCACAGGCCCGCACAGACAAGGTCATCATACACAGATTTTCTATTACAGGGCACTCGCGGCATTTCACAACTGTCTTTTTATGCACTTCTGCCTTTCCATCCAGCCTATAAATTGTTACAAGGCCCTGGGGCAATCCAGCTGTATACTCCATTCAAATCAGGCTTCAAGGAGAAAGCACCACAGTCAAGATGCTTCAATCAAGTAAACATACAGGCACAAAGGGCAACTGCAGCACCATTAATAATGTTTGCTTTTGCATGGCGAATCCACCCTTTTGCTGGTTTAAAGTTTCTCTCTGATGCTCAGAATCAAAGTGTAGCCCATTAGCATTTTAAATGTGACATCAAATTAAATCAAGACATGATAACTCAGCTGCTGAAACCCATTTGCTGCTTGGGTTCTGTCTCTCTGGAAAACAACACAAACCTGAAAAAGGAAGCATGGACTGGTTCTCAGCCGCTAGAAATTCATACCAGGAAAGGTTTAAATGACAGGATCAGGGGGGCAGGTTTCCAAGATGCATTGTATTTGTATAAATCAGCCTGTACCATGGTCAGAGATACCCTGTTATTACCAGCAGCTATGTGGTTTCTTTCAGCTGTCAGTCACCACCCTTTGGCTTTTGTTCTCATTTCCTTAACTTCTCATTCACCTCTGTTATCCCGGGGGAAAAAAAAAACCCATATAAACTTCTTGGAATACAATCCCACTTTTTTGTTCATTTTGGGTCTTTTTTCCCCCCTTTCAATTTCAAAGTTAAACTGGAATTGCCTCAGTTTCAGTAAATTAATCAGGACTCTTTACTCAATACACTCCTAAGTGTAATGTGCTATGACTAGCTATGTGTTCAAATCAGTATGCTCCCACTTGGGGTCGGGGGGGGGGGGGGGGGGGGGGGGGAGTTAAAATTTAGGCAAATCCTGCATTATGCTTTGTTTCTTTCTCCCAAAACACTAATATTCCATAATCTTACTTTACTCCTGATCTCTGCATACAGATAAGTGTATTTCCAATAGCTGTGGCTCTTCACTACTTTTGATATTTAAATTGAGACAAGTAATCAAAGAGGGATGCGCACGGGTTTAGATGCACTGCGTAATTAACATTCACATTTGAAATGCAATTACTACTGTTGCATCATATATTGAAGCCAACAGCTGCTTATTTAAGGTGAGGAGGAAGGTTTTATTGGGTTAAAATAACCTTGTAACCAGCACTGCAGGCTTTATTTTGCTCACATCCCACTAAAGCTGCTGCCTTCCCCCTCTTGAGGAAGCTGTTCGCATCACTAGACAGATCAAGAGCTTGGTACGTGTCCACGTCCATGCTCCTCTGCACAGAGAGAAGTGCGTGCTTCAATTCTAGTGACTTAAAAGAATATTCCTATTGGATTTGTCACTCACCATGTCACAGGGCTCTCCCTAAAGCCGGTTTAGTTTATGTAAGTGGGAGGGCATGTATCTGTGTTATAAAATGGTTACCTAATGCTGTGTCATGGGTAAGTTCACATTGTCATTAACACACCTTCACTGAGGACAGTGCTTGGCCAGGAATAAATAGGGCCTGTCCCTAACACCAAGTGTTCCACAGAAAGCCACTGGGGCAGAGCAGGCAGCAGGGTGAGCCTTGGCTTTAAAACAGCAGAGGTTCACTGACCAAACAGATCACATCCTTTGAAACACCTTGCCATGCCTCTCTGGTAGGTCCATTGAACAAGCTGGTTAATTATTCAAGCTAGTTAGCCTTACCTATATATCCCTATGTAACAGCCCTGCAGTCTGCCTGAACATTTCACACTCATTATACGCTATTAGCTACCACTACATAGCACACCTCCTTGCTTTCCAGTCTGCAGTGCTGACACAAGCTTCCTTCCAGTTCGGAGGGGTCCTACACAGAGGAGCAGCCGAAGCCATCTCATACTACACTGACCACTGTGCAGTGTATTAACCAAACTGTCACATATCAATGGGGTTTTATCATACAAGTCAGTCGGCTAAGGTTTAATCATGTATCTTCATCATCTGGATGTAATCACAACCAACATTGTGATTAAGATGAATAGAAAGGACTGAATTTTAGGACTTGTTAACCATTAACAGATAAACTTCAATGGTTATAATGCACTGAGTCTGCCACGGTTTAAAGTACAATAGACAACCTTGAAATGCTACTCTTGAATAAAAAATGATAGCTATGAAGCTCTATCCTCCACCTGATGAGAATCCCAATCTGTTTCTTCAAACGGTCCGATCCAAAAAGGAATTCCGTGAGAATTTCCATATTCAAAGCATGGCATTCATCAGTTAATAAAGAGAAAAGAACTTGTTTTCTTTGAGGGGCTAAGGGGCTGGGTGGAACGAAGCAGCAAAAAGCACTGGTGTGTGAACGAGAAACAGAACTGACAGGGCAGATCCTTAGCTATTTCCTCAAGAAACTGCTGAACAAGGAGATCAAAATGATTGTGGCCAGGTTTGATTTGTTCTTTAGCAGAGCTTAGACTTCAATACAGAGACTGCAATGACAGGGTAAATAACTGAGCTGAGGCTTACTTCTGAAGGACTACATGAAATGAGTGAAGAGCTGCAATTCTGGGGAGGGTGTGAAGCAACATTTGATTCCCAGCTCCTTACTTCAGATTTATTATAGTTTAAAACTTGAGGTCCGCAGACAATTCACCCCTTCCCACTTCCTCACCAGCTAAAATGGCCCGGTCGTCATCATTCTGCTGTGATCAGTGTATTTGTAGCACCCAAGTATACTTAAGAAATACTTTGTGGAGTTTTATGATTGTCTCTTGCCAAATTCAAGTGAACAGAAGAATGCTTCCATAGCTTTCTGAGGACCAGACTTGTTTCTGTGAGAGCAGTCTGCTGCAGCTGAAACAACTGCACTGCCAGAAAACAGTGGTACTATTGCAGAACTAGGTGAAAAGCAGCAGGCTCACATGCAGGAGACATCCCTTGATGGAAACAACCTTATTCAAAGAAAAACTTAACACTAACACTTATGTAGGACAGGTATTTTAAACAGGTATAAACTGCTTCTCTTTTATTGAGTTGCCAATGCAATTTAAACCCAAAGCTGCAAGGCTGTAGTAGGGGAAAAAATCCCTTTTCCCTTTTTCCAACCATTTTCCTCCTTACAGTTCTTCAACAGACAATTTACGTCAATGAAGTATTAAAGCCACGTTACTATACCCTTTTACAAGCTTTATCCACATATTCCAGCTTCCCAATTGTATTTTGCTGATTCTTATTTTAAAAACCAGGATTTTTAAAGGAACTGACACTGTAAGATGGATAACACAGGCTTAAAATAAACGGGTAAAGAAGTGCTTTCCAAGGAACAAAACAAGGTTAGAGAAGTTGCTCTAAAGCCAATCATAATCCAGATTTACAGAAGACCACTTAAACCCAACCTCTTGCCCAGCTGCCCTCATGTGCTCCTGCTTGGAAGGAAGCAGAGCACATACTACATGGTAATTCAGAGCTAATATTGGATATCACCAATGGAAGAGGAAGACCTAATAACCGATAAAAACATGAGGCAATACACCAAACCCAGATTTAGGCATTGCTTCACCACAGTTCATTTCTAATCAAAGTCCTGAAGGATAATCTGGTCTTGAATCCTGAAAGAGGATAGTATTAATCCAGTACAAAATGAATTAGCACTAAAAAGAGGTTAAAATAAATACATGTCCCCTCTTGCCATGGGCAGGACAACAAAAACACGCAAAGTTCTTGCTTGTGCAAAGACAAAATAGCTCAGAAGCAAGCGCTGAAACTATGACCTGTTAAAGCCAGAACATTGTAAAGTGGTTTAAGGAGGCATCTGATGCAATGGATGCCCAGCACTTCTCATTCATCAAAAAAGAGAGGAAAAATACTCGTGTGTTTTCCCTGTTATCCCTTCCCTTATCCAGCCCGATTCTTAGCAACTTTTGAACCTAAAAGGCTCCTACGGCGGGCAGCTGGCTTTTGAACCCCTCACATCTCTGCATGCAGCCAGCAGCTGAAACATGCGAGTGACTTTTCCCTCGCCCCAGCTCCTGCATCCCATCCACCTGCCTTTTTTAAGCGAAGTTCAGACAGATGAGAACAACAGAAGAGATCCAAGACCCTGTGCCTTAAAATTACTCACTGTTGCCTGACTCCTGATTGCCAGCCTTTTGCTTGGGTCCTGAACGAGCACTGAATTTCCTTGGATCCTAAAAAAACCCATTACACCAGAAAGAAACTATACCTCTTTAGAAGGCATTTTTCACACCAACTGTCATTCTGTGGCAAGGCAAAGTAAAAGCAAATGTGCTTGTACTTGCTGTGGCATCTTCCACTAGAAAAGACACAAATGAAAACTTCTTTAAAGACAACCGTTTCTCGCTGTGGTACTTTCCGTATCACCCATCATTATGAACAACAGCGACAGAAAGTGAGTTTGGTTTCCTAAAACTTCAATAAAATGAATCTCGGCTCGGCAGTAATTCTAAAGCCATAACATAGCCCTGCGCAGTAACACCAAGGAACTTGAGGGGCCACAAGCTACTGAAGTATCTTCCATTCATACTTACAACATCACCATCCTATTTGTACAAGTCACGTTTAAAGACAAGCAACTCGGTCACAAGATTATCAGGCAACTCCTGCCTTTGCTCCCCTGGCTGCTGAGTGCCCTCTCTTCCTCAATGGAATTCAGTGGAAGGTGCAAAGGCTCAGTATGCCTGCAAGCGACCCTTCAGGAATCACTCAATGTAAGAGACTTCCCAAACCTGGTCTAAGCCTTCAAAAGCATACAATAAACCTGAACTCAGAACCGAATTGAGCAGTAAACTGTTAGGACCCAAGTTCTAACATGAGTTTAAACAACAAGAAGGCAGACCTTACAAAAGCCATTAAAAGCTCATATACCTACAAGCTGTAAGCAATCCTGCTGCAGCCTTCATGCTTTTAGGCCATAAGTAAGCTTTTAAAGAAGGACAAATTATTCCTCATTGCTTTCTCACTAAGAATATTCTACACATGACTAGTGAGACAAAGCCAAACTTGTTAGCTCCCCAACAAATGGGAGTCACCAATTGGATTCACAATCATAGGAGAAAGGCAAGTTGATAAACATCCATCTATATGACTAACGGATAGCTTGTTTCATCATCTCCAAACCCTAGTGGATGTCCTTGTGTACCAAAACCCACAAAACCCACCAAAAATCAGGGCAAGCCACAACACATCGTAGTTAATCATATTTTACTTCTCAATTCCACAAAGTTATGTATATGAATCCCAGAAAGCTTGAAGGAATCCAGCACCACAGAAGTGGAAAAGACAAGGGAGGATAAATGTTACCCATGACAGTTTCTAACACAGTGAAGCTGGACTGATCAAACTGCTTCACTTCTTCCCGCACGACAAGCCTTAACGCACCATTGCATCTTCTGACTCGAGAGCCAGCTGGTCTAGACAAGAGAATACAAAGCTGCTCTGAAATCATTTGTAACATCTGCTTCTGGAGTAGCACGACTTCATTGGGTTATAAGTAATCTCACCCCATTTTCCACACTGGTATTTGTGAAAGCGAAGCAGACAAAACAGTTCTAACCACAAAGATGCTGTTTCTAATGCAACTTGAGTAAAAGGAGTAAGCGCATCTAGAGGGGTTACACCACTCTGCTTCAGTATTTGCTTCTATCTTCTTTGCCTCCTGTCATTCATCTGCCAAATGAAGGAAGTTTGAACAGTAGCCTAGAAGGAACTGCCAGACTCGATAGAATCCTTTTCTAGTTCTGGAATAAACAATCACATCTAATTATGATTTAAGATCTTCCTGCATAAAGCAAATTAAATCTCAGTTTATTTCAAGAAAGAACCATCTGCTTTGTCATTTTTAACTCCCTCCTCTATTTTCCCGTGGTTTTTTTCAGTCTTTTTCTTAAATGCAAGCTTACATTTTGTTTTTATCAGTAAACCACCACCATCAACTGTTATGGTGTTTTACTGATAAACAGTGTGCCTGAACTGCACCTACAACAGGAACTATAGGGTAAAGAGTCACACCCTCAGCCAAAACCTCCTACTTTATGACAACCAATGTGATAATGTACTTAATTAGTAGGCGACATTCCAAAGCTGTTGACTTAAACTTTGCTGCTTCACTTGACATATTTAGCTGAAGGCAAAACAAGACTTGTTTTCCTGTTGGTACCTTGCACCAGACGAGGAATCAGCGTCCCTTCCACTGCACATCTTCGCTTTCCCCCGACAGTGACAAACGCACTGAGGATTCATTTTGCTGCTATCACTGGCATCGAGGGGGGGGTTGGCTTTGTCATTTCTACAAATTTTTATGCATGATGTCAGTAAGAAAATAAACCCAAAGAAATTAAAGAACTCGGAGCAGGCAAAAGTAAACATGAAGCCATGGTATTAATTCCATGTGAAAAAACATGCAGAACTGCCAGCAACCCTCATGTCATATCCTTTGCATGTTGCAAACAGAAGAGAAACCACCCAACTAAAGGTACCAAACCACACTGCAATGCACTTCCCACACAGTTTTGCAAACAGACTTAATGTCCTGTACAAGACCAATACTGACAACAGAAACTTCAGCTTTTGTTGTTAATATCCTGAGCAATTCATGCAACTCAGCAGGAAGGTATTGCCCCGAGTGACTGGAACCACATTGTAATTCCAATCAGACACAAAAGCACCTGCTAACGTGCAAAAGCACAACTGTGGCTTAACCCAGCGCTAGAGGCTGGTAACTACAAATTCAACCCCTTAAAAGCAGACAGAAATGCTCACAAGTGCCAAGCACTACCATGGACATCACTATTGAAAGAAAGCCTACACCTTCTCCTTCCCTGTGGTCTCACAAACACTTGTAAGGAGTGAAAAAGCTTGGAAAAGGAAGATGCATTCTGATAGCAACACAGAGTGGGTGATCTGTATCTACGGACTATGCATTGATAGGGACAATTTATTACACATCCAGTACTTCCACAAAGCAACAACAGCCAGATCACCAGCAGGAACAGTTACCCTGTCCAAATACCCTGCTCACACTACCCGAATCACCGCGACATCCCAGACAAGCAAAGGAAGGTGCCTTCCTGCTCTGCACTGCACCAGCAACAAGTGGGTTTCTGTGCAGCTCCAGCACGCTGGGAAGGAACACTTTTAGCTTTGAAGTGTACGAATTCAGATAAAAAGGGGCAAACCACAACTCCAACTGATTTGTTCTTGCAGGTAAGGCAGAAGTGAAGACCCTGGCTTCTCATTTTTAAAAGGATAAAGTGCTAAAGCATTCTTAAACGCTGTATTTTCCCACATCAAACCTGTCATACTGGCTAGTCTCTCTTTGCATCCCCAAATGTCAGCCCACCATCAGTTGAGATCAACCAGCCACCACAGCTCAGCCCATATGCTTCCATTTACACAGCTGTGCTATATAAAGCCAGAGGTAAAGGCAGAACCAAATTTAACTTCCCAGGAAAAACTTCACTTCCTGAGTCACCATTTCCCAAAACCACTCCAAGTTCATATTCCTGTGGGTTACCAAACCTTAAAATGACAGAGGGCACAATCTGAACTCTACAGCCCAGTTAACTAAGTCTATACCAAAGACAGATCGCTGTCTTAATAGCAGAACAGCTACTATTTCATAAGCTAAAGATTTACACAGGAGCTACAGGAAGAGACAGAGACTAAGAAATATCACCAGCTCACGGGAGAATGGGGCAGGGGAAAAGGAGATGTGAAAGTTTTCCTTACCAGTTTGAAGTCTTGAATGCTGCAGATGAAATACGGGGTATTCGGCCGGCGGCTTTCAATATATACGCAATCTTTAAAGGAAACAAGATTGTAAAATAATGGCAATTAACTTCTGTACCTCCAAGAAAGAACATCAAACCAGGCTAACTTAAACAACTTCAGCTTAGCAAGAACCACCAGTCATTTGCATCCCATGTAATTTATTCTGAGTGTGATCTAAAAATAGGAACTATTTATGATGATAAATAAGGGAATTAACTGCATCAAAATTGACTTGCATTAGAATAGACTTTTGGCTGGAAAAACAAAAGGAAGCCCATATAAAGACCGTTCTGCATCTAGTTAACAACAATGACCAGGTCACAACCTATGAACCAGATCAACATCAGACAGGAAACTAATCACAGCCTTTGTGGTTAGCTCGCTATTAAGAGCTGAGCACCAACATATTTTCTCCTCTCACTGTGAGGAAAACCAAGACAACCAAGCAGAGACGAAATGCAGGGAACTAAATCACAATTACATCAGGGAGAGACTGGGCTTTCTCAAGTTACATTTGACATGACAGAAACTGAGTAATTATTCATTCGCTTTTCACAACTGGACTCTACCAGGTTGCTGTTCAGTAAGGCCTGCTGTATGAAAAACAGGCTTGGCAATAACCCCAACAAAAGCAGTGCCTCAGAATAAGATTACAGCAAGGGTGGGAAAGAAGAGCCTGATTAATGATAATGACTTTAGAAATCAGAAATTCATACACAGATTGCTAGAAGGCAAAGATGCTCCTTGCAAAGCCAAACAAATAAAGGACAGTCGTTGTGTTCTCCTTTTATATTCTGACAGGTAACTGCTCTTCAGCAGACAGCAGGTACAAAGCACATCAGCTATTGTATGAATCATTCTCCTTTGATTTCTGCAGAAAAACTCTGAAGATTGAGTTTTCTAATACACGTTTCAAAACACAACTAATACCCTGCTTCATGTCTCGGAAAATCTACAGTTTGTTCAAGACATTTTCTAGTTCTTATGTTCCACAAAGAGCTTTCCTAAAGAAGCACAGGCATTGTTTATAGCAATAAAACATCTTCTTCCTGAAAGAGAGAAGAAACCCTTCAGTAAGCATTTCGAACCCAACCTGTACTCAGGAATCCTCTCACCACTGAGAAGAACTCGAAGATTAACTGAAAAGAAACTTAGCTGCTGCTCAATAGCACTACCTTAGGACTATCAGAAGAGCAGGAAGAGTCTTAGCAGCTCCACCAACCAAGCTGGAGAAGGGCCAGGCATTTCAGATGTCTAGCACTTGAACAATATATATCAGAATTACTTCGTTGTGTCTGATTTTCCATGTGGCACAGGTGTTTCTCAGTTATACTGACTCACGATTTCGACTAGGCTGGTTGTTAGGTGCTTCGGGTCAGAGCACAGAAGTATCAGAGTCAAGCAGGTCACCATGGACTTCTGCTGAACAAAGTCTGCTTTGAAGAAGGAAAGAAACTCTTCACATGACAAGCACTGTGGTTGAAAACCCCAGAGAATACAAAGGCCAGCAAATAGCTAAAAGCAATCATTTCAACTGTCACCAGAACCTTGCTGTGAGAACTCAAGTACCAGGGGCTTTTAAAACAGATCATTTTCACTGCAATAAAAATCTGTTTAGTACAAATCCTACTGGCTGTGAATAGATTAGACAATTGCTTGAACTAAAAGGCTAAATCCATGAAGCACAAGTTCACAGGAGAGATGACCTGCTCAGGAGCATCTCCCATCCAATGCCTAAAGTACAACCTGAGGGCTGAGTGATGAAGAGCAGCTGGAATGTGACTTCAATGAGAGCATCTGCATCCATCCAAATGCTTTGCCTGGTACCCACACAGGGTTTATCTTGGTGGTTCATCACAGAAGCCATAGTAACCATCTGAAGCAAAGCCTTTAAATCCAACTGTCACATTTCTACCTGCAACACTATTCGTAAAGCAGGCTTCTTCACCACACTGTTCCCCATCTATCACAAATTGCCCTGTTAATCACTTTGAGACAGCACTTGATAAAGTCAAACGAGCCTGATGAAACAGCTTTCTTTTTAAGCTGAAAACCTATTGCTTATTTCATAGCACGAGTCAGACACAGGATAAGAATCTGGATTAATACAAAATCAGAACTTGAATTCTCATCAGTAAAGCTCCTCTCTCAGCATACAGAAGGAACGTACTTAACAGCAGGGCCCTTCCAACCCAAACCACTCTAGGATTTTATGCTGCACATTTCTGCTATCAATAACAGGATGAACCAAATGGCTTGCACCAGGAGTCTCAAGAGAAATAGAAGCTTCATGGATATAAAATGCACTAAAATCTTGTTTTCTTTCTTAGTAACAAAATAACAATAAGCAGTTTTATATAGCATCCTCCAGTGTCTCTGCAGAATCAAGAAAAATGCCCATTTAGTTCAAATACAAACTTTCCTTTTCCAAAGTATCAATATCAAATTGTGTCTTTCTTAGCCTGGATACAGCAGCTGTTGCAACACTCACATATGCACATTTTAAAAGCTTGAAATGTCATACTTGTAAATCAGCCATCAACACCAGAACAATATCTATTTGCCTTGTAACTCACGCTTATATAGCACTTTTCATCCGTAACCCTGAAAATCCCACAGTCAGTCTCCCTTGGGATGCAAGCATCTGAACTACCTTACACCAAAGGCATCCTCCTCGCCTCTTTGCACTGTTGCAGTCTGATTCAATCCAGTTTATTCAGAAGCTATAGCAATTTAACCTTATCAAAGTACTCCTGTACTTGTTATCCCACATTTCCCTGGCTGATCTATCCATCTAGACTCAGACTAACTGCTCAGTATCCCAGGGTGAACCATCCATTTTCACAGTGCTCCATCACTTCTTTGCAGGAATTTTTCCAAGGATTCCCTGGGAAATTGCATAAAAAGCTACAAAATTTCACATAGAGCAAAGAACACAACTTCCAAGCTTTTATTCTTAATATCTCCGTTCTGCAAGCTTCATTTTCAGAGAGTTATCAGACAGCACACAGCATAAAGAGCTAAGCATCCCTCTGAAATGGCTGCCACAAAGGCAAGAGAATCTGGCATCTACTATAGATAAAGCAAACATGTTGACTCACCAGTATATTGCATTTAAGTGAGACGCTGCTGGCTGCCTGCCGAGATTTTAAACAAAGATGACACCCAGTGAAGATGCCTCCAAAGCAATAGAGGCCATATAGATAAGAGAACAAGTTAATCCAGGTGCAAAGCTGCGTCGCGAAAGCTAGAAAGTGGAGAAATGCCAACAGGAGCACATTTCTGGATGCACTCACATCAACTCTCATGGCCCCCCTTGCTCTCCCCTCACAACTGCCCCGCTCAGCTCCCCTCATGCCTCATGGCTGCCCCTCCTCTCCCCTCATAATCTTCCCTATCCATTACTCCAAACATCACTTATCTCACTACACGGAATGAAGGACTCAGTGGCCTTAAGCCATTCCACTTGATGCAGACTCATCCAAGTCGAGCAAGTGATTCGTTTGCCCTCTCTGAAGTGTGTACGCCAGTGGACTTGGCTGCAGCTTCAGACCTTCGGCAACAGAAGGGCAAGCCATGCCTGCACTGATACCCAGACAAGATACAAAGCAGAACGATCCAGAAGGCCAATGGATCCTCACCAACTGCTACCACTGCAGTGCTTGCTCTTCTCTGCTCTAGGACAACCTCTCTCCAAACCCCACCTGACTCAAATCCAGCCTCACAAGAGGCCTTGCCAACAAGCACAAGTTAATCACACTATGCACACTGCATCACCATTATCCCTCCACCCTCCTTCTCCCTCTTCCCTTTAACTTGCAAGGCAGTCATAACCCTGAAGTACTTTCCTTAGCCTGTATTCTGTCTGCCTCCAAACCCTTCAGTCTCCTTCCCTTCCCATTTTTCCCTCTTCTAGCCCTTATTACACCAACTACATTCTGTGTTGGCTTCTCCATCACCTGCATAGAGGAAAATTTAACTTAAAGGATGTGTTTTGCTAAGCCAAGCTCCTGACCCCCTTTACAGACAGAACCGCATCGCTAACAGAAAATGAGATGCCTGATTATCTACACTGACCTGCAGATATGTAAGTACAAATAAAGGGTCTTTCCACAACCTTTGCCTCTACAATGGGCAAACAGAGCCCAGAAACCAAGCTCCCTGCACAGCGGGATTCACCGCCTGTCTCCAACCGCAAGTGCATTTGCTTACTTCCCCATTTCGTGTAAAACGTCCCACTGGAGATGAAGTATTTCTACGACACATGGTACAGAGTCATTATGCCTTTGGGCTTGTGATATTCACCAGATGTGCCCTACTTCTGAAGGGTTACATTAATATTCCCACACTAAAAGCTGCTTTTAAAATTAGAGCTCCAATAAATGGCCTTAAAGATCTTCTGGAGGAAAAAAAATAATGCAACCACCTCAATTTTCTGAACACATGAACCTCTATCAGCTTAAATGCTGCAGTTTATGGAGTAACCATCTTCACAATTACAATCCTTTTATGTTCACGCATCATCCAAGAAACAAAGCCTCGGGCTCTCCGCATAGCGCCGTACTTCCACAGGGAAGATATTCCTTGAAAGCCATTGTCAAGGAATTGCCTACAGCCCCCCCACCGTTGTCACACGCTCAGTTCCTGGTGTCGCTGTAAGCAACCGGAATTCCAATGTACATGCACTTCCCAGCTTTGACAGCCCAGTATTTACTGGATTACACAATCTTCCCCTTATTTTGCTTTCCTTCATGCAGTCTATGTTATAGGCTGCAAAAAGCAATATGCCAGATGCACAAAACCCCCCATTCTTAACAGTGTAGGTACATACATCATCTCTTACTTTGTCACAACCAACCAGCTGAATCACCAGGCTCATGCAATCAGTAATTACATGCGCTCTATATTCAACCATCCCATCAGCGTGCTACGAAACACACTTCAGGTGTAAATACCCCTGCAGTAAACACCTGCACTCCTGCTTCACACCCACCCCTTCTAACTCCATACAGACAGAACCTATCCCACCACTCTCATTGAATCTATAGGTTCCCTTAGACCACAGTAGGGATTTGTATGACGGTGCTGGGAAGGTGTAAAAGGAATTATCCAGGCAAGCCCTGCAAAACCAGGTTTGTTTCATCACAACCATCCCAGATATAAAATAAAGGAGGAAAATAAACTCCAACTGTTTATCAAGACTGACCCCAATTCCTTGAGAGACAGAGAATTTTATTTATAGAGCTTACAGAGTCATATATATAAGGACTTGAGAGGGAGACAGATACTCCTTGCATGTTTATGTGTATATCCCGAATACAAGTTGTGGGATAGGCAAATAATGACAGGGTATTTACATCCCAGAATCTAAGGGTATTTACATTCCTCCATTCCAGTGGCTAAAATTAAAAGGTTTCCTCGTCCTTGTGCCCTCTGCCAAACAGTGAAGCACAAGGAGGCAATTCTGCTCTCTCCAAACACCTCTGCCCAAGCCAAAACTAGTGGGAACCCCCAAGCAGCAGAGCTCTTTATTGCTATGGCTCGGGTAGTTGGATGCCACCAGCCTTCACCACCACCTCCCATAGTTAAATATGACTAGGAGCACGATTATTAGCAGTTACAGATGATTAGTAACCAAGCAATACCTTCCAAACAAAAGGTATATTTGGATACGTATTTGCAACTATCAGTGAGTTCTAAATGTTGAAATCTACATTTGCCTGGTTTTCAACTACAGGAAAGCTACCAAACCCTTGGAAACAAAGGTCAATAATGGAAACAAACCTTTAACTGTATCTAACAGCAACACACTTGGCATGACAGTTTAGTAACCAGGGTAGAAACAGGGAGGAACGCGCTGGGAATGACAAACACATGGTTTTAACAGGAAGAATATTCCCACTGACAGGTAGGGAGCTGTACACTTGCCTCTCTTCCCCCCATATGGCTGACAACAAACAAATTGCTGGTCTGATCTTTTAGTGTCACTGCCTGCTGAGCAGATTTCAAGCAACACTGCTGGCTCCTTGTCAGAAAACAATGTGCTAGAGCCCTGTTCTGCAATAAATGGTTCAACCAATTTACTGTGTTCATTTGAAACTCACAGGAGTATTCCCAGTGCCTGGACTGGAGCTCTTCTTTGGCAAATGATTTTATTATAAACTGGTATCATAGCGAATCCATTTTCTTTAAGGGGTTTTGCTGCTGTTTAATGGACTGTCAGTATAATTTAGATTTCATCTATTTAAACTCATTCAAGCCTGGCTCCTGATTGTACAATAAATGGAACATATTTCTCTTCAACAAAATTAATGACAGCTAATTGTAGTCTGCAGCTCCCAGTTTCATAAAGGCAACCGTTCTGCAGCTCAGGCACCCAGCTACATCATCTCCCACACCGATTACTTCCCTGCACTTCTGCATGCCCACAACACTGAACAGTTCTTCTTCCAAGGTGCATTCAGATATAACCTGCCAACAATTCTGACACAAAGCAAAGGTCTCCTTACAGAAAGGAGCACTGAAACGCCACTGAAAGCAAAGGCACTGGAGATGCTCAGGCACTAACTCATCCCGGGGTATCCTCCTGGCTTAGAAGTGGTTTTCTTTGTCAATGAAACACAGGAAAAGGGAGGAGGGGTAGGAATAAGAATGCAGGCCACTAAAAAGAAGTAATTAAATAATCACTCTAAGAGCTCCTTCAGCAACAGATAAGCTTGACTGCATGCATGCCATTTAAAACGGTCTTCTCTGATGTTTTAAGGGTGCAGTAAATCGCTCCCAGCGATTTTTCCTGATAGTTTACAAATGCCCATCTCAAACCAGAGCCGGATGCATTTCCTCATGGACACTCATTTCTAACGCACTGTGGAAGACACAAAAGCTGAGCAGCACCACAAAGGTACCACATCGCTACATGGCCTCACTTTATTTAGATAGCCTTAGCTCCCCCCCACCCAGTAAAAGTCCTCTATTACAACACACTAGAACAATGGCTATGGATGCTTTCCGAGACCTTCAACACAAGCATTAATAATAAGCCTTAAGAAACCAACAGAAGATTAAATCAACTGAAAAACACCCGCAATGCCTTCAAATAGGGCATGCAATCGGCCAATATACATGAAAATCTGAAGAGATTAAAGGATCAAGATTCTGTATCACTTGAGATACAGAATCCATCTTCTCATGCGCTCTCCATTCACTTGTGTTTCCCAAGCTCTAGCAGTGAGTCAGTGGTGGCATTAGAAGGAATCAAGTGTTGGCCTATGAAGCTGTACTGCACATGAAAACTGGCATCTTGACATGGCACTGAGTTTAAGAAGCTCTTTTGGACCATGTAATTCTAACTCCATGCTCTAGTAGGCAAAGCAAGCACACCAAGAGGACTTGGAAGAGAGATCTCTTCTATTCCCAAGCCCACCACAAACACCAAATGGTTGCTTAACTTCTCTCCCTTAGCTACCCTTGTGATAATCCAAGTGCAGCACACTGCAATCCCCCATCAAAATACGGATGGGCTTTATTTGTGTAGCCCTCAACTAGAAATTACAGCCACTGCTATTTCCCTACTCACTGGCCCATCACTTCCTCTCCCCAATTAGACAAATGGATAGAGGATAATCCATTTTGTAAGTTGTTGGTGCAGCCCTGAATAGAAACACATGTTCAAAAGGGGAAAGCTAAATTTGTCACTTGAGGATGATTTTCACAGGATACTGTATTTCAAACACTGCAGTCTGTTGCCTCAAACCCTGCTGTGATGCAAATACACTCCCAGCAAGCTCCCTATTGTCTGTTAACCTGATATCCACCTACCTGCAAATACCTAGCAGCACTGAAAAGATGGCTGTATTTAAAGAGATCAATATGTATTTTCTGCAACAAAACCCATTTTCCTATTAAACTTGCAAATAGCTCCGAGATGCCTTTTATACAGAGCAAACAGTGCAGCAGCTGAAAGCTGATCTGATAGCAGATGTGTTTTTACTTTGTTTTCCACACATTTAGGTATCTTTCTTTGCTAAACAAACAATACAAGTGAAAAAAGCCTTAAATCTCTATCAGCTTTTATGTACAACTAGCCACTCCTTTTACAGCAAGGTTTCCAATCCTTTCTTGCTTTAAATATCTCTCCTGCTGTCGGTAAAAGCATCCATAACACATTCTGGACTTTGAAGAAGACTACCTGATAGACCTGCTCTCCCTGTCCATGCTGAAACAAAGCAGACATCTTTCCATTTTAGCTTACTTTACTTCAGATGCTTTAAAGCAACACATGCTCTTCTACCAGATGCTCCTTATACGAAACCATCTCTTTAGGACAAAAGGAAACCCAAATAGGTTGCCCAAAATTCACGCTCTGACAGGGGATAAAAGGTAATTCAATGGGTAGTTAAAGGACATCCAATCGCACACATAAATACAGGACCAGTGTGGTCCATCAAGCAGTAACATGAACATGGAGATACCTTTTAAAGGAGGATTTATTTTCATCAATTCTCAAGTTGTATTTGCCCTCTTTTGTTTTCTATTCCACTCGGAAAACTGATGATATAAAGCCAAGTCTCACTTGAACACACACTCTCCACTTGGCCTGCTTACACATAGCACTGAGTGTCAAACCTGGAGAGAAACACCTCCCTCACCTACGAACATTCATCCTCCATCCCCTCATGAATACAAGATATGCTCACAGAACCTGCATTCCAGAATGAAGGAGCAAAGGTTAGTCCCAGGAACAACACTGACAGATTACATTTCACTGCCTTCCTCTCCCAATTCATCAGAAATACCTTCTGATAACAGCTAAAGCAATCACTTGGCACCAAGCAAACCGCTGCGCTGCACAGCAAAGTGTACCATTGGCCCTGGTATAGAAGCTCAAATGAGAATTGGGTTTACTGCATACACAGGTGTTGTCATTGCAATTGACCAAACAGCCCTTTATCTGATTGTCAGTGAAGGACGTGACCACCTCCACTGAGTGAGAAAAAGGGCTGCTAAATTCCAACACTACAGGTTCACACTATTTCAATCGAAATACATTGAAATCTGGCAGGCCTTAAAAATCACTGCAGCCACAAACTCCACTTTCACTCCCTGAAAACCACTATTTCAAAGAATTCCTTCCTTTAGTCCAATTTTTCCATAGTTTTTATTTCAAAATTCCCGTTTGCCTCATTGGCAACACGGCCTAGCGTGAGGTATCCCTGCCCATGGCAGGCGGTTGGAAGAGGATGATCTTAAGGTCCTTTCCAACCCAAACCATGCTATGATTCTATATAGATCCTGATTTCATCATGGCATCCTGCACCCCACAAAGGATTACTTTTGTTTAGGTTACAATCTTTCTACATTCATCTCTGCAAAAATAATGCCCTAATGCAGCCTGCAGTGCTGCTCACATCTGTGTTCCAGTTAGCTATGGTAGTGAAACCACAGAATTTCAACTATAGCTATTGTAGTAACACATACACATAAATATCGTGTCAATAAGGTGTCCGTGTAATGCTTCACATTCATCCTGTAACAGCTCCAAACCCCTCCAGCTTGGCAAGGTGGTTTTATTTTGCATTACAAGCTTCTTAGGGAACATGTTGTGGAGTTTATTTATTCCATGGAATTCATACCATCCATGTTGCTTGTAGGAATACCTCATTACAGCAGTCACTGGTAAAACCTCCTTTTGTTACCGAGCCATGTTTTGTTGTGATGGAACAGAGGATGACTCGCAGATAAAGTATTAACAACATCCTTACAGAGGAAGCCTTATCTAAAACTCTCCACTTGCACAACTCATCTGTTATGAAAACACTATCACAACTCCGTGCAATAACAAAGACAATAGAAAACCCTCCCTGTTAGACCAACGCCGGGTAAGCAACATCCCCAATCCCAGACACAAAGCCCTCACCCCTCAGTACACTCCCCTCCTTAGCATGGCTCTTCATGATTTATAGCCAGAGCCAAACAAAGCCAGAGGAATCCATTTGCTAGATCAACCTTGATCTGCACTTAAGACTCCATCTGTCAAGCAGCAACAGCTGCCCATATACAGAGCAACGCCTGCCACATTCAGAGTAAATGTGATCTTAGTAAATGCATTGTCTCTTCTCTTCCTCTCCAGTTCACCTCCTGTTTACTGCTACCACTAAAAGCACATATAAGGAAAATGAGTTATTAGTGAAGTTGTCAGTGTGTGCTGTCTTGTAGCCTTAATTGTTTTCTACTCTTCGTATTATTCAGCTGATCTTTCAAAACCAGGCTCTTCATCACCTCTCTAATCCTAAGAATAAAATCTAATTACAACTGCTGTTACATCCAATAATACAGAACAATACTAACACAGATTTCAGCTGCATGTCAAAACAGCTCTCTACAGACGTCAATCAACCTCAAAGAAAATCCTTCTGCGATGCTTTTATGCCTTTTAAGTGTTTTTATACATGTTGCTACCCTTCCTGACATGTTTTAAGACTCACCTACTAATCCAGGCCTTTTCTCTATTCCCCTCCTCTTCTGAAAGAGGAATGGATCAAGAACACATTTGTTTCCATTGAAACAGAAGTGTTAAAGATAATCTCTTCTAAACAGAGACAGTTACAAGTTTCCCTCGCCACTATTCACATACGCAGAAAGGTTGAAAACACAGTGGTTTAAGTGTGAAAAATAGGAGAACTCTTACAGACACATGAAGCAGCTCCTGAGGTTATTCCTGTTTACAGCAGCTGAGAGTCTGTCGCTGAATAGCTGATTATTTCCATGATCTAGTGTCACGATGGCAACAGACAGCCAAAGGAAGAGGGAAATAGAGTGCATCACGTTAGAATACGTGCTCATTTCAGCTATGAAGCTTCTGAGGGAAGACCACGCATATGTGAAAATACCCATTGGTCAATCCATGCGATGTGGGCAGAAAACAAGAGTCTGGCCAAAAACCTCCTAAAATTCAAATGTACAACTGGAAAAACCCTTTCATTGCATTTCTTCCTTCTGCCCAAGCAGAAAACTCGTGCTTTAAAACATCCCAGAAGAGATTTAACTTCCCCCCCCCCATCAACTTCCTAGCAGCCTGAAAATCACCTGCCAGAACTTCCATGTTTATAGGAAGAATTAGGGTCCATACTGTACATATCTTTGCATTTAATTGTGCCATGGCCACCTTTCTCAGCTGGAAAAGCTGTCAGAATAAATAGAAGGGCAGCATCTGGAAGAATGACAAACACATGGGTCAACGTCAAATAGAAGCCAATCACTGTCAGAGCAGGAGTCAAATCCCTGCATTTCACCTTCACCAACATTCTACCCCAATACCAGTGCACCGCTTATTAACAAAGTAAATAGAGGGAGGAAGCACTTGGGTTTCGCTTTTATTTATATACTTTCACAAAGCTGATGGAGGTTTCTGGATTAAAACAACCATTTCAGCAGCTTCCTCAGTTCCAACAGTGCAAAACAACTCGGCACAGTTGTAATAAAGGGGACTTCCAGCAATTAATTACACCAGCAGAAACTGAAGCTGAGAAATTTAGAAGTAATAATACTTATCAATAATTCAAAGCTACATGCTAGCTAACCAAATTGAAAGTGGATTTTAGGACAGCTAGAGGAAATCTCAGTCCAACTAGACCTCAGGCTTCCAATGTGACTGGAACACTATGCGACACGCTCCAGAGGATACTTGGATGCCAGGGCTGGGGATTCACACAGATGATGACCCACCAACTTCTCATTGTGATGGTGCAATAACCCAGCACCTGCAGGCTTCAAATCTGAGCCAATGAAGACTACAAACTATTCCACAGTTTAGGAAGCGCTCCCCTTAGAAAAACCACCATGTGCTCTATAATCACAGAGCATACGGAAGTGAAAAGGAAGATCTCAGGTTGAAACCTTTGGTGAGGACTGGGCAACAGTATGTCACCGCAGTACATCTGACCTGCAAATTCAGTCTCTTTCCCCCTCTGATGCCTGTCCAGGTAACAGCCTATGGGGCAACAACAGCTCCTAAACAGCACTCAGGGCCAGAAATCTAACACCACGGTGAAGTGACATCAACCTATAAACCCAGGGAAGTTAGTACTCATCTCAAGTTATATTTTCAGCAGCAGTAGCTCACTGTCATCCCGGTGACAGTCATTTCCTACACCTTAAAAAAGGGAACTAAATCTAAAAGTGCAATAGCTGTCCCGAGCAGTGTTTGCCCAAAGCAGCTCAAAGTGGCAGGGACACAGTCCTATTTTTTTCTATCATAGAACAGAACGTCATGATTTGGGTGGGAAGGGACCTTAAAGCTCACCCAGGCAGGGACCCCTTCCACTGGAGCAGCTTGCTCCAAGCCCCTGTGTCCAACCTGGCCTTGAGCACTGCCAGGGATGGGGCAGCCACAGCTTCTCTGGGCACCCTGTGCCAGCGCCTCAGCACCCTCACAGGGAAGAGCTTCTGCCTAAGAGCTCAGCTCAGTCTCCACTTTGTCAGATGTTCCAGGATCCACATAAAGCTACTCCTACCTCTTTCCCTGCACCACATGGAACACTTTCTGTATCTAACACTCTGCACCTCTTCCAGCTTCACACCCATCTTCAAACACCTAGAACAGAGGCTTCCACGTAAGCTGTTCCAAGGCAATTTGCTAGGAAACGATGAGTCCTGTAATGCACTCCACTCCCTGCAGAAGCGTTTCACCTTGTGTTACCTCATGTGGATTTGTCTTGCTGATGTGCTGTTTATATAGCTACTGATGTCACTGTAGAAACAGATCCTCATAAATCCTTTTAATTCCTGCGGATCCTTTTAAATGTTTCTACGTAGGTGAAGCAAACAATATTGTCCTCATCTCCAGGTGACACCTCAGCTGCTTTCCTCAGGCTCCAAATCAACTTACGACTTTCATCCAACACTGTTTTTCCAGTCCAGCACTCAAGGTGCCATCGCGATGCATTACAGCAGTCTGCTCAGCAGCAACAATATCCTCAGTATTAGGTTCTATGGGTTTAATATGGCAATACCCCATCCTGACGTGTTGAACACGGGGTGAAAAGGGACAGGGAGCATGCAGCTTCCTCCAGCAAGAGAGGTATGCAAGAGGTCAGAGGACAAAAAGGAACAGAGCAGTGAAAGTTTCCACACAAACACCTATCATTTTGATGCAGGTATTTCAGCTATGTACTTTTTCTGGACTCTCAATCCATTTACTTCATAGAAACAATTTACTGGGATATTGAAAAGAAAGTCTCCATATTCATGGACAAGATGAAGACACACAAGAAATAGCTCCATGTCACCTCCTTGTGAGACTGAAGCAAGTTGCTGCCCTCAAGAACAGGGAGGGGGGAAAGCTTCTCCGGAGCAGTATCACCACTGCCTCTTTCATCTTTCGTTACACTGGCCAGGAATCTAAAGTTACAGCCAGAGCTATTTGCTTTCCATCACACAGCTCCCTCTTCCAGCCAGGCAAGTCACTCTCTCAACCAAGAGCCAAAAGCAGCGCCTATGCAAAAGCTGCTGCATTACTCAGCAGGGTTTCAAGTGGCACAGACCTTGGAAAACGCCTGGGGAGATGTTCCCAAAGCATCTCAGCCCCTCAAGTCCAGCACAATCCACTGCCAGCTGTTTGACTGACAGCTCTTCAGTTCTTCTATAGAGAAAATCCTACACAGAGACCAATTGTCTAACCCAAACAACAGATGCAGTTACAAAGTCTGGTTTGCACAGCAGAATATCAAAGTATTCAAATTCCTTTACAGTCTGACAATCAAAGAAGAAGAACTGCAAAGAACACACTACAACACAAGGCCACCAGTTTTCGAGCACACCCAACGAGAAGCCATGTGCTAAGCATATTGCACGGGCACGCAAACCGTATGGGGAACTTGCAGACTGTGCTGGATTTTGGCAAATGGCAGTGGCATAAAAGGGAATCAATCTGCACTAGAAATGGAAGGCAACCCAGCATTAAATGTGACTGAATCTAGGACGAGGAAAGCGTATCTCAGTCCTAACGCACCTATCTCACACTATCATAGAATAGTTAGGGTTGGAAAGGACCTTAAGCTCACCCAGTTCCAACCCCCTGCCATGGGCAGGGACACCTCACACTAAACCATGGCACCCAAGGCTACATCCAACCTGGCCTTGAACACTGCCAGGGATGGAGCACTCACAACCTTCCTGGGCTATGGTTCCCTTATGCCCAGGAAGCCTATTAGCAAATCTGAATACATGTGGTAAATTGATTTTTATTGTACAGTAACAGTCATTTTGACTAAAGCAAGACAAAGAACTGTGAGGAAAAAGAAAAACAATCCCCCCCCGTCTGGATTTGGAAGGAAATGGGAGGGATGTTGTAGGAACTGAGAGGACAGATGGGGAAGTGGGCTAACAAGCTTTCAGGATAGGCCTGTGTGATTCCAGCAAAGTAGAGAAGATTAATTGCACAGTGTTGTCTAAGCTCTACTCCATAAATTTTAATACATCATTCAAAGCCATGCATACATTCATGGTATCTATGCAAATTCATAAGAACAACATTTATATCCTAACTATATAGTGTAACCTTTCATTTGAAACAATTCCAGTAATCTTGATTATCTATTTACAGTTTATTTGCTATTACTCAATATAGCTGCTGAGCTCCGCATGGAAAAAATGTTCTGTTCAGTGCTGGATTAAGCACTCCGCAGCAACAGGGTGAACACAGAATAAGATTCTAACCAAGGACTTTGTAGTAAGAAAACACAGACCTTGAACAAACATCCAGATGCGATCAGAGTATTGCAGAGAAAGAACTGAACTGAAAGGATTTCCTTTCCTTAAAGCCTAAAAGATGTGTGCTGAAGATAGCCACCTGCTCTGCACACACCTTTAATGGTCATCTCCCTAATCCTCACTGTGCAAGTCTCATTAAAGTCCCCTAATCCCTCTTAAATTTTATGTCATGTGTACTCTTAGCTACAAATACATCTCCCTATAAGTAACCTAGCCATAAGCACAAGCTAAGATTCTCTTCTGTAATAGATGCTAAAATTGCTGAAGAGTATATGGAATGTGTTTTCAAGATCTCACTCTTTAGAAACTGTATTTAAGCTAGGCTCATGTCCCTCCGACAAGCAGCTACCTTATCATGTGTGTTCTTGTTGCTCTCTGCAGCTGAAGAGGAGAAACAGATGCAAGTTTAAAAAGCACAAACTGCCAAGTGAACAGTAACGGTTCAATGCCAGGGTACGTCTCTTAGGCTACTTACTGCTAAGAACACGTGAAATTTAATAAGCAGATTTTTACAGTACAAAACAGGTATAAAATACCCCAGTTATCACAAGATCTATGGTTTTCCTCCTTCGTGCACTAAATGACCTCCTCCAGATCAGATGCAACGCCTTCTCCTCAAACAGTGCAGAAAGATGGGCAAAGAGAAAATGAAACAAGCAGCCCAAAACTAGCACTAGTCCTTCAAATCCTTCACAGACCAGCTTTCAAATCCTTCCCCAGACCATGCACCCTCGTCTAAACAATCCTCATACGAGGAGGAATCACTGCCCAGCTCACTTATCACTGCTTCTGCAACCATCATCATCAAAACACTATCAGTTTGTTGCGTGTTAGAGAAGATGCTTCTCCCACACTGCCAACCATATGAGCTCCTTAAAGTCCCGTAAGACCCAGGTGGTGCTTGGCCAGCACTTAGAGCATTTGCTGCATGCAGGGTCTCTGACATCTCCATGCCTGTGCTGTGACTGAAGCCTGACTTCTATTTGAGTCCACAAACAGAACCTCTGGCAGTGTCAGAAGGTACAACCCATAACTGAAGCTCCTGCCAGTCTGTATGTACAGACTGCTCTTCTGAATGGATACTCCCATGAAAACTACAGCAGGAGCAACCTCAGCTCCCCCCACACCACCAGCATTTACAGGCTCTCTCCCCTCCTTTGTTACTGATCTGGCAAAGGTACAAACTGCGTCACTACAGTTCTGATGCTGCTGTCGTGCAAATACCCCTCTTTCCAAGTACTGCCACACCAGAGGTACACCAAGCACTGCACCTACTGCATAAGGAGTGCAAATACTCCTCCATCCTACTATGGGATAAAACTGAAATCACAGACTGAATTTCCACCTTAATTTTAAGCAAAATCCTTTAGCAATAAAGCCCATGTATCACATTGTACTACTGGGCCCACACAACAGCTGCTCCTAACAGATTCCAACTTATTTTCCATCCTCTAACATGGAAAATAACGATTGCCACCAAAGCTGATGCGTTTGCAGGCTCCCTACTGCTACCGCTCGAGCAACAAGTATTACTCAGCTCTGTCCTCTGACCAAGAGAAAAACATGTCTTGGAATGGTTTGGAATAATATTTTAAGCATTCAAATAAAGGAGCTGTTCTGACAAACTCTGCTAGAGCTGAGTGATCAAACACTCCCTCAACTTGCCCACAGGAGAGCAGGTACAGAATTCAACACCTAAACCCAGCCAAATTTCAGCCCATCTCTATCTGTAACTGATGATGTCCACACAGAAAACTGTATTTTAGAGCATTTACAGCACCTGCAACTGGAGAGAGCCTTTAGCACATTTACATCTGTACTCATACAATGACATTTTAGTACTTCAGATATACGGCACCTCATAGAAGTCACAGAAGATTTCACCTCATTCGTTCCCATGGTTTTGAGGTTGAATCCATCTCTATTTTACTCCAGCAGTGTTCCTATTAATACTTGTACAGAAAAGCAATAACAAAGCTACCAGAGCCTTTAAGCCAGTGCTTTGAACAGGAAGACCAAACATAACTATCCCTTTGTGGTGGAACAAGCAACTGCAGTCAACATTTTAACAGATGAACATGGAAATTTCACTCAAAAATGAGGAATGCAGGTAGCTGAGGAGTAGTTTTCAAGTACAATTTCACTTTGAGGAAGAAGTCAGCTAGCAGCAGCCACAGGTTACATCTTGAGACCTTAATGAGACCCTAAAAACCTTGGCAGTAATTAAGCAGCACATCCAAGCCATCCACAGCACGCTGCCAGCTTCTGCTTCTGTCCCAGCATCCCAGATACTCACTGATGCTGACACTGTTTTCACCAATAGCTAAGCTGCTGTGCATGGCCATTAGCTAGCTACTAATGAGGGAATGAAACTAATGGCATAATAGGCACAAGATCTTAAGTCATCCAATTTATATTTCACAAACCGAAGAGGAGCTGTACAAAGTAATCACAGATGCACAGAAAAGCTTGTCAGAAAGGTTGGAAGGTCTCTATACCACCTAAGTCAAATCTCTGTCTCAGTCTCAATCTCAGGTCAGGACTCGTTTCAAAGCTGGAGCAAAGCACTCCATGCTTTATGCAATTTAGGTCTGAGATTCCCAGGGACAGAGATGCCACATGCTACACAGATAATTAATGTAGTAGAGAGCGAAAAAAGGTGCCTCTTTTTCAAAGAGGAGCCAAGTTCATTCCAACAAATCCGATATAACAAGATACAGCCAAAAGCTTTTGCATGCGTATCTATGTTAGTGCCTCCAATGGAGAAATGGCAACGTGCCCCTAGGACAATCATCATGTAAATTTACAGACAGCCCATTCTGCTGTGTGCTGAAGCCAACTAATTGGTAGCTCTGGTGCACAATGACTCGAAGGAAACATAAGACCCTCTTACCTCCAGGCCTGTACACAACATCATCCTCTGTGATGAAGGACGTTATCTCACCGTTGTCTGTTCTCTCGTAGCGGGACTTCTTCTTGGGTGGTTTCTTTTTGCTTTTCTTTGTGGACTCCTCCGTGGTGGCACTGTTGTTGTCATTGTCCTCATCTTCACTGTGGTCGCTTTCGGCATAGTTCTTGGCACCTCCTTCCAACGTACAGCTCCGCCGAGGACGCGAGTTCTCGCTCTCCCTTACCTTGTCTCTCTTGTCTCGCTCCTTCTCCCGGTCTCTATCCCTGTCCTTCTCTTTGTCTTTGTCTTTTTCTTTGTCCGCTGTCATGATTCGCCACGTGCCTTCTTCTGTCCTCTCACGGCTGGGCCTCCGTGAAAGGTAGACAGTGAGCCTGGGCTTCAGTCTTCTGAATTTCTCACTCAAATCCAGGAAAAATTCAACCACTCCAACAACCCCAGCGTTTTAAAAAGGTTCTTGAAGGACGGGAGGGAAGAAAGAGGGGAAAAGCTCAGGTTAATATTCAAAATTCTTTCCATTTCTGAAAGCAAGAAATAAAACCAAAAGAAAACCCCACATCCTAAAGCAATTCAGTACGGAAAACACCGGGCACTAACACACACGGTGGTCTTTTGAAGCATGGAGGGAAATGCTAACTTAGCTTCAACTGTTACACAGACACTTCCTATCTCCATCCTCACAAAGATCTCACAACTCCTGAATTATTGTGGTCACTACAGGAATTTAACAGCTTCTTGCACGGGAAGTGCTCCCTGAGAACACTGATTCTAGACCTGAAGCTAAATAGGAAGCATCCAAGTGAACAAAAAACCCACACACACGTTTAGGAAGGGATAAGGGCAAGAAAGGAAGAGTCTACAACTTCTACTGCCTCAAAGCAAACAAAGTTTAGGAAATGGCTGCCCTGTTCTACAGCTCCACACCACTAGCGACGGCTGCCCTACAAAGCCGGTACAGAGGAAAGGATGCCATCTGCCACCTCCAGGGCAATCTGTTCCAAAGGCTTGCCCCTACCCTGCTATTCCAGAAATAGAGCTAACCTGTAACCCAGAGATTACAGGAATTAATGAATTGAAACCAAGCCACAGTAGTTACAAGTGCACCAACAAAATCTGCTTTTCCAGATAAAAACCAGTAAAGCAAGCACGAGCGGTTGTAACAGAGCATATGGAGAGGGGATATTATAACCCATCACCTTCACACATCCAGCTTCCTGCTGGGGAACTAGAAGAAATAACCCCGTGTTTTTACTTCCCCAATCATTTAATCAATACAGTTCACATCAGTTATACCTTTCCTAATTCAGTGCAAGTTTAGATGTAAGAAACTGGACTTGCTGTTTGTTACGAGAGTATTTGCAAGCTTGGAGCCATGGGCCAGGATCCTCAAACCACACCAAGTACACAAAACAACTCCATGTTAACCAACCCAGAGCCACTCACCAACATCCCCTGGGACCCTCAGCTAGAGCCTGGGCTCATTCCCAGTGAGACCCTACTCCTGCACCTCAGCCAAGTGAAAGGCAGGAACACAAGCCCTCTGCAGTTATATCCATTATTCTTTTAGCTCAAAACCAAGAGTTTCCTTAAAATGGCCTTTCTATTGGTCAAATCAGAATCATCTGGACTAATAGGTTGTGTGATAGACCATTAAGTGACCACCAGCAGCACATACATTAGATTTCCATCACCTTCTCTGGAAAGGCTCTAGTGAATTTGCACTGATTGCGGTATTCACAGGTGCCCTTTAATACTGCTCAGTAGCTGCAGTCTGAACACTTAGAGCTACTACTGAACATGAATCATACCATATTTTCTCCTCAGTGTTCATGAAAGAAGGGTATTTCAAGAAGGGAGCATCCAATATACAGAACTAAGTTACCTTTTTTTTTCCCTAGTTCCCCAATAAAGCTGAATTTACCCACATGCAATCCATAAATTTTCAGGAAGCTACTATTTGGTGCAACCTGAAATTAGTCCACTGTGTAGGATGCTATAGCACGCAAGTCAGGGAGCTAGGAAAATTGAATGTTCAGGCATTAAACATCTGAAACCACATTAGAGAAGGAAATGGACTACTTTGATTTTCAGAAGCCAGCTGAGCAGTCAGTGATCCTGTGTACCTGAAGTTCCTTCGCTCTAACATGAATCTCAGACTACAATATTCTTCTCCCTGTTGACTACTACTACCAGCAATGGAAATAGCCAGAGAGACAAATTGCTTCTGCTGATGCAATTCAGGCTGTGGCTTGAATCTCTCAGGTGTTTCCTGAATGAACCCATCATCCAGGTAGGAAATGATTCTATTTTCTTCCCTCCTTATAGCAGCTGCCATCATTCGGATAACACACAAGGGGAATTCAAGGAAACTCCAGTAGAGGAGACTACAATGAACCTGTCATACGGCAGAGAAGTTGCACATAACAGTGATAGCAATGGTCTACAGGGACTCAATAAGAAATGCCTTAAATTTCCAGAGGGTAGGAAATTCCCCAGCAGCAAGCTTGAGGGATTTTTCTACTGTTGTTGATACAAAACTCACCTTAGAGAATAAATAATGTATTCATTTTGAATGCAAACTAATTACTTTCCAATCTCAAATCTACAAGTAGCGGCATCTCAGCTGCTTGTACAGGAGATCTTTATGTGCTCTTTAAAGATCAGAAACTTAAGGATATAGAATGCACCTAAAAACGTATTCAATTGCTTGCAAGGATGGATAAAATCCAGCCAGTTTACCAGCTAGGTTTACCACCAGCATAGGTACCACTGGCTCTTAAGGTCTGAGCTGCATAAAATCATGATGGAAAAACACCTTCCGTTCTCTTCTTTTTCCAGCTGTGCTAACAAAGCTTTGCATATACACTGGTAGCGACTAATTGCAATGCAGCTATAACCAAATGACTTCCACCATCACTCCTTTGACAATAGCCATTTTATTCCTTAAAGAGGCAAACAGACGCTGTATTCAGGAAACACCTCTTACAACAGTCCCATCCGCACACAACCTATGGACTTTCCTCAGCTCTCTCTCCTGGGCATAAAGCACTAATCTTTATGCTAGAACTACCACAACTTCTATCAAGAGGCTCCAGTCAAGGGTCCATCAAGAAGCTGCATCGGCTTTTCTTTCTTCTCTCAAGGCTGGGAGTGTATATTCCAAGTGGAAGATCTCAGTATCACCATTGTTTCAACACCATGAAAGATCACCCCCCTCTTCTGGCACAGCCAAGCGCACACAAGCACCCTCCCTTGCCTGCAAACCACCCCACACCTCTGAACATAAGGGAAAAAAAGGAATTTAAAGTTCCTGTCTGAAGTTCATCCATATTCATTTCACCTGCACCCTGAAACACGCTGAGCTCCACCTCACGTTCACTAAGTCTCAAGGAGCCAGAGCTGTGCAAACAACAAGCAGCCACAAGTTCAGTGCAAGCTGCTCCTTGCCAGGCTTCGCTTTGGAAGTTACTTTCAAGTGAACCATTTCAATTCCAATGATTATGGGGGGTTTTCCCCTCCTTTTTTGCCCTCCCTCCTCCTAGATCCGGTTTCAGGAGAACCCGCACAGAAATCATTCTCAAGCCAATGTATTTACGAGAGTACAGGAGGCCTCTTCATACAATCGGTGTCTATCCAGTTCAAGCAGCACTAAACGGCAAGTGATGAAATCTCACCGCAAACACTGCTCAACTTTCTCACACCGAAGTATCACATTCCCAAGATTATTTCACTATTAAAAAAATACTCAATTTCAGAAATACTTCAGAATTAAACCAACATCATCATGAGACAATGGCTACTTCTGTCTAAGAATAAAGCAGTCATACAGCCTTAAGAGCAGCTGCACCATGACTAGGAAAGACAAAGCTACAGAGGAAAGTTACTGTGGCACAAACTCAACTGGGTAGCAGCAATACAAGACTTGTTTTATCAGCAGCCACATAATTAAGCTGTTATTACCATACAGAAGTATTTGATAAATAATCTTCATGATTTAAGCAATTACCCGAACATGTTTGAATGATTCCAAGATGCATTTCACCTCTACGGTGAAATAGAACATTGCCCCTTGCTACATTCCCACCTTCTGTGTGCTAACACCAGAAACCAAAAGCAAACAGGTATTTACAAATAGAAGCATACTCCCAATGGACCTCTTCAACCGTAAGAGCAGAAAGGACCTTACAACTGAAATACTGCATCATCTAAACATCTCACACATTCTTCCCAACCACATTGGAAGAGGAGAATACGACCAACCCCATGTTCAGAAGCTGTAATGTTGCCTAATAGCTCTTGACCAAAATATAAAGCCCATGAAAATATATCTGCTGGCTCAACACATTCATCAGTTACAGATGTGGTGGTGGGTTAAGCACTTTCATCATTCTACATGTAGTTATGCTCGAATATAGAACACGCAACAGTAAAACCATCACCAAAATTACATAAGTATTGGGAGGCTTCTTTTAGTTCTCTGACACAAACTGGGATAACACATCACGGATAATGCCAAACACAGCGATCACACAGATGTTCACATCTGCATTAGGATAGCAGAAGCAAATACACTGAACCTCTCAAGTGGGTTTTGGCAGACTCTACAGCTTGGGTTTCCAGTGATTTCCCTTATCCTATCTCAAGCAACCACTAGAGAAGCTGTTCTGTCATCATACTACAGACAAAGTCAGATTACAGCCCCACAGGTTGAAGACTATTAACTGCCTTTGATACAAGTTTACTGCTTCTTCCATGGGGAATTCATCTTGGAAAGAAGTCATTTAAGCTAAAACGGGAACATTCGCTTTACAATGGCTGAGACTGGTGTACAAAGGAGTGGAAGAATAGCTCCTGTATGTTATTTGTTCAATGCCAGGCATAAAAGAAACTAAGGAAAAATGTCAGCTTCACTGCAACCACGCTTTATTATTGCTTAGTTTTTAACTACAGCCTCAGGATGTGTCCATTTATTCAAGCAAGTTTATTACATCCACTATGGGATAACTTGATCTCCAGCCAGTATGCCATTGCACATGAAAGGTCCTTGTTATCTGCCACTGGTCTGAAGTCAAACGTAAGCCCAAAGTATGTTTGCAAAAGTACCCACTCAAGTCTTCTGTCTTCTGCTTTCTAACAGAGAATGCAAATACCAGACTGCAAACCAGATCCAAATGCTCTCACTCCTGTTAAGATGAAGCTGCAACAACTTCAGGCAAGTCTCGAGGGTGACTCCTCTGCCCACAGAAGTTTAAGAGGAACACTTCAGTGCACACAAAGTGCAAAGAGAAGCACTGCAGTTACATTCCCTGCATTCCTGAAATGGTCTTGTACATCTTTCACCATCAGCTGGAGAGCTGCGACACTGCAGAAAGCAGCACACAACAGTCCCAACCACCCTGCAGGACACAGGGTGTACACACATCATCTTACTAGTCCTTCTCTAGTCAAACCCCATAGTAGCCGGGTTAGATCTGACCCTCTCACCCTTTCAGTTCTGCTCCCAAAGTCAGAGAGAACAAAAGATATTACAATGAATATGATTAGCTCTACCTATGCATTTTCAAATGCAATATAAGAGTTATTGCTGAAGTATCTTCTGAGAAACCAAGCAGGCAAGATCTAACCTTTAAGCTAAGTTGAATAAATTACATGCAGAAGTTCATAACCATTATTTCAACTGATCATTACCCCACATTCACCTGGTTGAGGTTGTTTCCCAGCATTTTATATCTGATTTAAAGTGCCATCATTTGTTCTGACACAAAAACCTTCACATCCTCCCATCCAAGTCAGGGGAGCAGGATACTTCTTCCCCCACAAGAAACGGGCTACGGTCAGATCCGGGTGTAGTGAGTGAAGGTGGCCAAACTGCAGTTACAACACAGCTCCACAGTTATTTCATCTATACACCTAGAAATCATCATCAGAGCCAAAGGCATACATACCTCCTCTTCACGTTAAGTACTTAAACCTCTTAACTAGTATCAAAGAGTCAGGTTTTAAAGATAAAGTGAAATCAAGTCCGACAGAAATGCTGCGAGACAAACAGGAAGGCACCGAAGTGCGCAGGGTAACTAAAAATACGGAGAAGAGCTCTTTTTTCTTATTTAAGCCAGACAGATAAATCTTTTAACAAGATTTGTTTGGTCATGTGTTACCAGCCTTAATAAACACAACAGGACCATTCTTCTGTAAGCTGTTAGTCTCGCATCGCAAGATAAAAAGGCACTGTTCTCAGCAAATGCCAGATTAGAGGCAGTACGTGCTGCAGCTGCCGGAGCTCCTTCACGCACTTGTGCTAATGTTGATGTCAAGGAAAAGAAGAAAAGAAAACACCAAACCGCAGCCCATTAAGATTCCTCCATATCCTCATAGGGTTTGAAGAAAACCTTCAGGATCACTTGTGGAAAATAACCCTGCTAAGGCAACATTAGGAAAATGAAGACAGAATTAAGTACTAAACTGCAACTGTCATGGTACAGCACTAGCACTACGGCTCCAATACACACAACTCTGCTTCAAGCACACAAAAGAGAACCTTCTATACAGTTCACACCTCAGAAGATCCCACCTTCTATAAAAAGCCCATTAAGTGCATGGGCTTGACCTCCCAAAGTTCAACCTGTAAGTTTCATCCACTAAGTTTTCCACAAGCTTTAGAGGGGTAATTGGCTTCCAAAGCTCTCACACACATATAAATACTCTCAGAAACTTGCTTCCTACAGCATTAATGCACTGGTTAGTAAAGAAGTTAATTTTCCTCCTCTCTTCCCATGCACCTTATGACCTTGCTCTTGGGTCTGAGCCAATGTAGCTGGTGCCTTCCCAGCTTCACAATCAAGGGGGTGTTGAAGGGTCTGCTGCCTGTTCTTCAATACTCACGGGACTAGTTTGTGACCTTCCTGGAAGCAGGTTTGCTCAAAGTCTTTTGAAGAGCTCTTAATAGTTTCTCCAATGAATTATAATACCTCTTCCCAGTTCTCCCTGTTCTCTCTTGAGTTTATAACACAAATCTAGCACTGGAACACTTCAGCCAGCGACAGTCATTCTGAGTTACGTATTTACAGTCCATAGCTCTTGTAAGCCCTCAAAGCGCTTGCAATTAAAAACCACGTTGGTTCCCTCTGATCAGCTCTCTACCAATCACCCCCAAATGGCTCGAGAAGCTGGTGTGAAGAGAGAAGCCAACAGGCACTGACTTCATCAGCATCTCACAGCTGAGAAGCGATCATCACTTGAATAAACAGACAATTCGAGGTGTTTCTCCTGACAGACAGGGACACTTTCAAGCCCTGCTATTTACCCAACCTGACCTGAGAAAGAAAACCAAGAGATCTCCTATTTCTGAGCCGTGCCTTACCCCAACTATGCTCCTAGCTGTCAGCTTTTAAATCACAGCCTGTGTAATGCCACATATCACAGCACTCTCCCGCTCCACATTCCACCTCTTCACACTGATACGCTCCAACTGGGGATATTATGGCATCATTCTGAAATCCAGGTTGAGGGTCTGTTTGACAGAGGAGCTATGCAGGATGACAGCTTCGATAAGATCACAAGTCCCTCTCTTCAACACTGAGATGATGCTCTAAAACTGGAAGGAACAGGAGAAAAGCAGCAAAGCAAGATTTCACAAGAAGAAATCACTGCAAAATGACAGGCGGTTTCACATATCTTTAGCTACATTTTCAAAGGAGGAACACATTTCATTTCATTTTAGACCAAAATCTTTCAAGTATCTTTAAATATTTACTCAGAAAGCAACCGAAACCAGGACAAGGTCATAAATTCACTATGCACTAAGACAACGGTTTACAAGACAGCTTTGACACTGGAGTAGACTGAAAGACCAGGGATAATACTTGGGGTGAGAGGATCAGCTTCTACCTCCTCTTAAAATGGTCGGGCAATTTATGTACCAGGTTCTTAACAGTGATCTGAGAAAAGCTTTTGGAGAACATCTGCTTTTAGACAGCTTTACACACAGGCTTCCATAAAAGTAATGGAATTCCAACCAAGTCACAAATTTTCCCCACATTAACTCAAGAGCAGCAACGTAAAATCAATAGTCTGAGGAAGTTGCTGTATTCCCAATGAGATTTCCCATTTTAAAAGCTAAATTAGCTGGACTTTCTGTTCGCGCTACCACTGTTTGATGAGGAATCTCAACCACCACAAGAACACAGGAGCTGCCTGCACACTCATTTTGATGCGAGGCTGTTAAGTTTGGTCACCACCTGAATCGCTCACCCCTCATTTACCACGTGTGAGACATAAAACACTGAAGAAGGCACCTCCCAAAACCTACACCCTTTTCACACACCAAGAAGCTCGAGGGCTGAGCAGGTTTGTGGCCACCTCAAAAGCAGAAGGAAAGCAAGATACAGAATTATGGCTACAGCACACAAATACAGATCCCAGCCCACTGTACTGACCCATTCCATTAAGCCAAGATGCTTAGAACTCCTCTAGTCATTTAAAAAGCTGTTTTAATGGCCTCATAGTCGTAACATATGGGAATAATGATCTACAGACAGTAAACACAAAGGCATGGATTTACTTCTTTTTCTCTAAAGTCATTCAAGCTCATGTAGATGGTTACTACAATGCAGGTCTGAGTAAAGCAGTCATCCCATAACACCACTCTAAAAGGAGGATTTTGTTTAGAATGTCCGCATAATGCAGCATAGCTCCCTCGCTTTAAAAGGCTCTTAGGGGAGAAAAGGCCCAAGGGACCTGTAGAGAGCGGCTATTATAACAAGAACTATTATCCAGGGAATTCCGTGCCATTTGGAGCCAAGAAAACATCTGCATTATAAGTATAAGGTTGCTTAACATTTACAACAGAAAAAAAAAAACCCTAAAACAAGAACTTGGTCTGATACATAGTAGATTATTTGGAACAGCTTCTACTTATATCAGGCATTATCGCTTTGCTCCCGCAATCACACCGAACCACACCAAACCAGCGCTGCTTTTGCAGGACAAGTGTTGAGCCAACAAAACACAGGTAAGAGAAAGAGAGATGAGGGTGAAGAACCCAAAACAAAGGCAGTGGCGACCATTCCACCACCACCACCACAGACCTGCCACGGGACCATCCATACACCAACAAATAAATGACACTTTCTCTTAATAAATCACGATGCTGCAGAAACAACAGACTTTCAGAAGCAAAAAGGCTCAACCTTGGTATCAGGCATACGGATTTCCTGACAGGCAAGTCTGTGGCTAAAAAAACCCTATCATATGATTAGTAAATTAGGTAAAATATAAATGACAGAATGGTTTGGGATGGAAAGGATCTTAAGATCATCCAGTTCCAACCCCATGCCATGGGCAGGGACACCTCACACTAAACCACGTCACCCAAGACTCCATCCAGACTGGCCCTGAACACTGCCAGCAATGGAGCATTTACAACTTCTTTGGGCAACCTGTTCTAGTGCTTCACCATCCTCACAGGAGAGAACTTCTTCCTTATATCTAACCTGAACTTCCCCTGCTTAAGTTGGGACCCATTACCCCTTGTCCTATCGCTACGGTCCCTAGTGAAGAATCCCTCTCTCCAGCATCCTTGTAGGCTCCCTTCAGATACTGGACATGCTGTAAATTCAGACCAGGGAAACACCAACAAAGAACTCGAAGCATAAAGAGGAATTCCTGGTACACAACAGCAACCAAGCTAACAGTAACATTAAAGAATACTTCCATGAAACGGAATCATGTCCATTTCAGAGCAGCTCTAGGTTTAAAGAATGCCTGACTGTCAAAGTCACCCAGATATCACATATTGATGCCTAGCAAGTCACTTATTTTAAGATAAAAGATGAGCTCTGCATAGTGGTGAAAGCATTCATCTGTGTGTGTTTATCAGAATGAGACCATCATTGCCTTGCTGGCGACTGCACACATCACTACATCCAGAACTCTACCCACTTAGAACTCATTCCAATTTCCATTCCACATTTCATATTTGTCTCTGCAACATATCTACAAGTAACCTACTAAACTGTCATTCCCTGCAGGTCACTCCCTACATTCCCTATGCTTTTCTCCACCGGATGTTTCATTTTTAAATGGCTAACACCCAGCTGCCCTCTTTCAATCCTTTCCCCTTCTAGAAAGCTTCCAAAATATCTTCATTTACATCACCCCAATGAAAAGTAGATGAGGTTATTTTTGGACGAGCCCTTTGAGCAGTAAAGGCAGAAACGCTGCTCTGCAGCCACATTAAGTGTTTTCTTTAACTCCATACAGCTGCCTGGGTATTATTTGAACTACTTAAAATGGAACGATAACTGCAGGGTGGGCTCTTGCGAGGAGCTGACTGACCAGACATTGCCACTGGAATGCAGCTATAATTAAAGCTATTTCTCTCTAAAGAAAGCAGCATCCCAGGAGTTGCAGGGACCATCTACAAGACTAAAGCTATGCCACTGAAGCGCTGCATGAAATTCCCCAACAGCAGAAACAAAGAGGTTTTGCTCTATGACAAATGGGAAACTAGGCCAACATTATCAGAACAAGCGATCGATATTAACAGCGCATTTTTTGTTGACCACTATTTGAATACACTTTTGACACAAGCATCAAGACAGATGATATTTCTGCCTGGAGAAACTGCCTTTGATTTCAGACACTGGTCTCATTTTCTCTAAGGAGCAGCTTATTTTGGTTAATGACAGAGCAGACGTCACCATTTGCATTCCTACAAAGCTTCTCTTCCCAGTACAGCCACACTGTTGTAATCATGAGATTAAGTGTGCTTATTCATGTGTGAAATGCAGCCTTGATCTCTGCCTCACGTTATAGACAGTCTACAGCATATTCTGCATCATTTCATACCAGTTAACAACTGAAATGTATTAAATACATCTCACTTTCTTGCATTTACAGAAAACAGGCACAAATACTTAGCATTTAAAGTCGCAAACCATTCCTAGTCGAAATATGACCTTTGATCCTTATGCTCTTCAGCTACACAAGCAGGTTCTGCTACAAAAGCAGCAGGAGTATTTGAAAAGCAGACATACATAATACTGCGTGGAGGAAGAATGAGCACAAGCACAGAAAGATGTGAGACAGGTCTACTACTTAAATACAAGTTTGCCTGCAGTGAGCCTACACACCAGCTTATTATCCTTCTATATTCCTGCTGAAGGCTTCAAAACACATGGTAAAAGGTATTTGCAAAGAGGAGCTATGTTTCAAGAGATCATATGATCTCTTGTCTGACCTTAAGTGATAGAAAACCAAAGCTTTCCATATTGGCATTTGACTTGCAATGTGTCTTCATCCCCAAAATAGGTGTCTTTGAGGTATCCATGAGTACATCCAACTTGCTCAAGGCCCTGGGAGACCTGCAATAACCCATCTCAAGACTATCCTCACAGGACTCAGCAAGAAACAATAACAAACTTCATCCCCAGCAGCAATCAACTGAATTCCTCATTAGATCTAAAGCACTACTTTGGAAAAAGGACCAGCTCACACGTCTCCCACTTTAGGAGTTGCAACACTAAATGTGATGTTTCAACCAGCAGTCTCTGTGCTACAAGAACAATCCCATCAGTACTCTGCTGGCTAATGAACCCATTTCAAAGGGACTTCATAACTGGCCATGTCTTTCATGAGAAGATGAAAACATGAAGAAATGCTCCAAGTGATTAGCCTGCTTCTGATCTAAACCAAGAGGAAGTATTTTAACACTGCATGAAGTAACTTCTGACTCTGGTCACGCTTCAGACATCCATATAACTTGTACTCTCAGTAGATACTCCTAACTATCACACAACTAAAGCAATGCAATCTCATGTAACAGGACAAGGCAATACAGCTGTGTTAATGTACTTAGCTCTAATCTTGTAAACTGCTGAGAACAACGTGGCAAAATTAGACCATAAGCCATTAAGCGCAGAATAACCAATGCAAATGATTCAGCCCCACAAAATGTGGTGGTCCCGTTCTTATTGCAATACCACCACATCTCATCTGCCACCACCAGTAACCAGGAGGTAGCAAAGGTACTGTGGCAAAACTGTGACTTTGTGGCCGTGTGCCTTGTTCTCTTTAATGAAATCCAGAACTACCCATCCTTTGTGATGACTCTTCTTTAAAGAGACGAATAAGCACACTAAATAAAGGAAAATCTCCTTAGCGTTGATGATTACATGCTAATACACCATGACATGCAAATGAAGACCACACAAGTTAGGCATCATACTGAAAATACCTTCAAAATGGAGGTTAATTTCCCTAAATAAAGCAGTATGAAATTCCTAACTCTATTTTCAAGGTATTTTAAGGTTAGACACCAGCAAGAGCTCTGAAACAACATTCAAAGACCACTAAAGCTACTTGCAGTCTACAGTGGACAAAACAGTAACCTAAGCAGAGCACCACGAATTGCTCATAGCAATAGGAATAGGAAGATCTTCTAAGACCTTTTTTATCCGCACAATAACAAACTAGGATTACCATATTCCACTCATCCTTTCAAATAGAAACCTGAAGTGATCCTTTGGCAACTGACGACAGCAAAACTAATTACATTATTATAAGGATGAGGCAATGAAGTTGCCCTTGTAAGAGCATACCTTTGAAGAGTCCTGTCTATGAAGTTTCCATCATTTACTGCACGTGAGCATTCAACAACTGAAGGATGTCATGCCACAGAGTTCTGTCCTGGAACACTGACCAACCTCATCAGGAACCGACTTAAGAGCTACTTTCAACTACTACAGATTTACATTCACCAAGTGCCAGTTACCCAAGCAACTGGGACCCAATTAAAGCTACCCAACACTGCAGGGATTAGCCTGTTTTCTCCTACAGTCCTGTAGCCTCCCCCATGAGAAAACATACACAGCCATGGTGAGATTTATTACTTGCAGACTGGTTCTTCACATACGATGTGAATCGCAATGAACTTGGGTTTCACAAAATCATCTATTTTTTCATTCAGAACATGAAATAATTCTTATGTATAGCGTTTCAGTATCAAACAGCATGGATAAGGCAAAGAAAACACCAAGATAACGTCCTACAGAAGGATATTTATCAAGCTCTCAGCCCCAAGTGAAACACTCTTGATGGTTTTCCACTAGTTCCGTGCCTGTTTTCTTTGTCCAAGGCTTCCTAGACAGACACAGCTTCACTCACCGCTCAGTTCAGAAAAGCTTCCACAAAGGAACAGCCTTTTTGGAGAGGGAAACAAAACCACACCAAACCAAAACCCCAGAACAGGCAAACCCCACCCCAAACAAAGCAAAAACCACAACAAGAGTTCTAAGACAAAAACCCTCATTTCATTGGAGACAAAACAAACACAAAACCCAGCACAGCACCACTGCTCTCCTTCTATACTATGCTTCAAAACTAAATTGAACTCACATGCACAATTTCGGCTGTTAAGAGGCAGGAAAAGTTGCAGACACATCCTAAAGATAATCACAGGGAAAGTTTCTATTCTTCATCATCCATCAATATACTTATCTATAGCAGGCAATGAGTTGCTTATCTTCTTAGGAATAGTCAATATGCTTTAGAACTTACAATGGAAGCAAACTCAAACCAAACAAGCAATGGGTACATATTATATGTTCACACCACATTAAAGAGTCAGCTTTGAAGAACCCACCACCACTGTTCACAAAGCATGTCTGGCCTGGTCGCAGGTCTGTAGGACACCGAGATACCCAAAACAGCAACGCAGAATCTCATGCTTAGTTTAGTATTTTCAATGGCTATTTTAGCTGTCTTTAAGACCCTTAATAAAGCTGGAGGAACATGGCAAATGGAGCCTTCTGTGTGGTTTGCTCTTCAGCTTACAGCAGAGTAACTGAGGTATTCTTCTGAAACAGCCTGGGGAGGACTTGATAAAGGCCATGATAGAAACCTGACACACCAGTTTAGCTGAAAGTCATGGCTTTGTACTAGTGTACAAAGACTGGAGAGTCTGTTCACCCCATTTTAATGAAGCTCACACAGACCTGCATGGGCGGAGATGCTGTTATACTCGCATTACTCTGAGCTCCCACTTCTACCACTCCCATGGGCTTTGCACTGAAATCCAGGAGGATCCTCATGGTACCAGCCCGGCACCAAGATGAATGTGACAAGCAGTAACCCCAACAGAGCCCAGGGAACCACAGAGCTGAGGTGGGCAGCTCTCCAAGACCCACATCAACTTTACACTACACATCACAGCATGCGTTTCATAGGGTGGATAATGACCTCAGAATTGCATTAACCTGACATAGAATGCTTACAATTTATCTCCACGAGCAGCTCTCCATATTCATCATGACCTGAGGATGTTCTGAGCAAAGATCTTGCTGTCAGAAGTCCTGTAATGCTCCTGAAATCCTAAACCACTGTTGAACTCCCACATGAATGGAACGGAACAAGATGGTTCAATTCACCCTTTGGCATCTCAGCTATCACAGGATGTCCTTGGAAGAAAAGCACTCTGTCAAAAGCATGGATTTGATAAAAAATTATGCCAAGAATATAATTTTATACAGCAGGTTTAGTTACAATAGAAGTCCAACTCTAAAGTTCAGCATGTACGTCTTCAAGCTTCATCCCAACTTCTATTACTGACTCCACGCTTCAAAATCCTGAAGGATGGCTTTTACCAACAACAGGGAGTTCCACGTCTTTCTAAGGCAAACTTCAGACAATTAAATGAGTCCCTCGAATACAGACTCTGACCCCCAAGGACAGGCAGACAGAAGTGACATGATGCAGGAGGTTACTGCGTGCTCTTCTCCACCCTCATTATCACTCCACCAGAATAAGACCCAACGTGGTACCTGTAACCAGGGCATGCTGCTAAATTCCAGTGAATCACCAACTGCCTCAAGGGCAGCTAACACATCCTGCCCGCAGGGAGGGGACTGCTAAAGGAAGCCCACAGAGAACAAACAATTCCAACATAAACTGTTCCGGTAATGATTTAGAAATCATGGGCACAAGTTCTTCCCTATGAGGGTGCTGAGGCGCTGGCACAGGGTGCCCAGAGGAGCTGTGGCTGCCCCATCCCTGGCAGTGTTCAAGGCCAGGCTGGACACAGGGGCTTGGAGCAAGCTCCTCTAGTGGAAGGTGTCCCCATGGCAGGGGTTGGAACTGGATGAGCTTTAAGGTCCCTTCAACCCAAACCAGACTGGGATTCCATAATTCTTTTTCACATTAACAGTATTTTAGTCACCAATTGCATCACTCAAAGCCACAGACCTCATCTGTGCACAAAGTCAGGTTACCTTTTATTTTGATCTTTAAAATTCACACTGATATTCCCCATGTACTCGAGCATTTGATCATGTGCTACTTGAGATAAAAATAGAGCATCACGACTGTTTCTTCCCTAACACCACCTTTTCTTACATCAGGGCTGCACAGAAATACATTATCAACAGATGAAGTTGCAGCTACTACATCCATTCATAAAAGAACCCTTCCAATTGAAACCACAACGTATTTCAAATTCCCTTAGCAACACTGGCATGTACTATTCTAAAGGGAACAGACCCAAGGTGAAATATTACCAGGAGCCGAAAAACCTCACAGAAAACCTATACAAACAGATGGCATAATTTGGGGTTTTAAATGCTACTTACCATTTACAGCTGCAAGTGGCAAATATCTAACATGCTCTGAATATGCAAATCGTAAGATCAACACCAAAGAGGACAATGCAATTCCTTTTAAAGACAGGCAGTCATAATGTTGAAACAGACTGCTACCAATTTTCATACACTATTCATAATTACTTTATTACGCTGTGAAAGGGTAATCAGTTTCCAAATGATCTAATAACCTTGGGCTGCTCTTAACTCTTTTATACCAGACTTTGCACAAGCACAGGCTACGTCTCCAACTTTAAGCCAATTACAACAGTCAGTATTAAACACTCAGGTTAGATATGCTCTTCCTCCTCACACAAACCAGCACACACGATTGCTGAAGAGCATTCAGTTAATAAGCAGGTGTGTGTGTGTATATATATAAATATAAAAGAAATCCATTTCCAGCTCTAATCGCAAAGGAATAGCTTTATTATCAGGAAAGGGAAATCTGATTTTCGGCTCACTTGTTAGACTTCAATAGGAAATGGAGCAAATACAGTATGTTTTGACTGCCTGGCAGAGGAAATTCTACAGGGATCTCTTGCTATGTCAAGCTTCCTTAAACAAGAAAGTCCCCAACCTTCAGTGCTTGAATGACACTGAGTCTTAAGGCTCAGTCATTGTCACGTTGTCTTGTAATTTAACTATCTGCTGAGGGCACTTTTAGTCATCAGTCACTGACTAAATCCAAGGAATTTCACCTGAAAAAAAACCCCACAAATCACTGTTTCCAGGTCCCACTTGTGCTCAGGTTCAAATACCTACTGCTCTCTGTTGGGTTGCTGCAGTTCCCCAAGCAACATACCGCAAGCACAGAAAGCCTGTGAGCTTCTCATAGCCAGGACTAACATGTTAGTCCTGGTTTAAGTAACTGTGTTGATTTTGTAGGCTGATTAGATTAACAGGCTGAAGCCTCCCCAGTAAAGCAGGAACGTAAAGCTATGTCATTTGTAAGTTGCCATCACTCTCTTCGCTGGGTGAACAAGAACAGAGATGACAGAACTATGGATTGATATAGCCAATGCATGGCAAAACTTCCTCCAGTTCCCAATAACAACGACCAAAACAGGGGCCCTGATCTTCCAACGCAGGATTAACACCCAAAACGTGACAATAACATTCAAACTAAGTGCTTTTAATGTTAAGCATCCAAACAGAATAAGAACTTAGATTCCAGATGCTGCTGAAACGCCTATTGCCTATTAACAGAAAATAGCTTTATTTCAAGAAACAACTCCTTCTGATCTCTACAAATAAGCAAACTCACAAAGAAAACAGTGTCAAAGCCAAAGCAATTGTTTCATTGCTAGTTTCAAGAAAAATCAAATTGCCGCTTAAGAGCAACGTTGCTACATGTACAAAACATTGGCATTGGCATTAGAGAGGCAGCAATGTATCCATACCAAGATCCATTGGTTTTAGGTAAGTATTTTCCTATCACACAGCTTTTTACAGTCAGTTCATTACATAAAAAAGGGAAAGAAAAGCCTGAACTAGCTGCAAGTATCTAACTTTTAGGAACTGACACTAATGGGTTCCAGACTTGTTATTTCACACTGTATTGGCATCCCGTATGAAAATGGGAGTGATATCCATTGCCAGAGAAAGCCTAATCAAACCAAGTTTGCTTTCAGAATTTGCCATGACTTCCCAAGAGAAGTATTCAGCTACGCTGTTAATGCTAAATTTACAGCCACCATTTCTTCCGTGCTATTGCTAACATTAGAAAAAGCCTGAATTCCAACCCCACCATTATATATAAAAAACCCCCATGTGGTTTGAAGAAAATCTCCCCATCACAATCAAATACTATTTATTCCAGTAGTAAAATGTTTATCCAATCACCCAGACCTTTTCCTGGCAAAACTTGACAAAACAGTTTCCTAAAGAAGGCCAGCTTGTTTTAATCATTGACGTTTTTCAACACTATTTGTTCTCACTTTGCATCCAAAGGTCAGAACTCAAACCGCTACCCCAGGCAAACTTGGGAATATTTTCCTCCACTCTTCTGGAAAGAATTTCACTTCTGTTAAGAAAGCTGAAGTAGAAAAACCAGATTTCCCTCTGATCCAGTTAAAGATGCTGCGCGATATTTTCACTGACTGAAAACTGCTTTATAGGAAGTTTTTCATGGGTCCTGTCCCTTTGTTACTTTATTGAGAGTATTATATCATTATAGAGGCTTTTGATTTCTTTAGGAACGGAGGAATCTGTTCTGGGAGAAATACACACACCAACATGAGAAATAGGAAAGCAAGGAGCAAGGCTAAGCAGGGTGCAGTTGACACGACAGTCTGCACTATGCCAGCTGTGATTCCAGCTTCCCTGTCACTGCCCTGCTTCCCTAAAACACCCCTTCTGTAACCATCTTACATTAGAAAATACTTGCACATTAATCTCCATGTTATTGGCTAGTAAATTACTCCAAGAAAACGCCTGCCCATCTTACTTTGGGAATCATCATTACACCGAACGCTTCTATCCATAGCACATGCAGCTCAGCGATACAAAGACCAGCAAACTGGAAGAACCTCCCTTCATACACCACAGCCACTTCCGCTGCCCCTTCCACAGAGCTGTTTGTGAAGCGATGTTCACTGTTCCGCACACAGAGATGAAGAACTTTGTTTAAAGATTCATGCAGTCGACTATCAATATTAAAGATTCACATCAGAGTATCAGGTAGCTTTCTATTCTGGCCATCTCCGGCAATTTCTCTTATTTACTCTTCAAATGCTAACTGGAGCCATTCTGTTCTTGTTAGTCAGCTACTGATCTGACACAGGAGGTGAAGAGAAAATCCAAGCAAGAAGTGGACATCTTGGCCAACATATTACAGCTCACGACAATTAACAGAACTAATACGCAGGCTTGCGGACTGACCCCATCACATCTGTAAGCCACCACTTTAGTAAAGCAGCCAAAGCTACCCTGTGGCCTTTATAGAGATCAAAGTGCAGAGTGCTTGCATCAAACACCACAGCTATACGGAATTCATGCTTCCTAACACCTAGAATAGGTTTTACAGATCTTTTACCTACGGAGCCAAGTAAACCAACAACCACCCCCAGCACCAGTCACACCCCTAAGGAAGAGCTCTCAGAGCACTCGCAACTCGGCTCCTGAATCCCTTTTGTCTTCTGCCCAGTGCATTCAGCTAAAGCAGAATCAGTTGAGCTAAACACATGTGGCTGAGAGCAGTGGCACTTCAAATCCAAGTTCCACTCATGATTTAGATACCACTGCTTTGGGCCTTGGGGTGATGACGGCCGCTGTAGGGACAAGACCAATCACTAGGGACTAACAACTCCAGCAACACCACCTAATCCCTCCCCATCTGCCAGAGCCCAGGCTAATGAATCCTTAACTTGAAAATCATTTGGCCAAAACAGCATTTCATGATAATCTCAACACAATCCTATTTCTACAGTCTGCCTTCAGAATTGTTTTTCTACCATTAACTGGATTCCAGGTGAAACACCATGATGCCCATATATATATATCTGTGAGTTACTGACATACTGGTTTTCAGTGGCTTACAAACTGGTTTCACTCCTAATTCAGCATACACAGCATCATCACCATCTCTCTGGATCACTTGAACAAGTCCCAGAACAGAGTTAGATTACCATATGCACACTGACCTAACACTCAGAGCCCCATGAAATACCACCAAGCAGTTAATTTAGGCCCTCAGTATCTGGGTACAGCTCAGTATCAGGCTGTACTTTGAGTTGATGCTGAGGTTACTCCACTGAGTTTGTGAAGATCTGAATAGTTTCCTCACCTGATGAAATTTAGTCCATTAAATCAAAGTTTCACACTATGAACATTACCGCAGGTGCCAAAAAGAAAGGCCTTGTTTCTACACTTTAAAAGCAGGTTTGTTGCGGGTTTTTTCTTCCAGGTAGACAGCACAATCACCCTTTAAGTGCTTCACTTACACACAGGTCAATCAATACGGCAGGAACTCATTTAAGAGGGGAAAGGAAAGGAAAAACATCATTCACCCTGTAAGATTAGCAAGGTGAGGATCCCTTATGGCTACTCTTAAACAAAACAAGAGGTAGCGTAACCCCCTCAGCCCAAGAACCAAGCAGGTTTAGGATTAGCTCAAAAATAAATAGCTTATTCTCTTTCCCACACCCAAAAATGCAAACAAAGCTCTCCCACAGATGAGCTATTAACCACTCACATCAGGAAACAAAAGCCCCATCTTGTCACCCTTATGTAAATAGAAGTACGCAATGGCAGGGGGTTGAGAAACACACCAAGAGATTCTCTACGACCTGTAGTAAAACTGCTACGGGAGCCGATGCATTCCGAGGGAACAGCTGTCCACATCATTATGGTAATTAAAATTAAAGTCTCATCTACTTCGCATACAGGCGATTCATTGAACCTGAGTGACAAAAGGAAGGAACCATTTCCTCCAAGAGCCACGATCACACACAACTTGCTCAAGCCCCCTGCTTATACTGAAGGCCACAGCACAGAGAAGAAAAAGGATTTAAGGAGAGAGTCCTGGCTATTTTAAGTAAAACAAAGCACTATCAACTATAAAACACACACAAAGGAAGTGGTAGGATACATTACGTCAGCCCTCGCCTCAATTCATAAATCCTAACCGCAAAACAAGGCACATTCTTAGCTGCCTTTCTCTGGAAAGATGTTTAAAGTGAAAACACGCAGTTTATGTCTTAAAATACACTACTGAGCACTGGCTGATGCATCGAACAGCGAGGGGGGACTGGGTAATCCTCATCAGCTCCAGCGAGCAGCCAGATCAAATGGCATTTGAGAGCTGCCTGCCAGGGTACAATACACACTCAAGTGCTCTGGACTCCAAACCACCTCTCACCGGTCCCAGAGATCTTTATAAAATAGTTTAAACACTGCTAAATTACAGGGCTGGAAAAACAAATAAAAGCTTTCAAAGGCTGCTCCTAACACCATTCTCAACTTGCTGTTAAGCATCTAAACCGTCTCTGGCGATAGGCAGTAGGCACAAGGACTCCAAAACGCGACTGCCTGCAAGAACAAAACCAGACAAACGCAGAGTTGTCTCACGTCTGGAACTAATTGCCTGCAGATTAACGGCTTTACATTGGAACAGCATTCGTCTGCAGGGTTTTAAATCCAGTTTACTTTCAACCGACTTCCCAGAAGAAACATATTGGTGGAGCACTGGAAACTACACTCCATAGATCCTATTCTCCACTTCATGCCTAACGTGAACTTTGAAAGCAACAATAAATGAAGTCAACTGCCATCTCCATGCACACTCGGTTAGAAGCGGCCCATATGGCAGCGAGAGGCCAGCAGCCACACAATGCCCCATGCCAAGCAAAGCCGCATGGACTCAAGAGGAGCTTAAAACCAACGGCAAAACAAAGCAGAGCTGGTTTCTTCCTCAGGAAACAAAGTGGGCAAGCAGGTCTGCTGTCACGATCTTAAAACACGATTAAACATCGCTAAAAAAGGGGAACAGTCACACCACACACCGTACCAATTAGTACTTCAAAGGCATTCCACGTTATCAAGCGCTGGGAAAAAGTACTTTCAGCATGCGGAAAATGCAATCCTCATCTCCTTATCTCATTTACTTACATAAAACACAGAATTAAGCACAGCACTGCCTTGAACTGCTTCTATTTAGGACAAGGAGGGTCTCAACAAGCACAGCGGGATGCACAAGCGTTTGGTATGGAGAGAACCCTTCCGTCCCTACAGCGCCTTGAACTTCCCAAGGCCAATAAAAACTATCGCCTCACCTACCGAGCAGATCCAATTCTTTCTGAACGGAAAAATAACTGGAATAACCTAAAGGGGAAGAGCGAATTAAGGCTTTTTCCTCCATCCAGGCGCTTTCTGTGTTATCATTGGCTCGGTAACAATTAGTCAACTTTAAGAGCAACCCTAACAAATTCCCTCTTGGAATTCAACTCCTCTGTGTCAGGCACCAGTCACCCGGGCTGCAGACCCGCTCCACCGCCCCAAACCCGTCGTTTCAACAGCGGCTCCGAGCCTCCCCCCCCACCCCACCCCGTCCCGCCGCTCCCGGCACCGAGGGGGCACTCACCCACCGCCAGCCCCGAAGGCACCCTCCGGTCACCGCTCGCCTGCAGCCCCAGCCTGACCCCGGCGGACCCGTCCTCCTCCCCCCGCAGCGTGCGGGGAGGCGGTGGGGAGTGGAAGAAGTGGAAGCGGAGCGGGGGAAGCCGGTGCCCAGCGGCGGACCCGGCGAAGGGGAGGGCAGAGGCCGGCAGGAAACGGGGCCCGGGGGGGCGACGAGGCGGCGCAGCCGGCGAACAAAAGGAGGCCCCCTCCGCCGCGCCGCCAGCAGCTGGGCCGGGGCGCGGAGCAAGCGGCGGAGCGCGGGCTCGAACCCACCACCCCCTCGGCAGCGCGGCCCCCGCCCGGCCCCGGGTAGGCAGCGGCAAGGGGGAAAACCCGGCGCGGAGCCCCCCTCCGTCCGCCCGCCCGCCCCACAGCGTGAGCCCCGCACGCACCGGCCCGGCCCGGCTCCGATCCCCCCCCCCTTAACCCCCCCCTACCCCCCCCGGCCGGTGCACGCGGCGGGGCGCAGGCACGCGCACAGAGCCCCGCCTCCTCCCCGGGAGCCCGTGGCTGATGGACGGCAGCGAGCGGGACACGGTGCGGGACACGGTGCGGGACACGGTGCGGGGACACGGTGCGGGACACGGTGCGGGACACGGTGCGGGGACACGGTGCGGGGACACGGTGCGGGACACGGTGCGGGGACACACACGGTGCGGGACACGGTGCGGGGACACACACGGTGCGGGACACGGTGCGGGGACACACACGGTGCGGGACACGGTGCGGGACACGGTGCGGGGACACGGTGCGGGGACACGGTGCGGGGACACGGTGCCTCGACCCGACCCGTCCCGTCCATCCCAACCCCATCGCGGAGCTGCGGCCGGGGATGGCGGAGTGCAGGGGCTGCATCCCCACACGCGGCAGAGAAGGAGCTGCCTGGGCAGTGGCGCTCCTTTACCTTAAGAGACACTTCCACACGAGGGTTGCGCCGCGGTGTATTCAATTAGTAAGCCATTTTGTTTAAAGCCCTCTCTCCGACGTCTTCCCTACCCCCATCAGAGGCAGAAATTCATCCGCTCAGCAAAACCCGGCCCTTTTAATTGCATTTAATTGGCCATCTTTAAAATAACGAATCTTTATCTCTTACTACGCCGTTTCCTGCAAACCTGAGTCTGACAACGTCTCTTCACCACCACAGCCGTGACCTTTCAGCTGCCAGTACCCACTTCATTTCAGAGCAAAGCTGTGCTATTTCCCTTGCAGAACAGCATGCAAAACAAGTCATCTATGCAATCCATTACCTGAGGGCAACGGTCTCTTTCTTCCCCTGCCAAGCGAATCCATTTCCTAGCCAGGCAGTAGTGTGTTACCTATGGAATAAGGGCGTACACCTTCTCAGAGCTGGTTTTCCAAAGCCAAGCTTAAGAAGAAAATAATCCAGGTTCACAGTCCCAGTTAATTACAGCAACACCCTCAAGTACTGTCTGCCAACTTAGTCTCTCCAGATGCTGCTAATTATTTGTAGATTTAGATTTCCCCTCTATTTATCCATAGATTTTCCTACCATGCTTTGTACTCCAGCACAAGAGTCCTTCAGGAGACAAAGATCCAACTTCCAAATCTATTCTGCTACCTAGAAGTAGGTCCCTAAACCCAGTAACGCAGCTGAAGCAGCTGATTAGAAATTCTAATGCCCCTGCCTCATTGCAAGGCTGCTCTGATCGATACAAACTGATCACAGCACACTCGTGATACTCATCCTACAACAGCTTCTGAACCAGAGCCCAGCTTGCCAAGACCAGGTTCGAAATCAGCTTTGTAACCAAGTCACTGTGTGAGAGTGAGAGCTCCAAACCCACCAGGAGCTGAGATTCGATCCCCAAACCAGTACAAATCAACCGCACTGCATTTATCCTCACTGCCATTTCCTAACCGAATGGGGCCTGATACCTGGCAAATCATAGACGGGAACTTCAGCTCCAGTGTGTGTTTAAATCAGTGTTTTCTCCTAACACCTTCCAAAAGAGTTTTCCAGCAGAAAGTTAATTCGGGCCAGGTTCTATTTATCTGAAAAATGCCCTACTTGATGCTATTGGTTCGGAAACTCCTTATCCTTTTAGGGCAGAAGACCCAGCACTTGGATCACAAACCCTGACAGTCAGTACATAGGGGAAAAACACTCTCAAATGACACTACAAAGTATCTACACAGAATGTTTTGTATCCCATAGGATGAGATTTGTTCAAGCAGTGCAGAACAGAGCATCCAGTACTTGGAACACAGCAAGGGAACTGCAGAGTATGCTTGAATCTCAGACACCGTCTTGCAAATCCAACGCAACCCAACTTTGGAATTCAGCAGCGCGGTGGATGGCAGTGAGATCATCTCAAGTCCCATCTGTTTTGATACGGCATATCGGAGATTCTTGAATGAACACAACAGCTACAGCATTCAATCACCGACAGCAGAAACAAGTGAACTTTCACTAATTGGCTTTCCTAGGAGATACGGAGACCTGCCCCCATTTCATAGACTGAAATAACAACCATGCACACAGTACAGCCTCGAGCTCCATTTTGCAACAGGGACTTTTCATCTTGTCTTTTGGAAATGGATTGCAAGAGATTACAATCTTTTCTTGGTCACAAAACGCACTGGTCACCACATTATACTTACAACAGCATTGCTTTTAATATCGATACTAAAAGCATGCATGTCTGAGAAAGGGGGGGAAGTGAGTTATACATACACAGACCCATCAAGACTACTCAAGCAAAAGCTCCTCCACAAGCATTAGGCAAACAGACCCCGGAGAATGCGACCTTAGAGTGGGCTTGAGCAGCAACTCGGTGCGCGACAGCTTTGGAACAAGTGCTACCAGACCTCTCGCAACGCGTTGTGGTGTTCGCTCTGGTGTTGCACAATGAAAATCGAGCTCAATTCCATTGCCTGCAAAATCCAGCCCAGTTTTCCTGGCAGCCTCCATTTATCAAAACAAGCCTGTCATGTTGAGTACCATTAACAGATAATGAACCGAGACAAGGGATGCGGTCACAAGCACAGTGCTCTCCGCATGCTACAGGCCTAAGCACACAGCCAAGGGAGCTGGTATTTGTTATAAACATTATAATTAAATAGAACACCTAGCTGAAGAAACATTAAGGTCATGGCAATAAACAGCAGAAGCTGGAAATTTGGGCAATAACAGTAACAAGGCTTCGAGTTGCTATCAGTACTCGCTGACTTTGCTTAAAGGCACGTACACATACATGCAGGTACACCCTCTCAGAGCTAAAGACTGCAAAGCACCCATTAACTCCCAGGTTTCGGTTTTTAGGGCTTTCTGGGAATCCTATAACACTGTGTGTACTGTACCTATGCACTGCAGCTCGTGAAAGATGGAGCACTGAGGTGACAGCGTATCTTCAAAGGGCTGTAAAATGTGCTGCTTTCTAGACTGGTAACAAACACGAGTAATTCATTGCTTTGCACAAGAGTCCTCCTGTATTTGTACAGTATTAACCACAGGCATCCAAATCTGAGGAATATTAAATAGTTCTGCTCCCTCCAAGCCACCAGATCTATCGATCAGCAGCATCCTCCATTTCTCCTGACAGAATTAGCCATCAAGAAGGCATAAACATTTCACCCTCTAGAAAAACTGCTCCAAAGGAGCAATTTCAGGTCTACCCGATATGTATACACTTGCAACACAGACTAACCGTAAACAGGCTTAATGAGATTATACACACTGAATGGGTAAATTAACTTCTTTTAAGAGACATCCAAGACAAGGAGATCCCACAGACACTTCAAAGCAGCTCGGAAGCCAGGCAGTTCACTCATCCAGTTCACTTTAAAAAGGCAGCTTCAAATACACCACCTGGCTTGCACAAACTGTACCAGAAGAAGCCTTAAACCTACCTTAAAGAACACATGGAGAGGTGATCATGACAAGTGTTTTCTAAAAGCTAATACAACACGACTTCCCAGCTAAGGCAAGCAACAAGTGTAACGCATTAAACCCCTGCTAAGCTGAACCTATTTTTAAAAGGGGACTTAACACTGTCTTCAGAGCTCCACATAAATCAAGCTCGCGCTTTGCATTTGGCATTGGGTAGGGGGGAGAGGAAGGGAGTAGGTTCACAGAGAGCAAGCTAATGGCTTAATATCACCGCAGCGCTGTTTTTCATGCGTGTCACTGAATTCCAGCCCTCATCACAAGTTTCCCTTTCACCCTCAGCACATAAATTCTCGGCCAGAACAACAGAGAGGGCTCCGGTAAAACAAAAACCCTCCGGCAGAAGCAGTTCAAGCTGAAAATTAAGCTAGAAGATTCCCGAGGCCAACAGTCAAGTGAAGATTCCTCAGCACAGGAGAGGAAGTGTAGGCTGGGCTACTAGTGGGAAAGGTCACCTCCTAATTGCTCCCAACAGGAGCACGGAGTATTTGTTACCCTTTTCTGTTTGTTTTCAATTCAGCATCAAAGCTCCCAGGCTCTACCTATTCCAAACACAAGACCTTGGGTCAGGTTGGAGGTGATGTTTGATTCCTTTGCAAAGAATGCACTGCTTTGTAAGTATAAACACAGCTGGAAGTAACTGATACCCAGCTCTTGACAAGACAGTTACCACTGTCTACACACAAGCTCCTTTAAAGCAGAGAAAGTCTTGTCTACACTTGCAGATCTGTGAGCACATGAGAGTACTCAACAGGAAACACGCACTGAGTTATGAGCAGCCTCTTGCTACAGCACTAATTCAGCCACAACTTGCTCCACGGTTATACCAGAGTGCTTTTCCACACTACTACAATGTAATCTCGAAGAGGAAATTCAGTGCAATGTTATTATTGCTTCAACATAATCAAAAGGCCATTTCATTCTGTAATCCAAGCCAAAGGAGACTATAAGACTCCACACACAGTTAAACAGAGTCCTGGCCACTTCCTCACCACGTTTACATATACAGCAGGCAGCACTCCTTATAAAATCAGCACATGTATAACTGCTGAAGTGTGGATCAACCATTTCCTTCCTCTCTCGAATTCCCAGATGGAATCTGTACCCTTTATACAGGCCACGAACCTTCAGAGGGCTTGGGGATTCTTGTTGGGTTGGATCTTTTGGGTGGTTTATCTTTGTTTTGATTGTTTTCTGTTTGGGGTAAGTGTTTTTCCCCCCAAGCAGTACCTAATCTATAACCTGCTCAACTGAATTACATCACCATCATGCATTTCACGGTTCAAGAACTATGACTCCTTCTCCGTACTTATGTGTTATTATTGCTTCAACATAATCCATTCAAGCTTTAAGTCCTTACAGGTCACTATTGAAAACTGGCACCACATGAATGTTCTGGGAAAGGAGGATCCCATCAAGCATAGGGAATACTGAGGAACCTCAACCTGGTTTTAATCACTCTTGGCCCCAAGAATTTTAGGTGCCTTTGCTATACCTGTCACGAGCAACTCCTTTGCCACCCCTGTAAGGTCACACCTTTGGACCAAACTCCACTCGACAAGAGGCACAAGTCTCAAAGCCATGCGCAAACACAGACAAAAATCCTCCAAAGCAAACAAGTAAATCCCAAGACCTGTGCCCTGTTGTGCTTACTGCTTGTGATGGGTAAAACCACAGGTTGCCTCAGAGTTCCTTCTCAGCCTATCCAGATGATGCAGCCAAGCAATTACTGCAGGTCAGTGCATCATTCAGCTGAAGGATGGGGGCAGAGACTTCAAGGACAGAAAGTGCTACATAACTCCAGCCTGCGTGCCTTTGGAAGCAATCTGGGCAGTTATTTTCACACAGCATCTCGGATGCACACAGCATTTCTGTCACAGTAGGAAAGTAAAACCACCCCGGGTCGCTGTGAAGGGCAAGGCCATTCACATGCTAATGTGTGAAATCCCAGGATTTTATGAGAAGGCCTAGCTTAATAAGTGTTGGGAAGGAAAAATACACCCAGACCCAAACAGATAGGGCCCAGCCACATAGGAGTTTGATCTCAAATCCCCATGCAATTAAGTGATGCTCACAATAGTGTCAGCCCATACCCTTCTCCTTATTCTTCCCCTCCAAATGCTGAAGACTCAGTTCTTCCAGCTATGTAAACCCTTGAAACCAGACTTCATGGTGCCTAACAAAGAACCCAAGAGAAAACAAGCATGAGGTATAGAAGGGGAGACAGCATTTTCTATTTCCAGTTAGAACTTCATTCGAGGACAATGCTCTGCAATAGCTGCCCCCCAGAAAAGACAGAATTCAGACGGAAATACAGTTTGCTTTTGGGAAGGGGGGGGAGAAGAAAGCAAGCAAACAAACCCCAAGATTAACAAGCTGAGCAACGGAGCGACTTGGCAAGATGGTACATTAAAGCTTTTATGTGAATAGGTATGTATGAAGTGTAATAAACTCGGTCGGGATATGGTGAACAAGCTTAACCAAGTAGTAAGACAAGTAACTTGAAACCCAGCTACAGCTTTCATATCAGGAAATGAAACAAACCAGGCAGGGCAAATTTAAGTTAAAAAGTTCATGTCTGCTGTTCACAGAAATCACTTTTTTTCCTATATTTCTCCTCTGCTGTTTCCTCCTCTCTATAGGGAGAAATATTGGAATTGAAGAATGTTTTAGTAGAAAATCCCTGCCTTGGGAAACTCCACATTACAGAATGGAACATTGTAAGCCAAGGATATTATGGCAAAATCCAGTTGTGTCTGCCAGATTATGTGGTATTTAATGCAAGACATCAACCTGTTCAGCAGCCTCTTGAACTGAATGACAAAGCGGCACACACTGTTTATTTCAGAAGGTATTTCCTTAAACATAAGACCAAAAAAATCCAAATATTTGTCAAGAAAAATGTCATATTTAACAGGAAAATTTACCTATTTGAAAGTTTAATAAATGGATTAAAAAACCCCAAAGAAACCATTTGTTCTCAGCTGGACAAAAAAAGGAGCCAAGGTAGAACTCTCAATAGTTAAATGAGGAGGATAAAGCTGAAGAAAAGGAGGGAAGGAAGAAGTAAGCAAACTGTGTGTTTTAGACTCTATCAAAGCAATCATAAAACAACGGAAAAGTGCCTGCTCTTCCCTCCAGTTTCAACTGAAAATAACTTTGGGAACGGAAAACTTGATACCTCTATCAACAGCCTGTGGTATGTTTAAACTACTATAATATAAAGCATGCTCATGCTCCCAGGCGAAAGGAAACGACTGCCAAATGCTTCCTTTACAATCCTCCCTCCAGAACAAGGCAGATTCTTTACCAAGAGATTTTCTCAACGCACCAAGTACAGCAGGAACAGATACCTGACGTTTGCAATGGATTTACAGCCTTTGACTGAAATCACAGTGGAGATGGGAAACGTGAGAACAGCTCACAGGGTTTTAGGGCAGTTATCACTTTCACATTCGAGGGCTTCAGAAACACAAGAGACTAAGTGACAATGACCACAGGATGTGCCCATACCTATAATAATCTCTCCCTCCAGACAGGGAGATAAGCATTAAAACAGGAAGTTTCTGCTATAATCTTGAAACAGTGTTAACAGTCTGTAACCACAGGTCTCCAGTTCAGTTACATGGAGAAGAAACTCCTGATTTCCCCGAAGTATCAAGTAAGATACCTCATGTATAAAACTCAGGCATTGCCCCACCATACCCCTCAAGAATCCCCCAAAACATGGGATAAGGGGAAGGTTCTTAATTTATTCCTCTTCTTTCTGCTCCACAAATTCCTGAAGAGTAAGCAAATAAGACAACGTCCACCTCACAGGAAGAAATAGCGGTTTATGCCAAAAATTGATACTTTCCCATATACATATGTTTCTTAAGAATGTTAAAAATATATATAGCTACATCAAGGTAAGAACTGCAACCAAGTGTTAGGTGCGTATCTACCTTGCCCATGCTACAGTGTACTACACTTCAGAAACTATACGGGTTATCCTTCTGAGAAAGGTCTCTTTATACTTTGGAACACCTGTTAGAGACACACTCTAAGCTATCATAGAATGGTTTGGGTTGGAAAGCACCTTAAGATCATCCGGTTCCAACACCACTGCCATGGGCAGGGACACCTCACACTAGATTATGTTGCCCAAGGCTCTGCCCTACCTGGCCTTGAACACTGCCAGGGATGGAGCATTCACCCACTTCTCTGGGCAACCTGTTCCGGTGCCTCACCACCCTTACAGGAAAGGACTTCTTCCTTGTACCTAACCTGAACTTGCCCCGTTTTAGCTTAAACCCATTCCACCTTGTCCTATCAACACAGCCCCTGATGAAACCCTTAAATCACCCAAATTCCACAAGGAGTTTGCTGGACTCTGATTCCGATTTGGTTTTCAAACAGCTCGGGATTTACTGATGCAGGAACACATTTCACACAGCAGCCCCCAGCCGCCTACACGGAGCTCTTAGAGAACTAAGAGGAAGTGGCAGATTTTGTGATAGCTCCTATCAACCAATTAACAGCCCAAACGGCCTTTCAAAACGAGCCTCACGCTATTTCTCACGCTGGAGATGAAGAGGAGGCAGCAGTTAAGCGTGGCTTACACTCGCTTATCAAACACTCACAAAAACGGATCCTGCTGTATATTTTAACATACATCAGCTCTGTGCCACTTGTCAAAACAACGGACGCCTTCTTATCGGCATTTAACATAAAATCACACTCAGGGCTTAAAAATCCCATTCATGTGCCTGTGTTCTGATTCTGCACATCCCTCAAGTCCCTCAGGTTTCAGATGTAATGCAGCTACCACAGAAACACGCAAATTAACTCAGTATTTTAGGAAGGCTATACCGGCTGTGATCAAGTTTTCCCCTGACGCTGTTCCTTTAGTAGCCTATTGGACACAGAACTCAACATAAAAGGCATCCCAGGTCTTCTATTTACTTGTTTCTTCCTGTGATATGGAGAGAAAACACAGTAATCCACACCAGCTAAGAGAGAACAGCTTAAAACATGCAGTCCCCATCAGAACAAGGCAGCCAAATAATTTCACTGCAACGCAGTAATGAGGATTTGTGAGAGTTACCTATGCAATTCCTTGACAGCACCTGCAGAAAGCTGTAATACATCAGAGTACCATTCCCTCCCCCTGTAAATCGTGTTCCAAACACTACATCCTTGATGAAATCAACTGCCTGCGGATGGCAAATCAAGAGCTAACTCAACCACACACACACAAAGGGACGATTCCATAACACAAACATGCATTTAAGGCAATATTTACGAGTTCTACACAGGGAGAGCAAACATTCCTGGACCAAAGGCATGTACGGGTTTCAGACGATGCGAGGCCAGTTTCCAAAGTCACAATAAACAAGCAGCTCTCAAGCTGCTGCACAGGAACAGAAGAAACCTCCCTCAGCAAAAGGGCTGCAGAGTGACCGATGCCCATTTTGCTCAGGTGCCCAGCCAGGCTGCAGAATGCCATCTAGTGTCAGACTCCTACAGACATGATGAACCTACCAAGGCACTGCAACTTCAAGTAAGCCACAAAGACCATGTAGAGACTTGACTCTGCAAACTTCTACCTTTTACTTCCTACTCTGTTTGGTCTATGAGCCATTGCCTCATTCTCCTCTGAGCACAGCGTCAAGGCTTGGATGAGGAGACTGACAGAAAGCGCTGCATTCCCATGCTAACGTTTCACCAGATAAAAGGTATATATATTTATACCTTAAGTTCATTAATAACCCATTAATAACCCATTAATCAGACAAAAGCTTGGCAGGAGGTTTCCTCATGAAATAGAATCTGCTTCATTGCTTTTCAGGATCTGAACATGCCAAGGGTGGCATATTGAGGGGGAAAAATAATTTAAAGGTCACACTTAGTTTCCATTTCCTTAACGCAGCCATCATTAAGCAGCCACAGAACACACACTGGGTTATCCCCTGTGTTCCTGGTTCTAACCTCCCGTTACCAAGTGTCAGAATGAAGGTTTTCAATTAGAATCCCAGCCTGGTTTGTGCTGGAAGGGACCTTAAGGCTCATCCAGCTCCAACCCCTGCCACAGGCAGGGACCCCTTCCACTGGAGCAGCTTGCTCCAAGCCCCTGTGTCCAACCTGGCCTTGAGCACTGCCAGGGATGGGGCAGCCACAGCTTCTCTGGGCACCCTGTGCCAGCGCCTCAGCACCCTCCCAGGGAAGAGCTTCTGCCTAAGAGCTCAGCTCAGTCTCCCCTCGGGCAGGTTCAAGCCATTCCCCTTGGCCTGTCCCTACGGGCCCTTGTCCCAAGCCCCTCTTCCAGATTTCTTGTAGCCATACAAATAACAATAGGACATACACATGGAACTTCACATTCATGTAACCATACACAGACAGGCAGCAAGAAGAACTTGTGCCATCCCCCTGAACACCAGCCAAAAAGCTCACGCTGCACATGCCGAACTTCCCTGAGGATGCCAGTGGGTAGTACAAGTCATGGCTGTAAAATATTTTAAGCATGGAATTCTCAGGAGTGGACAAACATGGATAAAAATACCAACTCCCAGCTTAGAGGTAGGTAACTAGAATCTAAGCCTGTATTTCCAGGCTCCTTCGTAAAGCACAGTTGTTAACAGTGGTTAAATATTAACGGGACATGCAATTTCAAGACAGCAACATGAAGTACTCTCCGTACCCTCCCTTTACAGGCCTGTAAGCAATGACTGCTTGCTCCATTACCCGGTTTACAGGATTACAAAACATCAATCCCAATCCCACCACCACCTGTTTTTCCAAAGGAGTGGGTAACATAATATGCTGTTTTCATTTCCTTTCTCAAGGAAATCCACACTTTGAGATTCCAATAACCAGCTATGCAATAGATGTTTTATGTAAGGGGACCCCATGGGACAAATGAGGTCAAGAATAAGCCTGACAATCCTGTTAGATTCAGTTCTTGAAATGAATGGACAGCGCCTTTCATGGCTTCCACTACAAAGAAACCCATCATTAGACCTCATTTTTGTCAGCTGATCCAAAAGCTGAAGATACATGTGCTTAAAAGGAAAGACTGAAATCAAACAGCTCCCCAAAAGACCATTATATCCATTGCAGATTAAACCTTCCCCCTCCATCAGTCCAAGCGAAGGTTGGAAGCACTGTGTTTGGCTCACTAGTTTCAGAGCTGGGGTGAGGGCGTTTGGTTTGTTTGTGGGTTTGGGGTTCTTTAAATAACCTTTAAGATGTCTCTCTGTTGATTAAACCATTTTCACCCTTCAATGAGTTTGATTCCTATTAGTTGACACTGCAGAGAGGACATTGATTTTTACTATAGGCAGGATCAAGAGAAGTAACAGCTTTTCCAATTAAACAACTGCTCACCACGTTAAGCAGAAAAGTACGTCCACAGCAATAATGTGCAAGTGTCCACAGCGCTCCTCAATGCCAACATCAGCTAACAGACATGCCTGCAATAAATTCAACCTTTAACTTGAGAAAGGAGGAAACCTCCATGTATTACAGACAGTTCAGCTCCTGTTAACTCTGCTGATAAGAAGCTGTAACACTGAGAAAGGCTCAAAATTACAGACAACTCATCTTCCTGCTCTGAATTACCGTCATTATGCCGCACAAATCACCACACTGGGCTTCAGCCTACTAAAATAGAAATCACAACCAGGAATGGTCTAGTGGGCTGCTTCTCCTCTTAAATGAGGCTTTTATACCAAACAAATCTACACAGTTCTGGTGTTATAGCCTTTCACACAGTTCCACTGTAAATCAAATATCTTATTCCAGAGCCTGCAGCTATTCCCACATTTAATAACTGACATAGGAGACAAGTTTTAATCTCCATCAGGCTGAAACAATTACTATCCTCATAACCACTCAAGTCAGAGGTAAAAATTATGAGCTTTGTATTACCTGATTGTATATTCAAGGGGAAAGTGTTTCACTTCTCCAGGGGAAAAAGGCAAAGGATGTTCAGTACAACATAAAGGGCACTCTGAACAATCACACTGCCTGATTTTGCAGGTACCAGAAAGCCCATGCACCCCAAGCTCCCAAGACAAGGCTTCCTTCGAAGCTGTAAAAGAAATGCATTGTCTTGCCACAGAGCAGCAAAACAAGAAGAGCAATGTGAACAGACACTACATTTGCAGATGTAAATGCTCTTTGACCAAGAGCTTCAGCTACAGCTTTAAGTAAGACCTTAACGGAGGGACTTTAGTCATTAGATAAACAGTTCTTATGCTCAGAGGAAAATCTATTAAAGAGCGACCTGAATTCGGTGACCTGGAAGTCTGCTCTGTGCCTATGCAGCTATTGCCAATGCTGTGCTTTCAGGTTTGACAATGCTTGCTGAAAACAGTTCATCTTTGCCTGTCGGAAGTCAGCCTAACAGCAATACCCAGGCTGCCCTAAAACGCTACCAGCGCTTCTAATGCTTTGCCTTGGTCACATAGAGCTGGTCCCTGGATATATAACCTATAGCAGCTGGCAAAACTGAAAGGAATCCGATATGGAATCTACTATCCTACGCTCAGTTCAACATCAAGAAGCCATGAACCACTAGTACCTTGAAGCTTTACAATGTCTGACCAGGAAATGCCCTCCCAAGGACAGTTATTTAGTTCTCTGGGAAAGGACGCAAGCCTATGTAAATGGAAGAAAAAGAAGGAAGTGTTGTTACAGGGACAGTTATAAACAACAGGGGGGGAAAAAATCCCTCCATGAAACCTCAGTGTGGAATTTGTACATTATTACATGTTTTACTACCAGTTATTACTAGCTGCTAGACAGGAATATTAAAAATCACAGCAGGTCGAGAAACTGCTTCTTTCTCTTTGAATATATCAAGGCAAAAATGCAGTATTTTCCTTCTTGTCCAAGGCAGTAAGAAAACCGCATCAAGTTAGAACCACTCATCCTTTTATTTATGCTCTATAAAGGCCTGCACAGCTACTTCAAACACCCAAATTATTTAAGTCAGCATGAAACCAGCAGATAGGATGCTTGAGCTCCGAGTGCTTTGCAAAGCTTGTGAAAGAATCCCCCCAGAGCTAAATAATTAAGACGCATCTTCCAGATGAATTCCCCAGGCCACACCAATATTCATGTTTCCAATACACGGAGAGGCCATGTGGCTGGTGAGGAGACAGAAGGAACGCATAGCAATGGTTATTGCTTTCCTTCAGCAAAACATCATTTTTGCATGTTGAAGAACGGGAAGGGGATGCTCTCTTGATTTAGAACGCCCTCTAGAGCCAGCTCCCTATTAATAACATGGAACATTAAGAACATGAACACCCTCGAGCATGCAGAGAATTCACGCCAGTGGTAGCTGCAGGTTTCTAAAGAACTGGTAGTATTTTACACCAAAGCTGAGAACAGACCCATTATGTATCAGTAAGCACACTGCGTTTTTCAGACATCAGGGAATCACTGAATCCCAGCCTGTTTGTGTTGAAGGGACCTTAAAGCTCATCCAGCTCCATCCCCTGCCACGGGGCAGAGACACCCCTACAGCCCCTTGTAAAATGTCCTTATTTTCTACAACCACATATAGTGTGTGCATGTATATATATCTATGTACATATACATATCAGTTATACGTCCACCACAGTCCCAGCTCAGAAGAGAGGTGCAACAGCAAATCCAGTGTCTCACTGCATGAAGCCATCTTTGCAGTGTTGAACAACCACCACCATATTCCAGCAGGCTGGCCATAACTCGGTGATAAGTCCACAGCTAAACTTCCTCCAAGATTCATTTACGACAGGGTGCTGCTTTTACTGCACACAGTGCAGCTTTTCTAGGAGTACCACATCCACAGGTTAAGTTTTACACCTGTACAAATTTAGTTTTCCTATAGTAAGTGTTATAAAGAGTATATGGTCTTTTTAAACATTGCTAAACACCAACAGACATGGTGCTGTAAAGCTTCTTAATCACTCTGCATGTGCACTTACACCTTTTCTTCTCTAAAAAGGCAAAAGAAAAGAACCCCAAAGCATTAAAAACCAGACTGCAGAAATGAATCATGTCTTTTTGGTTTAATCCTCCAAATTAAGCAGACTCAACCAATGACTGAGAACCTAGATCAAGTTATACGCTGCGAGCAATTTCTAGTGAGCTGTGAAGGCAATTTAAGTCCCTAAGCAAGGAGGAAGGTGTTGACTTCACACCTACCACCCCATCTCCATTCTGCAGGCTGAGGGCCATGTTTTCTAGCACAGCAAAGCAAGTAAACGTACCAGGTCACGCTCAAGCTTTACTCACATCTCTCATACTGGAGATCTATCTTCTGCTTCAGAAAATCTATGATTATCCTTCTAATCTTTCGTGAAGAGGACATCCATCCTTCATCTAAGGGGGTTCAGAAAGATCACGAGGACCCTGCAGCAACTGTAAGAACTCTGAGGACTGTGAGAATTCAGGGCTATCTTCAACCAACCTTTTCCTCTAACGTAAATCACAGGAGCAATGAGGAGTGAAACCAACAGTGGGTTTTATTTTTACACGAGCTCAAAGCCAAAGAGGCAGAAGAAAATCGTTTGTCTCTCCAACACACTGAATCACTGCCAGCACAATGAAAAGATTTGGGAAAAGAAGTCGGAAAGGGGGTTTGCAATACAAACAGACAGGAACCTGAGCCTACGATAAGCTTCCATCACCAATTACCTTCCATAGAGATATTTGTTGCAAGAGAAACGTTCAAAATAACAGCTGCTCTTGCAATTGCCTAACAGATACGAGTCCAAAACTCAACTCCACAGCTTCAAGAGCTATTTCACAGCTAGCACAACCAGGCTAGGCTACCCAGACTGCAGGCACACCATTGAAACCCTTGCATGTTCAGTGTATTTAAAGATTTAAAGCTGCATCTTCCTTGTCAACTCTACACGTGCTTCTTTTTCTTGGTTTTAACCCATGTATCAAAATTGCATCCTTTTTACAAATACAAACATACATCCACGTGGGTCTCCATCACATACACTAAAAGCAGTTCTCTACACTGGTTAACAGCAGGTTCGCAAGCCTTAAACATAATCATTCTGCCTCTAATCTTTAGCAATATCCTGATGGAAATAAATACCAAACTATGTAAAACATTGCTAGATTAATAATATCATTTGCAACATAGTGGGTTTTGAGACACAAAAGGTGTTATATCACAGCTTTTAAGGTCATACACAGCTAACACACCTACTAGACTTCCTGTTCACAGCTTTATACTTCTGCACATACAAAGTTGGCAGTTTTATAGTGGTTGCCTGTTTAAGAGGCAATTTGGAGTTTTAAGCTCATGCCTTCATCCATGTTTATGTACCTTTGAACATGAACAAATAATTGAGAACAGCAGCTAAAAATAGCATCTACCGTAAGAGCTTTTGATAGCTACAGATCTTCACTACATCTCTCCATACAGATTCCTGTTTCCAGAAGGATCAATAGCTTGGCCACTGTTTCAGCACAACCCATTCTTTCTGTAGAACCACTACTGCTCACTTTCAGGATCAGAGCAAACTGCTGTGCACCTTAAAGGTTACTACCTGCAATTCAACTGACAGCTGAGTAATCTCGGTGGCTTTCCCGTCTTCCACTAAAGAGCATTTCCTCAGACCTCATTTCCCTTTCACTTGACCAAAATAGAAAGATTAAGGTAAGCCATTTACAACAAGGCAAACTAAACCCTGTTACGTGTTCATTTTAACCAGCTACACTGAATTTAAAAACACTGAAATTATGCCATGGCTTTCAGCAACAACATTTATGCCTCCCACAGCTGCAGTCTGTGCATTTTCTCCCTCCCTCCTATTAATGTGTTTATCCATCCATAATTCCATTAGTATTATGTAACAGACAATCTTCTTAGGCATTTTATCATTACCTCACACCAACACTAACCCACTGCACATACATACTTTGACTGTGAAACCGTTCCTCTTTCTAGACTTTGCTGATACATAAGTAATTGATGTAGAACCAAACTGACACCATCAGCTATGGAGCAGATCCGCCTGTATCCTTAGCCAAGCCTTGACAAAATAGCATCCCCGGCCAATGCCATCTTTCCCTCACACACACTCACAGCACAGTTACATTAAGGTATTCTAACAATCGTGGCTCTTCCTTTAAGAAAAAAGCATCTCACAAATACATTTAGTGTTCACCAACCAGCTACCTCTCCTGATTGCTCAACACAGTAAATACTATTTCCAGTTATATCTGTAATTTGACATTAATTCCTTAATCTTCTTAAGTCAGAGCAAGCTTGCAGATCATTACAGGGTTATTTAGAAGAGCACATTTCAAGCATTACATGCAATGCACATTTTTATTAAGGAAATAAGTTACGTTTTGAATTTTGTCATTCATACACCTGAAAATAAATCAATCTCCTTTGCGGAGCAATGAAGAGATACACTATGAACTATTATTGCTATGTAATCCTCTTTTGTGCAGTACAGTATCTGCTAACAAGATTGTGTGTAGCTTTCACATTGGATCAGCAAGACTGTGACCTTTCCTGACAGTGACTCTAACTAATATTAATGCAAGAGAGATGACCGGTGCAATCTTCCACAGTAATGCTCTCCCATACAGATACCACACGGATTAGCTGCCACTGCCTGTCGCCACTTGTTTCTTGCTTGCATCAGAAGTACACTGATCACTCCAAGCAATTTATACTGCCTGTGCAACAGCAGCAAAGAACACAAAGGAAAAACACTCTCACTTTAGTACTCTTTGTTGTGCCATCTCATTTAGAGGACAGAGCAAGCAGGGTCTTTACTAGGCCTTTTTTAACTACTGATGGGGACTTCAGCCATTCTTTGCAGGACCACTTCTGATTATATCAGTGCTCTTTAGACACACCAGTTAGTGGAGGAAACTCCCTTCAGCAAAAACATTTCAACACTGGGTAGCTGGTACCAGCGTTAGAAGGAATGCATTAATCAGTTCAACTCAAAGCTAAAAACCCCTGAATGCAAGAATAAAACAGGAATAACCCCCTTGTAGTTACACACAAAGTGCAAAGTGAACTGGACATGCAAATCTGAAAGAACTTAAGCATTAGGAAAATACAGCTTGGCCTTGTCAGCCTTTACATGTCAAAAGATACAGCAGGTAAGCCGTTACCTTCAATAACTTTAAAGAGCTTTAGAAAGTTGAAAACCCACCTAAATGGCACTGTGACCGGCAGAATGTGGCATGCAGAGGAAGGGATGGAGCTGAAGCAGATTAAACATTCAGCTTATCTATGTGGACAAACTGTTTGGAGTAACAGTGGAATAGCATGCAGATTGTTTTTTAAAGGCATCTAAGAATATCAATTACCTTAATCTATCCCCAAAAGGATTAGTTTAACATGACATGAAGCACCCTTGGTAAGGAATACACATCTAACAGGATAATACTGCAGTCTCAATCCACACTTCACTTGGGCTTACTAAAGTTTTTTTCCCAGGTAATAATACTTAAAGGGATAAAGAAAGAGGAGGGAAGGAAAGTCATCCTACTCCTGTGATCACTCAGCACACCTGAGGACAAAAGCAGCATGCCTTGGCCACTGCCAGCTTTTGGCCATGGAACACTGATTCTGGCTGCATCCCCGACTTTAACCAAAATCTGAAAGCCAAAGCAGCCCACCCCTCCCTCAAACAGGTATCTTTAGGCAACTGCTGTGATCCAAACGATGTGCACTTGGGAAGTGCACTACCCGCTCCCCAAATAACAAACCACCAAGTACCACAGGACAGAAGCAGCACAGCCTAGTAACCTGTCTTCTACATCCACCGCATGCATGTCTTCCCTTGTGTCTTCAGCCATGCCAATACACACTTGCTGCTCGTGTTTAAGTTCAAGTCAGGGGTTGTAGTTAAGTCAATAAAAATGAGCTTGGAAATAGCTTTACAAAAGCCACCTAGGCAGGGTCAGCTGCTGAACTAACCGGCACTGAAACTCATACCACTACCATGGTGAGAGAAAGAGACCTAAACCCACAAGCGGAAGGAGGAAGAGTGAGAAGACACGCACTAATCAAAAACGCTTCCTCCTAAATAGATTCAATATTCCCCAATTACATCCAAGAAAGAGAACTCACTCGCTGGCACATGCGAGGATGTTTAAAGCCTGATTTGCATGCAAGAGTCTAAAGCAATACGAATTACTTGCCCTAAGTTTAGCAAGCAATTCTGCAATGTTTCCAGACCAGGCTTCATTCTAATGCAAATTAGAGTATTTCACTTGTTCATACACTAGCTGCTGAAACTAGTTGATGTAGAAAACAGGATGTGAAACAGCAGCTACATCTATCAGCAAAATATTTTTTGCTAGGTTTACAATCACATTGCATTTTGTAATTCAATTGCTAATGTTGCAGAACCCAGTTTTAGTCGAATATACATGTAATTACATTCATCAATTAGCCTCTAATTGCATTTTGCTATTTTTGAGTCCTAAGACTCTGCTGGGCATATTGAAAAGCTGCTGTTCCCTGGGTTTGGTTCTTGGGGTGGGGAGGATATCGGTGCTACACTACAAAAGAGCCTGAATTTGGTTTAAACATCATTCTGTTCCCAAATTAAGGTCTACCTGGAATAAAGGACTTGATCCTCAGTGTATGGTGTTCTATCTGTCATGATGGAGCAGAACTGCCTATGACTGGTCACAGCGTGAACAATTTGAAAGAGAAAAACGATGAAAATACTACACTATAACACTGTAGTTTACAAATACTTACTCTGAAAGCTGAAGTGAGATTCTTAAACTGCTCTTATTGCCTAGAAGATTTCTTCCCGAAAGACTGCAGTCATTTCCAGGGGAGATAATGTACCAAAAACAAAGGAAATCCTATTTTTAAGTCCTATTTGCACTTTGTGCTCCTCTAGAGGCAAGCATAACATTTCAGTACCTTTTCTTTCAAAACACCAACAGAAAGACTGCGCAACGAGGACTGTCTTGCTTCAGGATTTTGCCCAAAGACTCAAGACACATGAACAGTTATGAAAACAAACTCCTCAAGTATGAGCTAAGGAGGAAATGGGGTTTTGTTGTCACAGAAAACCGGAACCCAAAAGCAAAGAGCCAGCCAGGCACCGACTGTAAACTTCCTCTCTGTAGTACATACTTAGGCAACTTGTATTTTCAGTATCAGTATCAGCTGGGTCCATGAAACAAGGAACTTGATTTTGCCAGACCTCCCCATATCTACAACTAAACCAGAGGGTTTGTTTCTCTGGGAAGGGCTTTGTGTCTAAAATTAAAGATATCTCATAGTGGGATATTCCGCACATTACCTCCAAAGAGCAGCCACACACTGGTGTTGCACGACTATAAACCCATAACCCATGTTAGAAGTAGCACAGTTAAGTGAAAGAATTATTCTAGTGAGCTACAGCCTGGCACTAACACATAACCAAAAGAAACCCCTGCCCTTTCTCTAAATCAGTGGCAGCCTTAAAGCTGCATTACTTACCCAGACCCTGCTACCGGTGCAAGATGGTTTGATGCATGCCAAGAGCATTTTACCTTAAGCAAGCAGTAGCACCCATTCCAAGAGCAGGTACTTCTCAACCACTGTAGCTTTGGTCTGCTGTGTCCTGAACTACTATTGGAGTCCTGCAGAACTGATTCCCTAAACAGAGAGCCTCAAAGTTGGCAGAGAACAAAGTAATGCAGGAATATTTATACACACTTCCTTCCCCAGAACAATGACAACTACTGTTGATATAGTAAATTACCGTGGCCAAGGCCTCATCCACCAAAATTCTGCTTTAAATGATGAGCAAGCAGTAATTGTAGCTCAGAAAAAGAAATTTCGACTCTATGTGCCAATTTTGGTTAAGAACCCAATAACTTTGGTGTTTCAGTTGATTAGGATCCAACCCAAGTGGATTTGCTGCGATTTGCATTTCTCTAACTGCGTACATAAAATGAAGGCTGATCAATACCACCAACTAAGAGATTTATTTTTGTTCTAGCAGACACCACACAAGAAATCCGAGTTATTACTTAAGGCAGCAAACAAGCCAGGATGCTTTCAGCTGCGGTTATAACTGACAAACCGTTAGTCCTCACTTAGCATGCACATCTCTGCCTTTATTTCCCTGTTTGTCTCACAGCTTATTAAGTTTTGCTAACAAAAGCAGCCGTGCTCTTGCCAACAGATTATTCCATTTTAATATCCCACTTCATTTTTAAACATCCGTGTAACCTCCATAAATAAAAGACGTGAGCTGCAAGTGTCTTCTGCCAATTGCAGGGCAAATTTCCTTTGTATCAGCTGCAGACACGCAGCGTTCTGCCCAGAATTGCAGGGTCGTGTTTTCATCTACAATGACAGCTGAGGTTGTGTAGATACCAAATACACAGTAAATGTAGCAAGCGTTTCTTTTAATAAACTGCCACTGAAAAAAGTATGAGGAAGGGGAAAAGAAAGTGATTCCAGCTGAGGACATATTGATGGGTACAAAATCCTTGAGGCATTATGCAGCTCACACAGGCTCATGGATCAGTATTATTGCAGCAACCAGTAGCCGTCAAAGCCAATTACCCCAGGGACTCTGCTACGTGAGGACCGGGTTCTGTAGATGCCTGCTGCAAGCGGCAGCGGTTGAGAGAGGAGGGAGTGCTGAAAACCTGTCACAGCCAATTACTGCCAATGTTTTATTTATGTCAGGATACACCTGATCAGTGAACAATAAAGCCATTTTAGAGAAGATGATTACAAAAACAGAATGCAAAATGGCAACAACAGGGAGGAAAGATCCCGGTTATAAACACGGCACGTACGCTTGCCACATAGGAACATGGAAAATAAATCCTCGCCGCCCAAGCGGTGACACACAGGGGTTTTAAAGCCTTTGACTCCAAGTGTAGACTGCTTTTTTTTCTTCCAATGCCCTGACAAAAGGCTGCTTTGTGTGTAACCTGGTTTAGAGACAGGAAGATGCAAGTCAGGCTGCTACAATGGATCGGAGGAGTTGTATTTTACACGGGAGGAAACCAGAAAGGGGGAAAAAGAGGGGAGTGGAAAGCACTGACACGATAATGTCCACAGAACATTTTTTATGCAATACCAGCCTTTATTGCAATTGCCCAAACTCAGCTGACAAAGAAAAAGGTTATCTACCGGAAAAACACAGAACATCCTCCAAGGCTCCAGAACCTGCTTAGTACTTATCTGCCTTCAGCTTCTGCATGTTAAAAACTAACAGATTTGAGCTTAAATCTGCCCTTTGGGCACAGGACCCAAAATGAAATCCCAAATAAACACTGGGGCTTCTCCACAGATGTACAAACTATGCCTAGTTTTATTCATGGCAATTTGCACCTCCCTGCTTTCAAGAAGAGGGCATTGTACGAAACTGGTCTGAATGAAGAGATCAGCTGGAGCCCTGTCAGGCAAATATGCTGTGGGCGAAATCCTTCAAGCAGAATTGACCTCCCAGTATAAATTCTATCAGCCACCGGGATGCAAGCTGGCACTCCTAAATGATTCCCTTCCATTATTTTACTGCCTTCAGTTCCAATTGCCAACATTTCCTATCCTCCCTGCTAAAGGATGTACCATGACTCCCTCCCCAAGCCCCTGGAGATGCAGAGATTTAGTGACTACAGCAACCACTGCTCTGAGAATGTGATTTCCCTAAGTCCCCTTTGAAAAACAACAAGCCATTGTTTGTAGAGACAAACACTGTCTATATAATTTCTTTCTTAAGTACACCCTTTCTTAACTTCACCCTTTCCAAGGACTAGATCTAAGCAGCAATACTCACTATGCTGTAAAATAGTTTCAAACCTATAGAGCGACAGCAGTACACATAATGCAAGTTAAAAAATGCAATAAACACCAGTGGAGGGAAACTTCTATGTTTCTTAAGCCTCAATGTTGAAAATCACTTAGCATAATCTGATAATCTGATCTACTACACTGAAGACCTACCACAATAGTGGCTGCTGCTTCCGTTTACTCTTCAGAGTATAACAGCTCAATCCAGGGCCTTAAAATAACTTTGGCCCACATATGCACAGAATTAAAGGAAATCCAAGGGACTGTTTATCATACAAAAGGCTCAACAAACACTGCAAGTACACTAAACCTGCTCATCACCAGGATCCAAAGGTATTTACTCTCTGGAAGGACGGAACCTGAACTTCCCCAACTTAAGACTATGCCAATATTATGCAAGTATTATTTTCAAGTTAATTTACAAGGAAGAGTTCGCTAAAGCTGACTAACCTGTATGTCCCTGTGAATTAAAAGGCACAGAACACAGAAAGGATATGAAAACCCCACACGCCATAGGCTGCAATGGCTTCCCAGTTATCCTACAGCTCCAAGTAGGGAACAGAACTTAAGGATAAGCTCATAACATCTTTCTCATTCCACTTACTTGCCTGATTCTTCCTGCCACAGGGGATTTTGGCTACCCAAAAGGCTCAGTAATATCCCAACTTCAGTGAGGATGACGAGACAGCTTGAAGAGAGAGCTACACATCACATCATTCAGAAGCTCAATACAATTCAAGGATCACACTGGCTATCTCTACCTGTTGCAGCAGTCATTGTGAAGACATAGGAAGGCCAAAGATATAGGAACAAAAAGCAGCAAGACTACATAAGACCTCTTTAAATGGTATCAACACAGCAATACACAGGAGTATTTGAGTATGGCCTTCCCTGCAAGGAGAATGCAACGAGTGGAAATAATAGGCATTTCAGACCTGAAAGGAAAGCGTGAAAGGAATGGCTGTTAAGTGCCAAGCTGAGCATTAGACACTTGGATTCTCCCCTCCCTTTCACATATGGTATATGCAATATTCTGCAAATGGTCGTTTTGCTCACAGGTTGGACACTGTGCAAGTACAGCTGCAGAATAAAAAGGCATCTGAACACAAAAATATACCCTCTGTGTCTGTTCTGGATATATCCTTTAAAATGATCCTTCCTGGCTATCAGGGAGACAGAGCTATCTGCCAATACTTTTCATCTTTATTCTCTTCTCCCCAAATACACGCCTTGGAATTTAATATAACTGTATCACCATCACCCAGTGTATTTATATATGTGATGCTGGAAATATATTTCATCAAGGCAATATTACACACTGTAGCGTGCGAGCTCCTGAAATTCCCTAGAGAATTGGTTGAGGCTTTAATACCTGACAGGGACACCCCTCCCCTAAAAAAAATATACATAAAATCTGAAATATATTAGATCTAACAGCATATTTTACAATGGAGCTGCACAGTATATGCATTCTATCACTCTGTTTCCCAGAAGATTCATTACAGATACATTAGAAAGTCAAATCAGGCAATTCCGCAGTCTGGTGAAAGCGAGCATATGAAAGCAGGTTAATACAAAAGAATTTCATTTTAAATAGAGGACATTTAGGACTTTTAAAAGCAACATGACGATAAAAATTTCAGGCTGTTTGTTCTGGCTTCAGAGCGTGCTTTTCAAGTCTTGTTTCAACGATGAGGCTGATTTTTTCTAAGGGAAGAGGGAGGGGATGTGAGATCTCCAAGGTTTGCCATCTTAATTACCCTACTGCTTCCACACGTTGCTACGAATCACACTGCAGACACGCTTCTCCTCTCAACAGGCAGGGTATAGTCTGTATCAACCCTTTGCAGCAAAAACCCTAAATGCATTAGTTAGCATATGCAGAGGCTGTGCTACACACTAACAAATCACTGGGGATGGCATTTTAGACAAAGGTATTATTAAGTACAAGACACAACCCATTTGGAGTTTTCTGCTTACAACAGAAGTATTATACATAATTACTATCATTTATAACCTTGCCTCCATTTCAGCAAGTAAAATGCAGATGGGGAATGTAATTACTTACTGAACTAATAATGCAAGCACTGATTGACAGGATGATAGAAAAAACTTGTTCAAAGCAGTATTAACTTCAAAGTATAAGCTTATCTGAATGAAGCCAGCTAATTTTAGAGCAATTCTCTACTATAAGCAATACACCTACAAACACACAAGTCATACACACACAGTTACACGCACCACCAAAGGCCACCCCAAAAACCACAGAACACGCAAAGTGGATGTCAACAGCACTGGCATTGCCAGCATTGAAGACGAACTTCATGCACCTCTGCATGTTTAATACATAACTAAATGCAGTCAAAACATCTGGCGCGTTATTGGTGGTTAGCATGATAAAGGGAATTTGACATTTCACAGGAACTCAGTTACCCTGCTTACACCCCATGTTTACCAAGTGGAAGACCTGCATTTGTTTCTGATTTCCCATGGTTTTGGAAAGCTTGCGTTGTGTGGATTACTGAGACATCACGAAAAGGCAGCTGCGTGTATTAGGAACTCTTATTCCTAAACAGTATTTAGAGCACATAAAATCTTTGCATCTTTTATAAGGAGGGGGACAGGGAAGGGAGCTCCTTATTTTCTCTCCCTCATCCCACCAACAGGCTTTTCAGGAGAAAAGCAATATTTATTATCATTGCATGAATATTCACTGTGCTATTTGAATGCATTTGATTAGGTCTGTTACATTCACTATCTCTTAAATTATTCTGAGACAAACCAGAGTCCCACAGGTACTGAGAGCCCAGCATGTTTACCTGTTATTGTCTTAATCTGAAACGGGGAGGGCTAATCAAGACATGTCCTCATATCATATCTAGTATGAGGCAACCCTGCCCACAGCAGGGAAGGTGGAACTAGATGATCTTAAGGTCCTTTTCTAACCCAGAGCATTCTATGATTCTATGATCTAGTTCCACTTGATCCTAATAGAAGCAAAACACCATGAACTCCTACACTGGACTGCTGGAAGAAATTGAGCTGGTATTTCTGGCCCTCATCTTGCAAAGGAGTCAGCTTGCACAGTTGACTGCTAACACTCAGCTGCTCCTACAACCTGGAAAATTAAATGGAAAGCATTTTATGTCAGCCACTTCACAGGGTGAAGCAGATGTACCAAAACTGGCAAATGACTACTACTTTGACCACAAAAAGAGTATGGAAAAAACAGGGTTATTCTCTTCCCCAATCTCGGATGAAAGAGCAAGAATTCAAGCAGCACAAACCATGTTATTTCTTTTATTCTCTACTCAACCCCATGCTGCTGAAATTCAAGATCATTTTCATAGCATTTTGCCCCATTTGAAGGGCAGAGATCCCAAGGAGAGGCAATACAGATACAGGGTGTCATAGTTTAAGCCCACTGTTACAGCTGAACCAAGGACACAGGGTTATGAGACTCCTAAGCAGAGACTGGAAAATGACTCCCACCTCTGCCACAGCACTACTATAGCAAGCCACACAATGAGGCTCCATGAAGGCTCTTTCAGTGTCTGTGCAAGATAATGCTGTATATCAGGAATAAATACACTGCAGTCGAACTAGAGAACCGTGTTTCCCTTTAATTTCTCACATCTTGACTCAAGAGCTGTACAAAAAGTTATTAAAATTAATGGAAACTATCATAACTCTGTCTTTTTTATGACTGGTAATATTCCTTCTAAAATATTAGTCCCCTTGGCTGAACCAGCATGTCTGTTTGAAAGTTGCCTTTGAAGATCAGAAACTCTTTAGCATAAAAAGTGAAACATGCAATCATGTTAATGTGACAAGGTAAAGGGAGGAAAAAAAATCACTTCAGCTCAGCATTTCTGAAACTCAAGCTATTCTTTCATTTCAAAAAGGCACGTTTCTTTCCTGCTTCCCACTGCTATAACTGAAGTGAGGCTGTAACAAAGGCTTTTGGTCCTCTGAGCATTTCAAAAACAGAGCAAAGTATCACACTTGGCATGTTCCCTAAGTAAACACTTCCCATCCTAAACAGAATTAGTAGGTCAGAATCAATTGCTGAAGCACAAACCCCAGTGAGCCAGCCAATACTCATTTTTCCTTGTTTGCATAACACATACCACAATACATATGCATATATACACACATATATGAAGGAGGCAAGAGCACACATGTATTTCATAAACAAGAAATTCAAGCTGGAATCTCTCACTCTTCCTTCCGAGGTTTAAGTGAGCTTCATGCCAAGCCAAAACACTATTATCCAGCACTGTTTTGTCAAAAGCAAAGCCAGCATCCACACATCTCCAGTTTTTGTACCAAAAAGAATAAAACCCAGAACTCCATGAGTTGGCAGAAGTATCATTTTCCAATATTCAAGTACAGTTTATGATAACACTTCCTATATGTGCTTGTGGATCATTTGTTAGGCTTTCATCTGCTCTGCACCAGGAAAAACAGGTACTGCACTTGAAAGACTCAGAATAGCCTGTTTCTCACTGCTCCCTACTCACCACTGTGTTCTTACTAAGTAATCCATGATACCATTACTGGTGCTAATTATGAATACCTTTGCGGTCACTAACAGGCTCTAGATTGCAGAGTTCTAGTACAGCACATGTGCGGGGTTGAGCAGCACTTGGAGAATTCCATACTTTCCAGAGTCATCCTGTGGGACAGACTAAATGGCAAAATTCAATGAATGGAAAGACACTGACATGTAATCATATAATCCTGCTTGTCTGAAGTTATCTTTTACAGAGGTATTCCCTTTGAAATCACAAGTTCTACTTTGATACCTATGTTCATCTCTCTCCAGGGCACACACGTTTTCCAGACACACAAATCAACACACACCAAATCTGAAGCCACAAAATACATAAGCAGCAATCTGTGCCTGCTCTGACTGCTGACTCCCCAGTGCTTGCTCAGCTACTGAACACTCCACTCTGACAAAAGGCACCATTTACCGAAGTAGCGACTAACCTCCTTTTCATAATTGCTCACTCAATTTTTAAAAGCACCTTCCTCTCCCTTGCAGTTACAGAATGATTTCAAAAGCATGAGCCCATTCAACATTTTCCTCAGTCTGCCCTCAACAATAGCCTCAAGAGATAAAAATTCTCATTTGTTTCAACAGAGGCCCTATTGATCCCCCTGGCACGGAACAGGACTATTTTCTCCTCGTTCTGCTTCAGAACAGAGCATTCTGTCATGGAGCTACACGCTTATTTCCTTCCCTGTCTCTTTACAGAAGCTGTGTAGCAGTGGTTTCTCACACCACATCACCCCTCTCTATCCCAGCAGAGAGCTTTCAGCAGTCGAGATGCAGATAAGTCTACTCCACACAAATACACAGGAGAGTTAATGCAAAAAAGCTATGGGTGGGCTTTAATCTGCTGCCATTCACATCCAAATTGGAGGGGGGCAATACCAAAATCTCTTCACTATCATAAATTCTATTTCACACTATCCACTAAGAACATTCAAGGCTTCAGGAGCCAGTTGGAGATGAACTACGTGTCTTACAGAAGCCACCCACTGCATCACACAAACACTTACGGTTAGAGAAGGTCAGAAGACTTATTACTGGCAATTCTGCAGATGTGAACGTCTCCAGGCGTGATGCTTGGCTGTCACTGCAAAGCTGACAAGTTTTATTAGAATTGGGGAATATTGACTGCATTCTGTCCCTTGAATGTCAATGATCTGATCCTTTAAGTCAAGTCGAGCACGATTTCCACCTCCAGTGATGCACTCAGCAGATGAATTCATGGCAGGGCTATAGGAGCTGAAGAAGGGCTGTTGAGGCAAGTCAGTACTACTTAACACAACCGGTTGTAACTAAAGGCATCCTTTACTCAACCTCTTGTACACATCAAAGACTGGGAGTGCCTAGTCCCTACAAATCATTCAGGCCTGTTGTTTTCCAGGAAGCAAGACACAACGTTCAGGTTCTGTAAGCAACAAAACCAACACCTTCCGATAGGCCTCTGACTCTTCAAAGAAAAGGGGTGTTCTTTTCCGGCAAGATCACAGCCAAGTCTTTCCTTTGACCTCCGCAGATACCTGTGAGGTGCCCTGCACTTTTTTTTTATCCAGAAACCTCTAAAACCAACACAAACAAGCTGTGCTCAACAGAAAACCACAGGTGAGATCTTGAGTTTCTACACACAAGCTCGCCACTGTTCACAGATTACACTCTCTTCTTCACACCTCCCAAACATAACTAGCTGGCTCAGTTAAAGACATATGATGGCAAGCTAAGCAAGCAGATACACCTACTGCTGCAGAAAACCAAACCACTGACAGGATTCAAACTGCACTCCACTTGTAATTCTCTCTTCACCTAGAATTAACAAAAAGTAAATTGATTCCTCCAAGCACAAAAGGATTTATGGGTTAGGTTCCAAATATTTCCAACACCACCACTGCTTTCATTTTTACTGCTCCACCTTGATGAACTCAAGTTTTAGACTGGATATAAGGAAGAAGTTCTTTCCTGTGAGGGTGGTGAGGCACTGGAATGGGTTGCCCAGGGAGGTTGTGAGTGCTCCATCCCTGGCAGTGTTCAAGGCCAGGTTGGATAAAGCCCTGGGTGGGATGGTTTAGCGTGAGGTGTCCCTGCCCATGGCAGGGGGTTTGGAACTGGATGATCTTAAGGTCCTTTCCAACCCAAACTATTCTATGATTCTATGAAGTTCAACACAGATGCTGAATTTCCCGACTAAGTGCTACCTTTCCCCCTCTCATTGTCACCAATATTTGAAGGACTTTGTATCTCTACTTACCAAGAAGAGATATTATTTTCCTCCATTTAATTTCTTGTTAGTGTGAAACGTTACATTGGACACCCAGTTTCTACTCTTGATAATTTACCACCCAGAAGTATTTACTCATCACTCTCCCCAAGAAGTTAATAGAAAACTAAGAAAGGGATACTGCAGGGAGACAGAGGGGGAAGCCTGCGTTGAATTAAAACCACAAGGTATGTGATGGGTACTTCTTGACCAAACTGCTTGCAGAAGAGCAAACAAACTAAGCAGAAAGATCAACAGCCACCACTTGGAGGAGATCTCCCTGCTGAGAGATGCTGAGTGGGCTTTACAGACCTTGACATTGAAGAGCAAGAGCTATTATTAGTTTCCACAAAACACAAGCAAGTTCTGAGGACCATGGGTTTATAGGGAAAGCACAGGGTATCGCTGCAGGTGTTTCCATCTGCATCGCACCTCAAGGTGCAGTTTCACCAGGCAGATAAACCACTGCAAAACCAAAACCAATGCTGATCTTAATTTGGCCTCTAAAAGACTTAGTTATCCAATGAAATTTAAAGGCTACTTGAGCAAACCCTGACTTAAGTGAAGTTTCATTTTCTTTCTGATAAACACTTTCTCTATTGCAAGGTAAGAGGTGAGCAGAAAAACACAAGAAGCAGAAGGGGGGGAACTTACACAACAGAAGCAATTTCTCACAGCATCCAATTCAACCCTGTCATCACGTTACAATAAGCTAAAACACAGAGTGCGCGATCTTCTGTGCATCTTGGAAACCTTGAACCTGTGAGTATCTACCTGGAGACAAAGCCGCAAACACACACATACATAACAAGACAGCCGAACAATGTATCAGAAGAGAAAGGACTGCGCTTTCAGTCATCTCAGCATGCCTTTGTTCATGCCTGGGGTTGACAGCTTGAGTACTCAGTTTGCTACAGCATGTTCTAAAAATAATAATAATAATTAAAATCCCTTTGCTAATACTTTGGTCATTACGGAGCAGTCCTGAACCATTTCCCACTGATTTCATTTCCAGTGCAATAAGGACTACAGACAGGCAGCAGAATTTAGCAGACTAAGTGTTTTACAGAGCTTACAGTTGGATCTAAAAACATCTTCAGTGATCCTCCCACTCCACTTCAGTTATCACGCTGCTCACTAAAAAGAGATTCTGTTAAGTACTGTGACATTTCAGCTTCTTTGATAGTAAGGAAAGAGCATTTAGTGAATCCACGTCATAAATACAAGCTATAGATGTGAGATATTTGGGTATGGGTTAAGCTAATTCCAAGAGCTACATAAAGCTGCTTAGTCTCAGAAGCCCACAATGACAAAAGAAGAACTCTTCATGATGTTGCTACTACCTTACTGCTTCTTGAGACAGACTACCTGTACACCCTGCCAATGGAGCCACATCATCTTCTATAGCAGGCAGCTCACTGTCCTACTGAATTCATCTGTTTCCAGTCCTGGCAGAATATTCTGACAGCCTCATAAACCTCCTCTTAACTTCTCTAATCCTCAGAAGTATAAGAACTTTTTTCCAGGATCCTGAACAGTTTCAGTGGTATATAACTCACACTTGAGAGCTGACATATGGTTCAAACAAGCATCAGATTGTTGCATGGTTTTCATACCAGCCCTCATAAGCCCCGGGTTCCTAACATCTGTCTTTCATTTGTGACATAATTACACATTTATTTTCCATTTTACTAGTTTTAATTTCATATACTGTTTACTTCATCGTGCGTATGATTTTGCTGCAGCCAAGCGACACCATGCTACAAACACGTTCCACTTGAGCTTTAAAGTTCTGCACCTTTCTTGTTCACAGATGCACCTATGTATAGAAAGAGACTGTTAATAGTTTCTTCCACAAAACAACAAACTCTTAAAGCTTCATGAAAGTCTAGTAGGAAAGTTACAGAAGCTTGACCAGTTCTTCTATAAAATAACCTATAAACAACTGCAAAGGCTTTATAAAGTATACTAGAAGGTGAAGGGGAGGAAGAGGTATCAATATTTTATCTCCTGCTAAAACTGTAGCATCAAAGCTGCATCGGGGAGGCATAATGCAGCAGCTGGCTCCATTTTTGTGTGGTTACATGAAGAAACCAGATTTTTTCCTTTGCATTAGGTATTAAATAGTATGTATTTTGGAATCGCAGAAAATCATCCCTAAGCCTTGATCATTGGATAAATAGCATGTAGCATTTTACAGGCCAGACATGCACGGAATACCAAATTTAAAGACAGATAATGTTAACTTCTTGATAGTGCCTTCCCATATATATACCTCAAGCTCATGACATCTGGAAAACAGAGTGATCAATGTAACTAATATGCCTAACTTAAAGCATGCTCGCATTCTTCGCATTTGAGCAAAGGAAGTTCAGGCTTTCTATCCACACAGATTCCTTCACTGAGCAAATTGCCACCATGTGGTGACTAGCTAGCATGTATATATTGCCTAGCTGTAAGAACATTAAGAAAAACCAATAAGTTATGTTTCAAAACACAGGGATGCATTCATCAGAAGTTCTGCAATGAAAATCTGGCTTTGCAGATTGCCACAGACAGGAATTGTTTTCACAGTTCAAAGCAGAACACTAGGAATGGTCACTGCTTTCTACGCTTTCAAATTAAACTCACACACATCTCACTCAATACGTGACCTCTAGATAGAGTCACATAACACAAAGTCTTTCTGTAAACTCGGTTAGCTAGGCACATGTTTACACTGACAACATAATGCAGCCATCATTATGGGGCAGAAGGGAAGCTGGACGACAACGAATTGGACATATTGCTAACAGGATACACTTTTGGCAACCACCAAGCAATTAAGATTAGAATTCTTAATCATCTCAAACATCTCCAAATTTGAGATGAGTGTATGAGCATGCGGAAGAGTTAGTGGCAATGTCAAGCTTCAGCCATCATCAGTTTGAAATAGCGAGCTTCCCATCAGCATTGCACAACCTTGGCGCAAGCCTGCTATGATGCACCGATGCAGATCTACGCACATAGAGACAGACAGATCTTCCTTTTCCCCCAGCCCACGCCAATTCAAGGAACTTTAAGGGAAGTTAAAATGGGAGAGGAAAGCACTTTTTTAGAGGACCTATAGAGCAGAACAGCACAATACATTTGTAGCGGAGTGAACTGAAACTGCTTTTACTCTATCCAAAACATGTTACTCTACACAGAAGAATCACCCCATGGATTGCTTTTTTAAATAACAGGTCATGTTTCCATGGTATATCTGTGCATAATCAGACAACATAGGAGCCTGAAATATCGTCTCCTGTACTTGTTTTTCCTTGTTGTAGATAAAATACATGCAACTGCATGCTTAAAGTTCTACAACCTGCCTGGTATCCATTATTAAAAGCTAAGCAGATGTCTACTCAAACTGTAACATCATTGTTTGTAAAGCATATAGGAACTGTTTGTATCAGCACAGAATAGATGCCATTTACTGCTACTGCTCTAGGATGAACCAGAACGCCAAACAATGAAAGGCGTTCAAGCAGAGCAAAACTTCCTAATGGATTTTGATAGCAGCAGAGAGGCACCCACTGTATTCTTCATTAGTACTGCAACGTGTTTCACAGTTCATTCTAAACAGATCCAGATGCATACAATCATATGAGCATTGTCTTTATACACATTATTTATCTAAGGCCAGGATTCTAAACCTTTCCTCTATTGATTAACTGACCAATACAGCAAGGATTTACAAATCCACAATAGAAGCTATCCTCTCCAGAACCTGCCCATCAGTTCCTTATGCTCATTTGTGCCCTCGATGCTTTAAGAGGTTGTGATTCCTTAATAAGACTTGCCTGGTCACATCACGAGAGTATCATCCACAAAGTAACAGCTCAGAAACACTGAAAAAGGCTGCTCTTCCACCGAAGATTTCTCAACAACTAAACATCACTTTGATAAAAAAAGACAATTACTCCAGCATACAGCTTGGTTTTGTCAGCTAGTGGAGATTTTATAATTCAAACGCTTGCATTTTACTTGTCTGCCATTACTGGCAAATTAAAGCTACGAACAACTGCTGCGTAGGCAACAAATAATTCTCCTAACATGCCAACAATCGCTTTAATCTCTTCCACTTAACAACTCATGAACCTTTTATGAACATAATCTTCTAGAAGGTAACTGGTAATACAAGATAATCCCAGGCCACGTTTAATTAAAACTACGAACTACACATAGCTCCATGCTTACCAACTCTTCCATGCTGAAAAAGCAAGAGTGGCCGTTATTAATAGCTCTGTTCATCTAGCAAACCAAAGTGCACAGAAACAAGCTAAAGCAGCAATCCACAGACCATTTCACACTGAAAAAAAGAGATTTCACAAATTATAACTTGCCATAGCATAAGCACTATTAAAAAATCCCTATTTTAAATAGCTGAACAGAATCACACTTGCAGTTAAGGATCCTACTCTTAAAGAAAATCCAGTACACGATTATTACTTGTTACAGCCTACGACGGAGTAATCTGAAATAAAAAAGGCCATTTTCCTTCAAGGAACATAGCATTTGAGTCACTTGGCTGTCAGGTGGAAGTCAACACAGATTTCATTTGAGTTTTGAATGCCAAAAGCCTTGTTTGACTGGACATAAAATACATTTGCTATTTTTAAACATACCTCATGTAATCATTTAACCAGAGCCCTGTAATTCAAACTGGGGAGTTCTTTTCACATTAAAGAGCTGATCAGAAGACGGGTCTGTACAGCTGTGTTTAAGTGTTGGCTTGTTTCCATAAACACATTTTGCACTCCCCATCTCCCCCAGTAACCATCTCCACAGCTCTTTCCCCTTCTTCTAAACCCACTTAGAAATACCTCAAACTGCCTGAAAGCCTCCAGAAAGCTTTATGTGCTTGCCTTTATCACAGCCACTGCCTCGTACCTGTGCCAAGTAATAACGAGCCCACTCAGGTCAACACTGACCACACAAAGGAACTCAACAGGCTATGCATGTACCCATCTCTTCCCTATGCTGAAGAAGAATAATCAAGCTCAAAGCATTACTCTACCATCTGCTGTGGTGCCAACCATCATACTTGTCACCAGCACAGAAGTGGCATCTAACTGCATCCCAAACCTGAATCAATTTCTCACCTGAAAGATTTCAGCTGTGTAATTCTGAGCTTTATAGTCATTCAAAGTCTCAAAAGGAATTCACTTTAAAAGTAAATATATGTATTAAAGCAGCCTTTCCAACTACAGGGGCCTGCAAGAAAGCTGCAGAGGGTCTTTGGACAAGGGCCTGTAGGGACAGGCCAAGGGCAATGGCTTGAACCTGCCCGAGGGGAGACTGAGATGAGCTCTTAGGCAGAAGCTCTTCCCTGTGAGGGTGCTGAGGCGCTGGCACAGGGTGCTCAGAGAAGCTGTGGCTGCCCCATCCCTGGCAGTGCTCAAGGCCAGGTTGGACACAGGGGCTTGGAGCAAGCTGCTCCAGTGGAAGGTGCCCATGGCAGAGGGTTGGAAGTGGGTGAGCTTTAAGGTCCCTTCCAGCCCAAGCCACTCTGTGGTTCTGAACCATCCTGATGCACGCAGCATGAAGCGTAGGTGAGCTGTGACAGGCTTCGTGTTGAGAGGCACATTCCCCAACCAGTAAGGTTTCACATAATCTCCTTTTGGATGAGACTAGGCTGTGATAAAAGGCACTGCTTGGGCACTTCCCACACTGAGAAAATAGCAAATCTCATGTTGGAGAAAAAAAATAAATACATGCACAAGCAAGCAAAATTAAACCTTGTAATCTAATGCAGATTTCTTTAAACATGTTTTGGCTGTGACACTTCACTGACAACTAAATGCATAGCAAATATTTTTGCCTCCTACAAGACAGCATCAACATTTTAGAGGCAGCTGAATGAATTCCCACTACAGAGGGATGTGGGTTTCCTCAAGCTCAGGATCAGCAAAACAGCAAGACTATACAAAGCCTTGGTCTTCTCAGGAATATGCTCAACTAATCGTAACAGACACAAGTAATTCAGATGGATATCCAGTCCCCGCAGTAGCAGAGGTTTGGTTTGATACCAGAGTTTAAAGAAATACATAAAGGGGCACTGTGCTATAGAGACAACACAACCCACCCTGACAGCCAATTTATCTACACTCCAAATTCATAGCTAAGCAAGTCACTAGGGCAAGCACATCAGCCACGTACCATGCTCTGCAAGTTCTTCCTGACAAACATTTAACATCTGCAGCCTTCTGAAACAGAAGACATTTTTCCACAGCTACAGAAGTCAGCCTGGGCTATGGATGACTGGCCCCTAAAGTCCTATTTCTGCAAGCAGGAACTGATGAGCTGAGAACTGTTAACATCAAGGAACTAAGCAGGCAACAGCCTCAAAGGGATGCTGAAGTGATGCTACCCAAATAGGTTCTTCCCACATAGAAATCCACTGCTTTCAAAATGTAAAATACTTCTTTTCACTGAAGCATTTGCCTTAACTTAAAACATTGAAGACAGGGCTCTGCTGCTGCAGTGAAGCAGTACTTACAAGGAACCTTTTAAGTCTCTGTACTGTCATAGTGTGGAAAATAAACACATTGGGATTGCCTTTTCTCTGAAAAAGACCTAAAAATCTTGCAGAGGAAAAATAAAACACCATTCAACAACCCATGCACACTCGTACACATGCCTAAGTACTTTCAGAAAGGAAGGAAACCCTCTTCCCCCTGACATGCTCCACAATAGCTGTTTGTATGATGTCAAGCTCCATTTTACCGCTTAAAGAATACTTTGGTTTTGCTCGTGACACCAGCTCACGACAGCCACCACCTCTTCACCTCCTCTAGACTAGACAGAAAGGCTCTATGTATACGCACAACAAGCTCAAAACCATACCCAGCCAGGCAGAGAACAGAGCCGGCTGGACTGCAAACGAACTTCAGATCACAGAAGGAGCAGTGTTTTTCTGCACTACAAGTATTAATCTCTTCTGCCTTATTTTCTTCTCTGGAACCTGCCCTTCCTTTCACCTGGAGGCAGGAGGGAAGCAAGCTAGAGAGGAATACAAATTGTGCTCCTTGCACACCCACTGACCCACAGGCTGCTTTGCGAGAGCCTTATTTAAATGAGGTTCAAATCCTGCTCCTACTGAACAGATTCTAAAGCACATTTTTATTAAAAGCAAACATGTACATAGGAAATAACCTTCTGGCCTTCCTGAGCTTACTAATGGGTGACACCACCTCCTTCCACCTTCGAAAGCTCATTCAACATTTATAGCTTCACCCTTGTACACCTGAAAGCAAAATCCCAATTTCATTCACTTTAGGAAGGTAGAAAATGTAACTTGGAATGTATTCCCAGTATTGATTCAGAGCTGCTCTCTGAATGAGCAATTACTCAATTAGTAACAGGAGGGAGACCAAGTCTAGGAGCTCTCCATTAGTAATACCTAGAGACATCCTGCCATTACACAGCACAAAGGCATATATTTTCTGCTAAGAGCACAAGTAGTCAACGAGGGAGGAAGAAGTTACAGGAATTCCTGCAAAGCTTAAAGGCAATTTTGATTCAGGACAAGAACTGTAGCATAAACCAGCCCTGAGAACCATGGAAAATACCAAGGTAGACATTTATTTTCAGACTTTCAGAAGAAAATGTGATATGACTCAAATTTGGCAGCTAACAGGCATTTAACAAACAATAAGAATAATTTCCTTTCAGTACTGGAGAGCCAAGTATTTTCTACAGCGGCCGCTACCAGAAGATTCTTATGTACTTTGATAGGAACAAATAATATCAAATAGCTATTGATGATACATCAAGGCACAAAATAACAAATGCAAAGATACAACTGAGAGTTGCCATCAGTTACACTTTGAAGTAAAGAGCAACTATGTCTTAAATGAAAAGATACAGCGAGAAGGTGATGATCTATAGTCACATAGAACAGAGCTCAGGGGTGCCGGGATGCAAGTATACAGCCTAAAGTTTATCAACCTCCAGACATCAACATAGGGAAGAACAACACACCACCAGGACAATATCCGTGCTTTTAAAGCACACCTTGCTTCCCTGTTACATTCCAAAAGGGGCAAAAAGTAGTAACATAGCAAAATAGAAAAAGATCTTCATTCTTCACCGGGGAAAAAAGGTACAAGTAACCACAAGAAACTGAAAAGAGAGATTCACAAATTAGGTATTTTTCGTGTAGCAATTTCATAATCAGGAGAAGAGATTCAAGAGTTCACCACTGTTCCTGTAACCCACTGCTGAGCATAAACTGCCCTTGAAAAGTCTTTAAAATCCCCCGTATTTCAGCATCATTTTATAGCTCACTGGTCCTCTAGCAAACAATCAGAAAGCAAGCTAAAGCACAGATTGCCACGGTTTTGAGCTATCGAGTTCTCTCCGTATTGGGGGGTGGCCAAGATCCTGGATTTGAGAACATTTTGTGTTGTTTTTAAAGCATTAACCAGCTATTTCACGATCGTTGCAAAGAGGAACATGTAATGTGTAACTAAGTTAACATCCACTTTCAGATTAGCAAAGTAAACAGATATAAGCAATTAGCATTTTCATACTGCTGAACATCTATCTAACTTCCTGATAACAACGATAAAGTATCATCACAGCTTCCATTAGCACAAAAAACACAACTGCAAGGAGCTGTTCAGCCCAAGGTCACACAACAAGTTGTGCTTTCCGAAGTGCCTACAGCACCATCCAAATGCTGTGATCTCAACGTCTAAATTCTCATGGTGAATTAACAACATGAGATCTTCCTATTCTCTCCAGTTGTCTCTTTGCAGCAGGAACCTTTATCATCTCCAGGAATTAGATATATGACCCACTAGCTTTGGGATTTAATATAGGAAACGTGTTTAATTCCAAACAATGTCATAAACAACAGGCCTCATTCATTAATAATCCTTCCCAGCCTTTGTTTCTATTCAACAACATCCAACATGTGCATTAGGGCCTCAGAAAAGTCCCAGCAAGGAAAAGCGTGAATACCACTTATCAGGACTCAGAAGACTTCCGCAAACATACACTAAAGTAATTACTCTCCACATCTCACTAAACTTGTACTTTGGGACAGAAGCGATGGAAGCAGTTATTTGATGAATAATTAGCATAGAGAAGAGAACATTAATTGAAGCAAGCCTGCATGGAGAGAAGTGCCATACAATGAGAACACAAGTGGAGGCAGTTTCATTTCTCATATGCTACAGACACGGAAAGAGAGGCATGCAGTTAGACAATAACATTCAACAATAAAAGACTAAGTCTATTCAACATGAAGAGAAGCAGGAAATAAGAATTGAATTACTTTTTCCAAGCAGAAGAATGAGCAGATATGCTGTTTACAGAGCTCTGTTTAACAAAGCCAGCCCTGGAAGGTAAGCCGTGATAGTGACTGAGACGCATGGAAAAAGAATCATACCCTCAAACACATTCATCACTAAAGGGAGAGTAACAGCAGGTAGAACCCTGAACTCTACCCTAGGGAAACAGGTATCATTGAGAAAAAGATAAGTGCAGAGAAACAATTAATACGTTACAAGGCACATGCATTTCTACTGACCTGCTAAAGGACATGCGAGATACAGCAAGATGCCACTGATAATTCTAGCACCTCCCTATGAACAGTACAATAAAAAGAAGTGCTTCACTATCTTTTCACTTCCTGCGCTCCTACAGCATCTCAAAACTCGGATGAAGACACTTACACTTCACCCAAGACTGTCCCAGCAGGTCGGAAGAGAACTTGGCTTCTGCCTAAGTTCTCCTTCAAGAGCATATGGTAACAGTCAACTTGGGCCTTCTCTAATCCAAATATTATTCGGACTTTCATCCAGAAACACACACTGCAACCTCTCCCCCAACACCAAGAGACTGCCTACCACAGAAAAGCCCTAAATCCATATTCCCTTTATTCAGACAGAAGGCTGGTTTATTTGCATCTGCCTTAGGAGCAATACTTGCATTACCACGCTCCATCCACGTTTCTTCACAAACATGCAGCTTCAAGTTATCCATGTTTGCCTTTTCACTCAATTCCCTTGATTTAAAGCCTAACCTCTGAAACAATACCCACCCCCAGCTCTGTCCTGCCAACACAAGAGTGGCCTTAAACAGTTTTTCTACTGTTATCATCCGAAAGCCTCCCATGGCTTCTGTTCTAAGTTCAGTTGAACTGAGCATCAGGGTATATAACATCTACCACAGAAACAGAGTCACAGAAAGCACTAACAACATACCCATTTCAAATCTGTTCCTAGTAACAGCAAATAAAGTTGTGTGTGATAATAAACCTATCGTTGAAGTCTTACAACTAAAATACACCAGAGACTAAATGCACAGCCCTAACCAGTCTTAAGGTAACCCGGTTTATTTCCTGATGACTTACCAGCTGGGCACCTGACTCACAAAAATCTAAGTGTACAGACACCTTTAAGTTCATTTTCTATCTGGGTGAAGTTGCTCACCTTAAAGGTTCATGTTAGAAGGCAAGTAGCATAATTCAGTGGTTTAAGGAGCAGTCAGAGGCAGGTCTATTAAGTTTTGTGAAAATGAATGACCTTGGAGACATAAATTACATTGCCTGCATCTCACTCCCAGTTTGTAAAAATGAGGATTAAGTGGTTTAAGTCTCCTGCACCGACCTCATTAGAAGATCTCTAATGGAGACATTGCATTCCTTTCTCTACCTGATGTACCACCTTGGCACAGAGATATCTGGTACCCAGAGGACACACTCAACTATCGTTAAATCATGATTGTTTTGTTCACCTAAAGAACCTGTGATCTTTCCCAATTTTAAATGTACTAAGAACAAGGAGCAAGGCAAAGCTTTCATTGCAGAATCCAGTCAGATACTGGGCCTTAAGCAGGTAAATTTTAAGCAACTTCAGTAATAGAAATTGGTACTTCTACTTCCACACTTTGACATTCTTCTCATACTTCTGAGTTCATACTGCAGTTCTAGATCATACTGAAGTATGAGCACATGAAGCTGAACAAGAGGTGCAGTACAAAGCTATTGCAGACAGGGATGGGGAAACAAGAAGCATTATAAAGGGACACAGGTAGAATTCCAAGAGACGGGTTAAGCCGGTTTTGACAGTGGAAGACACATTTAAAAGAAAAGCAGCTGCCTTCAAGTCAAAGCTTTCCAAGCTTAGAGCTTCAATTACAAGTATAGAAAAAGCATTTGATGTGTGTCCCCAACCTGTCACCATGAAGCATTTGCTCTGAAGAAGCATCGCACACGCCAAGTCTCTTTCCTAATTCAAAGCAAACCTGAAAGTCCCAATTGCCTGGGCACCATGATTTTTAGTGGGTATAATGCCTTGGACTTATGACACCTTTCACGTTACCATGCATGAGTGAATGAAGACTCCTAAATCAAGGAAAAGATAAAGTGGCATTTTGGCATCAACACCATGTGTTCTAGTCCTTTGTGGTTGTTGGCATCAGCAGATTACTGTCACACACTTGTTTAAGAAGATTCATAATCCTTAAGTATGTATTTAATAACTTTGCTATTTAGGGGACCAGCAGCTTTGTGCTAACATCCCATAACACATAGTTCATTACTAACAGAACTTGCCATTTTTCTTTAACCCAGGAAATAAACTGGTTGCCAGAATGGTAGCCTTTGACTGAAACCATCATATTCTGTTTTAATTCCCTATTCCACCACACCAATACACTCAAGTCTAGACCACATTGCTTTACATAGCAATGCAACCACATCATGCTCAATGCTCAGGTTTAAAAAAGTCTTAGGAGCTGCCCCTTGACCACAGTGATTTCAGTAGCCATACAGGAAAGACCTATCTCCAGCATCATAAGTCTGACTCAATGCCTTTAGCTGCAACTCCAACGCTCAAAGTCTTCTACTCACTATACGTTCCAACTCTCCCAGCATCTACACATGCTTTGAACTATTTCTCACTTCAAGGAAACTTAAAACCTCTCTTCACTAGAGCTGCTACTGCCAACATTACAAGTATCTTCTGCTTAAATTTAAGATACTAGCTAAAAAAAAACCAGACAATGTGTCAATTTATGGTTGGTTATGGTATGAGTAATACTACACAGGCTGCTGACTCAAGGTATTAATGCACAGATGAGGTCCCATGAGTCACAGCCACTCTGTGTTAAGTGCTCAGAGCCACTTACTCAAGGATAGAAGTGAAGAGGCTTGCTTGAAGTTACCTATCCTTCAGGGGAAGAAAATCAGCATCTCTCACATACGCTGTCACTGAGAGTGAACACTTGCTGTGTATCTAACATTAAGTTACACAGCAATGTATCTGACACTAACTCATTAATGTGCCCCTACCTCACATTAGGCATAAATTTCTTATATATTTATATAGGTTATGTGTATGATGTGCATGATGAACAATCCTCCCCACCCCCAGGAAGACTCCTCCATCCATTCCCCTACACACGTTCCACCTATCATGATTCCATATACAGAAATCTGACCGTAGGATCAAGAGTTTAATATACAGCATCTGCCTAAGAAGTTAATATATAACATTCGCAAGATATCTGAGATCAAACAAGATCTGTTAGGTTTTAGTTCCCTAAAATGAATCAGGCTTACTCCAGATTCATTGGTTGGAGAACTGGTATGAACACACACCCAGAGCCACATCAAACCAAACCTTCGTTCTCTAAATCTTTATCAGTGATTTCTGACTGGTAAGAAATTCTGCTCCATAATGGCTTTGTTCATTTTTAGCATCATATATTAACAAGAAAGTCCGTCCTATGTATTTTAGCTAACAGTTGTATGAAACGCCTGCACCCAGACCAGCCGGTTACTAAGAATGATTCCAAACAGCTCCAAAAAAAGGAAGGAAAATCTGTAGGACGATGGGCCAAGTGCCTCAGAACTTGTCTGTTTCCACCCCGAAACAGCTGGCCATATGAAAAAGATGAACATAAAGGAGAAACTGCTCATCACACAGACAAGTATTTATTAGCGCTAGATGACAGAACTTCCTTTCTCTCTCTTCAACCTCATTTCTTACAGAGAAAAACTCACCCAGTTCACCTCACTTCCCCTTCTCCCCCCTCCCCGTTGCCTTATCCTCTCATTTCACGCCAGTAAGTTCTGGTGCGTAATGGATTTCAAACAAGCCTGACATGACAGTCATCTCGGCTATAACCAACATTCCTGAGAGTTTTGTGCAAACCAGCAGATGGATAGGAAAAAGCTCTCTAATTAATTACATCCCCACTAAGGCATGGCCAGACAGAAACCAGCATTTTAAGCTTTGCTTGGCAGCCGGTTAGTCTGTAGGCGCATCCACGCTGCTCGCCCATTCAACTGTTATAAAGGACAGGGGGGAAAGGGGAATTAACTGGCAATGGGGATGGAGGGAGCAAACTTCAGGGCTGACCAGCTCTTGCCTCCTCAAAAGAGCTACTAGAATATAAGCTTAGTTAGTCATAAAAATACATACACGCTACAACCTTCCCTGCATGCATGAGAAAAGACGACGTAACATTATAAAGCAGAAATCCTGTTATGTATTTGAAACAAGCCGAAATTGATTCTCAGTATCAGGGATTGATAACACCGTGGTAACAATATTCTTTTTAAATATAGACAAGGAGATTAAACACATAGATTACCTGAGACCTCAGAATTAATGAGCACTCATTTTCTTCCACTTACCTTGCATCTTAAGTGAACTAGACTCTCATTTGTGCTCTGTAGGAAGAACAAAAGACAACCTATGTCTTCAAAGAATTACCCCTTTTCCACCAAGTCAATCATAAACATTTACTTATTAATCTACCAAATTTATGCAATATCCAAACTGATCTATGCTTTCAGGGTTGCACTTTGAACAGTATTAAGATGCCAAATACAAATGCAATCCTTTATACCTAGAACTGAAACACCCCCTGTTCTGATACAGCACATTTCACGCACACATGACTAAGAATTTCACAAGAAAAGGCCATCATGATCCCCACGAGGCACAGAGGGAACACTGATGTTTGTATCCAAGCTAGTTTTACTTTTCTCTAGGTCAATGAGCTATTCTGGATGCTCAGGGAACTAAACACACATTTATATTAAACAAAATGATAAAAAACACACCCTGACACCTATTGAAACAGAAATAGTCAGCTAATATTTCATTCCGTTTGGAGGTTTTCGGTCATTTAGAGTCAGTCCTTGCCCCAGCAGACTTTTAAATCAACAGGAGCCAGCGCAGCATTCATATCTTGTTTGCTCCTTTGTTCATACATCAGCCTCTCTGAAAAGAGCAGTTGGGCACAGCTACCAACATTATAAAAGCTTGTGTAAAATGCTTCTGGCAAACCAACATAGAGAGCACAATACTGTGTTGTAGATCCTGCTCCCTAACACCTCCTATTGCTCTAAGAAGTGGGGAGGTTTTCTTCCTAGCAACTTGCTGGAAACACCATTGCCAAAGTGCATCTAATCACACTCGCCTCCTTTTGATAACCTTCCACATCACCAACACAAATTTCACATACCATTTCCCTATTGCAGTAAAGCAACTTCACAGCAGCAGAGCACAAGCTTCATTTCAAACAGCTTTAAAGGAGCACACTAAACAAACAGGTCCCAAATCAACAGGGGTGGGTTTGTTCCGTTTTGGTTACAAGATAGGCCTTTCTTAAAATATGCCTATTTTAAGCCTATTGATTGAAATTCACACTCTGAGCTCAACTCAGGTCCTATGTAGCGCTTTAAGTCAAGCAGGATGATTTGTTTAGACTTCATGCAATTGTAACAGCTGTCATATATTTCAATAGGAAAACCAGAGGGAAACATAGCTGAGCCTCAAATAGTTTAACCAGCACACCACTTCCATATTAAAATGTTACAGAGTTGTGGACTGGGGTTCTTCTAATAGTTAACTCCAGTTCCGACCACCCCTTTTAAATTTACATAGTTGCTCACTCATTTCAGTCTCCCAAAGTAACTAATTGTTTTCCTATTGTCATTATTTTTTAAGCTGGAAATTAACTACAATCCAAGTACTGTGCTCATATGCCAACAACACTGAGTGTAACATATTACCGAAGCTTACAGCACCCCTAAATACGGCATGTAATGAAATCAAAGCTACCCTCAGACAATCTTAATGTACCAACAGCTCTGCTGAGAGGATAACACAGGTTCTGCTGTGCCATTACACTGCCAGTAACACAGACTTGAAAAATTCTATATGCTCATAGCACACTTTTTCCTTCCTGCTCCCAAAAGTGAAATCACTTCTTTATGGGCAAAACAACTACTCGGTATGGTTAGGAAAGAGAGATGCATTTTGCAGCTATGATAATAAATTTACAAATAGTGTGTTATTAAAGAAGTCATTTATTAGCCTGCAACATCAGACTGCCGTCTTTCTCACCTCAGCTGCAATCAGCATTAAGAATTACACACACCATATCTGCACATTCCTGAATGTTGTGGATTATTAGCCTTTTGCTGCTGCAGCACTGGATCTATATCCACAGCTCCAGGATGGAGTTGTGCACATACAAAACCCCCACGAAGGTAAAACAAATCCCTGGATGCAAAGAAACCACTACGTGTTAATCCAGCTATGTAATTACTGTTTCAAGCAGGTTTGTCTCTCCCAGCTCCACTTCCGTTTTATGCCCAATAAATGCTTCCCATTTTGTACAGGGATATCAAGAGCTTTGTCCAGATGGAGTTATCCCTTTCTCTGGCACTCTATAGTACAAATTCACAGGAATCATGAAGCCACAGAGAGGCAGCATAAGCATTTCACTGTACCTCTCTGCAAACTCACATCTTTGCATTCATGCAGACAATAGCCTACAATAACAGTAAAATTACCACTGGCCACACCAAAGCCACACCAGTGGTAGAAAGATAAATCAAGTCCTCAGTCCAGAGGCAATCATCACATTTTGTTCAGATAAGGAAACTGAAGTCATTTATGCCTACTAGATACTGAAGTATGCTGAAGAGTCAAAAACAAAGCTTAGAGGCCTCACAATTAAACTCCGATAGTCACTGCTGCCTATTTTCCAAAGGACCTAGCACAATGGCATCTTCTCCACAACACTGTTATTTTTTACCCCCTTCTGTAAACCTCCATCTCCCCAGCTAGCTGAAGTTATCGGTGAGCTGAGATTTTACCATCCCCCAGCAACCCAAGAGCTCAAGCCCTCGTGCAGCTTCCAGAGCTTCAGCACACACTACAGTAGTCATCCTGCAAGGAGCAGGGAGTTGGACTCCATGACCCTTTTGGGTCCCTTCCATTTCAAGATATACTGTGATTCTACAATTGGTTTGGGGTTGGTTTGGGGTTTTTTGCTTCAGATGCTGCTACATAAACAGAAGCATTAAACAATCCTCAAGAAAGAAAATCATATATACACCAAAATAGACCTCTGCACACTTCTTTTTATATTTGCCATCCCAATGCGTTCATCTGCATGAAGTGCTCTCCTTTGACAGTAGCTCTCCTGCACACATGCCTCCAGACTAAACATCCCAAAGCCAATACACATATCTGAAGCACAGTAATCCGCATTTCAAGACAGCTGGGGGTTTCATTTTGGGGGGGGAAAGGTAGAACATGAAAGAAAGTTGAGAGGGGTTCAAGAGAGTGTACTTCCAAGGCTCACCTCATGTGCTCCCTCTCTCTTTATACATCCACTCACAGACAGAGAAAGCAGCAGAGCCAGCACTGGGAGGGGAGGAGAAAGAACATACACAATGTTTTGGCGCCCTTTAGCTTCTCATTTACTATTTCACTTTGGGGTTTTTTCCGAGGTTACCAAAAGGCCATTCTGGGGAAGGAGGAAAGAGGTAGAAAACGCTTCCCATTCCCCATCTTTCACCTCTCAAGAGACAGCGTGTTTGAGTGAGAGCACAGTCCCAAACACAGCGGAGTGTACGGCAAAGAACAATGAGCTCCCAAGCCTGGGCATTGTGTGCATCTACCTCCTCCTCTTCCCCCCAGACCTCCGAACCAACACGCAAACCCCCAAAATCCCTATTCATCCAAACCAGGCCACCGAAATCAACCCCAGCTCGTAGTTTCTGCTACAAACGCAAGGACTTAAAACCAAGATGAGATATATTTACCAGAAGTGCTTTTATTATAGAAACGCTTCCACCCCTCTTAACCACCATGGATTTCTCAATTCTAAGGGAGCAGCATACAAAAAAACCCAAAATGTTCGCCTAGCAATAGTAGAACTACACAGAAATATTACACGCTGCACATTAAAAGGCAATTTGACACAGCCTTTGACAACGAACAGCTACTTCTTTTGACACCGTGTTCATTTTTATCTGGTTAAATTCCATATTTAACAACAGACGCACTATTTGAATCCTGACACTTCAGACTTGTGCTGAGAAAGGATTTCCACTACATCATGACAGTAAGAACCAGTGACTGAAGCTCCTCATTTCAGCTACACTGGTGCAACAAGCATAATAATACCTTTGATTTCAATAGCTGGTCAACGTAACTCAAGGAGTAAACAGGCATCAGGCAGTCGCCTGCTGACTGCATACAAACGATGGAGCTGCCAGTCTCCACAGACATTAATGCTTCGAGGAAAAACTCGGGATAAGAAGTGAGTAAATCAAAATAACTGCAACCAGTATGCAAAAATAAATCTGAGGGATTCACTTCAACAATGCATCACATTGTTTTCTCCCCAGCAATGCCCCGAACAGCCAGTTTGAGCAATGAAGCCTCTGATGTTGTCTACCTCCTACTACTTTGCCGATTCTGGTCATCTTCTTTTCACGCTTTAGAAACAGAACAGGGAACAGAACACAATGAAAATAAAGAAGAAAAAAAGAAGAAACCCCACCCCTCCCGGTGCCACCGAAAATCAATTTGCATAAAATCTCCATTTTCACCATTCCATACCTACCACGCCGGCAAACAAGTGCCTCTTTCAAACACCGAACTCCATCTGCGCCCTGTGTCCATTTAAGTTCGGTATCTCCCAGCCCCACGCCTATTCAGGTTAACAAGTCAAACCCCTCTCCATTGAGCATTACACAGCCAGCGCTCCCCAGCAGCCAAGACACCCAAACACGCACGCACCAGCCCCCCGCACGCTCCCTCCTCCCCCGGGGAGGGCAGGGACGCGGGGGGCTCTCCCCCCCGTCCCCCGCCCGCAGGCTCAGCCCCTTCCTCGCCTTTCCCCGGCACCGACCCCCCGAGCGCGGCTGCACGGCGGCGGAAGGGCCTCGCCCCCCGCAGACAACGAACCCGCGGCCAGGCGGCCCCGCTCCGCGCCCTCCTACCTCTGCGGAGCGCTACAGCATCCGCGGCGGCTCCGCGTCGCTGCCGGGACAAAGCGGGAGAGGAGCGGGGCGGCGGCGGCGGCGAGGGGGAGCAGCTCCCGTCTAACCCGGGGCGGCGGCGGCGGCGAGCGGCGGGGTCCCCGCGCGGTGCCTCAGCGGCGGCAGCCCAGGGGCATCTTAACGGGGAGACAAGGAGCGGGGCGGCGACCGCGGGGGGAGAAGGAGGAGGAGGAGGAGGAGGAAGAGGAGGAGGAAGCAGGAGGAGGGGCGGCGGCGGGCCGGGGTCCGGGCAGCTCAGCGCTGCCTCCGCCTGCCTTCCCTCACGCACGCACGCACCGAACGGGCACCCAGCAACGCAGCCAGGCCGGAGCCGCATGCTAGTATCCAGCCTCGCTATTGGAGGAGGACGGATACCCCGTGACCCGGCAGGAGGTTGGAGCCAATGGGCAGAGTGGATGGAAGTGATTTAAAAGAATAGGGGGAAGGCGGAGGGGGGCGCGGGCCGGGCGGCACAAAGGAGGCCGCGTTCCGTCCCGTCCCGTTCGCCCCGAGCGCTGCGGCCCGGCCCGGCGGGGGCGATGGGGTCACAGCACCGCGGAGCCGGCAGCGCGCCCCGCTCCCACCGCTGCCGTGGGCACCGTCACTGGGGCGGGGTGCGCCGAGCCCCCGTGCCCAGCCCGGCCCCGGGCCCCGCCGGTGCGCTGCAGGGGCTGCTCGTAGGCCGCTGTCACCGCCCGCATGGCCTGTCCCGGCCCCGTGCCCCCGGCCAAGCGGGGTGTGGGCCGTGGCCCTCAGCCCGGGCCGGTGCAGGAGATCACAGAACCATAGAATCAGGTGGGTCAGGAAACAGCTTTAATCCCATCCAGTCCAACCACTCCCAGCAGTGCCAAGGCCACCCCTGCCCCATGGCACTGAGGCCTCGTCTCCACGGGGTGTGAACGCTTCCATGGACGGTGCCTGCAGCCCTGTTCCAATGCTGAGCACCCTCTGGGGCAGGGATTGCTCCTCAGCTCCATCTAAACCCGCCCTGGTGCAGCTTGAGACCGGCTCCTCTTGTCCCATCCCTTGGGAGCAGAGCCCGGCCCCCCCCGGCTCCATCCTCCTGTCAGGCAGTCATAGAGATGCACCAGGCATGGTGCGGAGGCAGCGCAGCCCTGGTACTGCACTACTCGGTCCGTAAATCCCATAGCACCGTCCCACATTGGCTCTATGGTCGTACGTGTTCAACATGCATCTTCCGTACAAGTGCTTCTCCCAAGCTGTCTCGTTCTCATGAATAAGTAACCAGCTATCAGCCTTACGCCTAAATGTGTTTGAAGGGTCTTCAGATGGGAGGCGAGGTGCAAGATTTGATGGCTCTGTCAGAAGCCTTAGGCTGCGCTGTGGCTCCTGTCCAACAGACCTTTCAGGTCCACGCTCCATATTACTCACATTAGGGCGCTGTTCGTGGTCTTGCACAGAAAGTTCGGATCACGCCTAAGTGTGTTGCTGGATAAAGAGCTGATGCTGCTTATGCTCTGTGTGGTGAGGAAGTTGCCACAACAGCGGCGTTCCAAATTACTGACTAGCAATTAATAAAGCCCTTGGTCGCTCAGGAGATCTTTAAGCTGCTTCACCTCGAAGCTATCGCATGGCTAGCAAAGATAGTGAGGAAGTACCAAAAATAGAGCAAATTTGTTAGTTAACATTAACCTCACCTTTCATCCGCAGAGCACTGGCCAGCAAAATACATCCCATGGCTGTAAATAAAGGCACACATTCTTCTGGGGATGCGAGGAATCTCGTGTGGAGTTATATCCTCTTCCCCAAAAAGCACCAGGCTATGTCAGGACAGATTTCGCCCTCAATTACACCTCTCTAACCCCAGCTGTTTGCCTTCTCTGTAAACTGCCTTCATGGCTGATTCTAGTCTATCGCAGGAGATAAGTTTGAGGCTGTTAACGTTATTGCCTTTAGCAGAGGGGAGTGAGAGCTGCTTTCACTGAAGAGAAAGGCACACGCAAGGGGATTTGAGGTCTGTACATCAGAGGAATTCAGTTCTTTGCCCTGAGCGTACAGGACAAATTTATCCCTAGCGTAGCTTCAGGGACGTTACCACCAGAGGTTGAGACACGGAGTTGATTGTGTTCTAATAACTAATTTAGATAAGCGTCTAAAAATGCACATCAGTTAAATGTCTGACACAGCCATTTTGGAGGCTCCACTTAAGCTGTCCTTGATGGAGTCTGATTCCATCTCTCCTATTTGCTCCGCTAATTACAATTTCATGTTCCTTGGTCTCTGGGTGTATGCATTAAAAACCGTACCAATCGCCACAGCTTTCTCCAGTCACTATCTCCGTGATGGGAAAAATCACAGCAGCCTCTTTCTCTCCCTCTTCCATTAACTCCTGGTGATCATCACATCACCACACAAGGATTAGAAAGTATTCACTCAACGTTTGGATGTCCTATTTTGCTGTTAGACAAAAGTAAGCATGTTTGGGGGGCATTTCCTCCTATACTGTATAGTGTATGTATGTGTACCCCCTGAAATTCATGCGAGTTGAACTGCAGTAGGTGCTTATTCACACCCAGTTCTAGAAGACATACCCGCATCCTCATACCACAGCCAAATGATGCAACTCTAAGTTTGCTTCTTAACCAGAGGATTGTTGCAGGAAAAGCACTTGAAAATGCTGGGGGTTTGGGTTGGGTTGGGCTTTTCTTTGTGGCAAAGATGCAGCCCTCCCTATAGACAACAATAAACAAACCCACAAAGCTTGTCCTGTAACCTTCTACTTGCTAAAGCTACAAGGTTTAGTTAACACAAGGAAGATCAAGGCAGACCCAAACGCTGCAGAGAGATCATTGCTCCTGTCTGGTGACTGCAGATTTTCATGGTTTGCATCCCAGTGGAGAGAGATTGATGGTGAAATGACAGGGCACGTTCTACACGTGAAATATTTTATGTACATATAGATTGTCCGCAGGAGCTCCTGGCACTTCTCTAACAAGACAGTTTCTGACATCTTCGCAATGTTTCGTGCGTCTCCCCTGCGGTGCTCCTGGGAGGTGTAAAATTGCTGATGCTCAGAAAGGCTAATTGGCCAAATCCACAAAGCGACTTAAATTCCAACGTGCCACATAAGGTATCTACACACAAAATGTTAATCCTCAGAACCCCATTCCTTACCCCTGGATATTTCCACAGGTCTGATGCAGCAGCATTTCTGCTGAGTGTTCTGTACCTGAAACAGTTTCTGCTGTCGACTGGAAACGCTTCTGTCTTCATCACAAACAGGGTCACACTAGAGTGACGCATGGTGTTGCTCCTGCCTCGTCTGCTGCTTTCCCATCTTCCAGGCTCTTATAAACCTCCTGTCACAGGCTGTTCTGTCAAGTCCCTTTTGGGCCTTTCAGCTCCAGAGTTCTGTTCTGTTGCTCATGCATCCACATCCACTGAAGCAAAAGAGCTCAGAAACTGCAAGTGTATTGAAGTATTATTCTTATGTCATGGGAAGATCATATTGTGTGCTGTCTGTTACCGTTCCATCTTCTTCATTACAGGGAAAAAACCCCAAACTCGGTGAACGGGCAGAAATCAGGCACTGGTACAAAAGCAGAATCTCTTTCAGACAAAACATCATCAGTAAGTGAAGAGTTAACATGTTTCATGACAATTTTGCTGCCAAATCCAAATAGCATTCAGGTGTAGGGAAAAGCATCTGCAGTGCATCCAGCAAACCCTAGAAACACTCTCGAAGGGGATAAATGCATTTGTATAATAAGGACGTGAAGCATTTCTGGATTTATGAGTGTGATGCAAGGATTCTCACCCTGGGCACGGGAGGATTCTGCAGACAACTTCTGGCTCCTTTCAGATGCTGATGTGTTTCCTGCATGTACATAAACCTTCCCTGGCAGTTCCGTCCTGGGCAAAGTTTGCTGTCAGTGTGTTACAGAGACCAGCAATTTCCCTGTTCAGTGCTATGGAGGTTTGTTACATGGGTAGGTGACTCGGTTCTGGCCTATATTGGTTTTCATTTGTAGTTTTAGATAGCGTTTCTTCTTTTCTCCCTTTGTCAGCCCTTGCATCTGTTCTAGCTGACATCTATATCTCAGTGCAAGCGGCATATTTAACTTATGTAAATTATCTCTTCACAAATATGCTTGAACATGGCTCTTTTTTTAATAACTGTCACTTTGCCAAGTGGGTGAAACAAAAACCTACAAGAAAAGCAGTAACTGGGAACCAGGAAGTCAAACCCCACCGACAGTGGGAATTCTGTGGCCACCGTTTCAACCCAACTACTTCAAATAAGGGGGAGAGATCTAATTCCGCAGTCATGAAATTCCAAACCAGCCCTTGACCATGACAGATGAGTCAGGCTCTAACCTCAGCAATGCAGTAAAAACTCAGCTCTAATGAAACAGGCAAATGTCAATACAGCGATTAGCTCAGAAGATAATATTCTGAGAGGCTTTTACAGATGACCTAACTCCACTCACAGAGAAGGATTAGATTCTGTCTTTCCCTTTGCAATATCTGGATACCGGCCCTTCAGCTACAAACTCTTTGCTTTGGGGCTTTTCCTGGTTTGTTTACTGTAGGAATCTCAGGAATTTCAAATCCCATTTTCACACATGTTACTAGAGAGCTTGTTAGAAGTCTCATGCCACTTGAAGGGCAACGGATGGTTGTAAACTCCTCCTGGACACAGTTCGCTCTTGTTTAAAACTGGCTGTATGGGCGGCAATGAGAGCAAAATTAATGTAAATAAGATTTAAATCAGTTTGAGCACATTCACACGTTCAAGTGCTCACAAAATTACAGTGGCTCAACAGAATCTGATAAAAATCCATGTTGGTTGTTTGTCTGAAAGACTTTTGACAAAGGCAGGCAATGATAGGATAAGGGGTGATGGCTTTAAGCTGAAAGAGGGTAGATTGAGATTAGACATTAGGAAGAAATTCTTCACTATGAGGATGGTGGGCACTGGCACAGGTTGCTAACAGTGCTTCCATCACTGCCACGAGCAGCCAGTTTCTCCGGGACAATGCTGTAGGAAACAGTGTCAAAGGCTTTACTAAAGCCCACAGAGCCAGCATCCACTAAGTGGGTCGCTTTGTCACAGCAGAAGATCAGGTTAGTCAAGCAGGACCTGCCTTTCCTAAGCCCATGCTGACTGTGTCTGATTGCCTGATTTTCCTCTATGGGCCACATACTCAACCTTCTCTTGCCTTCCTTGCAAAGAGCTTCTTGCCATCCATTGCAGCACTCCAGCTGCACCAGTCATCCCACTATGTCTCCATGATGGCAGCTATGCCATAGTTTCCCGGTGCAGTGGCTTCCAGCTCCTCCTGTTTGTTGCCTGTGCTGCGTGCATCAGTGCAGATGCACTTCAGTTGGGTATTGGTCCCACCTTTTTGCAGGGAGAAGCCCTAATTCCTATGTGACTCTTTCCAGGCACTTCCAACCCTGAAATTTCTGGTTTTAATATTCTAAAACATCCCAGAAAGGTGAAGTGTTATAGATTAGTTTCCCCATGTCCTGGCTTTGCCTGGGATAGGTTCATTTTCCTCCCAGTAGCTGGTGCAGTGCTGTGTTTTGGCTTTAGTCTGAGAACAACGTTGATAACACGCTATGTGTTAGTTACTACTCAGTAGGGCTTCCCCTAAATGATGGAATTCTCAGTTTTCCATGCTGTGCCAGTGAGGAGGGGCACAAGAAGCTGGCAGGGAGCAGAGCCAGGACAAGTGACCCGAACTAGCCAAAGGTTATTCCATACTATAGCACATCATGCTTGGGATGTAGAGTTGGCTAGAAGGGACCGATCACTGCTTGGGATGGGCTGGGTACCAGTCAGCAGGTGGTGAGCTGTTGTACCGGGCATCACTTGCATTGCTTGAGTCTTATTCCTCTTTGTCATCCCTATTTTCATTACAATTATTATTGTTATGATTATTATACTTCAATGATTAAACTGTTCTTATCCCAACCCAGGGGTTTTCCCACATTCCAATCCTCCTCCCCATGCCACGGGAGCAGCGGCAGTGAGCGACCGTGTGGTTCGTAGTTGCCAGCTGGGGTTAAACCACGGCACCTCATTAAAAACAAAGAATTAAACCAAGAAAAACTCTTTTTTCTCCTGTAAAGGTTTTCCATTTCCCTGACTCAGACCGTTTCCTGGTGGGTTCTGCATAATGAATATTAGCAGAGGTTGGCTTACCACAGTGTCTAGCGAGAGTCATTTATCAAAGGCTAGGATGTGCACCGTGCAAGGGGAAAAAAGAAAACCCATTGAAAAGGAACACAAAGATTTCAGCCCTAACACTCATTCCTCTCATTCTTGTATACTTGGGCGTGTTCCAGGGCATGCAGCGGGAAGACAAAATGGCCATCTGCAGAACATGAGATGTATCTAACGAGAGATTTGTACACCTTGAAAGTCACCAGTGCTGAAGCTGCAAATGACTAATGAGGCTTTCCTCATGAGTGGGATTAATTGCATCACCCCTTGATGCTTATTTCTGTGTCCTGGTTATACCTAAGCGTAGTTGCAAGGAAATGAATTCCGTGATTTACATCGCAGATAAAATCTGGTAAGTAAGGAAAATACAATAGATTTACTCTCAACCCCAACCAGCTTTGAGATTATAACATCACAAACGGACCCTAGTCCTTTTTAAGAAGAATACTGCAAAAAGAGGTTTGTGGGGGTTTCTGTTGTGTGTTTTGGTACCTCTTCACTTCCAAGTATCAGAGCCCTGTGTCTGAGAAGCAGCAGCCACTGGGCATCAGGTTGTAACTGAGTCTACGCACACCTGCACACACAAACGCGTGGGCATGGTTAGAGCTTTTGTAGCCATGCATGGAAAAGCCAGACGCATATGGATCCCCTTCTTCCCAGTAGGAAAGCACAGTTCTGTACAGGGTTGTTCCTGCAGATGCACATGCATGGACAGGGCGCCTTGTGAAAGCCACACTGGGTGCATTTCCAATTTCATCTAGACTCTTGGTCTTCTGTAAAGGCACCTCACTGTCAGCGACAAGCTTGTTCCATGCATGGAGTTGGCTCATTTCTATGTTTCTTAACAGTGAACAGCAACTGATTGCACATAATGGAGGCATATACAAAAACCAGTTGCATCTGGAATGACAGGCTGGGAAGCTGTCTGCCTCCAATACACCCAAATCAGGATGGTTTTGGTACAGGCTCGCTGGCCTGGCAGGAAAGGGAGCTCTGGGATGATCAGATTGGTTCAAGAAGGCACAGGGTCTTGCTAAACCAGGCAGAAAGTGGTTTCCTTCTGCAGTCGAGACAAGGGGTGTTGGGGGGGGAATTCAGATCTTTACAATGAGCCACGTTCAGGTTTGCCTGCTGCCTGCGGAGGCCAAATTCACCATGCTGGGAGGGACCCTCATTTTTGGGATGCAGCGGCCCATGGCCACAATGGCAGGGAAACCACAATAAGGCTTTGCTGCCGGCACAACGTGACCACAGACAGAACGGGAATCAGAAGGATGTGTGTCACAGAGCCCTCTGTGCCTTTGATGAAAGCTCAGAGCCAGGGCTGAGGGAAGATCAGTCTAAAAAGCAGTTTGACACGTCTGGGTCCCAAGGCCTGAATGCTTTCTGTTCGTTCAAAGGTTGAGCCATCCTCTACCTCTAACATGAAACACCTCATCTGTTCACTCACTGCATCTCCGCTATAAATCCGCTGCTTCCCCTTTAGTGCAGAAAGTAGTAAATGGATTTACAAGCTTCCCTTCTTGTCCTAAGTGACTGACTCCACTTTAAGCTGATACAAATGGCCAAAGCATTCAAGGGAGATGGGATTGATTTCACATTTGCATTTGTGTCCTTCCCACTGCAAATCTGCTCCTCCAGGAGGAGGTTTCTGGCTCCCACCTCTCCATTGTAGCTGCTCTTTCCCTGGTGTTGCAACACCACCACCTTTGATGGTACATTTGAATGTACTTTTTTAAAGGGAGAGAAAATACAGTGGCAGGAGCGTGGAAATTTCCATTTCAAGCACTGTCTCTTTTTTCCCCTCAGCACTTGTTATCTTCAAAGCACCGCACAAAATCGACTGATGAATTCCCCCCACCTTGCTGCAAAGTGTCATCCATCCCACGGGACGGGTGAGACAAGCGAGCAATAGAGAAATGGAACAACACATCCGAGGTCTCAGAACAGATCTGGGGCTGACGAGAGCTCTTGGCCTCCTGCCTGGGGACTCTCTGCACTGTTCTTAATGCTCTTCATCCCTAACAGTTGGGCAGGAGGATTTTAGTATCAGTAACAGAGAAACCCATCTGCCTTCCTGAAGGCACACACCTTTCCTGTTTAGAAAGCCGGGTTTAGGGTGTGCATACCCAGAAACATCTGCTCCTTGGATTTTGCAGGACACTGGACTTTCAGTCTCTGAATCCAGCTATTCCCACTGTCAGTGACTCGATAACCTACATAAAAGCCACAATATATGTCTTTAAATCACCGCTTATTGCAGGAGATGAGAGAAGAACCCGAATACTACAGAGCATAAACCCCACAGGTCAGGACTTACCTAAAGCAGTGCAGTTAAATGGATCAGTTGCTTTGCAATGGCACAGCAGAGCAGCAGCCCACGAGCTTTCCCTCACCTTTTGTTTGCAGACCTGCTTCAATGAGGAGACAAAAATAATAGTGGAGGTAGAAGCACATCCTGGAACCTGCCGTCACAAAAGCCCTGCAGCTCCTCTCTGGTTAGCAAGCAGGGATTTGTCTGCTACCCTCCAAAGCACTGGCTCAGGAGCTTTAGCAAGCACTGCTTTTTTCAGCATCTTTTGGATGCAGGAATTTAGACTGAAAAGCTTTTTAACCTGGTTTTAGTCTTAACATCTGCATGTTGGATTAACAGAATCAGCCCTTATTTTTCAGCCCTGGATGCCTGTTTAATACAATGCATATTATTCAAGTCCTTTCTGCAGATCTCAGGGAGTGAGAACAAGCACTTACAAAGAGAGATGGATAAAACCCACAGCAACCAGCCGAGGCGTGCTGGCATCTTGATGTACAAAGTTCTATCTGTGCCTTTTGCTTTGACTGCTGCAGCTGCTGTAGGACACTGATGCCTTCGTGACTGACACTGTTTGCCAGCATTTCATAAGCAAGAGTCAGCTGGTGGCGTTGGATGGCTTCTGGGATTAAAACACATCATAAAGTGCTTGTTATTAAACAGAGATCAACACTGAAAGCGGGGTTTGTCAGTAGGGAGGCTGGGCAACTCCTGTGCTCTAAGTTAAATGCACACAAAAATCAGCTTCTGTTTCCCTGCTTCTGTAAAAAAAAACCCTTTCTGGACAGCACAGGATGGTGCTCGCTTGGGCCAGCTTGGTCCTTGAAAAGGAACCAAGGAACACTTCATGTTCAGCTTTCGGAATGCACCGAGCCAGGTGCTTTCCCAGCTCATTTTCCAGGGGAACACTACACCCCAGCCCATCACTGAGCTCCCTCTTTCTCACATTACTCTTTGGATGACTGCGCTCACCTCATACACCTTGTTCAACAGGAGAATTGCTGGTTGCTGACAGCCAGCATCAGCAAGGGCAGACGCTGAACCAGAGCTGAACCGTGAGCACAGCCAAGGAGAAGGGGCTCAGCCCTCTTACAAGCAGGAGGTGATGGCTTGGGGCTGCTCCGAGCCTCTGCTGCAGCCTCCCTTGTCAGCAAGGTGTCATCGTACCTGGGCTTTGTCCAAGGCTTTTATTCTGCAGAACTTGCCTGTAATTCTTCTCTCTCCTGTAATTTAAGCCTGTAACTGCCACCCAGGATGGTTCAACTTATGGGCTTCTAGACAGAGCTAAGCCTGCTCATTGTATTATAGACAGGCGATCTCACCCCCCGCACCCTTCAAGTGTGGCGCAAGGAGGTGATCTGGACCTCGTGACTGTTTTCTTCCTTATGGTTTATCTTGCAACTCATTTTTACCACCTGAATTCTTCACTCAACCTTTTGGCTTCCTCCCTACTCAGTTCTCTTCCTTGTTTCGCTTTGGGTGTTTTTCCCCTTCAGCTTTTCTTAGCACGGTTGAGTGCTGCAGCTGCTTTGGCTTCATTTCTTCTTGCCATGCTCCACACCCTGCACTTCTCGTGTCTGTATCTGTATTCACGGAGCACAAAGCACGTGTAAAGTGTGTCAGAGCTGGTAGCACTGCAGTCCTTCTTGGGGAGCAAAAGGGGGGACCCAAATAAATAGGTCTTTTACTGTAGATGTGACTAAACCTGGACTCCCTGGTAGAGGACAGCTTGAACCCCATCATGGTGACCCAGCAGTCAGAGGCAGGGAGAGGCTAAGCTCACTCCCGTGTGCTCAGAGAGGAGCAGGGCTCTCGCGTGTTACTCTCACACCCACCCACAGCTCCTGTCTACAAGGAAATAACTTCACCAGCAACACAAAGAGAGCAGTAATAAAAGCTCTCCGAGGGAGCGGTGGGACTGGGCTGGTGCCTGGCACAGTTGTTTGAATCCTGCTGTGACAGGGAGCATGAGGCCACAGCCCGCGATGCTGCTGCAGGGCAGGCAGGGCTGGCTGGCTGCCCAGCAGAGATCCTCTCTCCCTGCATCCAGCATCCGCTCTCATGTCTCCTTGCAGTCTACACAGCAGCAAAGCCAAATATCCTCCTTCCAGAGGGGAAAACACAGCAGCTGCATTCCCTTCATCTGCTCTTGCTGGTCCCATGAGCTGTTGTGAGGCTTTTCCCTTCAGCTGCAGCAGACAAGCCCCCAGCATCGTGTGAGGCTGTTTACATGAGTCTTCATGGCTGTGAATGAGCAAGTGGGTGTTGATGGAGCTCTGCAGTCAATGAATTCCTTCAAAGGATGGCTCACTCCCACAGCTTCTGCCTCTCCAGAGACAGGGAAACATGGCACAGTGTGCAGAGCACAGGGTGCATGCAACAGGTTCCCCCCCGGTGATCCCGCTGGCTGCACGCAACGAGACTGTGGCTTCTTTGTGCCCAGGATTTCATGCAGGAGGCAAAAACACCCCACCGGGTATTCAGATTGCTCTTACCCATGTCAGAGGCAGGAAGATCTCCTACCTGCAAGTCTGAAGATTTCACTGAGCTGAGCAGTTCCTGCAAGGAGGAGAGCTGATCTGATGTTCAATTGAAATTCTGTGTCTTTTTAAGATCAATGTTCTAAGAAAAAACACCATTTCTAACATTGTTGAATGCCACAAAAATCAGGGAAGAGAACTGAACAGGATCAAACAGGAACGCTGAGTGCTCCAGGTCATCATCACAGCCGGCACTGTGTTATGGGCACATGTAGCGTCAGGTCCCTCTACTCAAGGGACAAAGCTGTCCTCATCACTGGGCGATCTGACAGCACCAAAGCACACTCAGGTTGCAGTACTGCTGTGCTGGACACTGATGCTGGGAGATAGGGTCCAGTTTTGATGCTAGAAAATGAATGATGAGACACTATGTCTGGTTCGAAATAACCAAAGGAGTGGAAAACCCACCTTATGCTGCCAGCTCCAGTTACTGAGCGAAGGTTATGAGTGACGTGCTTACTCCTTAGCAGGGGCTAACATCTGGTGAGACAAACAAATGTTGAATCATTTGGTTTCTCACTGATTACAGAGGAATGCCAACATTCCTTTCTGTCCAGAACAAACTCTTTGAGACAGGGCCTGTGCTAGACATAGAAGCCAAGATACCAGGAAATTAATACAAAGAGCAGGCTGAGCTACAAAGCAGAAAAGCCGCCTCTGCAGACTTCGAGACAGAGCCGGTGGGGAGTGGGAGATCTTTCCCACTCAGCCCTTTGTATCACTCCATTATATATCCCATTACCTGAATAGCTCCCGAAAGTGCCACCTGCCTCTCCTCTCTGCTCATCAGTCACCTCTTCTGCCTGCTTCGTGCCTCAGATCCGCTTTCAAGGCTGCCTGCTCTGCTTCAGAATAGCCTCCCAGCCAGTGTTTGCTAAGCTGGTGCCTCCTTCTGCTCCAAAGAGTGCCATCCCTGCAAATTATTACAGTAGTAAAGGCTCTGGGTGTGCTACATTTGCACTGTTATAAAGCACAGCCTTTTGAGTAGGAGCTCCACAGGGACAGTACAGGAAAGTGAGGAGCTATAGAGCAGGATTCAAGCCCTGATTAAGGAGCAGACATGTCTCCCCGCCTCCCCAGCACTGCAGGTTTAGGTCTGGATTTTCAACAATCAAATCTTGTTCCCTATTCACTCATCCCCCCCACTCCAAACACACAGAATTACCAATCATTCACTTTTCTCTAGCACACTTCAAATTCTTATCTACAAACCACAGTCCCATGTTTCAGTACTCACCTGTTCTGGTCTTTTTTCTTCCTTTGCAAGGAACTCCTTTCAATGCTTTCGCCTCATTAGGTAGAGCCTGAATTCTCTTCAGCTGGAAGCACCTTGCTGATCTGGCCCAAATATTCTCTAAGATTTAACTTGAAAGCTTTCTATAGCTCTGGTTTGATGGGACAGGTGAGCACAGCATCTGACATTGTGGGATTGACTGACGGTGTAGGAAGGAGCACAGTTCAACAGCATTTGGCTTTAGCTTTTGACTTCACAGCCCAAGCATCATTCTTCTAACCCTGCCATTTTGCATCCTAATTATTTCAAGACACACCACATGTGGTAATTGTACCTGGTCACTTCTTCACCCTGCACTGACAACGAGGTTTGAATGAGAATGAATTAATAGCTGGGCTTCATTTGCAGTGGTGTTAAGCAGCAGAAGGCTCTTTTGCCAGAGCTGAGACTAAGCCATCCATCAGAGCGGAGGATCCCAGCTCAGTGCAGTGCCTTACTTCTCCCCTGGGTTTACGGAGCTGCACAGCCACGACTCATATCAGTCACTTCATCACAGCTGCACCACCATTCAGGGGCTCGTCAGTTGATGGCAGCCACCCATCTGAGGTCCCAGCCCTTTTTCCTTTCTGATGCTCATGAAAGGAAAATCACCAGGTGAAAACACAGGTAAGGTGGCTTGTGAATGTGTACTTTGCTTTCTGGAGCACCAGGTGAGAAAATGTTATCGCTTCTTAACACAGTTCTGCTAAACAACCTTCTAAACCATTCTGTATATGGTACATGCTTACCTCTGACAGAAGAGGAAAGATCCCTTGATGGGATTTCTGTGTAATTAGCCAGTTAACTCATTTAACAGGTCTCATTCAGAGATCAGCTGTGTGTGAAAAGTGCACCAGGTTTCAAACCTGCATGGAGTGCAAACAGCTGAGATTGATGCCTTAGGAAAGGACCGGTATGTGTAAGAGGGAGCATTCACCATGCTGAGCTTGGGCTGGTAAACTCAGTATTTATAGCAAAGCTCTTCTGAGGAGCTTGACAGAGGAGATAAATCTCCTGAGGAGAAGCAGTTGCCAACTGCCCACAAAGGGATGCTTTCATTGCAGTGCGTATTGTCCTCACAGGGAGGTTCGCTCCATCCCCAGCTGTGCCTGCATTTGCTTTCAGGCTCCATCTGCTGAGTGGGACAGGCTACAGCCGAGGTCTGATCCCTGTGCTCCCACTGGGTCAGTCCCTGCTCATTTTGACACTGCGAAACAACCCTGGATCCAACCACCCACAGCTGCTGTGACAGGAGGGCAGTGCTCTTCCTGCCTTCATTGTGAGCAGGTCAATAGGACTGTGGGCCATGCTACAAGCCACAGCTTTTTGCTGGGGGCTACTTGCATCAGGAAACAGGGCAGTCCAGGGCTTCAGTTACAGTCACAACTCCTCCTCTCCCCTGTTGTTTAGCATTCTCAGTGCTGCAGCTCCTCCAGTCTTCATGTAAAATGAGGTACTTTGGAAACACAGATTACAGATGAGTCTTTCTAGTTGGAGAATATTGATCAATACACACTACAGAAGCCAGGTTGTCCCCATCAGCAGTCCTCTGTACTAAACCCTTTCACAGCTATTACTTATGCTAGTACAAGGCAGTGCTAACATCCCCCAGCAGCTCACAAGCATCTTCACTCCTCACAGAGCAGTCTCACAGCCTTGTCTTTCAATGGCACAGCACTGTTACACCAGTTGGTTGTAACACACCATCCTTAGCCCTTGGCATTTCATAGCTCTGTACTTCCTAACAGCAGCTTTTGAAATCAAATCTATGGGGGTTTTATTCCCAACCTCGAACTGAAGATATTGGTCAAGACCCAGGTTTTGAGGTAAATGATAACACACACGGTGCAGCATCAGTAGCTTTAAGCGTGCTGTTTCCATCTTGGCGATTTAAAACCATGAGAGACAAAAGCGACTTCCAGCGCCACGCTGCAGCACACACAAGGCCCACAGCGAGGCACTGTTGTGCTCCTCACGGATCAGTCATTTCCAAACACAGGTAATCCCTTTTCCTGGAATTGAGACTGGTAGAATAGTTACTGAAGCCAATCAGAAATTAATCTTTTCCTTGCCAATCTGCCCTTATGAAACACACACCCACAAACCAAACCCTATAAACAAGAACAGGCTTAAACAACCCCTCCCTCAAGGATGCAATGATTGGCTTTTTCCTGCTTGGTAAGGGACCAACATCACAACTGCTCCAACAGCAACTACACAGAGCAACAGAGCCACAATAGTGCCAGCATCACCAAACTATCTTGCCAAGCCCCAGGAGAAGGAATTCTTGCTCCTCATCTCAAAGAGCAAACATGTGCTTTGCCATCTCTCCCACCACGGTCCTGCCCCTGCCTGGCTGATCCAGCACAGCTCCAACTGAGCAACAGCGGGTTTGGGAAACACAAGTATTTGCTCCCAGGCCCTGTGTTGGTGGCCATCTGCTCTCACACAGCTGGGAATCCCCTCAAGTCTTTTCTTCCCCCATGTGAAATATAGTACCTGTACGCTAAATGGGTAGAAATTAAAGTGCAGGCATCAGATCAACTTCCAGTTACACCTTCTAGTAGAGTGCATTGAACAAAGCAGGAGGGTTCAGGAGCAGCACTGTGCCACAGCTCACAGCCTGGTGGGCTGCATCTTCTCACAGCAAGAGATCAAGATGGGAGGTTGCAAACCCACTTTCCCCACAGCTAACGTTGTGCCAACCTCTCCCTAAAAGCCAAGGCCATCACTGCATTTTTCAGCTATGCTGTGACAAGACCAACAAGCACGTATCTGCAGCAGGCCATGATAAAGGTTAATCACAACGCTTGTTGTCAGGGCACCCCCCGTCTTTGATAAATGAAGGCAGACCACTGAGCTTTCTCCCTTTCCCTGCAGGATCCCAATTGAACTCTGAGTAGAAACCTATTCTCAGTCTCCCTTCCAAAGGGCTAAACATACCCCTGAGGGCCCCCTCCTGAGAGCAGGGACACAGATTTGGCTAATTCCCTATTTGTCCCAAAGCAACTCAAGTCCAGCCCACAGCCACAGTGACAGAATTCCTGTTCCCTGCAGAACAGGCTTCGGACCAGGATACAACCACACAGAGACAGGTAGCCCTGTACCTCAGCCTCCTCCAAAGGAACTCAAAGCCACACTTTGTTGGGTTGTTTGATGCTTTTATTTATCACATGTAAAAACACTACTGTTTGTGTTTGCAGGTACCTCTTGCTGCACTGCAAGTCACACAGCTCCAAACACTGAAGATCAGACAGGCAGAGAAAGGAATTCAAGTGTTCATGCCCAGTCACAGGGTCATGATCCTAGCAGGTATTTGATACACAGAACCCCCAGGGACTGCTCTACAAAAGCCTTACAATTAACAGATCAGAGTTGGTGGAAACACTAGGTGAAGGAAATGTCTATGGGGTAAGAGGACCTGCAAACTGGTCTTTCTCCTTCCAGCTGCCCTTCCTTATCTTTCTCTAGCACAGGTAATTGTGATCTAAGTACATAACTAGTGCTCTAAACCGGAACGGGGGTCCACTGATCCACACTTAGTTGACACGAGGGTTCCTGAAGTTCCTTCCAGCAAAGCGGGCCTTGCTGCCAAGCTCCTCTTCAATTCTAATGAAAGGGAAGAGAGTGCTGGGTGTCAGCAGACAGTGCAGAACTCCCACATTAGCACAGCTGCTGGCCTTACACCAAATCACCTTGACTGCCTAACACAGGAGATATTCCCAGAGCCACAAGCCAGCTCTCACTAAGCCAGTTAAGTTACACAAACATTTAATTGCAGGGCTCAGGATCACCCAACTTACATAGCGTCACCCAAACATTTTACATGCTCACTCAAGGGATCTGCATCATGCAGAAAGGATGTCTCCTATCTATTACCACAGGATGCTTTGTACGATGTTATCTGTAGCATGTCTGTTATGGACGTTACCCACCCAACATAATATAGTCTACACTCAGTTCTGCAAGCATAGCACCTGCCCAAAAAAAGCACCTCCACCAGCTTATGTCCTTAAGCTGCAGTGTTTCCAAGATGCAGAAGACTAAGCTGTGCCCTGAATGCATTAGTGGAGCATCAATTCTCTGTCAGGCTTCACTCCCAACTCTTTCCTCCCTCCCCAAGTCTCACCTCAGCAGCTGGTTGTACTTGGCTAGACGTTCAGATCGGCAAGGGGCACCAGTTTTGATCTGAAAGGGAAATCAGGGAGTTAGAATAAGGCCACAACTACTGTTGAGAGCATAATCATAGGCTTGATTTCAAGCATCAAGCTTTAAATATCCATATACTCAGACAGGATAGGGCTTGGGAGCAATAAAGATTGTTCATTTGCTAACAGCTTGTTTCAGGAAATCCCAGTAAGTCCACGGGAGTTGACTAAGATTTTTCAGATGGGTGGTTAAAGGTGAGTTTACACAAGATAACATGTTCCCTTGTCACACTGCCACCAGACAAAAATCAACTTCATGTATACAGGAACAGCAAATCTACAACACGAGCAAGCAGAGACCTCAAAGAGCCCTCAGTACTGGGGGAGAAAAGCAGGCTAGAGCTACAAGTCTACAGAATACACAAACTTCAGGAGTCACTTTGTATTCTCAGTTTATTGGAACAGACTCAGTGCCCTGCTCCATTTGCAGCAGGCAAGCCATCATGAAGGCATTCTGCTTTTCTTGCTTTACTAGACCATCCCCAGTTCTCTGCATGTTAGCAGAGCATTAGCATACGGTTCTTTGCTTTCTAGAACACATCCACTTCTTAATCTTAAATTTTGCCTGCCTTTGATTTCTCCCCACTGCCAATTTCAGCTTTGAATGGAAGCATGCTCTGAGAGCATGGCTCCATCACCATATTATCTTATCAAGCAGAAAGGAAAAATACACAGGCACAAATACCAACCTGACCAGTGCACAGACCAACTACCAGGTCAGCAATGAAGGTATCTTCTGTTTCTCCAGAACGGTGACTCACCATCACACCCCAGCCATTGGTTTGGGCAAGCTTACAGCTAGAAGAGATAAAACACAAAGCCTCACACCATGCGTATTTGCTTGCAGCCTTTGTGGTAGCTGTATTCCCTGCTTGGCCGTGATAGAACTGCCCTTTGGTACTTGTCAGGGTTAGGATCATGCGACACCACAGTGACAAAGACCTGCTATTACACACGCTTAGACCCAGTAAAGTTTTTTATGTGCCTACATGAGTTCAGGACTGTGAAGGTACAAGTTTACGTGCCAGTATCTTCTAATAGTTAATAACTGTTCTCCCTTTACAAATGCCCACTCAGCACATTTCTAGCCCGCTAGATCTGGTCTAGATGTTCATCTCTCTCAATTAGAGAGCACCCCTCCCTGGCATGGCACAGATGGGTGAACTTACGCTTGCAGCGACTCTGTCACAGAGCCGATCTGGTTGACCTTAAGGAGGAGGCAGTTGCAGGCTTTCTCATCCACAGCCTTGGCAATACGCTTTGGATTGGTCACAGTCAGATCATCACCAACCACCTGGATGCCAACGCTGCCAGTGAATTTCTTCCAGGCTCCCCAGTCATCCTGGTCAAACGGGTCTTCGATGGACACCACTGTAAAGAGATACAAGGAGCTTTAAGACAACACTCCCCTGAGAGGTGTTGTTTGAAAGCAGTGCTTCCAGAGTGCTGCAGCCAAGTACTACCCTCCTCAATGATTAGTCCTCAGACCCCTAAAACATTCTGCTCTTGAACCCTCTTACAAGAGAGGCTGGATCCTAACTCTTACCTTCAGCAATCAATCCCTATTTGCCACTACTTCCATGCTTCTTATTGACGAACAACTTACCAGGGTAGTTCTTGACAAAGCCCTTGTACAGGTCAGCCAGCTGGTCAGGAGTAATGTATCTGCTGGGGTCATCAGGGGATTTGAAGTCCAGGTCATACTTTCCATCACGGTAGAACTCTGAAGCAGCCACATCCATGCCAATGACAACCTTATCAGTGTAGCCAGCCTTGCCAATAGCAGTCTTCAGCAGCTCCAGAGCTGAAACACAACAAATAAAACATCTTGCCTCAAAAGCTATGCATTGATCAGCAAATGTACTTCCACTTGGCAAAGAATAGCCATTACCCCTACAGAAAGCCCAAAGGCCACGCAGAAAAGGCTCTTAAAAACTCTCCCACTTCTGAACTGACTGGAACAAGATATCACTTTAATACTGGTTTTAGCTTGTAATACCCTTGAGAGACCATTACAGGATTCAGAATCTCTTCAGGCAGGACTGTACTTTAGCCCAGAAAGCTTAATACTAGATGATACTACATCCTCCAAGTTTTGTGCATGTGGGCAGTAAGCAGTGATTGCACTTTATTACCTTTTTAGCTCCAGAACAGGTGTAGACCATGAAAGTGGTAAGCACTCAAGCCCTGCCTAATACTGGGATACATAGCCTGCCTCCACACAGGGCACCCTCTCTTCTCCTCTATTGTGACTCACTTGTACAATTATATGTACAAGAGGGTCTCTGGATACAACCCTGGATGCTACCCTGTTTGGCAGAGTCAAATCAAGGAAATTCAGCCTGGTCACAACAAGGAAGACTCTCCCAGTCACCCCTGACTCTATGCCAAGCAGCTGGATCAGGATCATACAATAGAAAGCTCAGATCAAGTGTGCTTGATTTTCCTGTGTTGTGGGGTGTTTTTTAAAAAAGATGTTAATGTACAAACTGCAAAAGCAGCTGCTGTCAGCAACACAATGTCTTTGGAGTGTAATGGCCATTTCAAGGTCATCTTCATTGATGTCTGCCAGGGTACAGATCTAGCAAGAGCTGCATGTGACTGGGATTCAGAAATGCCCTGATTTTTGGTGCTGGCTCACTATCTGCCATGTTAGAAAAGGCAATGCAGCTCAGAGGCTACATTCCATAATACAACTAGCAGCTTTAAAATAACAGAGTTCTAGTATTCTACTAGCTTATTAGCAGCTCCATTTCTGCAAAAGAGGCAGAAAAACAGCTCTTCTGGTATATTTTTTTGCAGGAACAGGTATCTCCCTTTCCACAAGACAAACTGCCTCCCTCCATCCCCAGGTTTCTGAACAGAACTGTTAGGCTGTGGAAGCAGCAAATGCCTCTGCTTCCCAGGCAAGTCTTCATACACTCCCACCTGTTACCAGGCACAGTTCATACTTTTTTCCTCATTTGTCAGGAGGAAGAAATTTCACTAAACATAAACACTGCCTTCTGAGAAGTCTGCAGTGCATCAGATATTCCCACACCACTTTTCAACTGGAAAGAGGCAAGATTCCCTTAAGCTGCTACAGGAATGAAACAGTAATGAGACATTCAAGTCAAAGCCATCCCATCAAGCTGCATTAACTTAAGTCCAAGGGAATAGCTTTGTGGAACTACACTGGATCACACCAGTACAAAACCAAGTTAACAGCAGTAAGTCCTACAACCTACTGATCCTGCTCTCCATTCACAGTGGATAGGCATGGTCCTCATTCTCTGGCTATCAGTTACACCTCCTCCCACACTTAGCTCATTTTTACCTTCTTTATTTTCCAGGATGTTGGGGGCAAAACCACCCTCATCACCCACGTTGGTTGCATCCTTGCCATACTTCTCCTTGATTACATTCTTCAGGTTGTGATAGACCTCTGCACCGATGCGCATTGCCTCCTTGAAAGTGTCAGCACCCACAGGAAGGATCATGAACTCCTGCATAGCCAGCTTGTTACCAGCATGGGAGCCACCATTGATCACATTGAAAGCCTTGGAGTAATCAAAAAGAAAAGGCAAGTTAGAATATTTCAGGGTAAATTGACAACAGCATTTAAGATAACAGCATTCCCTAGAGAACCTGATCTAAGACCCCACACAGCACCTGCTCAGATCAAGCCTCTAGGTAGCCCTAGCAAGAGACTTACAGGAACTGGAAGAATGACTTCTGCATTTCCAGCCAGGTCAGCAATGTGACGGTACAAGGGGACACCCTTCTCAGCAGCACCAGCTTTGCATACAGCCAGAGATACACCCAAGATGGCATTGGCACCAAATTTGGCTGAAACAGGAAGAAATTGTTTACAAAAACATTGTCTTCATAAAGAGACTCAAATACAAGCACCACAGTCCTGGTTATGCAAGTGCACAGGATATGCCCTACCACTTGCTTCTAACAAGCCAGAAATCTATATATCAGTCTTATTTTTTCCACACCTCACTGCAGCACAAAGCCTACTTACATTTGTTCTCTGATCCATCCATTTCCAGCATCAGTTTGTCAATCTTTTCTTGCTCCACAACATTGACATTCTGCAGAGAAAAGCAAACAAAGCACTGCTTGACACCAAACATAGCTCCACAAACTCTCACCTACCCACTGCTTTTTGATTTCCCTGGCAGGCACCAAAACTTGCTTAAGGGCAACTACCAACAGTTGAAAAGACTAATTTTCATCATTAACCAGCAGCATCTTCTGGTCACTTCCAGCAGACTAAGGCTGACACATGAGAAGCTTGTTTCGTTCTCCACATTCAGAGCTATAAGGCTATCATGTCCCTTTGACTTCCTGACATTTACACTGCTATCTGCCTGGCACAGGATAGGAGAAAGCTCCAGTTTATGCCTCCTGCCCCTTTCATGCAAGCTCAAAGATGATCGGCTTGCTCAAAACATACACCCATTTGTAGCTTACTACTTAATGTTCGGAACTGTCACTAAGAACATACAATCACTTCATGCATTATCACTTCATTTTGCACTCCCTTTTCTAGTTAGGGCTCAGTGCCCATGAAGTGCACAGCAATGTCACTAAAGCAGGCTTTATTAAGATCCCCTCAAATTCCCTTCCACATTAGCCAGCTTGGATAAAATTCAGTCCCTCCCCACCATTCAGCCACCCTTTTAAGCATAAAGTATCTTAACTGCACACCAGTGAAGTTCACAGATGCTTACGTATTTCTGCACACTACAACACTAGGCTGCTAGAGACTGTTCTCATTGTTAGATATGAGGTCATCAAGTAAAGCAACTGCTGCCAAAAGGTCACTTTGTTCACATGCACTCCAATACACAGCTAACAACTCCCCTAAGCAAGACAGCTCCTGCAACTGTCTCAAGAGACAACCCGTCAGTTAGGACACACTGGACTGGCATTAGCAGATGTTAGACAACACATTGCTCCTACCTTGCTAACCAGTGCAGGTGCAATTGTTTTATTGACGTGCTCAACAGCTTTTGAGACACCTGTAAGGAACAAGTAAATTGGGACACTGGTCAACCACACTGGTTATGTAGGCATTAGTAAGGGATCTCAGTTACAAAAAACATCAAGGATATCATCTCATGCTCTTCAAACCCCAATCCAACCTCAGCTTACAGCCAAATGTGAACACTTCCAGAGGTCATCTTGATTGAATCAGAAGTTGCATGAAGTAAGCATCACCTAGGAATGCCTGCTGCAAAGTTAGTTTGCAAGACCATGCCCTGGAGAAATTCATCCAAGTGACAAGGTTGCACTGAGAGCACATCCATTACCTGTGTACATAATGCTGTCCCCAGGAACTCGTTAACATATTTAACAGCTCTGGATACACCTGACAGAAGCGAAATGGACAAAGACAATCAAGGAAGAGATGAAGACCCACAGCCAAGAACAAAGGCAGTCATGGAAGAAAGAAAAGGACACAAACAGGTAACAGACCTTTAAGTCATCAAGTGTCTGATATTGAGCAAAAGACTAGAAACAAGAGGATTCAAAGGGTAGAGGAAACTGTGCGTCAGTCAGCAAGGCTGTATTTGGTCTTTCCACCTAGGTTTCCATCATACTGCAGACTCAAACCTCAAGTGGCTAAATGACAGCATTTGTAAAAGGTTTTAGGACAGGCTGCTCCTATCCATTCATGGAATGGACGAGTAAGGGGAAAGAAAAAATTTTCCTCAGAACTTAAGCATGCAGCAGCTCAGGCATTTCACTATCTGCTATTCTGTAACACCACTGAAGCATCAGCTTAGCCCATTTTACACTTGATACGATGCTGAAGGACACTGTTACTGTACCTGTATGCAGGCATAAAAAACATCTGCCCTAGCTTCTGGCAGAGAATAAAGCATGAACACAGCACCATCCTTTTAATCATGTGGACCCACCATTGTGCAAACCAGCAGTTCCAGCATGAACTTGCTTCTTCCCCATAAGCAGAGGCCATCATTAGCCAGCTACCAGTATCAGCCTAAGGAGTACTAGCACCCCTGGACACTGTTTGAAGACCCCTAAAGACCTCGGCTTCAGAACCTGCGAATGCTCATTAAGTGCACCCTGAACCACATTAACTGCCTTTTAAGTGGTCTACGGCTGGAGATTTCTGTTACAAAAGCCCTACCAGCTATGTGCAACTCATCTCATTTGGTGATTTTCCTTTTTTGTAACTCATGTTATTCCCCAGCTGACAAAAACTCCCAGCTGTGATAGCCTGCTGTGGAAGCTCAGGCTGCTGTCTAGTTAAGTGCCATCAAGAACTGTTTGTAGGATCAGATTTAACAGGTCTAAGTGCTCACACATTTAACACACTGAGGTAAGTACACATTTACTCTTCTCAAAGAAAAGTGCCTGAGGTAAACAGCATAAGCTCTTCGGCTCTTTGGGATATTCAGTCATCTAGTTTATTCTGTGTTTAAGTAATAACTCTGAATCTTCTCAGACAATGCTCTCCAAGTTCAATTCAGTAGTTACCTACTCTAACCAGGCTTTCTGAATGGGCACAAAACATTGCAGCTTCCTTTCACCTGACTGGCAGAAAAGTTTGAAGACAACTGAATTTCTTTCCCAGCTAAGAGTTAATCTATATACTTAGAAGGTATCACCAATGCTTTTGCAGCAGCAAGCTAAAAAGGAGTCCTGACTGTCCAAGCTCTCAGAGTAATCATAAGAATTACTATTAGGGTGTTTATTAGGTAATGCCATCCTTTATGCGGGTATTCTTTTTTCCCATACTTGCTCCCAAGCCAGTCAGGTGACTGCTGTGCTTAGTTTCCTTTCAGGACACACAGTAAGTCCCTAGACAACTAAAATAATATGCCATTAACACAAACTTAAGTATCATGGCTACCTGTAATAACAGATAAAAAGATAAGGTGGCTTTAGCTATTGTGCAATCTGAAACAATGGTATCTTCCATGATTATCAGCGTGAAGCTGCACATTAGCTGTGGTCAGCAGCTGGCATAAGCCTCAGGCTCAGGATTTAACCTGCTTCTAAGGAATCTGTGGTGCCAGAGCAGATACATTTAAGAGTTCTTTGAAAATTCAGTCCGTGAAGAGTTCTTGTGACTAGCTGCAGCATCACCAGGCCTTTTGGAGCAGTTCATTCAGACGCTCTTACAACACACTACTAACACACTCTATACTCTGACATGCACCAACAGGCAGGGCAACAGAAGTGGCATAACAAAGTCCATTTGGGCATACCATAATAGAGACATTATCACCTAGCTCGCATGCCATGTACCCATCTGCAGAAGTACACTTATCTCCATCATTATATATGCTGGAGGCAGTCACTCTCTACAGGGTACCTTGGGAAACGCAGCAGCCTGTGCTTTACCTAGGCCCCAGCCACACAACCTACATGTGGTATGCATTGCTAGCATCTTACTGTTAATCTCCATAGCATTTGCTTAATTGCCATGCCTTGTACAGAACATGGACAGCAGTGAGGGAGCCCATGTGACCTCTGCTCCAATCTGGCATAAACATATGCAGTAACACAGCCATTGTAACAGGCCAAGCTGGGTACCAAAATTCAGGTTTACCTTTCCCCAGGTAGCGTGTCTTGTCATTGTCACGAAGCTCCAGAGCTTCATAGATTCCAGTTGAGGCACCACTGGGAACAGCAGCTCTGAACAGACCTGTTTCCAACAGGAAAAAGAACTGTCTTAGCATGCTCAAACCCACGAAATATTCTCCACCCTAACACCATCCCAACCTAACACACACTGCCACCACTGGAGATGGAGGAGGTCATCTCTGAACAGCATCTCTGCCCACTTAACATCCATCCTGAGAACCTTTGGTTCTTTACAGCACCAACTCAATAGTGCCTCACTCACTGATCAACAGCAAGTTGACTCATTCTCCACTGTTTATTTCAAATGTGTAAGTTTGGAAAGACACCTATTTCCCTTCCAAAAACATGGTTTTATTACTGAATCCTCCTTTGAGCCCAGTCTGGCAGGCAAGCTCTTGAATTCTTCTAAGGTATGGCATAAAAGGGACAATTACGAGGCCTATATTGTTAATATGACCTCTGAGCTCTTCCAACAACAGTACAGCCACCCAGACACCCCATCTCTCCAGCCAAGGATGCTGAACTTTGAGCAAATCAGTCCGCTGTTCTGCCTGTGGTTCAAGATGCCAGCTTCAGCCTCCAGTCTCTCCCTTATCCCACTACAGCAAAGAGCTTAGTAGGGTCAATCTCATTAAATGACTGCATTAATCTTTTGAGGCAGAAAGATCAGCTATTTAGTTCATGTATTACAGCTATTGTGTTTGCTCATTCCACCAAACCACACTGGTATGTGTTTGCACAATGCCTTTGTCAGATCCTATCGGATGTGGGATGCACAACTAGCAAACCAAGGGAAAGTCCTGCAATAATTAAAAATATAAGATGTTAGATGTGAAAACCCAATTAGACAAGATGTTTAGTCATGCCTGAGCACTCACACAGAGAAGAAACCATTACCCAAGATTAAATTCTGCAGCAGAAGAGTGTTTCAGTACACAAAGTGACTGCTAGACAAATCAAGAATTAAATGTCAAGTGCAGTCAGAGTTTAGGGAGCATTGAAAACTAAGACCTGGCCATTAGCAGCTGCTTACAGACACAAAGGCCTTTTAACTCCACGTTTGGAAGTGCTATCCCAGTTTTTGCTCAGGACAAGGGGAGAAAGGCAGTTTTGGATTAACACTTGCACTGTAAGAAGTGGCACAGCAAGAAACACTTTGTTGTCCAGGCCAGTATCTGGAGTTCAGCAAATTCATGCCAGTAAAGCAAGGTACAGGCTTTTTCTGCAAGTTCCACTGCAAGCTCAGCAACAGGTTATACGTATGGAAGAAATAGCAAGCACAATTCCACTGTTTTAACAGGACTGCTTGTAATGCTTTTAATTGCCTCTTCAGTTCTGCCAGATAAACAGAAGAAACAAACATCTGCAATGACTCACCTTTGTTGGTATAGAGGTCTACCTCAACAGTGGGATTCCCACGGGAGTCAAAGATTTCACGGGCATGGATCTTGAGAACAGACATCTTTAACACCTGAAAACAAAAGTTAGCATTAAACACAAATAGTTTGGGTGGGAAGGAACCTTCAAAAATCATCTAGTTCATACACCCTGCCACAGGGGTGTTGAACATCTTTCACTTGAAGATGCTCAAAGTACCATCCAACCTGACACAACACTTCCAATGATGGGGTATTCACCACTTCTCTGGGCAAATCTCTTCCAGTGTCTCATCACCCTCATCATAAAAAAAAAAACCATCTTCCTTATATCCAAACTAAATCCAGATACCATCAACCCAAGGCCTGGGCAACTATTCCAGTTCCTGGGAGGACTGTTTGGATGGAGACATCATCATAGGTAAGCTGTATGGCTTCCCTTTGGGTTTCAACCACAGCCTTGCAGTTGCAGTGGGTAGACACCATGTTCTTTCAGCAGGCAACTGTCTCCATACAGTTCTTAAAAAGAACCCACTAATAAAATGGTAATTCTTTTGAAAGACGTTATCTTCAAATTCCCTGCAGACCTCAAGCTTCTGGGGAGGCTGGCACAGCCACCAGCTGAGTTGGGGCAACAGGCTGCAGCCTAAGCCTCAGCAGAGCAAGCAGCAGCCAAATCACCCATCAGAACTGCCATGGAACCTGCTGATGTTGCTCCCAACAGACTCCACTCCCTGCTCCCGCACCCTGGCTGCTGGTGCTCCTGAGAGGCTGGTTCTGTGTGGCCTCTGGCAGCTTGAACCAGCTACAGGTACAGCCAGGCCCACCCAGCTCTCCCTCACAAGACCTGCTGCCTGGTCCCTCTCCCATACAGCCAAAGGGTGCCAGCAACACAGAACCCCCACCCACAGGAGATCTCAAGCCTTGCACTGCCCTCAGCATGGCTGCTAGCATTGGCTTAACATCGTTTATACCCTGTATTAGCACCTGCAGTCACAAGACCAGTTCAAAAACATCACTTTAGACTACTTCAACTGGGAAAACCTGTAATACTTAGCAAGAGTTGAGTCATTTGTTGAGAAGGCAGAAATTTTAACTTAGGTAGGAAGAACAATCTAAAACCAGAAGCCTTGTTTCTAGAGATACCTAAAGGAATGTCACCTTAACGTGTAAGAGCAGCTAAGCAATCCCAATACAGGAAATCTCTGCTACCAGATAGAATTCTTTTTGATAAAAGGCTAAAGTGCAACAGTGCTTAGTATGCACAGCAGCTGTTCAGAGCCAAATGTAACCTATCCCAATATAGAAACAGCCAGCCACGGCTCTAATTAAGAACTTGCATTAATAGTTATACCTTATCTGGGGTATTTACAGGAATAGCTCTTCCTCTGTGGCGATTTCTCTTCCTTTGAATACTTTTCACCCCCTTCTCATTTATCTATACACTTTTCCTTAAAGAAAAAAAGGCAATAAGGAACTCCTTATGTAAGCCCAACAACATTTTAAAAACCAAGTCATACACAAGCCTGCAAGCCACCGATTGGCACCAAACCCAGCTCATCTGCAGAGAAGAAAGCTCAGACTCAGAAGCAGAACTATCTGGAAGCTGGCTCTTTGGCAAGCCACTGTGGGTGGTAACCCTGTTTACAGAAATGGTCATGCATCTCTCTGCAGTTAGAGCAAAGTTAAAAAAACTGGACCTTGGAAACAGTACTGCTTGTCCTGAGCGTGCATGTGTGGGGGTTACCTTAATACACTTATACTTCCTCCACTGAAAAACCCACACCCCATGTTAAAAACATGGGTCACCATTTGGTTTGTCACCATGGCTTTGAAGTGCCATTTCCAGCTGCCTTGCCTCTAAGCAGCACGTTGTATAAGACAGTTTTTGAGAGACTCACTGCCTGCTCCACAGCAAAGCCCACGCACTGACAGACGATATGACTAATGTAAGTAAGCAGCAACACAACTCAGTTCAAGCTTGCCTTCGTGCTGCCAGTATGAAACTTGAATCAGTAAATATCAAGCTCAAAATAAATCCCTGCAACTCTCCAGTTATCAGGCCTGTCCATACTAACACTCATCTCTCTGCACATGCACTGAACAGTGGCTAATAGGAAGAATCCCCATTTATCTGAAAAGCGTTTTTGGAGCTGATTAGGCTGGCACCTGCTATGCCTTACTTTCATTTTCAGAACCACGGCTTTGCAACAAACCATTAGGTGTCTGATTCTTTGAACAGCCAGCCAGCTCACAGTAAGTAAGCAATTCAAGAACTGTCTATTGACCTTCACAAAGGTGGCACTTCAGGAATTACTCCCTGTAAGAGCTTTCACTGGTAATGTCTGCCAGGTCCGACATTACTCAAGCACCCTTGACAAGTGACCTCTCCAGCAGTCCCTCCCTTTTCCTTAGGAGGAGGCATTTCACAGCACTGCAGTGTTTCACAAATTCCTCACACCTTTTTTTTCCCCCCTCTTCCTTTGGCTTATCTTCCCAACCCCCTCACATGTTCAAGAAACAGCTTTCCCCCCAAGCTATTCCTGGGTAAAAATCTCATGCTGTTTAGCTCATCAGAAGCCGAATGTTACATATTCTGCCTCAATCAATTCAGTCAAATCTAGAAAGTAAGGGTTAACACAGATCTAGCTGTGGAAATGCTAAAAAAACACAAGAAACCTCATCAGTAGCACTCCAGACCTTTGTACTAAGTGAAGGGGCTAGCCAAACATGCAAATACCAGAGTGATACTTAATGCACACATTGCCTTAAACCTTGTTTTGCACTGTGATCTGCTGGCAAGGTCAGTGTCTCCCTTCACAGAGGAACCACACACACACACTAGCTTTCCTGGCCTCCACAGGAGCACACACTGTTACCTACTTCAAGGCCCAGCTACAGACCACTGCCAGTTCTGAGTACAAGCCTCACTATTAAGTCCAAAAATTGGCAAGGGGGCTGGAACAGATGATTTTCCAGAGGTCCCTTCCAACCCTAATGATTCTGTAATAAATTCTGTGATATAACCACTTACTCTATAGCTGAACTTGTGTTCTCTACAGGAATACAGTATTCTAACAAAAATGCAGACTACTCCAACTTATAAGTACTTGGACAAGCATGGACCAACCAGGCCACCTTCCAACCCTACTCCTTTTCATTGCACATGGTAGTGATTCACCTCCATGATCTGCAACATGATGCAGTGTATTTTAAGTAATGCCTGGCAGGAAGTAAGGCACAGACACGTTGAACTACTTTGTTATTTAAGATGGAGGCCTGAACCCGCATTGCCTCAGTCTGTGGATTTGGATGACAAACTTCACTACTTCCGGGCAGACTGAGAAAGTCACAGCCCTGCCCTGTGACTCAGCAGGCATCTAACGGACCTAGAGACCCAAGAGCCTCTCTGGTAGCCGCGCACGAGGCAAACCGGTGAAGAGGTATTTTCCACACCGTAATATCCAGAGACCCACACTAAGTAGCCATGTGCAACTCCCTACAAGTGCTGCCCTGAGATAACCAGCACTTAATCAAAGCCATTGGGAGGCCTAAGGCACACAGATTTCACAGAACGCTTTGGGCTGGAGGGGACCTTTCAAACATCATCCAGTTCCAACCACTCTACCATGGGCAGGGACACTTTTCCACTAGACCAGGTGGCTTCAAACCCCATCCAACCTGCTTTGAACATTTCCAGGGATAGAGAATCCATCTGAATGCTGACATCAAACGTTAAAATATTTGAGATGTGAAGCTGAAGGACATCCACTGCAACTAAAGAGGGGAAAGTCCAAATCACGACACGCAATCCGAAAGCACTTGTTAGTGATTAAGAGATAAGAGTTAAGCACTGCTTTTGAGAAGCTCTGACCCACCATATACCCCAGGAGGCTTTAACCCCTCTGTCCTTGCTGAGAGGGTTTAGGCCGGCCTAGGCCTCCCCCACGTGATGCTGCTACAGTGCCGTGTTGCTGGCAGCACACGCAGCGGCCCTCGCTCCCTCACAGCCCGACCGGGTTCACAGGCAGAGCCCGCGCGGCCCCATCTCAATGCGGCGGTCGCGGCTCCGGAGCCCGAGGACGGGAAACCGCGGCCGCGCAGGACCCCTCGCCCCGCGGTTAACTGCGGAGGGACCGGGCCGCTGATGCCCGCACAGCCACGAGGCCGCAAGAGCCTGCCCCCGCCGGCACACTCACCTCCGGCCCAGCAGCCCCACCACCACAGCACCGACCGCTCCCCTCCGCGCCTCACCTCACACTGGGGTCGAGGGGCTGCGCGGCCGCCAGGCTATACCCACCCCGCGCACATCTCCCGCCCCTCCTCCAGCCCTCCATTGGTCGGCTCAACCCCTCGCCGCTCTTCCATTGGCCAGCGCTGCCTTTCTCCGCTCTTCTATTGGCTACCTGCTCCTCGCGCCAGAGGCGGGCTCGGGTGCGTGCGCTACGTGCCGCGGCGGCCCGCTCGGTTCCGCCGTTCTCCTCGTGGAAAATCCCAGCACGGAGGGGGCGGGGCCATCTTCTACCCCCCCCCCTCTCACGGCGCACGCGCGCTGGGGGAGAAGATGGCGGGTGGGGGGGTTCCGGCGTGCGGGGTTCGGCCTCGTCTATGGCATGGCCGTGAGCAAGCCCGGTCACCGGCGGTGTCCACCGGGTGCCGCACGTAGGGTGAGCCGTGTCCTCTGTGCGGGGGGACATTGGGCACATGGGGACGTTGACTGGGCACGGCACCGGGGGAACAGACCCCACACACACACACATACGCGTGTGAGGGGAGGGGGGCCCGCAGTGTGTTTATTGCCATTAAAAGTGGAAGCTGTGTTGCTGGAATGCCAGGTCCAGCAAGGCGTCTGTGTGAGGCGGGTGTAGGAGCAGTGGCCAAAAAGAGCAAGAAGGGGGCATGCTGACAGGAGGAAGGCTTGTGAGTACTAGGAAAGGTTAATTAATAACACAGTAAAGGTTTACTCTGATTTGTAAGTGAAAAACTGGTGACTGTGGCTGCGCCATCCCCGGCAGTGTTCAAGGCCAGGTTGGATGCAGGAGCTTGGAGCAAGCGTGCCCCAAGACGTGCTCAAAGACCGTATTGTGACCAAAACCCAATGGAGCAGAACAGAGCTCAACACCAGGCCACAGAATGAAAGACTTTGCCAAAATGGAGTGACTCATGGCCCAGGGTTGAAAACCCCATCAGGCTGTTCATTGATAATTATTTAGTCTGCTGTATGATGGTGAAGTATGAACCATGCACCGCTGCATGAACCCGCTGCAGTGGGCAAAGCCTCCATCCCTGGAAAGTAATCCTTGACTCTCTATGGACGCAGTGGTAACCACGTGTGATGGTGTTCGATAAGAACATGAGTGGTTCCCTGCCGTGGCCATGCAGAGGGATCCTCTTACTGCCTATTTATCCAATGCCCACAGTAGCTGCTCCCTGTGACCAGCTTGGTGAGCCCTGCATCACGTCCCGTAAGCATGATTTCTTCCAGGACTTTTTAACCAAGGGATGCTCGGACATTGCATTGTGGAAGGGAGGCTGCAGTGAGAGGAATCCCATTGACAGGTCCCAAGATTAGAACAAGGCCATAGGCTGACTTGGGACAGGCATGGTCTTGTTCCTTCTCACCTTCCCATGTCCTCAGCCTTCGCTCTTGGATGTGATTGCTGCTGTTGAAGGCAGAGCACCATTCCCAGCAGTGAGACTGTTAGCAGGAATGAAAACCATCGGTGTTACCAGCACTGTTCCCAGACTAAAGTCGAAAACACAGCACTGCAGCAGCTACTAAGAAGGAGAAAAATGACTGGTAGTGCTGGACCCAGGACAGAAGCCATGACCAGGGACCAGTGCTTTGCATTGCTGGGACACTGCAGCACCCAGACCCATGCATGTAATCCCATGGGGACTCCCCATTCCCCTGGGTTTGCTTCCTTCCATTTCACTGACACTGATGAGGCCTGGCTCTGTAGTATTTAAAGTACGTAACACCAAACCAGTGGAGTTCCCCAAGCCTGGAGTTGGGGTCTAGGGGCTCCAGGGGTCTGACAGTGCCCCCTTTTCCACTGCACTGTGCAAAACCATGTTGTTGCTTGCAAAGTCAGTAATACTTGTGCTTGCTCACAAATGGCCTCACCCTTCCAACCTATGACTGATTGTTTCTTCTGGGCACATTTTTCTTCCCTCTCTGAGAACATTCCCCCAGGGCAAGCTTTAAGCCTTAATAAAAAGCAAAGGAAATCAGTTGAACTGATTCCTTCCCTTAAGCACGCCATGCACAGCACCCGCCAGGCCCCCCTGCATGGCTCCTAGCAAGGAGACACCATCTGAAACCCAAGCTGCTTTGTGACAGTGAGGTATGGCCCACATGCCTACGGCATTTTTTGGTGCTCTTTCTGCCTTGCTGAGTGTGCAGATTCATGTGGGCTGCAGGGCCATGAATCAGGTCGAAATGCTGCTGGGCTGCACACAGCTGAGAGAAAAAATACTGGTCACAAAAAGCCCTTGTAATTAAACTGCCACCTTATAGGTAGATGATTCCTTGCAGTGCCAACCTCCCCAAAACTGCATGTTATACCCTCTATAGCTGTGTCTTTGGCAGTAGTTCTGACTTATCCTGGAGCCTTACCCTTACTGGTGCAAATGAATGAGAAGGGAGCATTCCCTGCCAAAACGTGCTCCTGAGCAATCAGATGGTAGAAATCATACAACTGGATTTTTATGCGGGACAGCTGCTGAATTAGAGATGCTCCATCGGTTTTGCCTTCATAAAATTGATATGCATGAAAAAAACACATTGAGATGTTGAGTCTTATAATGAGCTAGAGAAGGTGGAGCACAAGAAAGTCTAAAGCTGAGGGAAGCTCAACATTGTAGTAGCTGAGCAAAAAGCTGATGGCGAAGTATGGTAGGGTGCTCTTTGGGAATAGAAGACGTTCTGAAAGGTCAAAACTTGCTGGCAGGCAGAAGTGGAGTGTAAAGCAAACCCTCTGGCCTGGGCAGCTGAGCACTGCGTTTCTTGCAGCTCTATGTTTCTGTTCAACCAAACCAAAGCTGTGAGAAAGGACTGGCTGTAGAAGACCAGCCTAAGCTCTTCCACTGGTCCCTTGCTGAGGCTCTTCTTTCCTTGTGACCACAAAACCAGCACAAATCAAGCATCTTCTGCTGGAGTGCAAGCAAAAAGCTGTGTGCTGAGAACCTGCATCCCCCCCCCCCCCCCCCCAGCCTCATGGTCCCATTCCTGGCAGGCAGGACTCACGTGGGGTTCTGGCCACAGATGGTGTGCCAAGAGCTGTGTCCGCTCCACTGAGTCGTGTGTCTGCAAGAGAAGGCACAGCTGAAGACACTGGCACTGCAGTAGCTAAAGGCAGCATTGATCAGGCATCCATGAGGAGAAGCCTGGCACTGTTCAGGTGTTGGCATAATATTTCCTGGATCAGCAGATTTAAAATTGCGCTGTAAAATACATGTTAATATGAAATGAAAATGCCACTGCTCAGTCATGTATCCTGCCTGGTTTTTCTTTTTCTTCAAAATTGAGCATCCCTAAGGCTATGAGATACAGAGCCAGCACGAGTTTCTGTGGGAATTCAGGCTTGTTACCAGCTAATCAAGTACTCAGTGCACTCTGTTAAAATATTTCTTTCATGGTTTGGGAGGGGGATGTACGCCTAATGGGATGGACACTGGGAACAGAGAGTTTTAGGAAACATAAAGCCACTGTAACTAGTAATCCAGTTTGACAGCCCACACAAGTACATTAACACGTTGGTATAACATGCTGATGGAGCAGATGGAGAAGAAATACCAACACAGCTCAGGCTTACAGGCATCCAACAACCCAGCAAGGGAAAACAATTCTCATGATCCACATCCCCCTGCATTGCAAGGCCTAGTCATTCCTTGAGCTTTACAGACCGTAGGAAAACTTTAAGTGTAATATATGCAAGGTTTTTAATAGCTTGCAACACGCTCATGAGCACAGAAGCTGACGAGGCCAGCCTTTTCCTTCCCTGTTTAAAGTGGTTGGGTAGGAGAGTTCGAAGCTTTGCAGAGTGTGAAATCACTGATTCAAATGCCTGAGGATGCCAAGGCAGGGAGCAGAACTACCACAGATCAGGACTTGTTTGCTGGTGCATTAGAATGCTAAAGAACCATTATGCAGTGTAGGGTGCATCGCAGGGTGTGAGCTTTCTTAGCAGCTTGAAAGCACTTCCTGAATACTCAGGGACTTCTTTTCCCCCCCTCAGTGCCTCCCAAAACACCTGAGGAACATGTGTCTGGGTCTCTGTTGTATGCACCACCCTCATCTCCTGTATCCCACAGCTCTGCAAGTGCCAACCTGTTCATGTTTTGATAAGTGTCTTTTTGCAAAGCAGTCCTGCATCAAAGTGAGTGAGGCTTCCTGACTGTGCCAGTGCACTCGAGGTGAGATCTCCGGAGGAAAGCAGGAGTCACAGCTCTGTCGCTCACAGCTCTGTCGCTCAGGTTTCTTCTCTTCATTCACTCTGCAGATCCTGGTATTTTTAAGGAGCATTCATTGGAAAGGTAATGGCAGAGCCTGACTAATGCTGTTTCTGGCATCTATTAAAATTATTGAATGACTGTTTGAGATGTTATCTTCCAGGCAGTCAAAACCTCCTCTGCCTTTACAGCCTTCTCTCTTGCTTCTCATCCCCCTGTTCTGTCATGCTTTTGTCTTACAGCTTAACTCTGTGATGAAACAGCACAGGGTTTAGGCACATGAGTAACTAAATTACTTGAGAAGACAGACCTGACGTCTTAATGCTTGTAACTTCCACCACTTCTCTTAATTCTCCTGTCTTTTCCCAGGGTTTTAGAGATGGACTGGTTAACATCCTGAAAATTAATTAAAAGCCACCAGTTCCTGCATTTAATAGCCAGTCTGAAAGTAACTTCAGTGCAGTGACTGGGGTAAGGAAGAACCTAGAGTGAATTAGATCTGTTCAGGTCCTCAAACAGAAACCTCACAGTTACAGCACAAAACTTAAATGAAGAGTTCTCAGTGAGGACCTGCTGCTGGAGTGACCAACCCTGCATGGCTGCAGGGACCCCATCTTGATACCTCACCTGACAGTCTGATTTCTGACTTTCTCCAACTCCAGCTAGCTTCAGTTGAGTTGGGATTTGAATTTCCTATGGAAAATACTACCCCCAGTTTCCAAGCCAGCAGGGACAGGGCAGGGAGCTTATGGACCTTGGCCAGAGGATTTTATGTCTGAGTTTCTACGAAATGGGTTCTCAGGGTTTATTCAGTCCTAAAGGGGGTTTAGTGGATGCTGAAGATGCAAGTGACATTAAACTAATTGGCCATTTTTGACAGTGATACTATGGACACAGGTTTTTGTGCAGCTATGGATATATAGCATCAATTAATCAGTCTACATGGGTATACAAGAGCTGTGTTAGACAGCTATGTACTAAGCAGAGTACTTTGATTTTATTTAAGATGGAACAATTATGGCAGCAACAGAAGATACAGATAAGATGGCTGGAATAGGAAAAATATACTATTTTGTAACTTCTGTAAATGCTAACCTACTTATAAAACTACTACATGCATTTCTAGGTGATGGTGAAGGGTATTTGGAAATGAACCAATGCACAAATCAGGGTGCTAATACCATGGGGTACATTTCCCAGCAGCTAATGATTTGTTATGGTGATTTGAGGTGAGACCAAAAGCTTTTAAACCAGCTGGATATTAATTGTCAGGACTGTGCATCCAAATGCCATAGCTGCTCATTGAAACCATGGTGAAACCATTAAGTACTCCCCTTTATAGAAGCCAGTGGGCAATCTCACATTGCCTCTTACAGGGGGTTTGAGACTCCTTGCTGAGCAGGTCCTTCCCTCTCACTTTGAAATATGTTCTGCAACAAAGGGGAAAGCAAGCTAGGAATCGATTAGCCATTAAGGAATTATATTTGATATTTAGGGGTTTTTAGAGTGGAAACCTTGAAAAAAAACCCAAACCCAGTATGAATAAACCAGTAACAACTCATTTGTTTTCTTAATGAGCGTGTAGCACTTAATGTAAAGCACAAGACTTATCAAGCAGGATTCTCTTGCCACAGAACAGGTACAGCACAGACAGTAGGATTTAAATTCCCTTCATGTTGTCTTCCTGCCTTAAAAATTGACCTCTTTTCTCATGGGAATCGCTTTTAGCTCCTATCGTTTTCCCTCTCCTTGCACAGGCAGAGAGTGGTGATAAGCGAGAGAGGAGGGACTGTGGGAGCTTCTGCTTATGCTGGATGTCCTTGCGTGGACACTGCCTGCAGCAAAAATCCACTGCAGGTCTGAGCAAGCAACCACTGAGGCACAGATAACTTGGGGAAAGCAGGGAGTGATTTCTGAAACTGAATACATCTGTCCATAGTTTGGATCTCTGAGTCATGCAGGTCTGCTTTTATAATCAAAAGGAAACAGGGATAAAAGAAACAGTCATGTCTGGGTTGACCTCAAAGATATCCATATAAAACACAGCATCTGTATCAAGGGTGTTTCTTTGCACGGGCTAGAAAAGAACCTCAAGGTAGCAAACTTATACTTAAGATACAGAACTTTTACTTGTCTTCCTGGATCTTGCACTCCGCGGGATATGGAGTAATTGCACCATTAAAACTCACTGAAAGCTAACCCTCATAGGCTGCGAGCAGCTCAGCAAACCCACTCAGCTCCCTCACCACATACCTCAAGCACAGACAAAGGGTTAAGAAAAGCCTGGAATGCCTAAGTCTAAAAGCAACCATTAAACCTCTGTCAGAGTCTTTAGATCCAGTAATCCTCCCCATTAACACAGGCCTGTGAAAACTCATCTCTAGGTCCATTACTTTCTTTCTTTCTTTCTTTGTGGAATAGATGTTTTTAGCGTCGAACTGGGATGCTCTGCTGCATGGGCAAGACCCAGCTCCTCTTTCCCCCTGATTTGTCTTCTTATTTTCTGTATCTTCCAATTTACCTGCCACAACAGGAATCACAGTTAACACTGAGATATTATTACAGCCACACTTCTTTGATTCCACTACTGTATTTCTTAATCCAAATCTGTGTTTGCACTCCTATCCCTCCCTTCTACATCTATCAGAAAAGTCCTCTGATGTCTCCAGAAAATCACTGCAGAAGCCTTTTCCTTTGAACAGGACCCTGACAAAGCACCTCTTGAAAACAGCTCTGGTCCTGCCATGTCCTCTAATACAGCTTTGCCCAGTCCCTTAGCATTAACTCTCTTGCTCCAGGGAAAACAAGCACAACCCTTTCCTCAGGTATGGCATCTTCATCAGATGCTGAATGAATTGCACCTCTCTTATCCCTTGTCTCTCAGCAGCTGCTCCCTACAGTGGTGGTGATGGTCTTGCATTCTGGCCCTAGGGCAGGTTCTTTGCCTGCCTAAAGAGCTGCCTGCCATGCTTGGAAAGTGGTAACCTCTTCTCACATTAGGGTCACTACATTCATCTGCCCCACTGAGCTATGTACGGGTTAATGAAATACTGCTTATACAACTCTTTGAAGATGAAAAGTGCAATGGAAGGGCTCTGTTATTGTTACCATGTATGAAGAGTTCTCTACCAGACCCAAATGTATTGTGTTTGGCCACTGGATGTCACAGCTGCTCAACGCACAATGCAGCTGAAATAAGAAAGGAAAAGTGCTCACCCAGCAATGGGCAACAGCCACATTTCCAGAACCCTTATTTTTCCTGTGAGGAGTGTTTGTTTGTTGAGGGGCTTAGGGATTTCTCCTGTGTTGAAGCACTGCTAATATTGAGTGTCAGAGAGACTGAGCAGCAACTGTGCTTCTTCTGCATGTTATCGCACTAGGAGATCAGGATCAGAATGAGTATTTTTATGGAAGGATGTGCAGATATGTATAAAATACTATTAACACGGTGTCTGAGAAGGTGGACGAGTATTTGCACAGGCTGACAAGCTGTCTTGTCACTGAGTTATTCCTTCTTTTTCCACCAGCATCTATTCCACAGCACAGAGCCTTGGTATGATGGAAAGACTTCTCCCAGGCCAGTTCTCAGCAGCACTCAGGCCATGTTCCTGTGTACCTCACACTAAATACAGGGGGAAGATGGACCCTTCCTAATTCTTCCTGCACAGTTTGGGTTTATTTTCCAAAGTCTCAAGCAGGCATCCAGAACATAACTTCAAATAAGTCACATAAGTGACGTAAGTCACTTTCAGCAAAGTCTGTAGAGCAGACCTATAAAGACATTACAAGAACTGTAATTACATTTCCTGGAAATGAAAATGAAGAGGGATTATTCGACCGTGTTCTCTTCTTTTTATAGCATCACATTGTCCTTTTTGCCACCTTGGGGAAATGGTGAGCGAAAGGCTGCTCATGGTGCACTGAGGTGATAACCACCCCAGAAGTGATATGAGCATTAAAGAGGGAAAAGTGCTTTAAGATGATCCAAGAGCTATACCTATGACTAAGAGTAATTGGCTGAAACTGAGCAAAAGAACATTTAGGTTGACAATGAACTGCAGGTAGCTAATGCTGAGATCTGTTAGACCGTGAAATGGAATTTCCAGAGGGAACCTCTCTGCTTTAAAATGGACAAATCCTGCTTTTAGGAACACTGGTGTAGACCTCCAGTGTCTATCCCTGACTCCCTCAAAGCCCATTTCTATCACAAAGCCTCTGTAGAATCAACAAATGTGTCTGAATTTATGGTGGGAGAGGGTGAATTTAGCCAAGCACATCCAAATACTACAGAAGAGGAAGGAGGCCTAAAGGGATTGTGTGAACTGGAGAAAGGAATTCTAGTGCTTTGACTTCTGTGATCTCTGTATGTAGTTGGAAGCCAGGGGGCAAAAATGAGGTTGGGGGGGGGGGGGGGGGGGAATAAAGCATAGACAAAATTCAGAGAAGCAAGGGCCTGTTTTGGATGGGAGATGTAAAAACATTACAGGAATTGTTGAATAAAAGGATTTCATGTTTCAATCTGCACAGCTATTGCCAGCTTTACTCATGGGTTTGGGGATAGCAGCACTAGCTGCTTTTTGTCGTTATAAAACTTGTGTAGTCTCATTCCTCCAGCCTGAGTTCAGCAGAGAGAGCTCTATTTGAAGAGGTTTTGGACTCACTTATGAATACTTAGATAACCTGATGGAAGGCAATCTATCCATCTTACATCAAACAGCCTGCTCCTGGTCAAATGTTTGTTGGCTTGGGAGTGATGCAGCTATTGCTGCAACCCCTGATGAAATTCCTGCTGATTCAGAAGGAAAGGAGTTAACCCTTTCAAATTCTGGGTCAAAGGAGCCCTGAGGTATTGAGCAAGCTACTTCAGTGCAATGGTAAAGTTTTAATGTGGCTACCAATACTCAGAATGGGTCTGAAAGTCAGACTTGAGCTGAGGTTTAGGCCAGTGAGGACAGATGGAAGAGCCTGGGAGAAGCAGGGTTTAAAAGACGGCGAAGAGTCAGGGGAAACCGTAGAGATAAAAGTGAAGTGCATGGAAGCCAATGATGTGGGATAAAAGGCTCATTTCCTAATGTAGTCAAGGCAGGGCTGGGGAGGCTGAAGTCTGTGTAACTGCATCTGTGTGAAAGCAGCCTGACTTTGTGAGGAAATCTTGCCAAGGATATTCACAGCTGAGATAACCTGACATGAGATTTTCTCACTAGCTAAAGTTGGGTGTAGAGAGGAGCCCTGTTAGACCTACAGTCTTCTTCACCTGTAAACCACCAGTTTACTTCAAGCATGGTCCTGCTGTGATATCTGGAGTTCCTGGGCACTGCATCCATACTTCTCTCTAGCAGTTACATTGAGACAGCAAAAGAGATGACTAACAAAGACAAGCCTCGAGCCAGGTGTAATACCATAGACACTAAAAAAGCTATAGCTCCAAAACCAATAATGATAGATGCATGCAATACTTCATACAGGAGAAGGTCTCCTCCCTTATTGTTCAACTTGTAGTTAGAAGCTTAATATTCAAATACATTCAATGAGTTTAATTAAAATTATTCTGTCCTAACTCCAAAGCAAATTCATACTTAGTGCCCTTAGTAAATCCTGTCCCCAGATTGCTGTGCCTTCCAGAGTAACCACTAATCTGGAAGAAGCTAACTTGAGCTAACAGAGATGTTGGTTTTGGCTGTGCTGAGCACCCAGGGCTCCTGCTGATGGCAATTAAAATGTCACAATTCTAGCATGTTGCAAAAGCTCCATTAAAAATTAATTCACTGTCATCTCCAGTTTCCTGGCGCCGGTACATTCCCAAATGGGCTTTATTTCAAACCCTTTGTGCAGACTGGGCTGGCTGATCGATAAAGCACAGCTTGTCCCTAAGTGACATCCATTTAAATGCTCTTGGCACACACAGGCAGGAAGGGTGACAGGAGGGATGCTGTGATGCAAGAGTGACCTCCTCTTCTTGACTCTTGTTCACACCCTCCTGTGCTGCTGTGTGGAATCCTGGAGTATGAACAACATAAACCCCCAAAACTTCTCCCTCAGCTAATTTCAAAGCCTATTTACCCAACAGGATACACAAGGATTATGAAGAGCATTGCAGGGCATGTTTGATTAGTTTAGTCCTTACACAGTTCAGTGCAACTGTCAGGATAAATGACTTCTTTAGAGGAGAGAGGGAAAAAATACACATTTGGTTAATCACCAATATTACAGCAGACATAATTCCAAAGATTAAATATGCACAGCACAAACCAGGAAACCAGGAAAGCCTTTTCATATTAACAGTTCCCTTGCAAAGAGTCAGATTTTGAATAGAAAACCTGCTTCTGTTCTTCAGCACAGCCTAATCCTACTAACCCGAGTTCACATCTGAAACTCACCTGCAGCTCTTATTGTTCAATTGCTGTTATTACATACCCTACTGCTGAAAACAATAACTGCAAATATCATTGCAAGTGGCAGGGATACTGTGCTGCGATTTCACTGATGTCAGCTTTCTTGCCCAGTGTTTCATATTGCAACCAACAGCAAAGTTGTACCGTGTGTGCTCTTCTCAGCACCAGGTGGAAATTCCATTTCTGGGGAGATTTCTGCTCCCCTTTTGTTCTTAAAGTGGGTTTATGGGTTGGGAAGCACTGCTGGACAGAAAGGGCTGTTGCTCACTGTGTGTCATTCTTAGAGGGAGGAGAAGGCTATTCAAAGGGAATGACATTTGCCTAGTAACAGGATACAAAAGGCAGGCAGAAGATCCATGGCCTGTTCCCTGATCTGCTGGGTTATTCTTTCACTGGATCTTGGGCAGGTATTTGCTCAGGACACATTTTTAGGGAAATGGAGTGCCTGAGGATGTGCAGAGCAGCTCCTGAAGTCCAGAAGAACATTTGGACATCTGATACCTCCTAGTTCTTATTTGAGTTCCTGTATGGTTTTAAAAAGCCATCAGGGTTTCAGTATCTTGTGTCATGCCTGTGTCTTCCAGCAGCCTAAATGCTTTTTCACAACTCTGAACTTTCCAAGGTTGCAGATCTCTCCCATTCAAAACTAGATTTTCAGTGACCAGAGATGGTGTTGAAAGCAAAATGCTTTGACATACTAAGCTGTGAGAGCATTTGTAAACCTGGCCTCAGAAGTGTAATTTCAAAGGAGCTAAGCACCTACAATTTTGACTTCTGGTAAGAATGTGAAAACCAGTCCCTTAAATGCCTTCTGCCTCGGCTCCTTCCTTTGCGTAACAAGGAAACAGTTTGCCATCTCAGGACAGTGTTTGGAGCTCTGTATTAGGCGTCTTTGCTTACAAAGCACTGTTTTACAGATACTTGCAATGAAGCATTTCAACCTGCTCTTCAGGAATAAATGGGCAGGAGTGTGTACAGACAGCACTGAGACCACCAGCTTTGGCTTTTGGTGGGGAAGCTTGTTCCATTTGCACAGACAGCTTGGTTCAAAGGGCTGATAAAGTGACCTCAGTATTTAAAGCTGACTGTCTAAATAAAATCTCTCTGGGGCATTGTTTGCTGGTGCTGTTTTGGATGGGTAGAAGGGCAAGATGGGTGCTGGAAGGGCCAGACCCAGACTGAGTTGGTATTTGTGCTTCCTGAGGATTTGTAAAGAACTCGCTCTCCCCTTGGTTCTTACAGCAGATACAGTGAGAGAGATGTGGATCACAGCTGCCTTGTTCTACCTGCTCCTGGTGCATCCAAGCTGCTCTCACCTAGTGCACTGGACATACAAAGGTAATGCAAAATGAGGCTGGTTTGGGATCTCTACCGCTTGCTTAAGACACTCCCATGCTTTTTGTGCTGCAGAAGCAACGCCCAGCTCTACACTCTTTCCATTAGTGAAAGATCTTCACAGAGCACCTAATTTAATCCACTTTATTGATGTCTGTGTGTCTTGAAAGTGATTCTCTTCAATGTTACCCCTTTTTACTCCTTTGTGTGGCTAGGACACATTGTCAGAGTTGGCAGACCAAGGAGGTTCAAACAATGAGGGAAACCTTCACATGTGCTTAAATAAAAGCTGCCCTTTGGATGATCCTGGAAGGAAAAGCTTTAAATATTGCCTACTTATTGTTTCATTGTCATATCCCATACAGTGCAGATCACTAAGAAGTGCTTATTTATGTATTCTTTATGAAATTTTATCTGATTTTCTTCCATTTCAGGAGGTTGTTTGCAGAACTCATTGAAGTAAATGATAGTCCTTTTATGATCTGCAGTGGGCTGGGAATCGAGATAAAGCAAAGGATATTGTTGAATAGATGAGATAGTGCAATTAGGACACTAAGCTGTTTGCAGAAGTTCTCTCTGGGTTTTCTTTAGGCCGAGCTCTCTACATGTCCTAACTCCCCCATATTTAATCAATGCCAGGAAACAAAGACCTGCAAACTGACATTGCTTCGATGAAATAAAAAGGATTAACAAATAGTAACCACTCCTCAGGTGTGGCTGTCATTGTAACTGAAAATCAGGAAGGTGAGGAAGTAGCTTTGAATTATTTCCCTTTTTACAGCAATCACCTTGCCTTCCAACCCATCTCTGCAGGTTTTGAAGTCTGTGAGTTCCACAATCACATGAGGATTATTCCTCAGCTGTAGCTCTGTTTGTCTCAGACAGACACGACTCTGACATTAATCAATATATCTCAGTTCTGGGCTGAAGAAGTAAAGGTTTCCTTACTGGTTGTTGGTTACAGCCATGACAGAGATGGCATCAACATTTCTCCTTAAAGTCCTAAATATAGCACTATGGAAAGGGCAAATAGCCTTGAAGGGTTCAAGTGTTTGCTCAGTTTCAACAGCACCCAGTCCTCCGCAGGAAAGATTCACATTAGGGCTAAAAAGCTTAGAGCCATCAGAAAAAGGATAGCATCCAGCATGCCAAATCTCCTACACATTTACTTCCTCTATAAGGTGACCAGAGGAGGTTTTTAATATTAAATACTTGCAGAGATGATGAGCATGTGCAGGTGAAGCTGTGGCCTTTAATTCTTAGTCCCATGTCAAAAGTCTGTGTCGGAGCTATGACACTGAGCAGCAAAAGGAGTTGGTATTAACACTTGGCATGACCTTTAGGGGCTCTTAGGCCTCAGGGCTGAAGTGGCACCAAGAGCTCAGAGTAATAAACTGAATCTTGACACTGGGACACCCAGGTCATATTCCACACCAGGATCTGCCTATCCTGGTGTGGAATGTACTAGATTCACTATCTAAGTGAATCACTTATTATTTGTTGTGTGTGCAAAGGGGGGCATAGGAAGAGGTACAGCTCTGCGCTCAGGAGAGGGGTGGTTTTGTTAATGAAAACTCTCCCAAGACATCAAAGACACCCCAGACCACTCCTATCCCCAAAAACATACAAAAGATTAAGTGTATTTAAACCTGAAATGGTTTGAACTCTGCCTTTATATTATTCTTCTATTAGCTCTCTTTAGTTAAAACCAGCAAATTTGCTGTTCGTTCCTGACCCTAAGTAGAGACTTTCCATCTATAGCCCTGGTCCTATTCACTGTTGCATTCGTTAAGAACCTGATTCCACATCTGTGGCAGTTGAGACCCATTTAAATCTCCATTTCTGTATAAATACTGCTTCTCTTTTGGTGGAGGTTCAGTCCCCAGTGATCAGCAAGCTATTACTGCAATGCAGGCTTCTTATTTTGCACTACAGCTGTCCTGCAGACAGAATAATGTATATTTTCACTCTAGGGAAGGCATAGCAACCTTTTATTGCTGCAGCTCCTGGTGTTATAATAATTAGATTGACATGCCCTGCTGGCAAATGAGGAGAGTCTTCTGACTCCTGAGCTAACAACAGTTCTCACCATGTCCTAATAACCTGGTTTGCTTCTCCTCCACACAGAAGGAGAGCTGGATGAAGAGCACTGGGGAAAGCACTTTGCAGACTGTGCTGGCAAGCGCCAATCTCCAGTTGACATCCAGAGGAAAAAAGTGAGGTACAACCCCCAGCTGCTGCAGCTGGAGCTGAGTGGCTACGATGGGCCTTTGCAGGGGGATTTCACCATGACCAACAATGGTCACTCTGGTAAGACCAGGGGGATTCTTCTCATTACCTGCCTAAAAAACAGGAGCTGGCCAAAAGGTCATTGCTGGCAAAGGAAGAGCCTGAAACAGAAATCAGCACAGAGCGCAAGGAGTTTAGTTGGTCCTGCAGCAGCTTGAGCTGTCAGTCACCTTTCTGTCAGAAAGAGAAGCAAAGCACCAAAGAAGCAAGTGTTGCCTGCCCCCATCAGTCCCATTTTGCCCCCTGAGCAAAATGGGGCTAACGCATTGTACATGGGGTGGACCACTGCACACGCAGCATCCGGGGGCATCCCATGCACTGTTTCCATGACAGTGGGTGATGCTGGCAGCCAGCAGCACAGGGAACAGGTCAGCAGCAGCCAAGCAAAGGCCTTACATTTTTAAAATGTAGATGTCTTTAATGGTAGGTCTGAAAACTCACCGCTTTTATCCAAACCTCTTTGCTAGCATCCTGATGAGTTCAGGTTTGCATCATACTGATTTGAGTCCTGCAGTGCATTTGATGGGAGAAAGCACATACCTTCCTGCTGGGACAGCTAATGTAAGTGATGCCTGAACCTGACAACTTTCAACTTTGAAGCTATAAAGTAGGCTGAGGTGTATCCTCTGGAGGTTTCACCTGGCAGTCATAGCACACACAGGATATGGGAAGAGTTCCTGTGTGCTCACCTCAGCACTTTACCCTAACTAGAACACAGTCACAAACCTTTTCTGGCCAGCCAGTGTCACTAGGCTGAAATGGGGTGGAAGGAGCCAGCTTTGCCATAGCAATAGGCAGTATTTTCTTCTCTAGCTCAGATATCCTGGGAGGATGTCAGGCTTGTTATAGTGCAGGAACAGATTATTCATTTTAGCTGATTGAAATGCTATTCACACACAATGCCCTTTTTCTTTGAACTCACCTTACTTTGCTTTGCATCTCACTTCATTCTGCTCCCGTAGTTCTGCTGTTTTCCCCAATCACACAGGAAAGCTCTCCAGAAACACGTGTATAAACCAGAGAAATAAAAAGCCAGTTATGTTTCTGCAAGATATTTTCTCTGTTAGACATCAAAAAAGTGATAAAAGTCAGATAGAGCATTATAGATTGACCCTTTCATTCAGTGTAGTACAAGACTGCAGGACTACAGCAGTGAGTGGTATTTGGGGCATACCGACTCCTCTCTGCATTTAGAAAATGCGCCTTTTGCAATAATAAGAAATGATAGGAATGGAGAACCATAGTTCAGTAGCAGGTTTGTGTCTGAGGTTTGGTTAGATGCAGGTCACACAAAGTACAACACAGAGGAGAAACCCTTCCTTCTAGTCAGAGGATTGGCATTTCAGGTCTCGGGAAGAAAAGCCGAAGCACAGCATGGGTTAAAAGCCTTGCCTTTGGCCACACAGCCTTGGGGCAAGGTTTATAAATTAAGAGGTCCTGGATTCCCCTGCTGCAGTCTGTAATTCATTGCCTAAATAATTCATCAGCTGGTACTGTTGGGATAATGCTTTTGGACTACAGATGAGCAACGAGAGAATTTTCTAATAGCTGCAGTGGGGAGGGAGTGAGTGTTTCTGGGAAGGTGTTTGGAACACAAAGCTGGTAGCTCCTTAATCCTGCACGACAGTCCTTTCTTCCTCTCTCTAACAGAGACAGAGAGAAATATGGTGTGAGGGCAGGGAGATGAAGTGATGAGACACATAATGCCTTCAGAGAAAGACCGTGGTGATTGTGTTTCTTAAAACTGTAACTCCTGTTTGTCGCCCTCACAAGCTCAACATTCAGTTAAAGCTCTCATGTCAGCATTGATACCCTGTCTGCCTACAAATGAATCCCTGCAGGTGTAGCTTTCAGATCTGATTGAGCATGTGTATTTTCCTATTCTTTTGTTAACATCAAAACAATGGTTTTCCCATGCAGGGCATTTTAGTAAGGCACAAAGGCAAATGATTGTCCTTATTCACAGCTCCTGTGAAGTCAGGCAGGGTTTTCTTACTGGCATCAGTGGCATGGGACATGGTAGCAATACCTCTCAGGGAAAATATTCCACTGGGCCACAGCAGAAACCATTCAGCAGATCTGAAAGGGCAGGAGATGGATTTATCAGCAAGATTCTCCTCACAGGCTCTGAGAAGCTGAAGGTCAACCGTTTCACCTAAGAAACCAGCTACACTTTTTCTCTAGTTGTAAAACTACCAGGCTAAATCCCACCTGATAAAGCCTGGTTGAGTGGGCTGTTACCTGCCTTCATGCTGTCAGCAAATATTTGCTTTAAATATCTTACAGAAGACTTGAGCTTGTCATAAACTCAGAGCACAATTCCCTGGCTGTGTTTTGTAGAAAGCAGAAACCGTAGTGAGGTACTTGAGGCAAATAAGCCTAACTCTGGAAGGCAGTCAGCAGGGATCTTGTGTGAAAAGGTAGATTTCCCCCTCACACACTCGAGGCTCTCCAGGATATTACAAGGAAAGATGTTTTCATCTTGTCTGTCTGGAAACAGTTTACAAACAAAAGCAGCTTCTCACGAACAGAATCTGTGACTAATGAATCATATAATGTGCCACATTTTGCAAGGGTAGTTGCTATTTCTCATGGCATGCTGTGGGCTTTTATTAGGATGAAGCAATTCCCATTTTCCCTCCTAGGTTTGGCATATTTATTAACATAACATATGATTTGTAGCAGTATATTAGCAGGAAGACAAATGGGTCATAGTCTCTTTGTGAATGCTCCTTGGCAAGGAGAAGCAAAGAGATTTTTCTCTACAAATCCTTCAAGCATTAACACAGCCTTTTCAAACTTAGAGGGCTCTGGCCCAGTATGCCTGTTCCTAGAAGATGCAGATTCCAGAACACTGGAAATGATGATGACAGGTTAGAGGAGGCCAGTCACTTTGTTGATTTCCATTCCCCTTTTCTTCCTTGGAAAGAAAGCAGTTAAATCTGTGCAGAACCCTGCAATATGTGATGTACTATGCGAGAGATGAGCATTAAAGCACTTTTAGTGCCTAATTAAAAACCCAGAGCTGCTTAGATAGGAAAGACTGCAGACACACCTAGTGCCCAGTCATTTTTGTGCCTGGCTTAGTCTTTGTGGTGCACAAGCTTGAGGTCAGGAAAGATTTTATGCACACTTAGCTTCATGCTTCAGTGGTTTTCCTTGTATACTGGAGTTAGTTCCCTGAACATGCCTATTCCTGCTTATTTCAAGAGTTATTGGCAGAAAGCGCTGAGCACTGTAAGCATAACTACAAGAATGGGCATGGCTGCACCCATTGCTGTCTCCAATCCTGTTTTTTTCCAGTTCAGATTGATTTGCCACCCACCATGCACATCTCCAGAGGGCTCCCTGGCCTCTACACAGCTGTACAGATGCATCTGCACTGGGGTGGCCTGGACCTGGAGACCAGCGGCTCTGAACACACCATAGATGGGATGAGATACTTTGCAGAGGTACATACGAATGGAGTGAGCTGGAGGAAGGGTGCATTGCGGGTCTGCCAGTTGGGAAATTGGAAACTGCAGCCCACAAAGCCTGCACAAGCAATACAGAGGCAAGTGGGAGAAACAGGGCTCCCACCAGTGCAGGTGTTAGTGCAATGCAAGAGCTCAGCCTGATGGTCCTGCCTTAAAAGACTAAAAAAAACCCATAGCACTAATATCCTTCAAGTCTGGAGTTGTTCCTCCACATTTCACCACAAACCTATTAAAAAAACCCTATAGAAAGGTCTGCTTGGCTGTGCTGTAAGGCACAAGCAGCAGGAATTGGTATGGTGACTCCCCCTTCAGTCTGCACTAGGTCCTTTGAAGCACAGAGGAAGCCATTTATCACTTCTTGCTGACCCTGCCTCTCTTCTGACAGCTGCACATTGTCCATTACAACTCAGCTGACTACTCGAGCTTTGAAGAAGCCAAAGACAAACCAAATGGACTGGCTGTGCTTGCCTTCCTGTATGCGGTAGGTTTGATGCCCAGGCTGCTGAGTAAGGCCAGTCTGTGACCACTGTTCATACTGTAATCACAGCCTAGTCACAAACAGCCTGTCTATCCTAAGAGATGATATCTGCCACCACCTTGAGTAAGTTGTGCTTTAGGAGGACTGTTCTTCCCTTATGTCACAATACCAGCCAATACAACTTGGGAGCCCCAAATAAATTTGTCCCGTAAGAAGTACACATGGAATATCAGGTGTGACAGCAGGGGTTTCCCTGCTGCACTTCAAGGCCTTGCTGTGATTTGCAAATGGGAGCACTTCATTTTGTTTAGAAGTGGTGAAAAGGGCTCCTTACAGTTCACCATGCTCCCCGAGATCTACATGTACAAACCTCGTATCATACCAAGATATCTGAGATAGTGTCTGTTCTCTTTGTCTTCCAATTCCTCAATTAGTCCCCCAGACTGATTAATAGTATGGAAGCACAGGCAGGTCACTAACCTGTTCAAGTTGCTATGCTGTGTTTAGGATGGACACTTTGAGAATACCTACTACAGTGAATTCATTTCCAAACTGGCAAAAATCAGGTTTGCAGGTAAGACCCGGGAATGCTTTTCTCCATCCTTGATATTCTCAAAGGCTGTACATGTGTACTGGCTCTGGGAAAATTTTACTGCTGCTTTACTTGCTGTTACATAGCCAAGCACAACTTCACACTGTCCCTGCCCATGCAGTTCAAACATCAGCCTGCACAGCAGGGTGGTGTGGAAGATGCTTAAGGCAGCAATAAATATCCTCCTGGTAGGTCTACGCATCACACTGCGGCACCATCAAATAACAGCTTCCTATGATCCTTCAATCCATAAGCCCAGATAGCAGATGCTCTGCTGCACTAATACACGCTGTTTTCTGGGAGGACTAACAGCTACATTGAGGTGTAGTTGCCCACCACATCCAGAACCCCGCGTAGTTCTGAATGACAAATAGATCTATTGAAAGGACCATTTATTTCCCTCCTTCATCCACTTCTGCCAACACTCTAATATACTGGTGCTCTGGGCAGAGTGATTTACCAGCCCCAGTTCTAACACTGCTTTCACCTTTCTCTTTATTCCCCATTAGTTGTTAATATTCCCTCTCCGTTTCCTTTTGAGGTCAATCGACAAAGCTCCTTTCTCTGGATGTCCAGGCCATGCTGCCAGAAAACCTCTCGCACTTCTACAGGTACCACGGCTCACTGACAACCCCACCTTGCTCTGAGAGTGTGATCTGGACCATCTTTCATTCTCCAGTTCTCCTGTCACACATACAGGTAAGTGACAGCTTCACCAGACAGAGCAGCTTCTCTTTCCTCCACACTTCACCTTTTCTTACAAGCTTGCTTTTCTGCTCTCCAGTGATTTGGGGAACAGCCTGGCAGAGAGGCTAATGGGGCACTTCTACAGGGCTTTTGAGGATAGACTCCTAAGTAACTGGAATTGCAGGTGGCTGGAATGACACTGTGATGCAACATCAGAGCAAGAGCCAGTTTCTGTATAGCAACAGTTTACCTGAGGTCTGGTGAGCAGTAACAAAGGTCTCTGCTCAGTTAAGTTCAACCATACTGAAGCACTACCAAAAGGAAAAAAAAGTCAGGATCAACAAGGCAAAAACTACTACAAGGAAGTCCAGCCCTCCCCAAAAAACCATAAAAGAGCCATTCATAACATTAAAATAATTACTGAATAACTGGCACATTTTTAAAGAGCATTTCAGGTTATTTCTTGTCTACACTTACATTGTGCAGCTAGATTGGGTCATTTCAGGAGCAGCCTGTTGTGAGTTTTGGATCTGTGATAGGAGAGAGTTCATCCAGGCTCCAGTGGAGGCATTACAGAGGAACTTGTTGAGTGCACAGGAGCACTGGGCAGTAACCCCACTTCTCCCAGCAGTTGAATACCATCACGTGACAGGGTACCCTTCTCTCTGTCTGCCTTGTCAGGACAAAGGCTTTAGCAGGGAAAAAGTAACACAAGTCAAATTATCTTCCCAGTGACTTGCAGAGTGGTTCATCCTCCTTAATGAAAGAGAAGCATTAGAAACATTTTCTTCTAGGAGAAGAACAAGATAAAATGGAGATTACAGTAGTGGAGGATCACAGTGTGTTCTCATTTGAAAAAGAAACATTCTTTTTGGCAGGAGAAAGGGTAATAGGCACTTGTGAGAACACAGTATGCTGCGGAATAGCAGCAAAATCTCCATCCATGCATAGCATCAGGTGCTAAAAACTTCCTTCGGGCAAATACCTGTATCATGAATTAACTGATAAGAGCCCTCATGTTCTGTTCCTTTCCCTTGCTAATACACAGCAAGAGACCCTGTGGGTTCCTCTGTAACTATTCACTAGGTTTACTCCTGAGCTGCAGGATCCGCACTGCCCTTCTTGGTAAAACCATTGTCCCCATTGCCCTCCATAATAAGCCTGTGTTGCTCACAGATCAGCCTCCTGGAGAACACCTTGCTGGACTGGCAGAATAGGACGCTGCGCAACGACTACCGGCACGCTCAGCCCCTCCATGGACGCGTGGTGGAGGCCTCCTTCAGATCCAAACCCACCCAAGGTAAAGGGAGTCAAGGGGCAGGACTCAGGCATTACCCAGGGAGGAGCAAGAAGCCAGTGTGGAGGGAGTTAAGTTGCAAATCACTCACGCTAAGCACTCTGGAGCTCACCTTTCCCAGAAGTCACAGCATCTCTGCACAGCAGGTGGAGACGGTCTCGTGCCTCTTTGCCCCCTGCTAACACATCTTGTTTCTAATGCTGCAGTGGTAGCTGCAAGTTGTGTGCCAGCCCTTTGTTTTGACCACAAAGGTGTCACACATCTCCCGGGATAAGTGGTGCTAAATGGCATACTAGGTTCAGGTGTGTCTGCACCCAGGTGGGTGCAGAAACAGCCCTGGCATGGCTGGTTAACCAGGCACCACATAGAGGTGGGACATTGCATTTTAAAGGGTTTCCCCAAACCTTCTGCAAACTAGAAAGCAGGAAAATTCTACCACGTGCAGGTACTGGCCTCCTGTAAATTCAGCTGTCTGATTGCTCTAGAACAATGCCATCCAGAAGAATTCAACCTCAGGCTGGAACAAATCCAGATGCAGCTCCAAGACATGAAGAGAGAGTTGCTGAATGGAGGGAGCCACATAGGTAAGAAACACACATCTGTTCTTGAGCCCAGCTTACCTTGCAAGAATGAAGAATCCACACTGTCTTGTCCCTGATGGCCTAAATCATTAACAGGTTTGGTTCTGTTATGTGCAGGTAGGATTTTGCCCCATTTTTAGGCCCTAATCTAGCTACTGTCACAGTAACTGCAGCTTTCTCCTGCAACATGTAAGCACATTTTTACAAACACTAAGGATTTTAAGCTGACAGTTCCCTTGGGGTAAATAATCATCACCTCTGTTTTACACAAAGATGAGAAAAAGGGAAGAGGGGAAAAAAAAGAAGTTACTTTCCCAAATAGTTGGGTGAAGTAGTTAAGCTTATCATCATTTTGAGCCCATTGCATGTTGGTACAACACACACCAGTAACTGTGACTCAAGACAGCTAAGAGTGCCAGTTCCTATGGGTGTACTCTTTAGGATCCAGGCTTATTTAAAGGCACAGCTGGAGATGTAACAGCTGGCTTTTTGGTTGTTTCAGGTATTAAATCCAGCACTTTTCCATCTTTCTACTTCCCTGTGGAAAACATTGAGAGTTTTGTGAACATTCATCCCCTCCATGATATGTCTCTCCAAGCCTTCACCTTATGCTTCTGGATCAAAGCCCAGCATGCTGGCAGCCAGACTGTTCTTTCCTACTCCACACAAGAGAAGGATAATGAGCTAGTGCTGACCGTGGGCACAGATGTGGGACTGTGGATAGGAGGCCATTTCATCAGCTTCCCCCTGTACCACAAGGCACAAGATTGGCTGCACTACTGCATGACATGGGCTTCCTGGTCTGGAACAGCAAATTTATGGCTCAATGGAGCAGCTGGTAAAGCAAAGAGTATCCAGAAGGGGTATGTGAGCCAGGCTGGAGGGACCCTTGTCCTTGGGAAAGACAGAGACACTCTTCTTGGGACGTTCTCCAACGGCTTTGCAGGGTGGATGACTCACGTGAACCTGTGGAGCCAAGTTCTCAGTCCTGCAGATATTCGGGCACTTGCACTGTGCAAACCAGGGCACCTGAAGGGAGACATCATAGCATGGGGAGAAACCCCCATGACCCTCTTGGGGGGGGTGGTTCTGGAGCCTGACACCAGCTGTCAGTGACCCCAAATTTGGGTTTTTTTCTCTTTTTTATTAAGGCAGCAGAAAAATCCAAACTTCTGGCTGAGGAAACATTAAAACCTGGATGATTTGCTTGTTTCTCCTTCTGCTTTGCATAGGCTCACTATGCCCTGCTGGTGTTCGAGGTTGGTCTTCCAAGAGAGCAAAGCCTCCAGCAGTGGGATAGAGGCAAAGAACAGACAGAACATGGCACAGTCCAACACCTTGCATTGTCACATCCCTACCAGGAGTTTGATTTAGGCTCCCCATACACAGATCTTCCTACCTGCCAAAGAGCTGCTCTCTTGGGTCAAAGGAGCCACTGTATCAAATAAAGTTTCTCTCATCTTTCACCTAGTCTCAGTTTGTCACCATCTTCCCCGCATGGATCCTTCCTTCCCATTTCTCACCATCAAATCACCACCCCTTCCCCTACAGACATCCCACAGGAAAGAGCAAGTAAAGCCCTGACAGGACGGAACTTGGCTCCTGCGGTCACTGAGCTTTGGTCAGTGGCATGCCTTCTTTTCTGTAAATGGATGTAGAGACAGAGCATGGAAACAGCTGCTTAAACATGAATACATCACAAGCTGGAGGGCAGGTATAAAACTCATCTTCTAAGTCAATCATGTGTAGGACTCTTCATCAACACCACAAAATCCATGCCAGGCTGTTCAACAATTCTGCTTTTTTCAAAACAGAGGGCAGCCATCCCACATAACAATTCGTTTCCCATGGTAAATTATGCCCCAGTAAACCCCAAACCCCCTTTACACTGAAACACTTCAAGAAGCACGCAGTTTTCATCAGTGTGTACTTTACTTTCTTCTCAGTCAGCACTAATCCTTAGACTCAAAGCTTTTCCAAGTGGAATGGTGCCTTAGGGAACATCACCAGAAACCAGTAGAAGGACCAAGCTCTAAACCACCTGAAGACTTTTCCAAGTGGTTTCAAGTACCTGCGAGCTGAGTTATTTCAAAAACTAGATTTAAGCAACTCAATGTGAGAAGCTAAAGACAAGCTTGGACTTGTTTGCAAACACAGGCTGCAACCTGTAGCCGACTGCACAGGAATCAACCTGAACTGACTCCTGCAGCAGGGAAGTTCAATGTCATCTATTTGTGGGGCTGACTGAGCTTCAGCTGACTCATACATACAGAGTAGTGATATGGGGGTTATTAAAGGATCACTCTTTGGCAACTGAAGTGTAAACACTAGGGAGTGCAATGAGCTAAATAGCCCAAAGACTTGAGTGCCACTGGAACAAATGGGTATAAACTGGTCATGAATAAGCACCAGCCAGGTGGGTGGTTCCTAACCTCAAGAATAAGGCGTTGGAAGGACTCATCAGCAACAGCTGAGGACAAGGTTTGATTTGAAGGAGGGAGTTGGGTGAGCAGGATGGGTATGAGGCTATAGTGATATGCATTTCCCATGTAGTGGTCCTTTGAAGCACACAAAGGACAAGTGTTGACAGGATAAATGCCATTAGCAGCCCACCTAACAAAGTACCTGAGAACAACTGACACTTCCTCTACACCAGAGGAAAGGCCTGGCAGTTCCTCAGAGGAATATAGTACAATCCTTGCACACAGCTGACCAAACCCCGAGAGCTGGTCCAAGAGCTGGCTTGCACCACTTGGGATGTATCAGAACATCAGGAACATACATCACCATATGGCACAGGTTATTGATGTATCAGAACATCAGGAACATACATCACCATATGGCACAGGTTATTTGATCACAGAAACAGAGCTGGCTGAGTGTATTGCCCTTTCCATGTTACAAATACTCTCAATGGGTAATTTGCTTTGGCAGTGGCTATAACATGAAGTAGGATGGTCTTACTAATAGACCTGTTGGAGTGAGTCCAGAGGAGGCCACAAAGATGCTCCGAGGGCTGGAGCAGCTCTGCTCTGGAGCCAGGCTGAGAGAGTTGGGCTGGTTCAGTCTGGGGAAGAGAAGGCTCCTGAAGGGGAGACCTTAGAGCAGCTCCAGTGCCTAAAGGGGCTGCAGGAAACCTGGAGAGGGGCTTGGGACAAGGGCCTGTAGGGACAGGCCAAGGGGAATGGCTTGAACCTGCCAGAGGGGAGACTGAGATGAGCTCTTAGGCAGAAGCTCTTCCCTGTGAGGGTGCTGAGGCGCTGGCACAGGGTGCCAAGAGGAGCTGTGGCTGCCCCATCCCTGGCAGTGCTCAAGGCCAGGTTGGACACAGGGGCTTGGAGCAAGCTGCTCCAGTGGAAGGGGTCCCTGCCCATGGCAGGGGTTGGAGCTGGATGAGCCTTAAGGTCCCTTCCAACCCAACCATTCCATGGTTTGGGCTGGATTACTCATAATGAGAACATTCTCAAGACACAATGGCTTATGTGGAAACTCCTGCTGTGGAAAGCTTGCAGAAGGTCTGAATGAAGATCAGTATCAAAAAAATAATCCATGTATTTGTTCTCCCATTGAATGGATCTTGGAAAATGTCTGGGCCAGCACTGGGCTGGGTCACAGCTCATGGCTGGAGATTTCCTTCTTCTCTGCCTGCCCACCTGGGACAGCCTGGAAATCCTTAAGCTCTTCTTTGTCTTCCTGAATCTCCACCTTGTTCCTCTTGGCCATGATCCTGTTGATTTCCATGAAGGTTTTGTTCTTAGTCTCAGGAACAATGAAGAAGATGTAAACTATAGTGGCGAGGCAGATGCCACAGAAGATGAGGAAGCTGTAGGGCCCCAGTCCAGCCTAGGGCAAGGAAAGAAGGGAGCATGGATGAGGAAAACATTCCAGTTGTGTACTTCACACGATTTAGACATGCTGAGCTCTGCAATAGCTAGAAAAAAGGCAGCCACAGTGACGTGCACATATTTTATGTTGAATGACTTAAATAATTGAATTAGCTTGAAGCTAGTAGTGGTTCTAGATTATCTTCTCATATCACCACCATTGAAAACCACTACTGGTTTACAGGAAAAGGCAGGTGAGGGTCTGTTACAGAAGTCAAGCTAAACTCGCCCTTTGCACAAGCTAAAATCACCAACTACAGCAGTGTATGGATCATTACTGCTGGGGATCAGATTGAACTGGTGACCTTGAGAGCAAAAGCTAAGATTGGGAACTTGCAGTCTTGTGCATGCTCCTGAATTCCGGATCGACATTCACGTGGAAAAGTAACTGCTTTCTTTCAAACCACGTGCAGCAGACAGATGTGATAAGAAAATGATGACTAACGTCACTTTCTTTTCCTTAATATATAATCCTGCATACAGGTACTGGGAACCAACTACGGCATTTATGGCTCTCAGGATTAAAGGGCTCTCTGTAAGAACACAGGAGTGAAGATACTGATCTTAAGCTGAAGTCTTGCCCTGTTGTGTGATTGCATCTTACCTCCATGTAGAGAAACACAAGCCCCACTGTGAAGTTGGACAGCCAGTGCACAGACCCACCCACCATGAATGCTGCAGGGCGGGATGACTGCAGGAACATCTCGGTGATCATCACAAAGGGAATTGGACCTGGAAAGGAGATGCATATTTGGAAATCCCAAAGGGAACTCCCCTGCTTTGAATCCCAGATGACACCGTTCATTTCAGTAGGAGGCAATAGCTTTTAAAGTCCTAGTGTTTAGAAACACCCAATACATCAAATAAGGCATAAGATTAAGAAAATACAGGGCATTTAAATGAGCTCACACACAGCAACCAACCTCTTCTCTCCCATGGCTGCACCTCGCCCATGAGCCCATCTCCAGCGTAAGTTATAAAATAAGGCTGATGAACACAAACTGTTTCCAGAGAGCACCCCATGAGCAGTAACTAAGCAAGACTTGCTCTTTGAGCAAGGAACAGACTGTGTTCTCATTAACAGGTCCAGATGACCTGGTGCTCTCCCTCCAGCAATATACCTGCCCTCCATGCTTCAATCTGCTTGGCGGCATAAATGGAGAAGGAAAGGTTGTGTGCAATTCCATCTGCTATAAAACCTCTACAGGAATTTGAATGCTGCATTGCAGCATCCAGCAAGAGCAGGGCTTTCCAAGCTAACCAGACAACTCCACCATGCTGAGGATCTGAGTCAGGACAAAGCCTTCCCAATACCCCCATCTATCTGCACATCTCCTTTCTGCAAAGCCATCTGCAGGGCCACGGGTATAATTTGCGTTCCTTCTAACTCGATGTGTTGCACACAGATGCAAGCATGTCACATCCCAGCCCAGCTGTGGGGCTCACTATCTGGGCATAGTTTTGCTCCAGGTTTTATTTGGGGAATATCAGACACAAGCACTGTTGTGCCTTTGCTCTTCCTCTTGACAGCCAGATGCTCCCCTGCCTCACAGACACAGGCAGCTCCTCACTGGAACATGAATAAGCCTAGCTGACAATCCACACAGTGCATGGCCACACGGAAGAAATTCTATCTCCACCTCCTTGGATTAGCTCCACAGAGCTTTTGGTTTGAAACTGAATGTAACACTTGGCTTTCCCCAGCTTGTGGAGGAGACAGGACCAGACTGTGCATACTTACTGGCTCCAATAGCATGTCCCATGATGTAAACGATGACACACACTATGCTGAGGTAAGACATCCATGGGACAGTGGTCTGTGAAGAAATTAATCACAGATTACATGTGGTCCCTATCTGAGCATCACCAACACATTCAAGGCACTATTCGTAGTAAGATCTGAACACATTTTAAAGCCAGCATCACCCTCCATTGCCAGATATACACACTTGTAACCACAAAAAACATAGCCTGGGTATGATCCTTGATTCCAATAAATCAGTGCAACAGGTATTATGAACATGATGTGCTGGAAACAGTACTCAGACAAGGAGGATCACAACTTTTCCTGGCTTTACTTTAGTTCATATTATTCCCTCCTTCCCAGGGGGTAGAAACAACTTCAACACATACCAGTGGTTCCCTGAACAGTCCACAAATGCATGGGCAACATCACCTGAGCCACCCAGCTACACACCTGGAGATTGAGAGCCATAGTTAACACTGCACAGGAGACACAGCAAAATCCGAAGCCAGCAAGGAGGAGGATTCTCCTTCCCAGGGATTCCACAATGAAAACCTGAAAGAGATAGAAGAGGGTGAGAGACCAGGCATGGGGCACAGCACTTATTGCAGCAGAACTTGTAGAGATAGTCTTTGTCTCTTAAGAAATTCAGTGCCATTGCCACCATCTGCTGATGGTCAATACTTTGGGTAACATAGCTGCCTTCAACCAAGGGCCACTCCAGGGCATCTATTGTGCCAAGCAGCTCACAGTATGTGTAAATAAGATAACCCAATTTAACCCGTGACAGGCAGGGGAGACTGGGCAAGCCAGAACTTGAAAAGCCCTAATAGAAACTTACAGCAAGCAAGGTCATGACGACGTTGATGGCACCTATGGACACAGTGACATACTGAACACTGCTGTCATCCACTCCTGCCGACAGGAAGATTCTGTCTGCGTAGTAGAAGACCTGCAGCAAAACCACAGCTGTGTTTACATGGGACCAAAGGCAGAACATGGGAATCCCAGTTTGGCTGCTTTTGCATCCTCGAATTGGTGCACAGGAGCCTGAGAACTGATTCTTTCATTTCTGGACACCGCTGTTTGGATCCAGCCATAAGCACCTTACTCTAAAATGTCCGAACTATCCTTAACAGGACAGCTGGACTGTATCTAGTACATGTGTGTACTGGGTTTGGGTCAGCACTGCCCCACATCACCCCCTGTAAAGCCCCATTCTTCTACTACTCACCCCACTGGCTTTTCCCATGTGCCTTCCCACTCACCCCGTTGACCCCCGAGAGCTGCTGGCCCATCATCATGACAATGATGGAGATGAGCTGCCACCTCAAGCCTCTGAAGGTGCACAGGCTGAATACAGTGAACTGTCCTTCTTCCTTTTCTGACCGGTCTTCTTGGCGCATCTCTTGGATCTCATCATCCACGTCATCCCGGGCTCTCAGCTTCTGCAGAGCTGGTTGGGAAAGGAAAGTGAGTTATGGGCCCCAGAGAGCAGGTCTACAGTGAGCTCTCCTGCTTCAAATCAAGACAGAACACTGTTCCCACCATGGGCAGTAGTGCTTCCATGGTGGCAGGTCAGGGATTCACATATGCAGAGAAAGGAGCAATGTTGCAGGAATTCCATCCACCAGCAGCATCAATGGAGTTTTTCACACTCTCTTCACTGCTGGTTGCTGTCAATCATGTCCCACAGATCTTCCCCCTTCCATTAAAGGATGATACTGTACCTCGTCGTGCTTGCTCTTCATTGCCCTTTTGTATCAGCAAATATCTGGGACTCTCGGGGAAAAAGGGCAATATAAGGAGCTGAATTAGTGATGGGATCCCAGTAAGCGCCAGCAGCACAGGCCAGCCTGCAACAGTGAGACAAGGTGACAGCTATGAGACATCTTCCCCCTGTGGGGGCCGCAAAAACAAGTCCCAAGCCAGGAATTTACCTTTGGCATTCCCAAGGATGATGTTGAGACCAAGGATCTGAGCTATAAGGATCCCAATGCTGATGAAGAGCTGGGGTACGATCCCAATTGCACCTCTCAGATTTCTGGGGGACATTTCTCCAAGGAACATGGGAACCACGTTGGAAGCCAGACCTAGTAGAGAACAACGTTAGACATGCAGTGCCTGGCACGAGCACACACATCGTCTTTACTAAGGTACCTTTTTCCTACATGAGACCGAAGCAATCCCTGCTGGACCAGAGCAGGAAACCTCACACTCAAGCCCTTCTGCTCCACCTGACTTTAGTGTCATCTTCTGGCCAGTGCATAAGCTGCGTGTGTTCTCCTCACTCTTCAGTGGAAGATGGGACAAAACACACATGGCATTGGCTCACTCAGTACATGGAGAGATACCAAACCCATCGCTGAATCCGGTACCCTCAGAAGCTCTGGCTTCAGGAGTGCAGCCTGGCCACCTTCAAAGCAAAGCATTACTTGGTGCTGTGAGGCTCTAGCTTAAACGCTCAGCAGCAAAGCATTTGAGGAGCCTGAGAAGGCAGCAGTAGGCTGTGATCTGGGCAGTCTCAGTGCTCATAAAAATAGCTTCCAGCAGGGTCTGCCAAGCCCTTCAACACGATACGTGGAAAGAATCCTGTGTGCTGCTTCAGATGTGCTCACACCCCCAGCGTGCATGGGAGGGATTTATACTTCCTCTAAAATAAGCAAAGAAATCAATATCCAAACTGATGTAAGGGTGGAAGGATGTGACCCCTTGCTGGCCTCTATCAATTCACTACTCCTTCAATTGCTTGGTAACACTTTGCAGAGAGCTTTGTTGGTCTGAGATCTCTTACCAGCACCATGCTGGAAGAGGTATTTGAACTCGAATAGCGCATAGGTTATTTTGAGGAGAACTGCATTGTAACCCACTGTAACCCCAGCAAGCTGCCAGCTCCATGGTTACGCTGTAAATCCTGGCATGTAAACCCCAAAGCTCTGCAGTCAAATGACCACGTGAGACCACTCTCAGCTTTCATTTCTCAGCTTCCTAGCTTTCAGGAACATGGGGTTAGAAAGCCGTCGTCTGGAAGCAAAAGGCTTGGGAACAAGTATTTAAGGAATTACAAAACACTATAGAAGTGAATTCATGAGATGCAGTGGTTTAAGTTTGTGTTATAAGCAGCCTTTTAGTTGCCCAGATTAAAACACGCCAGCAGCATGGACTACTGCAGTCAAGCAACAGCAGCTTTCTTACTGCTCAGACCAATGCTGATCAAGCCCTGCCAAGAGGGGCCCTGCGTACAGCAGTGCTGCCAGCACCAAGCTACCCTTTACCAGGCAGGGCTGCACTTGGATCCTACCAGAGCTCCAAACCCCTGTGTCCAGCCTGGCCTTGAGCACTGCCAGGGATGGGGCAGCCACAGCTCCTCTGGGCACCCTGTGCCAGCGCCTCAGCACCCTCACAGGGAAGAGCTTCTGCCTAAGAGCTCATCTCCGTCTCCCCTCGGACAGGTTAAAGTCAGTTAGAAATGACTGGGAAAAGGGGTCACACTCGACAGGTCCTTTAGTATTTATGCAGAGATCCCATGCCAAGAGCAGCTGCCGGGCTTAGGAGAGTCAAAAGCCAAACCAAAACCACTGGAGAAGATGAATTTCCTGCTGTAGCTCACCAATTTCAGTTGCTGTGTGTTACAGGTCAAGTTGTTTTCTTATCCCAATTCCTTGTTTTCTTCTTTTGTCTTTACAGGATATCCCAACTCAGTTTCAATCGATGGGGAACGTCAGTCTAACCAGCCCAAAGCCAATGAACTGAGTCTAAATGCTGTTATAAGACCCTTACCAACCTGGTTTTGCTCTGCTTGATACAGTGCTGCCCACCCCTTCTGGTTTTGTTTGCTCCCTATTACTGTAGCTGTAACACAGCCACTTACACCAGTAACACCACCCCCCCCCCTTTAATGCTTCTTTCCTCTTGCAGGAAGAACAGTCTGTTCCAGCACTAGATCATTGGGTCTGGCATCATCTCCAATGACTCTGACTTGGAAAGATTATTCTGTTTCTAATTATATTAAACAGAAAAAAAGACAAGGGGTGTGTGTGCACAGAAAAGGCAAGCAAGGCCTTAAAATGGCTTGTAAGATTATCAGGAGCAGCAGGTTTCCTGGCTGTTGGAGCTCCAGTGCCTAGCAGATGCTCATTGCAGAGGATAGCTGCATCTCAGACACGTATCTCCTCTGTACATCTCACATTCCAGTCTCTCTGCTCTTGCCTGCTATAGATCTTTACTACTCCTGCAACATGCAGATGACGACTGATTCAACAGCACAGATATGCAGATTTATGGCTAAAACCTGTGAAATCACCCTTTGCCAAGAACGTATTTGTTGCTCTCCCTTCACCATCCACTTACCAGCAAATATTCCCATGATAACGCGTGAAAAGATGATCACTTCGTAGGTTTTTGCTAGCTCTGAGGTTCCCATTAGGATTGCAGCAGAAATGGATAAGAGGTTACTTATCAGCAAAGTGCCCTTTCTGCGAGGTAATAGAAAAGGAGACAGATTCAGTTGATTTTCTGTCTAAGGCCTCAGTAGCAGAGAGATCCCCTCTGTGCCACAGTGTCCAAACCTCAAATGAATCACCATCCCAGGGACTACTCACAGGGAAAATGGCTGTTGTCCCATTTTCCCTGCAGGGAATGAAGGCTTCGACATATCTTAAGGGTCTTTCCCAACCCAGATGATTCTGCGATTCTCAGGAAACCCAAGCAGCAGAAGCTGGGCCTGATCTCAGACTTTCCCCTTTGCTCTTTACCTGGCTCAGTGCCCAACATACGGCCTTGACCACATTAAAACCATGTTAAGATCTTCTACACATGGGAGACAACACATGCTGCTGAGCCCAGCCCATCTGCCTTACAACCAACGTGCTTGACACTGTCATGCTCCTGATGGGCTTGGCAAGCCTTATCTGAGCCCAGAAACTGCTGTCCAAGGACCTTAAACACCACAGTCACGTACCGGCCGCAGTTGTTGACCAGAGGCCACACCATGAGGGACCCAAAAAAGCCACCCAGAGGGTACATGGACACAGTAAGAGACCAGAGCAGCGTCTGGAAGCCACTCTCCATCGGCACTCCGGTCCTGTTGTAGTAGGTTTGGTTGTAGAAGTCTTGCATGTACTGGAATGAAAGATGCACGTTAAGAACAGTGAGTAAAGCTTGCACAATCTGAAGGCTAGTAACGTCATAAAGCTTTAAACAAACAGCTTGAGAAAACCAGAATGGCTGAGCTGGGAAATGAATGCAAGAGGGGCATGGAGAAGCCTGGACTAAGTAACTGCTGTTACAAGTTATCCTGCCTTATGGGATCTGCCTGCTATCCCAAAGGGAAGGCATTTCTCACTCCCTGTCTCTCCTAGGCACGAAGTCCAAACTGTGGCATCATACACCTTAACACCCTATTGCTTTCCAGGGGAAACACTTCCCAGCTCCAAAGCATGGAGAAGTACAAGCACCGGCCCACAAACACCCATAACCCACTGTTACCCTCCTGCCTTGTTTTGATCGTAAACCTCCTCCCGGGTCATCGTCCACTCCACAGTCCAACCTACCGGGGCTGGAGAATTGATCACAGACACGTTGTACCCATACTGGAAAGAAGATCCAAACGCAGATATCAGCGTTACCATTGCAAGCACAAGTGTCATTTTCTGCAGGGGGGAGAGAAAACACAAACCCCATCTGAGCAGCAGGTTTGGGTTGGGGCATAAATGGCAGTCAGTAAAAAGAAATACCCTAAGACTTGCTTTTCACTTCATGTTATTCTATAGACAAAGCCCAATGGGTTGTTCTCATTAAAACTCGTTCTGTTCTGCTTGATTTGCACATAATCATTACAGTAATTGATTCAGCTCTTTCCTGGTATTGACGGAACACTTGAATGATGAATAATTGTCAAGTTACCGTGCTTAGAATACCCTCCCCGCAGGGAAAAAGATTGTGTGCAATTATCCTTTCCCCAACGTGCAATTGGATAGTGAAGTAACACAGGATGTTGGCACAGGGAAGCTTTAAGAAGAAGAGGTTTTGGATGAAGTGACAAAATCCCTTTCCTGCTCATTTGTTCTGCCTCCCACATTTCAGGATCAAGCTCTTTACAGATCTAATCCGATTGCCACTGAAGCCAATTAGAACTTATCCAAGTAGCTCAGCAAGGGCTTGGCTGTGGGGTATAAGAGCAGCTCTTTGCAGTTAAGCAGAAGGGTGAAATTGCCACCTGGAGTAGGACCAAGCACTGGCCATGTCTGTGGGTGCAGACCTCAGGGTTACAAGCAACTCGCTTTTCACAATGCTTCGGTTGCTGTTTAGTCCTCAGGCTGCCCACCCCGTGTTGGCTGAGCTGGCCTGGGGTTTTCCGCAGCTCACTAATAGCTCCCATTGCTGCTACAGCAATAAAGTCATTTTTCATTCAGACGTATTGTTTTCTGTCACCACCATTAGCCTTAATGCCTGCAAGGCTTTATTCATGTCGCAACACCCAAGTCAGGTCCCACACGTAGGAGCTGTCATTTCCCTAATGGAACATCTTGTCCAAAGAGCTGCTGGTAGCCCTGATATTCCCTGTGTTCCTCAGGAGCTCACCTCCAGAGACCTGCAGAGTTTAAGGCACTACAGATCAATCCCAGTTGATCTCAGAGTAAGGATCAGGAGGAAGCTGAGGCTTCCAGCTCCTTTTTCTCGTAGACTGCTGACATTGTGGCCCTGGTGATGAAAAGCAGGCTGCCTTCCCCTCATTCGACAAACCCCAGGAGCTCCGAAGAGCCGCTGCTGTTAATTGTTCCCATTCAGCACCCTTAGGAAATCCTCTTGGCACACACGAGCATTGCATTGAGCAAGAGCCCACAAAAATGCTGCTGCGAAAGGCAGCTCCCATCCAGAAGCATCCGCAGCCTAAACCTGATGGGGAAGGAGGACAGAAACCCCACGCGCAGAGGGCGGAAGTCACGCAGAAGGTACATGGACAGGCAGGGGCAGAGAACCTCGAGGCTTAGGGCGGATAAACCGGGTCCAAGAGCAAACACCCTGTGCCCTCCCAGTGAGCTCCACGTGCCCATGGCAGCCTGAAAGAGCCCGGTCATCTCCTGCCGGCAGAGCTCCCCCAGCTTGCCCTGTGTCGCTGCGGGAGGCTCAGGTCGAAGACCAGAGCCCTGCACACTTACCCCCTTCGAGCCTTCATTGCTGCCAGAGCTCTGCTTCTCCCCTTTCAACTTCATTTTGGTGTCTGAGCCACGGCCACCGAGCACAGGCTTTTATAGCCCAAACAGACCAGGAAGAGGAGAGGAACGCCCCGCGCAGACAATCCCGCTCCGACTTCGCAGATAACATCCAATCAAAGGCAGGCTCCAGCAGCTGAACCGAGCTGCTGCTCTTTTCTGATCATTCCCTTCCTCTGCGTGACTCCCTCGTGACTCCTCTTTCTTTCTCCCCGGTCGAGCCCGTCGCTGTTGGGTCAGATACTCTGCTGCCAGACCCCTGCTCAGAACAGATGTCCTGCCTGGCTGCAGCGAAACAGGCTCCTCTGCCCCACAAGAGGGGCAGACTTATTGCAAAAGCAGCTGAACGAGCTGCTTCCTGCAGCTATATATACACAGACAAGTCCAGAGCAGCAGAGCTGCTGCAGCTGTGGAGAGGCTGCCTGGCAATCCTTGCGACGTGGAAAATGGGGCATTCTACGGGGCCCCTGGCAACAGAGAGGATGTTTGCCATGGGCCACAGCATCAGCCTGTGTTAACCCTTCTGCAGCCTTCGACTGCACATCTGGGCCAGAATACTCCTTGTTGTCCTACCTTGCACAGACCAGCTTGCTCAGGGCACTTTTGCAGGGCACAGAGAACAGGTTCTTCCCCTCAGGTTTGTTTTTGGCAGCGCACAGAACACAGCCTTCCCACCAAAGCACCTTGGCTCCTTTCCCTCTAATGCCAGGTACGCCACGTGTTACTGGCTTAGTATTAACCCCCTGCACTATGAGAGTACTTTGAACAGCACAGGAGCTGGTTAATGATTGACCGAAGTTTCCAGAGTGTATCAGAGAAATGCAAAGTTCACAGATACCTCCAGCAGCTGGAGAGGCTGGAGCCAAACCTTGCTATTATTGGCCCATCTATCTTTAGCAGCCAGTTGTTCATGTGCCTTGCATGCATTCTTCGACTGCCTGCAGGTGAAAGCATCCTGTGCTAAAAACAGGAAGGGGAAGGGAGCCCTGGTGCTTTCAGCGCAGTGGAACTGAGTCCTTAGGTTTGCTGTCATCTGGGTTTTATTGTATTTGACTTCTATTGCACTTTGTTATCCCCAAGGACAACGTTTGCTGCGATATCTTGACAGCGGATCACACCTCAAGAACACTCCCGAGTCTTTCAGGAATGACTCCTGCTGCTCAGTTCCCACTACCACATGGTGCCTTGGCTAAACAGAACGGAACATTCGTTTCACCCATAGCTCATCTTCCTCCGCATTCCCACTGCGAGGATGGAGCTAGCTGGCACTAAGCAAGACGCTCCAAGCTCAGCTTTTCCCCTGCTGCCTTCAAACACTGCTCAAAGCACCCCAAAACAAACGGGACAGGCCATAGCTCACTCAGTAACGGGCTTAGCTCTCACTTTCACAGCTCCTTGGCCAGAAAAGGGAAAATGGAAAGCAAGGGGTGGGGAGATCATGAGCAGGACAAATTCCATACATGGAATTCCCGTACTCCAAAGACAGCATCATTCCTATGGGAGTTCTTGGCAGAACGACCACAGTAATTGCTGAGTATCAGCCACTCTAGTACTCTGTAATTACAAGGAAGGAGAACTCTCTATCATGTCTTTAAACCCTTTTCTTGACCTTGAAGGGATAATCTTGACACATAGAGAAATGGAACAGGACATGGGTGTTTGCCATCAGAAATCCTTCAGCAGAGTAAATATTTGCTTGTGGCGAGGGAATGGCTGAAATGTTTGCATGCCACAGGAAGAATCTGCTACCACCGCCCATAAGGTAACAATTGGCACTGGATGATCTTGAAAGAGCTGAATGAAGGGAGGCAGGATGGTGAATGAGCTCCTCCTTACACTGTCAAAGCAACTGCATGAATAGAAATCCTTCAAGAGCTGAGAACCTGCTGGACCTGGGCAAAGAACAGAGCCAGTAACAGAAGAGCCGATGCTACAGGTATTATCCAAGCGCATTTTCAACTTCAGCTCCAGCACATATTAAGCTCCTCACCTCAGAGTGCACTTACCTTAAGACATTAACCCCGGTCTGTATCTTCTCTGCTTTGTGCTTATTCACCACATGGTAAGGGCTCCCATGCACGTGTGCAGGGAACTGTTTAGACTCAGCCCAATTGTCTGTGCTCAAGGCTGGATCCTATGAAACCCTGGCTCTTTGGCAAGAACAGTTAAGAGGGGATTCCTGGTTTCCAGGATGCTGAATCTGCTGGAGAACATCAGCACTGAGCTGTAGAAAAGTGATGGTTAGATGGGAGCTGGACACGCTGCAGTATGCTGATCGCAGTGCTTCTGATAAGGAGACTTACTAGGGGACATGCCACAGTACACGGCCAAGAGTGTGCCATTAGCAGCCCTTTCACCTGCATTTTGGGAAGGAATTGCGTGTTCAGTCAAGGCTAATTCAAAACCCAAGTGCAGCGCTGAGCTACAACTGGGGCCTCAAGGTGAACTGAGAGTTTAAGTTACACGTTATTTGCCTACAAATAAGGCAGATACAGATACTGCTTTATCAGCTGCATAAAAGGCTTCCAAGCTAAACAAGCAAGAGGCGGATAAGGCAGCCTGCTCCCCCAGCAGTAGGAAAGGGGATTGCTGGATAAATAAGCACTCACTGCATGTAAACAGTAGCAGACATGAGGCTCTGGAACTAAGCAGTAAATGAGACGCTATTTTCACCGCACAAGGACAACGCTAGGTAGTGCCCTGCCAGCCTCCTTTTCCACTGCTGCCCTCTTTGACCACCTCAGCCACCCAGACACGTCCCCAGAATAAACCCCAAAGGATCAGGCAGATCCGTACACCCACCCTGCCCTGATCTGCCACGTTGGTTTGGGAACTGCGGGCCTTTCTCTTTAGGCAGGGTTGTGCGACCCGCAAGACGTTTGAGGAAGGGTCGGAATGCTTGGGTGTTAAATGTCCACGTGCACCTTCTTCAGCAGCAGCACCTGGCTGTCAAAGTACCCACCCTGCCCTCTCAGACCTCACTGGGTTCATTTTCCTGTGCAGGACAGGAATACCGGCTGTGCCAGCCAAGACCTGCCTTTAGGCAGCTCTTGCCACTCCGCACTGATTTCTGTGGTTCCCTGCTGTTATGCATACGAGACACTTGGAATTCAGTGGAGCACAACAGACACTGCCACTGCCTTGGAGGAGCAGGGGTCATTTGTATTATGCAACCCCAAATACAAACATTAGGTCTGGCAGCATTAGAGTACTCTGTGTTAGCTCTGTAACTGCTCTTCATGATGGGAAGAGATTATTACAGGGGCACAACCAGACAGCACCTTCCTAAGATGTTCTCCTCTTTAGCGACAAGAAGATTTCATCTTCCCTTACAAATACGTGGGTCGTTAAACACAGCTTCGAGGTTTTAAAGTAAACCCAACATTGCCCGAATCCTCCCGTACTGCAGAGCCTTGCTCACTCCTCCGGGAATCACCCGGCACAGGCTCAGTTCTTGGGAAGAACCATCTTGGTTCACTCGAGCACTCCAGGAACCACGTGGCACAATTCAGACTCAGTTCTTGGGCAGAAGGGAAGAAAAGGAGAGCAGGATTTTGCAATGGATCAGTATCAACAGTACTGATTAAGTAGTATAATACTACTGATAGCATGTATCAGTGAGGGCTGACCTCACCACCAGCTCGTGCCTGGGGAGTGAACAAGGGCATGCATGCACAGCTTTCCTTGCTTTCAGAAGGTAACTTGGACTAAGATGAAATACACACCTAAAAGACGGGAAGAGAAACAGATCTACAAATAGGTGGAAGATACTTGCCTTCCTTAGTCCTTAAGGTAGACATAAAAGAAACCTGAAGGAAGATCTTGCAACAGCTTCTCATCCAAGTTGCCCAAGGTGCTGAGACCCGCCACAACGTGCTTGAACAACAGCTTGGTAAAGAAACACCAACTTTATTTTGTAGAAGTCGGAGAAAAATCCCTAAAAACCAAGCCAGCGAGGAGCTGTAAATAAGGTCAAACGCTATCTCCAAACAGCAAACAGATCCCCATCCCTCCCCAGCTCCGATACATCCCTCCCAAAGCAAGAACAGACTGAAGCACAGGCTACACACCAGGTACCATCCAGCCACTGGTGACGGCCGCCCTTTCTGGAGGCTGGGGTGTACATCCCCATATCCCTGAGCACCAAGGGGAGCTGCAGAGCTCAGGTCTCCTCTGGAAGCAGTAACCAACCATGCTGCCACCATAAACCCTGAGGATGGCAACCCCTGTTCACCAAGGAGGAGGAATAAACCCTCGAGAGGAGCTACCCATCACCACCAGAGCACAAACGCATTTGCACGCCGTTGTCCACAGTCAGGTGAGGGACAGGAGCCAGGCTGGAGCTCCCTGGAAGACCTCATGGATTAGGACTGAAATCCATGCGCAGAACAGTCCTATTCAGCACCTACTCGGTTGTCCTGTCACCGTGCTATTGTTCACCCCACAGCTCGCGGCACATTCGCCTTGTCAGACAGAAAAGCAAAACCCCGAACAGACGTAAGATTTATGCTGGAGGAGGGAATAGAACCAGGAAGTTGGAGCCAAGCGGTATCTTCCAGGGGACCCTGAGCAAAGTTCAAGACCAAAGCAGCTGGTGTCCAAGGGTGAGGAGGAGCAGGACCTCTTCCCTTTGCTCAGCCGCTCCAGCTGTGCTCCTTCCCAGGCTTGAGCTCCCTCTGTGGGACTCTGGGATGATCCCGCACCTGCCCGGAAGGAAGCACAGTTAAAACCCATCATTTAGCTCAAGCAGGAGCTAAGAACAGGCAGGATGGGCCCGTTCCTAAATCACAGCCGGGTACTCCAACCTCAGCCCTGTTTTCCTTTCTTTTGGGGCATGTGTGTGGCTATTTGTGGTGCTTTGCTTTGCTTTCCCTTAGGTTGCTGATGATTTCACTTCCTCTCTTCAGGGCTGGCTCCGAAGCACTGAACACAGCACAAATCTGAGCCTCTTAGAAGTCAAGGTTTATGAGCCTGCAAGTTGCAAACACAGCTCCTCTTTCCAAGCCACAGGAGATGGACCTGAGGTCAAGCTCCCAAGGTCGCTGCTCAGCATTTAGAGGTTTAAAACAGCCTTTTGGAAGGAAGAACAAACCCTCCTGAAGCCATCTATGCCAGATATAAGGTGCTTGCATCTGTCCTTGCTAGAGTCTAGGGATGAAGAGGAGTGGAGCCCCTTTACAGCGCCATGAAATGGGCCAATGAGCTTTTGAGGACTCCACCTTCCCATGTTAGAATCATAGAATCATAGAATAGTTGGGGTTGGAAAGGACCTTAAGGTCATCCAGTTTCAACCCCCTGCCATGGGCAGGGACACCTCACGCTAAACCATCCCACCCAAGGCTTCATCCAACCTGGCCTTGAACACTGCCAGGGATGGAGCACTCACAACCTCCCTGGGCAACCCATTCCAGTGCCTCAGCACCCTCACAGGAAAGAATTTCCTCCTTAGATCCGATCTAAACTTCCCCTGTTTCAGTTTGAACCCGTTACCCCTTGTCCTGTCACTGCAGTCCCTGATGAAGAGTCCCTCCCCAGCATCCCTATAGGCCCCCTTCAGATATGTTCACACAGTGTGCAAGGGGCTTAATGTATTTAAGGTAATAATAGAGTTAATGCCAAGTCTTCAATGCAGGAAATAACAGGTCTTGCCTCTGCCTATAGTCCTATGGATGGCTGTATCATTCACCTGCCCTGATGCTGTTAGGAAGAGCTCATGAGGCTCTGTTCTTTTTGCAAGAACTCGCTATACAGATGGAAAAGAACTGTCAATTCAGTCAAAAATCCTTTTTTTTTTTTTTTTTTTGAGGGGGAAACTTCGTGTTCTGGGAGGACAAGAACCAGCTTTGTGCTTACACACCTGCACCAGTGCAGGGACATCAGTGTCCTACCTTGCACCTGAAATGATGGAGAGCTGCTGTCAGGTTTTTGCCCCTGTAGATCTTCTACATAAGCTTGGATGAATCCCTCACCCTCTGTTTTCTCTCCATGGTGATCAGGAGCAGGGATTGCATTACCTTATGGGGAACACAGGGCACTAAATCCTGTGCAGCACTGAAGAAATACGTGCATGCCGGGTATCTGCCATCAAAAGGAGACACTAATTCCTCTTGCATTGTCACTGGTGTCCTGTCCTTGTGGGCCAGACACCACTGCAGCCCATTTCCTCATTTACAGGCTTGAGTAACAGGCACTGCCGCTGCTCACATGGAAGGGGATGGCTCAGTTCTAGAAATGGTTTCACCCCAAAGGAACATGATGGGGAACTGGTGGGGAGCCAGACAGGGATCCCCAAGGCAGAAACCTGCCTCTGTCAAGTGCTGGTGGCTGTTCCCTACCCCTCCTATCACCAAGGCAGGGCAGGAGGAAAGACTCACACTGGGTTTTTACCGAGAAAGAAGAATCAGCACCGAGATGCAGGCAGCCCGGGCTCAGGTGCTGGAGAGCAGGGGTTTGGTCCTCTCGGGGCCTGGCGCATCCTTGTTCCTGGGGGGCTCTGGGCGCTGCCGGTTGCTGTTTGATCGCCCCAAAGGCCAATCCAGCTCTTCAGAGTGGCAGCAGCAAACGTAGGAGAAGAGCCGAGTCCGGACCACCCGTGTGCAGAGGACAAACATGATGCAGTTGGCACCTCCCTGGAACGTGTTCCCAATTCCCTGCAAGGGCAAGAGAGGAGCTCACCAGCGCTGTTCCTGGAGGTACCCCCCAGAGAAGAGCAAACACAGCGTCAGACCAGCTGCAGCGCTGCCCAACTGACAGCAGCTGCCACCTAAGTGAGAAGAACAGGTCCAGAAAGATCAGCCTCGCACCCAAAAGCAGACCAACTGGGGGGGGTTCCACAGCCCCTGCTGAAGGATGGATACCGGCATCTCTGGTCTGAGCCTGCTCGTCCTGCAAGCGTTTACAACTCCTACTGCAGTTATTGCCTGTAGCCACTAGATGCTGCTGAAATAGCTGTTGCTGAGCATCCCGGCCAGCGCTTGCCAGCAGCATCAGCCAGTACGCGCTGCATCCTGCCGCTACAAGAACGGTATTAAGAGCAACAAAGCCTCATCTCCCTCCCAGATCCTCCTTCCAATGCATTTCCTGGCAAATACTTACATGCAGGACAACCAGGACTGAATTTTGCACTGCAGGGGAGTTACAGAGGGTCAGAATGAAGCGCACAGTGCTCCAGATGCGGAGGATGATAAAGATGACAGGGATGAGAATCAACTTCTTATCTGCTATGGAAGTCTGGGGCTGAAATGCAGGTGCTCTTGAGAGAATGGGGCGATACTCTGAGAGGGCTGCGTGCTTCCATGGAGGGTGGGAGAGAGACAAAAACATGAACAAAAAGCTACATTGGACATTCCGCTCCGGGGACCCCTTCCAAAGCAAACGAAATCTCGGCATCTCATGGGAAGTTAACGGGGACACGCTCCTGAGCACCAGCGTTTAGCCACGTTCTGCCCTTGCTAATGCAAACATGCCTGCTGAAGCCAGAGAGTGGCAAACAAAGGATATCCGGCACTTATCAGAATCCCACTAAAGCTTTATGTTAACAAACATCACTACGGAGTTACCAAGAAACCAGGTTATAACTGGGTAAGAATAAAGTATGTGGTGCTCCAGAAAATAGTTTTTCTGGACCAGCAATATATAGATATAGGTACAGATATATAGAGACAGAGATATATAGAGATATAGATGATAGAGATAGATAGAGATATATAGAGATATAGACAGAGATAGAGATATAGATGATATAGGTATAGAGAGATAGATATATAGAGAGCTATAGATGATACAGAGACATAGAGATAGAGAGATAGAGAGATAGAGATATATAGAGATACAGACAGAGATAGAGCTATAGATGATATAGATATAGAGAGATGGATATATAGAGAGCTATAGTTGATATAGAGATAGAGACATAGAGGTAGAGATTCAGAGATATATAGAGATATAGAGATGTAGAGATAGAGATACAGAGATATATAGATTAGATATAGAGATATAGAGATACAGAGATAGAGATACAGAGATATAGAGATACAGAGATAGAGATATAGATACATTTGGGGAGCAGTCTGGCTCATCCTTCTCAAACTCTTGAGTCTCCACCACAGCCAGCAAGTTCCACAAGGAATTTTTGCCCATGTGAACCAATCCTTCAGTTTGTTGCCCGAATTTCTGACCAGATTCTGTTAGCGATTCCATAGATCTGGACAAGCCAGCACTACCTCTCTATACCAGTGCGTGCAGGGATCTGTGGCCTGGAGCACTGTGGCTGGAGGTGTAAGGCCCATGAGACTTTCCTATGGTAGAAACCATTGGGTGCTCTCAGACTCCTGGATGGGGAGAGAAGGTCAACACAGCACAGGGACACAGTGCTGAACATCAGGGTGTTAATGTGGGTGAAGGGACGAAATCTCAGCATAGCTGACCTGCAGGAAACCATTCCCCTCCCACCAGGGCTACAGAGCACACACAGCTTCCATGCACAGCCTTCTCCTTCACCCCAGTACTCCCAGTCCCGGCACCTTCCTTCCTCCCTCCAGAACAGAGCTGTGTAACAGCACTGCAGCGATTCAGGGACCTGAACCAAACCCTCCTGGGGGCTTTCAGTGCAGCTTCCCATCCACTCCCATCCAACCATTTCCATTTGGAAAGCCTCCTGCACGTGTCCCCCACAACAGCTGCTGCCAGAATTCCTCCTGCCTCTCTGACTGCACTGCCGCAAACCCCACTTCAGCTATTCATAGTGCTCACAGAGCCCAAACCCAGCCCCGGCTCTCCGTCGCTCTTCCTTGGACTCAGGAAGCAGGCTCCAAGGCTTGGCAGAATTCCTAGTGATGAGGATAGGCCAGGCTGATGATTCAGGGCCAGGTTGGACACAGGGGCTTGGAGCAAGCTGCTCTAGTGGAAGGGGTCCCTGCCAATGGAACTGGATGAGCTTTAAGGTCCCTGCAACCCACACCATCTACAAGGGAGATGCTCCGCTCCGTAAGCGCCGTGTGCTGCTGCTCCAGCCCTCAGGCCCCTGTTCGGGGACAACTGCCTGCGCTCAGCACCATGTGAGAGGGTCATGGCTGGAGCAGGGGAGGGCGAGCCGGGCGCGATGGAATCCCTGGCAGAGCCGGAGCTGGGCCTGGCCAGGCGCAGGTCAGCTTTCCCTGCGGTCACGCTGCTATCTTTGACAGCCCTGGAACACCGCGTCCCGGCCCGTGTGTGTCAGGCGGTGACAGGCACAAGCAAACCCTTCTCAACGCCCCTTTCCAGGACCCCTAGGACTCGTGCTTATCCCTGTGGCTGCAGCAAGCGGGTTTGCAGGGGCAGTGCTCTCCAGGACGTCCATCCATCCCCCTAATACAACTTAAAGGAAAAGGCATCTCTGGATGCATCTCCGGCCACCATCAACCCAGATTTCTCTAATGTTGTCCTGGGTGCCTGGATTCTTTGTGTTCACAAGGAACAGCAGCAAATAAGCCTCTGGAGTCTGGAACTCCCCGAGACAGGGCGTCTTCTGTATTGTGTGTGCATATAGCGCATAAAGCTATATAATGCCCAAAGCTACGTAGCGCCCAGATTCCCCACATGGTGCTTTACGCTGCTAGGACAAAACAGGTATTAAAACCCTCAAACTGCCATTAGAGATCCTAAACTGACTGAGGTTAGATACAGCCATATGCTAACAGCAGGGCTGGTACAAGTGGGTGACTGATTCCAGCTGACTTTTGTCCCTCATATCCTGTTCCACTCCTTACACTTCACTCCCGTACATTCCACAGCCCCTGCAAGTTTTCCAAAGGCTTTCGAGCTCCTGTGCTAAGTCTCTGCAGTGATGCTGGGGGCTGCTCGATCAGGTGTGCTGCTTGTCCCGCAGTGCTGGGTGCATTTCGGCGGTGCAGGAAGCAATTCCTGCCTGTGGAGCTGCCAAACATGAAGGGAAATCTTCGGAGCACGGGGGGACAGAATCACAGGGCAAGCTGAAAGCAGCAGGGTACTCACCGCCCTGTTAATGTGCTTCTTGATGAGGAGGTAGAGCACCGGCAGGGTCACATAGGCCAATAGCTCCCACACTTTCCCCGTTAGCAACATCCACAGGACCCGATCCTCTGCGTCCAAGTTGACCCAGCACCAGCCCACAGAAACGTTGGAGGCGTCATAGCCAATCTTCTTCAGAGCAACAGCCGCCACTGTAATGGCAAGGGGGATTCCCCAGCTGAGGAAAGAACATGAAGAGCAAGGTTATGCCAAGAGCAAACTCCCTTCAGTCCCTCCACGCCTCAGGGGAAGCGGGTGATGGACCAAGGGGTTCTTCATCAGACGTTCTCTCCTGGATACAGGTGAGGTTGAGGAGCTGACCACAGCAGAGCATCTTATGATGTGACCATCCTGTAGGACCCAGCCATTCACGAGCCATCGGGCTGATCCAGAGCTTTCAGACCAAAAGCAACCAAATCCCACCGTGGTTCCTAAGGGACACGTCACACAAAGAACCAGCACACAAAGAAATCCCCGACTCAACTCCATCACTGGGTTTTGGTTTTAAATAAGGGGTTATTCAATATTTTGGGAGCAAAAGGATAACTTCTGAAGGACCAAGGGCAGGTTCCTTCCCAAGGAAAAGCACTGGTACGAGCCAAGAAAGCAAAGCGGAGCCATGCTCACATTGTCTGGAGCCGTGTTTTGCCTTTGGCTTCTCTCTTGACAGCAGAAGCAAATATAGGGAAGCATTTACTGGTGACGTTCATGAATCAAACCACTCGGCAGCCTGGGCTGCCCACAAAACCCCATGAGGAGCAACTGAGAAATCCCACTCAGCCCTTTCCTGGGTGCTCTTCATAGCCAGGCTTTTACAGGCCTGCGATGTGCAATCACCCATTACCCCACACCTGAAACACTGCCCTGCATCCAGCGGGATGCATCACCTGCATCACCACGGGAATACATCCCGGGGTCATCCCCAGGGGAAGGTGCTGTGGAGCTTCAAGTGGGACGAGGGAGATTTCTTCAACAAGCACACAAGTGCTTCCCAAAGAGCTCACTGAGCCCCGCCAGCACAACCCTCGGGGTCTCTCCAGATGCAAAGGCAACAAAGCCATGACTGTGTTGCTCCCATTACCTTCCTGGTTCGCGCTTGCATTTCACTGGCAGCCTGGAGCAGCTGCATGGAAAGGGTCTTCCTCCTAAACCCAGCCTCAGCGCTGCAGACTATGCAGGCAGAGAGCAAGTTGCTCAGACCAGATCGTCTGAAACGCCACAGCCCAACAGCAAAAGCACAGCTAATCCCATGAGAGGTGTCAGAAATGCCCCGTTTCCTGCTCTGAAGCAATGTCTGAGTTCACTTGCTCACAAACCCACCCCAAATACAAATACAGGGCTGTAAAAACCCCCAGCAGAGTCAGCCTTTTAGCATGGTTGGAACACGCCGTGTCAGTGCTCAGGTCAGAAGAGGCAGTGCTAACCCAAACCAGCGCCGTTATTTAAGGATGGTTCTGCTGCAGGAAGCCCTCCCCTTGCTATTATCAGAGCAGGCTTTCTGCAGCCATTCCAAACGCCAGCACCATGGGAGTTCCTGTACAACCGAAGGCCCCTCTTGGTAGAAAATGGAGATTTGCTGGCAAACAAGCAGCACAAATGCACAGACATTCACGTTCCAGTGCGCTTGGAACAAGCGGCCACTAAAAGGATTCAAGAGAACTGGCACTTCCTTAAAGAAACCATATTAAGGCACACGAGCACAAGGGAGGCCAGCGCCAAGAAACAGGAAGTGCATTAAGAACCTGATTTGCCTACATAATGATCTCCACAGCAACCTGCAACTGAGAGAATTATACGAGAAGATAAAACCAGGTCAAATTGCTGTGCAGGGAGATAAAAGAGAACAAGAGCAAGTACGAACAAGCACAACGAGAGGGGCTGCAGTAGGAAAGTACAGACCACTAGGCAAGGGACTTCAAACCCTCCGTCATCCAGCCGGTAAAAGGAAGAACGTGGAAGCAAACTGCCAGGCATCAGGCTAATTTTCGCTGGAGTGGTGTATTGGGATCCGATGGCACAACCCACACCGGGAGCAAGGGATTACGAGCTCAGAGTGAAGTTAGAAGCTAGAAACCAGTCAGGCATTGCAGTGGGGTTCTTCAGCTCTGTTTTGGATAACTGGAAAAGAGAACTGAGAGTGGTGGCTTGGTTATTCTTCAGAACCCCTAAATGACAGATTCCCAAAGGCTGGGAAATACCAGTGCTTTACACCCATCAGCAGAAGAATCAGCGTGTTTTAGAGCCAAGGCATACGTAAAGACTGGGATAAAAAGGATGCAGGATAACAAAAAGGGAGAGAAATTTTACTCAGAGCCCCAAAGGCAGTGCAATTACATAGGCTGGGCATCCCAAAAGCACTGGATCAGTGCAGGAAAGAAGGGCAGACTGCTTGTATCGCTGTGAAGAGGCTGGCAATCCCATCTCGAAGGCAGATACAACAGTACTTATTTCCCTAATACAGCCGCCAGCAATCTATTAATGAAAACACATGCAACTCAGCCTATCTCTCCATGTCATCACCGGTTGGGCTTGATGATCTTAAAGGTCTTTTCCAACCTCAATGATTCTATTAACACCAATGATGCATTTATGCAAGGCAAGACAAGGACCCTTCAACTACAGCAGCGGGCAGCTCAAGCTGTGTTGGCTTTCTTGCCCCCAGTGTGCCTGGGTCAGATGGCTCAATAGCACACTTTGATTTATGCTGCACAGCTGCGCCGTTTCCTTCCCCCCCGAGGCTCTTACACAGGGGGGAGGTTTGCTGTCACCTGCCTGCGCAGGTTGGACAAGACTCCGTGCATCCGAGCAGGCAGCCTGCAGGCAGCTCCTTCTGGGATGGGGATTATTACCCTGTAAAGAGACAACAATCAGTCTTCTGCATGCAGCAGCCAGCTTCAGGGCAGAGCTTTGGGAGCAGAGCTCCAGCCCAACGCTGCTCCAGGGTAATTTTTGACCCCTAATCCTGAAACAGCTTCCTGGTACCAGCAGAGAATCCTCCCGGAGAAGCAGGCAAGCACTTAAAAGCCAAGGCACGGGGAGGAGCTCACCCTTTGGTTTGCCTGACCAAAAAGCTTCTGTAAACTGAATGCTAAAGCCGCAGCAAGTTTCTTACGTAGGGACACACGTCCAGCTCGGAAAGTCAGCACTGGCACAGCCATGCACGAGGCAGTGCACCGAGGACTCAGGCGTACGGTAAGTACAGTAGAACATGAAAGGATTCCCAAGTAGCCCATTGATAGGCGTGTAAGCATATGCATGGTTATACGTGTATATATAAGCATATTTAAGTGAAATACTTAAGCAAGCACATATATACCTATAACCACCTGCACAGCCTGACCATTAAAGGCAAATAGTCCAGAGGCTGAAAGCAATAGCAAATGCTATCAAAACCAAAGCAAGACGCAATCCCTGCTTGGGTTCTGGTGCATCCTCACCCCGACTTTGGACCGGCTGCTCTCACAGCAAAGATGACCATTACCCAGCCAAATGCTACTCGGTATTTAGAAATCCAGAGGCAATGAGGAAGCCTGGGAGGCTCTGGATACCAACACTTCCTCCTTCCCACCACATCAGGATTTACAAAGCCATCTGTAGGCCTGTTTTCAAAGCTCATCTGAGCTCAACAAGTTTAAAGCCAAAGCAGAGCCTGTAGTTTTCCACGGCTGCACCAGACTAAGTGGCTCTGTTACCACAGGAGCAAACCTGTTTGGCAGGTGATGCAGTGTGACATCCTAATTTCCCTACAAAGAAAACCTCAGGTACTGACTTCCAACATATATTTAGTTGCTCTACTTGGCTAAAGAACAGCCTCTGGTTTTACTCAACACTAAAGAAGTATTCATCATTACCAACACTTGCCCCTCATGAGTAACTACTTGTGAAGAATAGGAAACGTGCGTTTCAGCTCCATCCTGCCTTGAATCCCTTCCAGAAGTGTCTTGGAATGACTCAATGGTCACTGCATGATGACATTAGCAACCTATGAAGCGAGGGGGAGGAAATCCCAGGTTCTTGTCTAGACAAAAATACTGGAAACACCTTCAAATCCTTAAATCCTCCGCCCTTCTCCACCTTTCCTGTTGCCTTAGCCAGGTGTCACCTACCTACTGCAATGAATGCTTGTGCTAGAATCTTTTCCTATCAGTTGCAGCAGTTCTTATGCACATGGTACTAGAAGAACACCTCAGGTAGCCAGTAGCACTTTGAAGCACTGAGAAGTGTGAGGAGCCATCTCCAAGCATCATGCCCAGAATCAGGTTTTATGACTGAGTTCTCAGGTAATGATTAAAGTACAGAGAAGGAAAGAAGGAGCGTGTGTCACAAGGGGATGGGCAGAGAACAGGTCTTCACTTGTTTGGCTCTTCATACAGGTCACAAAGCAAGAAGAAGCTTTAAACACCGGCTTTGCACAGAATGGGAGTCAGCTATAAAGAGCCACCCAGCAACAGGGCTTCGGCGAGCGCTAACGCCCCTTAAACAGGGCAAGTGGAGCTGATCGATACCAAGAGCAGAAGATGGCGCTTTATTTCTAGTGCAAAGACCTGAAAATAAGCCTAGCAAATTGCCCCAGAGGACGTCCAGTTGAACGTTTCCTTCCTCTCTATCACAGGGTTAGAGCAATCTCCCAGTTTTAAGAGTGCAGAGATTGCAGCCAACATTATTTCAGTGATTGCGCCCATTTGTTTCCTCTCATTGCAGATGATGAGGCTGAGAAGCCTTAAACCAGATGGAGAAGTTAAAGCACAGACAAAGGCCACACAACAAGAGATTTGCAGATAGGAAAATCACAAACAGGCCAGATTTGAATCGACTCTTTGATGGAGCCTGTAGACAGCATCCCCACAAAGAGCTCAGACTCCTTTTTTCTGTTCCTTAAGCAAAATGTGGCTCTTTACAGGCACTCCATCCTCTCTATAGCTCCTATGGTGCAACTCTATTCACTTGACAGAGCACAACATATGCCACTGTCTCACTGCATCTTATTCCACTTCATCGGTAGCTCGGTGTTCCCAAATGTGCAGTCACCTCACACACAGACGCTGCTGTCAAGCAGCAAGAACAGGTAGGGCAGGAATCAGGCTCCTCCCTGATTCACACTTAGGCTTTTTCTGGTCCACCTTTACGCGGACTCGGCTCCAATTCAATCGTCTCCCAAATGATGCTGCTTGAAAACAAAAGCTGACAAATATTTGCCCAAGAACCCAGAGAAAACTCAGCGCTTGCCCCGATTGTTTTCTCCTTGGATCACTCCCCTCACCAGTTCTCGCAGCTCCGAGGACTAAAGGATCACTGTTTTGCTCACTGTGGAGGTAAGCACATGATTCCCCAAGCTCCAATTGCATAATGAAAGCTTTTACTAAACATGATGTGGAAAAAACAGCTTGCTGAAGAGCAGAAACCTTGGGCCATAAAAGCTGCATTGTGGTCTGGTTTGCCTTGCCTTCAAACCTGCCAGAACAACCTTCAGCCTGCTTTACTAGCAGCCTCCTGCCTCGCAGACTGCATTCTCCTACTAGGTGTATTGAATTACAGCAACCTGCCCGGGGAAAGGGGGAGGATCGACGGACCAGGCAGGCACTGGGAAGTCGGGATCCCAGGAAACAGAGCTCAGACCCAGGAATTCTGGCAGCAGCAGGCAGGTACAGCAAACACAAGGTTCATGGTACTATTTCTAGGATGTAAGAGCAGATTGTCGAGGGAAAGCAGAAGCCAGGGTGCTCAGAGTGGTTCTGTCTTGCCGGAGATTATTCTATAGGACCTTAAGCAAAACACTTTTACCTCTTCTACAGCTCATTTCTTTGGGGAGGGGGAAATTAAGCAGGGCTGGTTAAAAGACAGCAAACCCCCTGTTTACAGGGAACTGGAGAGTGGCAGACTGTCCTTACAGGAAGAGCGGGTGATCCAAGCACCTCATCACAGAGGGTTCTTGTGGGGTCCACATCTCATACCCTCACAGGAGCAGCACCCACCTCATGACATGAAAGCAGCAGAGCAAGCTTGTGCCGGTGGGCGAGCCCCTCACAATGGTGATGTAGAGGTAGACAGCAACGGCCATGGTCCAGAAGAAGGAGCTGGTGTTGGAGAAGGTGGACAGGGCACCCTGGAGCACGCAGTCCCACGAGGTGCTGTCGAAGTCCCGCAGCACCCCGTAGAAGTACGAGAGAGCCGAGAGGAGATCCGCCAGCGACAGGTAGAGCAGGAGCTGCCGGGGCCGCGTCCGCAGCTCGGGCCACAGCGCATGGGTGCAGACGAGGAGGCCGGAGCCCAGGAAGGACAGGACGCAGGACAGCAGCACGACCACCCGCTCCGAGGCGTACAGCTCGGTGGGCGGCAGCGGAGCGGGCATGGCGGGGACAGGGCGCAGGAGGAGGAGGAGGAGGAGGAGGAGGAAGGAGCGGCGGCAGCACCGGGACAGCCCGGCCGGGAGCGGCGGCGGGGAGGGATGAGGAGCGGGGAAGCCGGGCACCGGGGCGGGAGCGGGGCTTGTCCGTCCCCCGTTCCCCCCCCCCCCCCCCCCCCCCCCGTCATGTGAGCGCCGGGCCCGGCCCCCCCCGCTGCGGGGATCGGGGATCCGCTGGGACCGGGCTGGGACAGCCGGAGCCCGGGGACACCGCGGTTTCCTTTCAGGAACGAGCACTCGCGGCCCCGCCGCAGCCCGGGCGGGAGCGGGGCACAAATGGAAGCGCTTTTCCTCTGCTGGCTCCTAAAAGCCGTTCCTGAGGGTGCTGAGGCACAGGGTGCCCAGAGGAGCTGGGGCTGCCCCAGCCCTGGCAGTGCTCAAGGCCAGGTTGGACGCAGGGGCTTGGAGCAAGCTGCTCCAGTGGAAGGGGTCCCTGTTCATGGCACTGGGTTGGAGCTGGAGGAGCTTTAAGGTCCCTCCAACCCAAACCACTCCGTGACTCTACTCCCTGCTTCCCGAAGGAGAGCGCACAACAATCCCCTTTCTAAAGCAGAACTCAGCTTCACAGACCCCAGTTTGAGCCGTTCATGTGCACACACGCAGACACCCAGATCAGAGTATCCGACACCCCACCCTCCCGAGGTGGCCCCAGTGGCATCTTTACCTTCCCCATCCCTTTGAAGCACCCAGCGCCGACTCCTGCCGCATCCTGCAACCTGTGAGGCAGAGACCGATAAGCAGACACAACAAAGCGCTCGCCACCGCGTTAAACGCATCTTACATTTCTGCTGATAAGGAAGTGCCTTTTTTCTCCCCTCTTCAAACAACTTCCAAGCTGAAAGCGTCTCCTTGTTTGCTTGTTTGACTTGCCTGATATTTTGCTGGCTTCCGCACAGACAACTCGTACCTTACACCTTTGATGTGCAGTGATGGGCTCACTTTACTAAGGGGATAGTTATTGTTTCAGGTAGTCTTGGGCTCTTCAACAGCTCAATCATTTCCTAGCTGCCACACAGGAGCCCTGCTGAACCCCGGTTTTAACAAGGTTTATACTGAGCTGTAAACCCAGGCACCTTATCCCCCACCCAAGCTCCTCTCAGCACCCTGAAGCCATCAAACACAGCCTAGAAAACACATCTGACGGAAAGATCTTTGAAGAAACCCCATCAGTCACTGGGGGTTTGCATATTACTCTCAGCTGTGCTGCCCCTTCCGTTTCACATTCCCATCTACCAAGTTGAGAAGGGGCTCTTCTAAATCACTTCCTCCGAGTCCCGTGTTTAGAGCGCACCATTGCACAGGTTTTGCGGCATGACTGCTACCTAATTAAACTTCACTGGAGAAAAACAAATGCGAAAACAAACCCACGTTCCTATTGGATGTATAAGAAGGCCACATCCTGCTCGATGGTTTTAAGAGCGGTTTTCCCTATTTTTCCATGCAGCAATATCTTCTTCCTCTCCTCTGCTGCATGGCTGTACTCAAATCCTGCAGCCAGTTCCGCCGCCTCCTTAAGCTTTCCATTTTCTTCATCTGGTTTTCACTTCTAAGTTCAAATCCCATTCCCTAAGGAGCCCTGGCAGTCCTTGGGATACATCAGTTTGTCAGGACAGGTCTTGACACCCACTCCGGCAGTTCACAGCGAGCTTTTCACTCGCATCCAGCCCTGCCTTGGCTCCTGCATTGGGTGCCAGCTCTGAATGAAGCCTTTCCAGCTTTTTATCAGCTTGCTTTCAGCCGGTTCCACAGCAGCACAAAAGGGGCCGCGAGGGTCAGCACTGTGAGCCCCTCGCAGGTGAGCCCTCTTACAGCTGCCCTCCAAACTCAGTGCTGCTGCTCCAGACATCACCACTGAGGACAACTCCCACCAGCACCTTTCCAAGAAGCTGGTAGCTGGAACTTCAGAGCTTTCCAAATCCTCAGGTCCCCAGCTATATCCAGGCTTGGGGTCCTGCTTCTTGCTCACCTGGATGCGTCTGTCATGTGCTCTGGTAGTTACTCCCTTTGGAAACAACATCTTTCCATGTCTCTTTCTGACCTTTACCAAGTCAAGCAGGCTTTTACACATAGGAGTAGTTCATTTTGGAGCCTAATGCCTTCTGCATGTTCTACCTAGGAAAAGGAAGTCGCAGCAACTTGCATTTCCCCTGAACTCAATCTGACACTAATAGCTGGTTTTAACCATTATTCCAGGCTTTCTTTAGCTACCCATCTGACCCCCCAAAAGCACAAGATCAAGTTTCGTCAAGGCTGTGTTCCCAATTGTTGTTCTTTGGTTTCCTTTCCCCCACTCCATAGCACAACACACTCATGCCTCACACAAACATCCAGACAAACCACTTCACCAAATAGCCTGGCTTGGGAGTGTTACTGCTATTTTGGGGTGATGGATGCGGCTCTAAAACACAACTTAGCGAGTGTTGTAACACAATGAGTTAAGGCAAACCCAGAATTTGTATTTCCACTAACCTGCGATTCAGATATTGCCCTTCTCTCCAGGTCTAAAAGGAAGCAGTCTGTCAGGTTATCCTGAGGTGTGGAAATCAACAAGTGAGAAGCAGCTTTCCCTTTGCTATCAGAAAGAAATAGGCCTGGCACAGCATCTTCTGCTGGATCTTCCCCTACTGTCTAGAAATAGGGATATGGGGTAAATTTACGCACAGAAGTCACCCCTGAGCAGAAGGACATGTATGAAGAGAGAACGCTTCCGAAAAGAGTAACAAAAAGCAGAAAACATCTTAAAGATTCCCATTACCTTTCATTTTCTTGACATCTGCATGTGCCAGACATCACCACCCAGCAGCTCTGTGGCATTCCTTTTACCTTGATGTTGTTACCTGCCCACTGCAGGGTACTAGTGCAGCTCCCAGATATACATTCCTACCTTCTGTCCCATGGGATCTGCAATTGTCCAGAGAACAGAAATACCTGGAAACTGCCCTAAGACACATGACACTTCAAAGGCAGTGCTGTGTGTAGCTCAGGGAACTCAAAACCTTCAGTTTTCACTCTGAAGCAACAAGCTTCATTCACCTTCAGATGCTCGCACAGCACAGGGAGGAGAAGCAACCTGGTATTTGGTGGAAAGACCCAGAAAGTCTTTTTTCCTGACTTGGAATTCATCGCACCAAGTACTGAACGAGCTCTCTGACATGTATCTGCATGCGAGGAAGAACAGACTGAGCACCATTTCTAGCTGTTTGTTTCTGATAGCCACCCAAGAGAACCTGAGCTCCCTTTCCACATTCACTTTAAGGCAATCGATCACCTTAAGAGTAATAGCCTCTGACCCCAGCATCACCACCCACCTTCCCTACCCACAAGAGGTCACTGCTGTTCCAGGCAGTAATATTTTTCCCAGTCACCATTGTCCTGATCTTAACAAGCACTTCTCTGCCATATCCCTGATGAAGGCAAACAGCTCTAACACCAGCAGATGTACCTTGGTCATCTTTACCTATCCCTACATCATGCCCATAGCTCAGGCAGTAGCTTCAAGTAGAAGCCCGGAAAGAAACTTCATTGCACCACAAAAAAAGCAGATGTGTCCTGATATAACCAGAAGATAAATAAAGAATCAGCCATTAGATGCTCAGTTTGGGCAAAACCCCTTTTAAGCTTCATAGCAGCCTTCCAGTATCTGAAGGGGCCTATAGGGATGCTGGGGAGGGACTCTTCATCAGGGACTGTAGTGACAGGACAAGGGGTAACGGGTTCAAACTGAAACAGGGGAAGTTTAGATTGGATCTAAGGAGGAAATTCTTTCCTGTGAGGGTGCTGAGGCACTGGAATGGGTTGCCCAGGGAGGTTGTGAGTGCTCCATCCCCGGCAGTGTTCAAGGCCAGGTTGGATGAAGCCTTGTGTGGGATGGTTTAGTGTGAGGTGTCCCTGCCCATGGCAGAGGGGTTGGAACTGGATGATCTTGATGTCCTTTCCAACCCCAACTATTCTATGATTCTAACAGCATGCAATCCCTCTCACAGAAGTCAGTACAACTGTTTCTTGTACTCATTAGCTTCTCAGGGCTCAGCCTGGGAGCAACAAGATACCCAACTCCCACCCTTCTCACAGGAATGCCAAGTTAAACGCATTGTGTATATGCTTCCACTGACACAGGTCTTCTACATGGCCTGGCCAGTGGTGACATGCTATGTATATGTGAGAACATCTACCCAGTAGTTAACAAACTTGATTCTCTGGAAGCATAAGCCTAACTGTGGAACTGTAACACAATAAAACCAGCCACCCAAAAGCTCTACCAGCACCTGAGTGCTTTGTTTCCAAAAGACCATTTTCCTAAGTCATCACCTGATCCTTAGGTTCACTGCATCAGCTGAAAGGAAGCCAGGGAAATGTGGTTAAGAGAAGGCTTTGAGCGAGGCCAAAATCCTCATGTTTGTCCTTTGTTGTTTTTCCAGCATGTGACAGAAGAGAAAAAAAAGAGAAAACCTACATTTCGAGCAGTCCTGGCACAGACTAAGGGCCTAATCCTTTGACTTTATTAACCCCGTCCATTCCGTTCTGGTTAGACACTAATACAGACAGCTTCCAATAGAGCATTAGTGAAAGATATATAGGGCTGCTTAAGAAACTGAAATGATCACTGACAGCCTTCTCAGCAGCTGCTCCCTCCAGACAACAACAGCTTCAACTGGATTTAGAAGACTCGATCAAAGCAAAACCCACAAGGAAGCACATCTCCTATGTATCTACTAAGAACACTGAGCAACGAGGCAGTCACTTCAACAGGTGAAAACACCAGAGCAACTCTCATTGCCTTTTCCTCTCAGAAACAGAGTTTTCACCTTTGAAAGGTTTTATTTGGTGAGCACTGGGGTCAAGACAGCTCTGTTAACACATACAATTATGTGCTATCAAGCTGACAAGAAGCAATCTGACATTCACATGCAAAATGATGCTGGAAGTTTGGCCCAGTGGAAGGCCACATTACAGACAGAATAGACTTTCTGAAGCAAAATTGCAATACATGTAAAGGTACATAGAGCCAATACAGTAATCTGGAGCTGTGAAGGTACTCACTGGCTCTTTCCCTAACTCTTCTTGTGTGGAAAATAACAAATGCAAACGCAATAAAAGCTGACATTGGTAAAGCACTACTGAAGTGAGGCTGCCTCATGCTAACTCAAAATAAGCCCTGCAACTAAATTCATTCTAAGTCCTCTCGAATTACCATATGCTGTATGAATTCCATTTCATCTTTATTACGCAAGACCAAATACTGTGCTTTTCCCTGATGCTGCTACTGCTATATTAATACCCACCATTCTGCTTCCCATCGCTCAGCTGTTCAAGAGAAACATAAAAGAATGCCCTCCAAGGCAGGCAGGTCTGCTTCAGTGTCTGAGTACTAACTTTGGCGTGCTAGCTGCTACTCCAGCCTGGCTCATAATTCTTTAGAGACTGAAATACTCAAGACCCCTTCTTTTCTTTAGCCAGGCCAACAGGACAGGCAACTCTTAGAGTAACAAATATACAACTCTTGGCAGGCTCAGCACTGGGATAGAAGAGCAGCCCAGAGGCAAGCATAACTGTGAAAACCCCTGCAACAAGATACCCCTGGGGTTTATGCCATCTTTCATGTTCCATCCCCAGTGCACTGGAACCAGAACAGAGTGTGTGTACACAGCTGCTGAAACAGGACACATCACCTACTGCAGAGCCCTACGCTGGATCTGCTGAACAAGCCCGATGGCTTTTCTTTGTGCAAGTAGAGATGCTTACTCATTTTAAGCACTTTTCCATCAGCGTGAAGAATGTGCAGTCAGGCTGCAGAGATCGCACAAGAATTCAAGCCAGCAGCTCTCAAAAAAGCCCTGAGCAATGAGAATTTTTCTGCAGGCTGGATGCAATTAGTGACACTGCTGGAATCAAGCCAGCACAATGAACGGATTGAAGCAGGCACCAAGTGTTGCGATAGCTTTTCATTTCATATTTAAATTAGGGGATTGATACGGGCTATTCCTTCGGGCTGGGGCTGTGTAGAGGAAAATAAAGGTATTAATGCTGCATATTCACAATGACACAGAGTATGCCATGAACAAATATACTATATTTAAGACCTTGTCCTAAGCTCACCCAGCTCAGATTCAAGTATGGAGCGGTGGCTCTTTGGGAAAGGGCACTTGCACAGCATACAAGGACATGCTGTAGTGATCTTTGTGGCAACCTGTCAATGCTATTTTTTAGCCATTCTCATTACCCATAATAAAAGTGTGTGGACTGCATGTCTTATATTGAGTAGTAGGAAAATAGACCAAATTATAGCATTTTTGGAGTGTAGATTTTACTGTAAATTGCATTGGAGGTATACACTGTACTCTGCAATGGAAAGCTCTGCCTACAGCCTGTGATTTTAATAGGGAGAAGACTGGAGTATAAAAGCTAATAATGAGGCCCTCAAGTAGGGAAAGTCATGAAGCATGTCAGCTCCCCTGGTTACCAAGCTAGGAGCATCACTGAAGTTATTTCACACAAGTTATTTGAAACAGATCAAGTGCAAAGCAGCAAAGACACAATTCAGCTAAAGCGAAAGGGTGAAACAGAGCCTGAGTGACTCTTCTTTCATTCACACAAGGACACTCAACATCTATAGTCCAGAGTACAAATATGACCCTGAAAATGGGTTGTAAAGCACTGTATCATACTCCTCACTCTCCTCCTTTGAAGGCAGACACAAAATATTTGTGGTTAACAGCTTACAGATTCATTCTCTGTGTGTTAGTGCTGACTGCTCAGGTCTCAGCAGAGTGGTGCACAGCCACTGCCATTCATCCAGATAAGGGGTCAGCCACAAGCCACATTCCCAACACAGAACTCCAGAATGCCACTTGGTATTCAACAACACTCTCTGCATCATGCATGTTGCCCAGGTACCAAAAAGCACATTTAACAGAACCATTTGAAATACAGTGCCCACATAGTTACAGAAGCTGATCGGATGGTTGCTCACTACTTGCATTCCTGGTTTAAACACTACTGCAGGGCTATGTACAGGAAACCTGAAGAGCAGAACATTATCTTATAACCTCAAACTCACTGACTTTATTAACACAAGTGAAGTTGCTCAGCAATCACATGCTAAATGAGACAGGTCAAGCCCCACGTGTTTGTCATCCCAACCACATTCCGGTCATTGCATCAGTTCCATTCAGCCAACGCCCAGCTCAGGCTCAAGTATAGAGCAGTGGCACTCTGGGAAAGGGCATTTACACAGAGTACAAAGAGGAACTCTCTGAAGCAATCTTCCAATTGTATTTTTTTTATTGCAAAATACAATTGCATTTTGTTGTCGTTATTTTTGTTGTTACCTATAGCGACACACTGTGTCTCTCCTCAAAAAGCTTGGAACTGATGGTCATCTTTGGCTCCATAGAGAGGAAAAAACCTGAAAGCAAAAAGCCACAGAGTAGTAGTATTTTATCACAAAATCTGATGTATGAGCTCAAAATATCTGTTCTGTGACAAACACCCTACAAAGGCAGAGATGAAGTTTCAGAAGACTGACAACAGAAGGATGCTGTGCTCCCTTCTGGCCATCCATTACCTTCCGAGTACAGGCAGTTCATTAAGTTTAACAACTCCCTCTAACTGGTGCAATTATGTTCATGTCTGGGGAGAAAGAAATGTGGCAACCAGAGCCATAGCTAGCTTTGTTAAGAGCTGGATTATGACCCTGGATTATGACACTCAGCTCACGCCAAGTCTTTGAGAGCAATAGGGATAAAACAGAAGCAACTTGATTTGATCAAAATTGATGTAAGCTCTTGTCCTCTGTGTGAGTATTGGAAAATTAAACTAGATTTAGGCAAGGACTTTCCTTCTTCCAAGCTTGGGGTGATCTGTCCCCATATTGTGGATTTGTCCTTTCTAGAAACACCTCTTATTTAGGAGGGCCTCCCTCTAAGCCAGACAAGGTAAGAAGTCTCATTGCATAATTAAAATCTAACTAATTCTTTCCCAGGAATTCAGCCAAGTTTTTGGGCACCTGACTCCATGTATTTGCAATGTTTAGCTGCTGACCAGCACCCAAGAGAAACAGCGACTACAGGTGAGTTGCTCCCATTCTAAGTTCAAAGCCAGGTTAGCTTGTCATTACCACCCAGAGACTGGGGCTTGGATAAATTCTTGCTATAAGCAGGCCCTTCTCCCAATACCTAGTGTTGCATTTTTGCAGTGTTACTACAACAGCTATTTTACTCTCAGAAAGATGTATGTGGGAAGGACAAAGAAAGAGCAAAGCAACTTGCAACACATTTGTCTTCTTTTCTCTTCATCTCACCTCTGATGCAGTGACCACACCATCAAGCATCCTGCAGCATTTCTCACATTGGCCCTCTGCTCCAGCAGACGCTTCAAGCTCCAGTGCAACACAGGGCAGCATCCCAACCTGGATCCCCATCCACCTCTCAGGCCAGGGAGATGAGGCAGGCCCAACAATGTGCAGCACTTCTAGGGCAGTATACTTGCTGATTGCTTCCTTGACTATTGTTCACAACAACCAGCTAAGACACTGCCAAAGAAACACTCACAGCTGGCATCACACATGGAGGGAAGTTAAGGCAGGTAGGCTGAGCTCCTCCTCTCTTCTCATTCACAGAAGGCAAGAGTGTGGGGACAAAGAAAAGGTTGAAGAAGCATTTGCAGCAGTACTAAAGAAAACCTCTTTCAAGGGAGAAGAGGCTTAGACATTAATTGTCAGTTACCTTGTTCCTTACCCCCAAACTGGGTAAGGCCGATCTTGGGTAAGAATGACTGGTTAGGTCATGCATACGATATGTTAGACAGAAAGGTAACTCACTGGGTACACAATCATCTGCAAAATAAATGAAGAAGGGACTAATACTTACTTGTACTAAAGCCATTTGACTTTCCTATTAGACATATGGAACAGCCTGAGATACACAAGATAGGGTGTTATCTAGTGCTCCTGCAAACCTCAGTTCCTGGAAACACATGAACATGTGAGAAGACAACCTTCAGGGCAAAGCAATTCCTTCACTCTTGCATCATAGCCTTAAAAGCAGGTTATTACTCACAGACCTCTTGTGCAACACTGGAGCATATAGGTAAAACATGCTGCATGACTGGCTTTTGGCAGCCTCTAATTTCTTTCAGTGATCCACTGGCAACACTACATCTGTATATTCTGAGACATTTAGGCCTTCTATTCCTCCTCCTAATGCACGAGGTTATAAATTCGGTTTGAGCTTGGATAGCAAGACAGCAAGAGGTGAAATTCTCCATTCTTTCTTGCTATCACAGTTTTGCTCACAGCGAAACTCTATTTCATATTCCAAGTTACCAGAAACCTGCTTTCCTGCAAAGAAAGGCATGAGGACCAACTGAAAGGCACGACTAGGAAACACTGCTAATCAAAAAGCAGATGTTACAACCCCAAGTTGCTGGCTATCACTAAGTCTCCAGAATGGCCAGCATTTGGGAACATATGCTTTTTTGAAAATGAATGCAGTAACCCAAGACAAAACTGATGGGTTTATTGCACGAGATAAAAGTTCAGTGGCTTCTGTTGTACAGGATGGCAGTGCAGGCGACAGGAAAAGCTCATGCCCTCTACATAGATATCAAAGGAGACTGACAAAGGTGAAATAACGTGCTGTAACTACATGCCAATCAAACCAGTGCAGCAGAGAACAGTAATACTCACCCAGCACTGTGCTAACAGAACACGGGCTCCATTCCCTGTGTTCCGGGAGTCAGCAGTGATTAATTAACAAATCACTTCTTGAGGGTAACCTCTTCAACCTGAGGAAAAAAGCCAACAGTTCCAAACCATCAAAATCAGGACTTGACAACAGCTCCCACCTTCCTGCCCTGAAAACGTGTCCCACTGTGGAACTACCTGTCTTGGTTAAACAATGACCTAATCATCCCTCCAACATTTCCCATCAGGATCAGAGCAAAGCAGACTATCTCAAAGGCAATTAACAGGTCAGGGACAAGCACAGCTATAGGAGAGCAAAACAATCTGGTACAGAAGAGGAAGATACTGCTTCATCTTTCATTCTCCTCTGGGGACGTACAAGACTGCAGAATTGCTGTTTTGGGAACTTTAAATCTCTCCTCTTGAGCTAGTAAAAATCAAGCATGTCAGGGCCAGGGAAAAGATGTTTTGGGGAATAACCTTGTATCCATGCAGCAGGATAATGATCCTGCTTTCCATTCTTCAAATCCTTTTAGCTCCCCTCTTGCTTGCTGCCTGAAAGAATTCCTAGTGCTTTAGGAAAGAAGGAAACAACTCATCCAGCTGAAGCTGTTCAACAGACTGGGAGAACATGGAGCAGCAAATCCACCCTTGTGTTCAAGACTTACAGAAAGGGCAGCCCAAAAACCATGTGCCCAACACCCAAAGCAGACAAGAAGGAGTGCAGCACACCACTGTAGTACTGCTCAGCTGGTCCAAACAAATCTGCTCAAGCCTTCAGCTGCAAGGGGCCAGCATCTTAGATGCTAATGTATGTCTCAGATATAATCCATTGAGTCCTGCTCCTGGCAGCCAAAGATCTCAATTAATCTAGACAATATCTATTAAATTAGTGCAGCTCGTGATGGTTTTCTATGGTACAACCCAAGACATCAGCTGAATGGGGCTGCTGTACTAGGCACAGTACAGTGATATAGTAGAACAACGCACCCCTATACCCCTCAAGAGCTTATTCTGCATTAACATTAACATCTGTGTTGCACGAGACAAGATACTAATTCTTTCTCCCAAACCACTGCTGAGCCATCTTAGAAAATCACCATCTTTCCTCACTATGGGCAAAAATCTTCATGGTGTTAAGTATAAATGAAACCTCATCACAAGCAGGTGTACAGGAGCATCTTCCTCCACCCTTCTTGTTGATGCACCAGGAGAGAACATACAAGGCTACAACTCTATTTTTTTTAATACCATAAGTTTGGGATAATACACACAAGTATTTTTTCTCAAATATGAAGTCCACAAGTGTCCTCCACAGATGGAAATGGGATTTACATCATGTGGAGGCCAAACAAGCTGGCAATCAGGCAAGGATCCTTCAAGTTCTAAAGCTAAGCAGCAAAAGCTAAGGGAGAGAAAGGCATTCCCTCTGCAGAGACCTAGAATCATTTAACTGAGTTCTCACTGCTGTGGCTGCAGAGAAAGCAAGCACTTGCAGTACAGTAGACAGTTATCCAGCTCTTGAGATTGCTCTTATTTCAAGGTGGTCAGAAACTGTATTTCTAGGGATGACTGACTTGGGAACAGCTCTGAAGTCTTACAGGGAAACCAACAGTTTAGGTAGCTTAGATTTATGAGAGACCTCTGCAAAGGTGCTGGCCAATAAGCCATTTTTCATGCCAGCAGCTTGTCTAACAGCAAATCCTTTTCTCCTCCTTTTAAGTTCAAGTACCTTGTAAATTTACTACGATTGTGCATTTATGAAAAGTATCCTGCATTAGGGAACGTGGACAAAATCCATCAATGACCCCATCCTGTGTATTAGCATCCCTGAGTAAGGCCAGAGGTGCCACTTGAAGTTTACGTGGTTGTGCATGTGTAGTTGAATTTGCCAGTTAAAGGCTCAGAGTCTGGCCCAGAAAGGCAATTTTCCCTGTAGAAAAAAGCTAACACATGATGTGTTTCACTTCACACTGGTCGTTGGGGTGCTTTTCCTGCAGAGATGTGACCCAGTCTGCACAAATCACAGCAGCTCACATCGATCCTGTGTTAGTGAAGTGGTTAGGTGAAGATTTGTACTTTATCTGTGTAGGTAACAAAGCAGCAGGAAAAAACTGTTTGGTGAATCATGTAACAGTACAAGGAATTAGCCTATAGAGAGATCACTACTGTAAAACAACAGAGCTGATGGGTGTGGAAGGTGGAAGTACTCTCCTGTTACAGAAATACTGCATTCCAAGAAAGGTAAGAAGTCTTGCCAGGTGAGATCTGCAGCAATCCTTTTGTCATCACTAAAATATGTGACACCATAAGCTTCATTTCATTAAGCACATTGATTTCAAGTTCATTCCCTGCATTGTGTCATCCTGTTGTCAGCAAGGGCAGTTTTAAGCTGTGACTGACCTAGTAACTGAAGAACTACACAAAGTTTCTCTAAAGATTTGAAAGCCTGAAGCAAACAGATTCTCTGGTACTGGAAGCTTCAAATACTTCTTGTTTTAAGGCAAGAACCACTGAATTTCCATCTGTGAGATTTGTGGGTGAAACTCAGCAACAGGAGAAAGCTTGAATGAAAGAGGTGAAATGACAGTTTGAAACTTCAGAAGGATTTAGGTTGAAAGAGATTCCTGGATATCAGCTAGTTCAGCGCCTATTTTAAACAAGGCTAACTTCAAAACCAGATCAGGATGCTCAGTGTCTTTTATATAGGTTGTTTTAATCAACCTTGCCTATTTCTAAACCATGGAATTGGAAGTAACGTCAAACCGAGTCTGTTACACTGATCAGGATGAACTGGCATCCCAGTGTAAAATCATCTTAAAGCCACTAGTGGTGGTTGCTGAGCAAGAACAAATCCTCTCCTTTCTCCTAAAGGAAGTGTTGGTCTTATTATGAGCTTCAAGGCAGGAGAGGAAGTGTCTTGCTTCTCCAAATCCAGTCAGTTTTCCTTACTTACAACATTAGGGACAGCTTTCCCTTTTTAAGATAAGAATACCTTTGATTAATGCTGACTTTGATTTGGTACAAGTCCTGTGATACTTGGATCTTGACTTTTGGGTTAGTATCTCCAAACATTTTCACACTAGGGCTGTACTATTCCATTATCCCATCTTCTACTGCAATTCCTGTGATATGCTACCAAGTCAACCAGAAAATGGTTCTAGGCTACAACTCTAGGCATTGCTTATTAAGTAATATCATACTTTCCCTGCCACTTTCTCCTCCAAACTCCCTGTAACATCCTAATTCCCCCAACACAGGACACGAGCTGCTCAACAACTGCTGTTTGCCTTTCACTTAATCACACAGCAGAAACTTTCCTTATGAGATGTGTAGACATGACCCTAGATAGCAAAGATATTTACCAGTGTCTTCCAGTTGTGTGGTAGGAGATGATCCAGCTGGCAGTGGTACCCAAAGTCCATCTAAGTTCCCAGGTGACCTCTGCTTTCTGCTGCTGGGCTTGATACAGCTCAAGCAAGCTGAGGACAGGCTCCAGAGCGTGTAGACACCTGCTTCATCGTTCAGACTCTGCAAACTCAGCCAGTTCCTGCTTTCTTGATAGAGCTGCGACTCCACCCCGCTCCCTGCCACCACTCCTGCAGGCCAACCTCACAGCTAATAAGGAAATGGGACAATACCTTTGCAGTGAGTCACAGACTGTCTAAACCAGAACTAAGAGAACAGACAGGGAGAGCAATTCCTCCCTGCAAAACACAGCAAGACAGGCAGAAATCATGCAAGATAGGGGATAGAATGACAGGGGGAAAGATAAGAGTCCTAGTCAGCATATCTACTTGTAGGACATCTAACCCTACTGATTTCCAGCTCCTCGCTCAGCTCAGAGGGACACTGCCATTTGGACAGCAGGCTATCTTCACCTTGCAGGTGACAAGTGAAAAAGCAGCAGCAGTTTTGTAGCCCTGGGATCATGTTGCAGACAGAAGCCAGATCTGCTCACAGTAGCTTTTTTCCACAAGCTTCCCCGCACTCAGAAGCGCAAACGCCCTCAGATATAACAAGGAAAATTCAGGAAGGAGATCAGGTTATTCCCACGGCTGAGATCTGCAGGGCAGCTACGTCTGTCACTTGTCTGCTCCACAAAATACAGATATATTCCCTAAACATGGTACGGTTAAGGGTACTATGAGGAAAATCTAGAGCAACTGCCTCCTCCCGTTTCTTAGAAAGCATCGCATTTAAAATCTACCACATCTCCCCCAACTGAATCTTCATTTGGGATCTCACTGGGCACGGCTAGTATTGCTGGCTTAAGCAATATTAAATCTCACATCAAACCAAGATAAGGCCATAGAATTAATACACACATCACTTACTGTATTTCTCCATATACTGTGCATTAGGAAATGTGCACACGCAGTACACCAGACATATGCCTTCTTCCACAGAGTTAAAGAATTAAGTCTTTGCCAGATCCAGTGCAACTTCTTCCTTCCTTTCAGATGTCATTTTTCTTTTTTACATGAAGACAAGCAAAAAGCCCTTTGCTCTCCACAGTCTAGTAAATTCTATTCTTCCCCTTATAACAACACTCTTTAACAAACCTACTAGCTATTTTCCCCCTCTTCTCTCCCAAATCAGATCAGAGATGGCCAGCAGCAACATCTGAACACTGACTGCGAGCTCTTTAAAGCAGTCCAGTCCCACTGGCCAGAAATGCACCTAGGACTTGTGTTACCAAGACAGCAGACACACTGTCCCATTTCACACCTTGAGCTTACTGCATGTTATCCCTTCCCTTTACACAATTGCCTCCCTATATCTTATCTAACTTAAGTAAAATACAGAGACTGAACCCAAAGGTTTAAGGAGAACAAAAATGTTGTGTTAATCCTGCTCTGTGGTCAGCTGTCAAATACCATATATATTGGTTCTCCTTATATAGCCTCTTAGAGACGATCTTTCAGGAGCTGTGATTTTGGAGCTTACACCAACAGTTCACAGTTCTACCAGCAGCTTCACACTTCCACCAGCAGCTGAGCTAGCTACTGCACCTGCATAAGTGTCATTTATCTGTAGTGCAGACATGCCACAGCCATTACTTTCCAGCAGTGAGTTGTGCAAAGCAGTAAAGCACAGTGGGGAGCCCCATCCAAGGCTGCAGTGCTGCTGTAGCTCCTGGAAGCAAGGTTACCCCTTCTCCTTGCTGCCTCCACACTGCAGCAGTCAGTACAAGCTCAGAACACGAGGCTGTTCAGGGCTTCTGCTGATTCAGTACCTTGGGAGAGGCCTGGGCAGAGTCCAGTGCACTGCAGATTTCAGATAACTGGAAGCCAGACGTAAGCACCCATGAGTCATTAACCAAGCAATGCGCAAGCATTAGCCATAGATCATAAACCCAGAGGCACAGCTGTCAGGAGCCTCGTGTATACTCTAGCATCTCAGTCTAAAAACCCCAAAACCCTGTGGTTATAGCCTAGGTGGGCCTGGGAAAGACAAGTTTATCCAACCCAAGAAGTTCCTGACCCTCAGTTTAGTCTGCTTGGACAGAGAGGATGCTGCTGATTCATAGCAGAGATGTTACTGTCATAGCAGTTCTGCCCTTGCTTGTTTGTTAAGCTCAGGCTCCTCTTTTAACAGGACTTTGAGAGATCTTCATAGAATCCTATAAAGGACATGCCTCTTTCCTTTCATTCAAGGCCAGACCCACCTATTCGTACATCTTTGACTCAAAGCAAGAGGCAAAGTGTCAGAACAGGGTCTGCTGCCTGCAGGTAATGAAACAGCTTCTCCCTTGTCTGAGCTGCATTAGGGAAATGTACATTTTGATGCCCACTACTGCTCAGTCAGCCACTCACCACAACCACCAGAGAACTTCACTAGAGTCCCATGCACCACCGCCTGAAGTTGTCACCATCCTCTGTACTGAGAGATGCTCACCAAGCACCACCAAAGCAAGCAGGGAGGTTTGAAGATCAAGATTACTATCAGCATGTTATCTGGCCCTCTTATCTGCCCAAGGAGATGAGATACACACTGACACAGTGAAGCTGGGAATACATCAAGCTGAAGGCTTGAATTCAAGTCCCACAGTTGTGTAAGCCCCTTCAGCTGAGTGCCTCTTTGGAAACAAAACAATGGCTCATGTGTTACTAACTTCACCCCACTTGCATTAAGAAATGGTCTGTACCAGTTACTGGAAGGTTACTGGTGTTCTACCTTCAAAACACAAGGAAACAGACTTGCTTAAAAAATAGACTAGCAGGCTTCACTGTATGGTCAAAATGAGATCCCAGCCATACAAAGAGACTGGTAAAGAGACATTCTCTCTATCCAGCTGTAGTTCTCTACAAGCAGAAACAACTGTGGTTTATATGAAGGAGGGTTCACATCTTTTCACAGCAAGAAAGCACTGATGTTTTGTTCTCATTGAAATGAAGCCACAGTATAAGTGAATGCAAAGAATTCTCCACATCTGCACTAAAAAATCCTCTGGTTCCCTATGCTTTGAGACAAGGTGCATGCACTGAGGTGCCGATAGGCCAGGAAAGAAAAAAGCCCTCTTCTCACTACTGGCATGAAATCTGCGATAATACCACTTATGTTACAAGCCTGTCCCTCCTCTATGATCCAGGACAGACTGAAATAGAGCAAAGTATTTACGTTTTCAGAGGAGCTTTTCTTTTCCTGCCCTGATCAAACTTCCTCCCTAAAGCTTATCCATAGTTTTATCTAGACAGACAGTTTTGGCAGCCTTTTTAAGTGAGAAGTTGGAACTAGATGATCTCAAGGTCCTTTCCAACCCTCACTATTCTATGATTCTATGAAACCCACAAAACTAATTTTAGAGACTCTCAGTCTGGAGTCAAAGGGATGAAGCAGCAAGCATCCCCAGCATCACTGCACCAAATTCAGTGATGCTGCTCAAGCAGTGACTTTATCCTCATGTTACTGCTCTAATATCACTCACCTCTCATATACAGATTTTGTGCGTGTGCCTCAGCTTTCTGGAGCTATTTAAAATAGGTCAATTTACTTCCTCTTTGGGGATGAAATACAGTGTGAGGTGACAAGACAGCATGGTCACCAGAACTGCCTCTACTCACATCCTTATGTCAGGTGCAGAGGGCAGCAAGTAGGGAAGATATAAAGGAGCTTCATTTCAGAATCCTTTGCCCCTCTTACCCTGCCTGGAATTTAGGCTGAGCAGGTCATTTCACAGAGCCCTGAGCCAGCAGTTTCACTGTGCACGTGGCTTTGTTGCTGTTAGGCCTGAAGCAGAGTCCTAGATGCAAGCTCATCCACAAGATGTTACTCTATCAAACCACAAGTTCTCTAAAGACTAGAAAAGCTGCAGTCTGACTAATAAGCACACTGAACCATCAGTGTTAAAAGGTTAAGGCCCAATCTGAAACTCCCTGCAGCAACCTGCAGATGTAAACACGTGAGCAAACATAACTCCTTGCTCGAATGATGCGCCGTTGGCATCACTGGTAGCCAATACCATCAATGGTGAAAGAAAAGTAGTCACTAGAAGGGAATGGCATTCATCGTAACCAAGTGTTACAGGTTTACTTTCAGATCCTGTATAGCTCTGGTCTACTAAACAGAGCAAAAAAGGTCCTCACAGCACTTAATTATGAAGCTAATAACAATCAACCAAACTCGCCCTCAGTAAGTGGAAACACTGAAACCTGTTGGCACATGTACAGCTAATAAAATACCAAACCAGAGTGCACAGAGGACAGGTAGGTGGCTTGCAAGTGAATGCATTTTATATCAGAGATATAAAATGTCAGTACAGATGGGCCTGTCTTCAGAATAGACAAAACCTTCACAACCATTGACCCCATCTGCTCTGCTGAGATGGCCCTGAAATGTAGCAGGGAAATGATGCCAAACCCTGAGCTCAAATGTGTGCTGGTGCAGGTAATTAACTCTAACAGACTGGTCCTTACCTCTGATCTTAAGTGACTCCTGGTGCCTTTTTCAGTTCCAAATGGAGCAAGCCCTTTGTAAGCAATGGAAAGGCCATCTCCTAAAGTAATATCACAGTTACATGGATAATCCTACTGAAAGTGTGCACAGACACCTGAAACCTCATGGCAAGAGAGTGATGCGTAGGCAGCCAGATACAGGTAATGCCAAGCTTCACTTTGCCAGTGTGCAGGAAGCCTGAGCAGGGGCAGTGGGGAGCAAAGCCAAGCACAGCGTAACAGCTTTCTTTCCCCAGGTGATAGCAGCATCTGAGCTATATTATTTATCTCAAAATGAATGCGGAGGCAACATGTTGAGCCAGGTAACAACACTGGAAATAGGATGGAGAGGATAGCGTGTGCCAAGTGTAGCAGGAGAAGGGAACAGCTGCCAGCTCCTTGCAAAGAGCAAGGAATTAAGCATTTAGCTTCCATGTTCCTCTATGTAAATACTAGGCATGACAATGAATCACAGAGTGGCTAATACCACATCAATTCAGTTACCTTGTCTCCTGGAGGTAGAAGCTAATTCATCAGAATCTCTCACAGCTTGCTAGATTCAAGCTACTAAAAGTAGCATCCTCAGCCTTCTCCGTGCGGCTGCAGCGTGTTCAGATCATGTGAGCTTTTTTAGTCACTGCTTTTTTGGGTGCTATCACTTCCTGGGATCCCTCAAAAACTAGACACCAGTATCCCCAGCTCCAAAGGGCATTTGTGTATGAAGAGCTTGAAGGAAAGGGACTACAGAAGAGGAAAAAAAAGAACGAAAGAAAGGGAAAAAGAAAAGGAAAACACCCTTTACCCCGACACGACAGACAAGCAAAGGCAGTTACTGTAACATTCTCCTACATGATTTCCAAGTCCTCTGAAAGCTCACTTATCTGTATGGTTTTGTGCAGACCACCACCACCTTCCACAGCCCCCCTCAGCCACAACCGGGCTCTGCAGAAAAGCTGGCAGTGTGTAACACAGGCAAATACACACAGCACATCTGCAGGCACAAGTACAGACACACAGACTGCGCTTACCCTAATAGACAGAAGGGCTCAGGTTCAACAGACTGCTGTGGGGTCTCTCGAGGAGGTCTCACCGGCAAAGCAGCTGCAAACTGCAGAGGCAGATCCTCTTCGATCCACTCCGATCCCTGGGATCGCAGAGACAAAGGCAGGCTCAGGCCTGAACAAGTCCAGACAAGCCCTACGCAAGCCTCTTCCTGAGTTACAAGAGCAGCCAGCCCTCTGGGTGTCAGAGCTGGGTACCACAGACACCTCCCGGCCTGCAGCGGACACAGAGAAGTCAGCACTCCCCCATTAAAGGCAACACAGGACCTGATTTCTTCCAGTGCAGCATCACTGATTTCAGTGACACTGAAATACACTGAACAGGAGCACTTCAACTTCAGCACACTTGTGCCAGGGCTGAATTTAATCTGGTTCACAGAAAATAGCCCACATTAGGAAGAATGCAAGGTTCCTCCAGGATTCTTTCTGGCAAAGGAATGTAACCCACAACTTTGCAGTCACATCAGAGGCTCGCAATAACTGGAAAAAGTGAACTGGCCACTGAGAGATGTACTGCAGCAATAACACCAGATACCTATCAGTGCACGACCCTGGATTTAAATGCACACAGCAAACCCACCCACTGCGGTCTGGAGGTTTTCCTCCTGCCAACCCCTGCAGCTTAAGTCCACCTACCCCAAATATACCCCCCCCCCCCCCAACACTAATTCTATTACACATGGCAGGGATGCAGAGAAAGGATAAGGCGCCTCCAGAGAAGCACTTATTGTGCACAGCTAATTAATAACAAGCCCTTCAGAGGCAGAACTGCAGTGAATCTGCTGAGCAGCCTTGTCCCCACTCTCACAGTTTTTCCTTGCCTTTGTATCAGTGAGCATTCACATTCACTTCGCTTACTAAAGCTGCAGGGCCAGATTCAGATTTCAGTGCAGCACAAGCTCAGAGAAACCCTGATGACTTCCTGAGCGACTCCACTATTACCTGCTTGAGGAAGTCAAGCGTTTAGCCCATTAAATCCACCCATGATAACCTAAGGAAAAACCTGCGCACAGGAAACCAGACTTGCAGATTTGGGTTTCCTTTCTAACCAGACTTATATGCAGACCACCCAATTCTACAGCATGTTCAACCAACCATCAGCAGAGCCCCTCTGAGGTTTCCAGTGCCCAACAAGGTCAGGCCCACTTACACTGAGGCTGTCCCCTGCCTTGGCACCTGCCAAGGGCCCTTCCTTCCTCTGCTTTCCTCCAGGTCCCCTTGCTTCCCTGCCATGTGATGAAGGTGCAGCTAGGGGAAGACAAGGGGGTCAGGATACACCGTGTGAGTGAGTAGGGTATCTCCAACAGCTCCAAAATATTCTTTTTCTTTCCTTTTTAAAATGCATTTCCATAAATGTACTTAAAAAATAAATTCACTTTATGCACGGACTGCCCTAAGCTTGTACCACAGGGGATGAGCCCTTCACTTCTTTCTCCTACATCTTGCATGTGGGAAGGACGCAGAGCAGAGTTCTCCTGGAAAGGAGCATTGAACAGTGTTAATAACAGCAAGAGGCAGCAAAGAGGGCCAGTTCCTCATACAACCCACCAGGGCGCTCCTACTTCATGAGACTGAGGTTTCCACCTTCCCCAAACTTTCAAACTGACAGCTTCCAAATCAAGTAGTGATGAAAGCCCCAATACCCAAGTTCTGAACAGCCTTTCTTTTCCACATGAGACAGCAGAGAGCTCTCTGCAGCCCAGGGTATCCCAGCATTTTCCCACCCAGCACACTTCACAACTCCCACCTCATAACACACATTCAGAGTTTGATGCAGAAGTTGGCTGATTTGGTGCAAATAACAAGTGAAATGTGTCTTTGAGTCTCTGCTCTTCAGTTTACACAGGAAGCAAATGCAAAAGCTACTACATTCAAATACTAAAGGGAAGTACGTAAGGCAAGTTCAACCCAGATGGCGAATTTTCTATCATCTCTAAACTAATAGTTCCATCATTTATATAAGAAATAACAAGAGATTACTTGCTGAGGTAGCCACAAATGGGAACTGATTGTATCCTTAACTTAGGACATGCTGCAAAGACCAAAGTTTTCACTAAGCATCAAGTGTCCCCCACCTAGAAAGAGTCACTGTTCCGTAATGGCTGGGTTTTATAAGCCTTCCAGACAGAGAAAGCAATAATCAAGATATCTAATCAACTTCTGAAGAGGCACTGTATGAAACGTGCATATACATTGGTCACACCAGGCTAGTGTTCTGCAACACAGCTCTAACAGTGCTCCAGGGATCAAGGAGGTCTACAGCCTCTTTCCAGAGAGAGATCTTTCATATTTTCACGGTGGAACTCCTATAGTTCTACACACATTCACTCTAGTGCCTGCCAACAATGGACAATAGCACACAAGTGTAAGGGACTACAGCCAGCCTTTGGGCTATCAAAGGGAAGAGATGTGCCAAAGCAATCCTCTGGCACTCAAGTGAGAAAACCTGATACCTGGGAGGAGAAATTGAGTCAGTGACTCAGCTGTACTCTACCCACAAAGACCTGGATAAAAGAAGGCCCTTGAAATGGCGTGTTTCTGCTGAAGCTGGACTTGTTCGTATGTCTACTGCTTCTCCCAGATGCTTTCTTTTCCTCCCCATATATTGCAGGGCTCCTTCAGGTCATGCTGTGGCCCTGAAGAGCAGGAAAGGCAAGAGTAAAACGAATGTGTCCCAGACATGTTCCTTTTTATGCCAATAACTAGCAAGATGAAAGGTGGCTGAAGGTACCAGCTTGCATAGGTACTGCTTGGATTGATTTCTACTCTTGTGCATGAAATTACTTCTTTTCCCCATTCATTCTAAGCTTTGAGATCCCCCCATCCTCTTCAGCCCAGAGCAGCCTTGAAGGATACAGCACAGCTGGTGAAGGATGCTCTCCAGCACAGAGGCTGCAGCACAAGAGGAGGCTCCTGGGTGTGCACCTCTGGCTGTGCCAACCTCCACACCACAGGTTGGGGCATGTCTGGAAGCTCCCTTCAAAAGCAGGGTTTGAAGACAAACCCTTGAGATTGGCCAAGCATGGGTGGGTATTAATCTGGCAGGCCCCAAGCAGATTTAGTGGCCGCAAATACACTCCTATTCACTGCTGGGCATGAGCACCACAGGAACCAGCAGATTTTGAGACACTTGATAGCTGAACAGGAAACTTAAGCTGAATGCCATTAAATGCAGACATTTGGAAGCCAGAATCCAAGGTTTCCTACAGGCATGCTGGTACCAATTTACTTTAAGGATTTGCATCCTACCATTCAAGGGGCAATCACTGCCTTTAAGCTGCATGAGCTACCACCACTTCAAAACCACGATCCCATCCACTAAAGGGACCCATTAAGGATGGGTCTCAGTGATGAAAGCTCTCCAGAGCATGGAAACAGCAAGCAGCAGCTGAGCAACTCTTGCTGTCATTTCAGCTCAGCTTACTCTTGGTGAGCATTTAGGGCCCTACTGATGCTTGGGGAGCACTTGAACTGCTCTCACTGATATTGCCCTTACTATTAAGCCTAGCTGCCTTCAGACATAACTTGATTACAGGGTAGGAAGCTCTTCCCATAGTGAAATGCTGGATGCTGCTGCTTGCTCTTTACAGCAGCAGAGGGAAGCAGAAGAGCCAGTGACTAAAAGCCAGCACCAGAGGTTCAGTTTAAACTAGGCAAGGAAACTGCATTAGGGACCGAAACTCAGCACCTAGGCACATGGTGAGTTATTTTCTCTTCAAATCAAGGTGAATCTGATGTTCTGGCTCAGCCCAGTCATCTAGCAGACTAACTAAATGAATTATCACTGCTTAGACAACAAATTCCTTTAGTAGATCCCTTCTGTCCTCAAACCGTAGGGAACTATGAACTGAATGTAAATTTACTTTCACTGACATTTTACCTTTGCAGTTATCCTTAATCACAATATCATGCACTAGATGAAGATTTGTATTGTGCATAGGCATTGGCAGTAGGTTTTAATGCCAGATAAGAAAGAAAAATATATGTGCACAGAAAAATTACCTGCTACCTGCACTGAGAGTCAGTGTGTTGATCCTCACCCTGCAGACATCATGACACCAAGTTACAGCTTCACCTACCATGGATAAAAGAGTATTCACAGATAGTGTGGAAGGAAACAGCAGTCTCAGTGCCTCCTTTAAGTTCCCAACTGTCCCCCATCAATTCCACCCATTTCCCCTCAATGATACCACTATGGAGGCAGATTCATGAACACTTACTCAAACTGTCAGTCACAAGTCACTAATACGTGACTTCTCTGCCCCCAAAAGACATCTCCTTAACATATAGATGGCAACAACCTTGGTAAGCAGGTAAAAACCAGGCTTTCCCCAAAGTACATGTTTCCAGATCTCCTTTGCAAGGGCAGCTAAGCAGAGGACTTTGTAGCTATCCATCTGTGAGGAGCAGAGCACCCACTCACTCGAACTGCAGCAAAGTGGCCTGCTAACAGTAACAGCAGTACTGCACGTACACCACCAGTTACTGTGTCCTACTTACCATACAAATACCTTGTGTCTGCTCAAAAGGCCCTTTTACTTTCTATCACCAGCTTTTCTCAGAGGTGAAGTAAAACACTACAGAAAGCCCAGAGTCTTCAGGCAAACCTGATGAACCTCAATAACCTGTTTTACATCTCCCATTGCAGAAATACTTGGGTTAGCATCTGAGCTGGGAAACTTCTGCAGCAAGCGAATGTGGAAGGCATCCAACTGCAATGTCGTATGTTTGAACAAGTTCCCTTAGCTAAGGCAATGCCATGCTCAAGCAGAGCTGGATTAACTGTCCGTGTGTACAAGCTAATAGCCTGTATTAACAGGAGTTAACACAACAAATACCAGCTCGCACTGACGGAGCGTTAACCTGAAATCAGCTGCTATCTCTCCTTCACCGTAGTCTAAAAGTACAAAGGCACATTTCACCTACCAACTCGAGATAACACTGCTGGGGTCTAAACATATCATTACTTCACTCCTGCAGGTAGCTCTGCTGGAGTTTATACTTGCAGCAAGGGCGGCAAGGGCTGAAGACCAAGACCCATGAACCAGCTGGAACTTGAACATAAGCATAAGGGAAGTTCTCCGGCTGCTAGAGCAGCACAAGCTGTCGTGGACTCACTGATGTGAAAACCCAGACACAGGTCCAGCTCTCCTCAGCTCTGCAGATACTTTCTCCCTATACTGTCTTCTGGCAAGATTGCTTCATACACGCCTATACATGCATACTTTGTGGAGGCTAATTATACCAAGTTTGCAGTCACAGGAAGGACCCAGGTCTTTCTAATCCTGAATGTGGCTTCTGTAGTGTTTGGATTGTTCTTTGGACGTCACATTCTGCAAGTACACCTTTCCTTCTGGTTCGCATTGAAGACAGTAACAGGAAAGAGTGAAGATCTGGCAACAAGAACAGAAAAGCTCTGAGACATGTCTCTGCAGAGTACATGAGCCTCCCCAAATCCCTGCATGCTGGCAGGTTGTCAGGAATCCTGTATGGCCCAGGCTGCTGGCAGCAGTCTGGGTATGTTTATATCACATCCCAACTGCCAGTGCTGTGTTTGAAGAGAAAAGTAATCAGTGAAGATGGTAGAGGGATAAAGAAGTGTATCAATAAGGATAACGTGAAGGTATATTTTGACAAAGAGGGAAGAAATATCGTAAAAGGACAAATCACCTCCCAGGCAATGGTCTAACATACAAACTACCCCTGCACACCACATGCTAACCAGCCTCTCTCATCAGCGCACAGCAACCTGGGTCTGGTTGTTTCCTGCACTGCCTCTGTCTGAACAGCCAAAAGCTCTCCCAGAAGCTCCTGGTCTCCAAGAGCACTGGCAAGTTCTTTCCCAGCCTATTTTGTGGGTACAGCAGCCTGTCAATATTTCCCCTCTTTACAGAAACAGGAAACAGAAGCAGAGTGATCAGCATAAGGAACTGCACTAATTCAAGCACAGAGCAAGGACAATGTTGCAGGCAGTTGAGTACGTTTCCAGTGACAACTGGAACATCTGACTGCTCAAACTGAAGTGCCTTATTCACTCTGATAGTCTGCTTGGCCTTGCTCAGACATGTACCAGTTGCAAGATCAGGATTTCTCTGTCTTAGTAAGATTCTCCTAATCCAATAGGAACTGAAGCAAGGGTGCACCCCCCCCCAAATCTCCATGCTGCACAGGAGATGGGATGCAGGCGCAGGTACACCTTGATACATTGACATGGTTTGCAACCTATTAGAAAGGACTTGTACCACTGAAGGACTGAGACACACTCAGGTTCACCAGGCTACAACAGCCTGAAGGTGAGGTGCTTTGTCACTTTCTACTTCTGTTCTGCAGTGCAGAAACCTGCCCGTGGAGTTTCAGGGAAGAGAACGCTACAGAGGACATAGTCACACTACCCCTCTAAGAAGCAGACACCTCTTCAAACTGCCTTTAATCTCCTCCTGGGCTGTGTCACTCCTCCAGCGTTACACTCACTCACAGAGCAGGGCCTCGATGGCACAGGGATTCTGTGTATTAGTTGATGGAACAAATAGAGCAGCAAACTGGAGATCCAGCTTCAGATAAAAAAGGCAAGAAGACAAAAGACAGGCTTTTGTACTAAGGTCATAAAAGCAAAGAGTCACGAGGAACTTATGTCATTCAGTCCACTCCCTTCGGTGAGTTAGGGTTAGCTACAGTTCACCAAGTTCATCCATCAGCATTTCCAGTGCTTTCTTTGCGTTTCCATCAGTACTGGACTTACCTCCTTCAGAACAGCAGGTTCTCCATCAATCTCTTGCATTACTTCACCTCTTAAAGAGAGGGAAGATGCTTCCTGAATCACTCATTCAACTAATCTCTCCAAAGGCACAGAGCAAGCCTTAGTATTTGCTCTGTCAAGAATCCAGTAGGGACTGAACTAAGAATAGTACCTAAGGTGAAGGACAGAGCTTGCTAATAGGATTAGCTGGTGGAATTACAGGTAGCAACTCCCTGCTACTCAAAGGCTTTGTCGTTAAGCAGAAAGAGAAATGTCTCTTCTCTTGGTGAGGTGTCTGGGGGGGGGGTGTTGTTTGGTTTCATGACACCGAGGTTGAGAGAGCATAGAACAGCCGAAGGCTGCAGGATGGGAGCTTGGTGTGCTTCTGCTTCCCTCTGCTGGGAGCCAGGCAGTGGACCCAGCACCAGGGGCACCCTGTCCTGCCAATAAGAGCCTGCCCTGCCCTAACCCAAAGTGCCAGCGAAGAGACGTCCCACCTAGGGCCTCTGCAGGCACACAAGGTCACAGGGTGAAGCAGTAAGGAGGAGTACAGATGGAAGAGTCTCTTTCAGAGGCATCTGGGAGAAGCTCTTTGCATCTTCCCTGCTAGCTCACAGGTGGAGACACAGGATCACTTTGTCATCAATCAGTTCAAATAAACTGGGCTTTTTTGCTGACAGCTTTTCTCCGCCCTCCCCATCCATCCTCCCTCAGAGCCAAACAGACTGCAGGTATTTTTGTTGCATGCCTCATATCTGTGGATCCAATAGCTTTCAGCAAGAAAAGGGGTCAAGCTCAGTTGCCTCACATGCAGAGCTGCTTAGGGAGGGAAGGAAGCCAATGCAGCAGCAAGCATCTGCCTTTGCACCTAAGGAACACTGCAAGGCCAGCAGAAAACTGACAGCTCTGTTAACCTGGCCACTCTTTCTCCTGCTGCTGCAACCCCTTGATTCCTCTTGAACTACTGCCGTGGAAAGAAATGCTTTTCCTAATCCATCCCTCTCCTAACTCGCTACCCACTCCTGCCTAGCGAAAAGCAGCTGTGAACCCACGGACAAGGCACAGCACAGAGCAGACATCAAGAACAGAACTGCAGCAATTCAAAGCTTAGGAAAGCATCCATGCAGAGGTCTCCACATCCCTCCCAGCTGCTGCTTCAGCTCTTCAGGAGCTGTGAGAACATGGCCAAAAAAAAAGCCAGCTTTAAATGGAGCTGCACAGGCACACAAATGCCTGTTCCATGTTCACAGCTCAAGTGGCTGGTTTTACGTATGATGCCACACAAGCTGTGCTAAGCACACCACCACTGGCAGTGACATGGCTCCAAGTGAAGATGTTTGCCACCAGAAACATTCATCACATGTAAATCTGAGTCAGTTTCTTAAAATAGAGAGCCTGGAAATAAACATCAGTGAAACACTCATACCGTGAATGCTACCTACTAACAGAAGTACCTTCACTGCATGATGTGTTCAACTTGCGTGCTAGACAGGAACAGTCAGAACAGAAACAATTGACCACTGCAAGTTTTTGCTGCATCTGAGGGCTCCTGCAAACTTTGCTTCTCCACTGCTAAGCTATCAGTTCAGTAGCACGTGAGTTAACCTAAGCAAGTGGCCTCTCTCCCTTACCTCACTATGATGATTGCAGTATAAGGAGTTAAGCTAACAGGTTAACTTTGAGACACAAACTTTAAAAGCCTTACCACACTCTCTTGCAACTCCTTCCAGAGCAAGGTGGCCAAATCCTGCCTGGCTAGCACCTTGTGCTGCCGAGAGGTCCAGCTTAGAAGGAAGCAGCACAGCAGGATGAAGGCTCCTCCGAGTCCTTGGTAGGCTGTGGTCAGTAGCTCTGCTCTGGGCCCATACAGCACTGCTGTCTTCTTCCAGTTTGGGTGTAGTTCTCCTAGGAGGGACAGAACAGACCATTAGGTCGCAGTCTTCCTCTGCAGCAACAGTATATTTGTTTTGGGCTAGAAAAAGCTATTGCAAACTTGAGAGCTTTAATCCTCTGTAAACAAAATTCATAAAGCACCCTTTATCTTTCTGTTTGTCTCAGGACACAGTCCAGGTACCTTGCATGTGCTGCAGTGACAACGATCCAAGGATCACCTGCACTGCATCAGCAGTTCACCATTTCTTTGGTCCATGCTTCCTTTCCATCAACACTGCTGCTACATAATGCGCTACATCTCTCACTGTAGTTCCCGAAACATTACAACATCCTGGCTGAGGCCACTGCAGAGCGGATGGATGCTGCAGTGGTGGCTTGCCACCCAAGTTCAATTCATCTACTGAAGCCTTGCTGCTTCCTCATCATGAATGTTACCTGAATTGCTACAATAAGCCCCTGGGGACATGCCTACACGGCAGTATCAGCCCTTGTTGCAACTGAAGGGCATCCAGGAGAAGGACACTGCATTCTACTCACAGACGTAAGGCAATGGACTTGGCCAAGTCAATTGCTAAATGACTTGGGGGGGGGGGGGGGGGAGCAGAGTACAGGGGTTGGCTGTCACAGCGCTTGCAGCAGCATCTTTCAGTTGCGTGCAGTCCATCAGCATCCCCCCCCCCTTCCCTTTCCCTGCAATGTCCTTCTTTGCCGAAGAGTTTTCAGACAGGGCTTTTGCTGCAGTGCATCAAAGAACGGGTGACTTGCCAGCAAATCACGAAGTGTTCCCTCCTCTTCACTTCTCCCCCAGCTACCCAAGGCGCACTAGCTGATGCTCAGTAATCGGACACTGAGTGTATAGGACTGAGCCTTCAAGGAGGGGCAGGTCTTATTTGCACCACCCCTCCTTTAAACGCCTCCAGGAGCACACAGAGATGCTGCTCAGTTTTACCCTCTGTGTGCCATAGCAAAGTACCCTTTCACCTCTGCCCTGAGGTGTGCTGATTTTACTGGCTCTGTAGGCAAGGCAGCCTTGGAGCTAGGAATATTTCCTGATATTCAGCCCAAGGTCTGTCTCATGGCTGCATCCCAGCGTTCTAACTCGCATGCCTTGCCACAGATCAGGTGAATTCCAAGCCAAGCTTCAGTGGCCAGTTCAAGGATATTTGCTTCAGGCCTCTCTTTGCCTAGAGCAGCTCAAGTGCTGCTCTCTGAAGCACAGCACGCACTCCCAAGCACTTCTATGAACCTCACAAGGGAGACAGGTTAAAGTTGTCGCATGTTCTGCTGCTGCCAGTCCCACTGCATCAGCACAGCAACGACTTCTGCCCAAAACCAGAGTATGTTCTTTACCAGAGCAAAGCTACACTCAGGTATCCCCTGGGAGGATATATGTCTGGGGGAGCATTTCAGAGCCTGGGAGCTCCACAGGAGCCAAATCACAGCACCTTAGGTGTGAGCTAACCAGCAGCTTCTTCCCCCACTCTCCCCAGTCTGACAGTGACCTTCAAAGTTGACCATGGCTCTCCACCTTATTTCCCTTAGTTTAAACAAATAGTACGAATCCAGCAACTCTCTGACTTATTTGAATGACGGGATTGGCAAAGAGCTTAGAACTGATGCTAAATTACCATCCAATGATATTTTAAACCTAAGAATTTCACCAACAACTCAAGGTCAGTCGCTAGTTCAAGGCTATTTCCATGCTCTTCTTGAATAGAACAGGCTCCTGCCTGTGAGCTTTCTGGGGCAGGGACCTTCTTTTGTTTCTACAGGGTGCAACACAACCTCTGCTGCTAAACCAAGTGAAGAGCATCTTCAATAAGCACATCCTCACTTAATTTTGTTCTTTAAGACATGAGCAGAGTGCTTTACAGTCATCACAAGTAAGCTTTTAAAAGGAGGCAAGCTTTGCCCTCCATTTATAACTGTATCACCATAGTTATTTGCTGCAGAATATTGATGCAGATTAAAACCCATTTGGATCTGCCAAACACCAGGGAAAAGACACAAGAAGGGTGGCCAAATGGCAACTCTGCCGCAGCTCAGTGCTCACACCGTAAGTCAAAACTCTAAAGGCTGAGCTGGAAAAATTGCATCTTAAGGACATTTATGCCCAGAATGGTGGTAGAAGAAAAGCTGTTGGGATTCCTGGCACATCGGAATTCTTGTGTTTGAGTGTCAGACAGGGGTAGGCAGAAAGCAATTTAGAGCAGCTGATAAGGCTTTACAGAACATGGTGCATCACATCGCACAACTGATACCTCCACCCCAGCACTCCTGAGCACTGGATTCTGCACTGAAAGATCCAACTGGAAGAACCTGCAGAGGTTTTTCAAGAAGCCACCTCTCTCACTCTTGCCTCAATCCAAATGTTTCTGGTCTACGGGAAAACGGGCAAAAACTGTTAAACGCTTTACATTATCCAGAGGGAAGGCAGATCTCTGCGGTTCCTCACAGGAACAGGCATTACCAGTGACCATCCAATCGTGGTCCAGCAGCAGGCTTTATATTCCACTTTGTATAAGAGACCCATCCTCATCACTTCTGTGCTTCCTCACTCGTAAAACCAGACCACTTGGAAGAAAGAAATTGAGCAACAGGGGAGCTTGCTGCAGTGCCAGGCAATACCCACAGAGTGTGTCATGCATTAGGAGGAGAAAGAAATGAGCTACATCCCTACAGCCTAGCATGCAGCCTGCTGCTGCACTACACTACATTTGCATTGACAGCACCAAAGGCAAGAGCTAAACCAAACTGTAGACACATCCAGCTATTTAAAGGATACGTGCCTTTTGCAGTAGCAGGCACAGAATCCACAACCTTCTCCAAAAATACATGCTGTCATTTGACCCAATCTTTTTTAATCATTTCTATACCAGCAACTGGAAATAGATAAGGACAAGTCAGTAGCAACAAGAAAACCACCATTTAAGTCCCACTCATTAAACATGTGGTGAAGCAGTCATCTGAGGCTCTGGTAGCAGTGCTGACTGTAACCACAAAGTGCATGTATGGTGATATGGCATGCCTTTGTGCAAGCTCAGAAGCCCCAGGAGCAGGCACTAGGAAGGAGCCTCCTTACACATTATAAAGCTAGTACTTTCTCAAGACACCTTACTTGTATAAAAATAGAGCAAATACCCCAGGCAGCCAAAAATGCTACAGCTTGTTCTAGAATCAGTGCAGCAGTCAGGAAAAAATCACTGCTTTTCAAATCAGAGACTGGCATTAAAGGAAGAAATCAGCTGAAATACGGTAAAGTCTAGATTTCAGAAGCACTGAACCTATGCACTCAGGCTTTCCAGTACACTCACTGGCTTACATTCACACTCTCTGGGTATCTTATCATGCTGTAGGCATAACACAGAAGTTATGGTGGTACTGGAGGTGCTATGAACTCTAGTTAAGATTTAATGTCCACTGAGCATGCCTTCCCAGGCACGCAGAGCAAGACTTGCTAGGGCAGCGTAGAATGTAAGAGGATAGATAGCATAAAGTATGTCCTCCCATCCTTGTTATTTTGTCCATGGCAACAATTCTTCCCGTTGCTCAGCACTGAAGGCTTCTTTGCCATTGATTTCCTTACAGCAGCATGCAATGAGTTATATTTCACCTGAATAGATTTACCAGTATGACAACACTTAAACACAAGGACTGCTCTTGGAGATGCACAAGTCTTGGATTTGGCTCATTTCGGTCCTCAGCAATAATCCTTATTTTCTCTGTCTGGAAGACATGCATCATGCCACATTTGCAGGGACACATGAAGAGAAAGAACCCTTTTAAGAGGCTCTTATGCCAGCTTATAGAAACCCAAACTCCAGAGAGTTCCCATGCTTTCACTTGTGTCACCTTTGACGAAGTCTGTTCTGTTCAATTTTAGAACAGGGGTTTTTAGGGGGGTTGTTTTAATTCCATTTGGTTTTCCTTAAGGCAGAGACCAATATTCTTTTATGCTGATTACCCCTGCACAATACCGATATGTTGGAACACCCCACCACATTCGTTATCCCTTGGTGGTTTACATCAAGCCTGGTGTTAACTCAGTTACTTTTATTTTGCTCCTACTCTACCAGTTAGAGTGGTTGGTCATAAATGCCACAAACTTGTGCATAATTACAAATGAATTTAAGTCTCTTTGCTGTAGGGAAAGCAGGAGTAACATAGTATTAGCGGGCTGCATAAAGTCTGCATCACAACCATCTGAGTTTCAGTTAACTTGTGATTTACATAATGTAAAATTAAAGGGTTTGGCCTTGCATATAGAACTCCCCTTGTGTCCTCAAGACTTGGAGCCAGAGATCTCTCTGATGGAAGATCTGAAAGTTGCACTGAATTTAAGAGGATGACTTTGCAGTTGAGGGTGCCCAGGGGCTTGCCTCTACCATCAGATTGCATTGCGTGACCTTGAGACATCAGGCTTTGGTCCCAGCTCCCCTCCGCTGTGATGAGGCGAACACCTTTCCTACAGATCTCACTGACTTTTCTTAGTCCTTGTACAAGCAGGAGATAAAAAAGGCACCACAATTACAGATCTAATCAATGCAAACATCCACTAGTACTCTCAAATAAAGTTGCAGACACAAGTAATTGCCTCGGCCTCAGTGGGGACAAGAACACCCTTCCTGGCATCAAGAGACATCACTAAAATAGGGAAGCCAAATATTTAGTCATTTCAGATGCTGCTAATGCCATCCAGCATCAACTCTGCTGCAGCAGCACGGATCTAACTCAGTATGTGCTATAACAACTGATTGCTGAGCAGCTTCTCCCCCACAGTCACACTCTGAAGTCCATCTCTGCAGGGATCTCAGCCCAGCTGAGTTCATGGCTATTTCAACAGCACTGATAATTGCTCAAACTGCATTTCCCCCTTGCCCCATTCATTCACACTGTTAGCAAAACTCTGGAATTGATAGATATCCATTTAATAGAGATATATTTATATTTGCAAAATAAGTTCCTAGCAGACATTTATGTCCAAGTGAATTTCTTAACTTTGTAGTTAAAATTCCATCCCCATTCCTTTAACAATTTGTGCTCACACCGCCCTTTTCTTCAGGGACCATAACCTAAAGTTGTGCAGTAAGAGGCTGTGCTAACCCATTTCCTACGCTAATCCAACTTTTGAAGGCTGTAGGTAGGTATTAATGCCTGGAGGTCATGGGACCACTTTTGTTAGACGCATAAAACACACTTTTAAGGCGAGTTCAGCAGATACAAGGACACGGTCTCTTGGGAGAAGGGTGCTGAGGTCTGAGCCTGCACATCTCAGGAGACAGCTGGGTTTTTAGAACAGATTGCTGCAATCCTAGAGGTAAAGGCAAGTCAGTTGGGGCTGCAACCCCCCGAGTCCATCTGGCAGCTCCGGGTTGCTCAGGACGAGCATGGAAAGGGGAATCCCTGGCTGAGGCTGCCGCTTTGCAGATCACTTGAAGGAGAAAAGCTTGTGGCACTACTGCACTCTTAAAGCTGCAGTGCCCAATTTCTCCTTCGTCCTCCGGTACCTCGCCACACAATCCCCAGTTTCTTCGCGGGGGGGGATGACAGGGAGTGACAGTTGGGGAGATAAGCTGGGAAGTGTCGGGAAAGGGGGAAAAAGGAGGGAAGACGAAGGAAGTTTCCTTCCCTGAAGTACTGCATCAGCAGCAAGTCCCCGCGTCCTGATGCACTCCTGCAATGCTCTGCAGCCTAGCACAGGGCTCGGACTGCAGCACAACTGCACCAGCCTGGAGGCATTAAAGCCCCCCCAAAACCAGCCTGGAAAATCAGCAGCAGAGAGAATGCAAGCCCAGAGCTCCTGACAAGTCATTTTAGTGGGTTTGGCTCAAGGGGGGTGCTGGGGTTTTGTTTTAAAAAGGGGGATTTTATAAAAAGACTTCAGCCTCCCTCATATTGGTCCCAAGGAGAATTCAAAAGGCAGAAAGGAACTGAATGTAGTTCAATCAGTCAGCACATGCCAGAAGTTGGACTTTTTAGTCTTGCATCCCTTATAAAAGACCACCCCGCAGGAGGGAGGACCACAGCCTCTTTAAAATGCCTCCTTCCCTACAAAAAGGGCACGCAAAGGAACGAGCTTCCATTAAAGCAGGTTAGGAAACCCTCCCTCCCTCCCAAGTTCTCTCTTCTTACCCCAGATCCACTCCGTGGAGCTCTGCTGTCTCAGGGATGAAGCGTTGTCTGGAGCAGCAAAAGTTGCCGACTGCTTCTCCTGCGAGGGAGGCAGGACCTGGCATAAGTAGTGTCAGACGGGTCCTTGCACTGAAGTGATGCCGGGAGAGCCCAGAGCTGCTCAGACAAGCAAGGGGAAAAAAGAGGGGGGGGTGGAGGGAGGGGGGAGTTAAAAAGTCTTAAATCCCTGACACTGCAAGAGCCCTGATCCTATAGGATCGGGTCTAAAAGGCAAGCGCTCGCCGCACGGGCGGGTTTCCTGAGGAGCCGTGCGATTGCCTGCTGGGTTTTCTCACCTGGTGATGTTGCTCTTGCGAGAGCACAAATGGAAAGCAAAGCAGACGTCTGCAGGAGCCTCTCAAACATATTCTGCTCCTGCCTGAGCCAGTCTAGGTGTGGGGTGCAGGCAGGGGTTTATGCTGAGGTTATAGAATAGGATAACTCCCACTGGAAGGGACCCATAAGGGGCATCCTCGCAGGGAGGATGTGCAGGTGAACAGAGGGATGCAGGGAGAGTGCTCTTTAACTTTGATCGGTAAGGGCAGAGGGGTGACAAGAACAGGGAAAAGCCTCATTCCCCATGGTATTGCAAGTGTAAATACTTGATTTGGAAAAAAAAAGAAGCCACTAAACAACAAAAAGACTCCCAAAAGCCCCCCAAAAATTCACACCTTCCTCAAACATTTAACAGGTCTGATTTTTTCCTGCTACACAGAACAGTGTAAAGCCTGACCCAAAGACATATGGCTAACTTCAGCAAAGGTGTCTTGTCTTTAACCAGCTCAGGCCTATGAAAGCTTTTTACCCTGTGGACATTTAATTCCTGACTCTTAGTGGCTTGACAGAACACACAAGTTATCCCTCAATTATTCCATTCATTAAGCCATTGGAAGGCTGCAGCTAATGACGATGTGTAGATCCCTGCATTTCGTCGTGGATTCAACCCGTTTTCATGGCAGAGAGATTCAATGGGCATAGAGACAACAGGCACCAGTCCATTTTCCTTCCATTTCATGGAAGTGAGAGTCAGCACTATGGAACAAAAGAACTAGTGTCCAGAGAAGAGACTTGACTTTACATCCTAGAGTTACCAATTATTAACGATTCCTGCTTCTGTTATTCTAGTCTCCAGTGCTAAGTGAGACTGAGGAAGGGGAAACCCACTTAAGCTCAAGGTTATTGAAGGGTAATGCCAGGGGAAAACTGAACCAGGCAGCATTTAAAGTATGTGGGCAAGAGCTCTACAGCAAGCTGGCTCTGGAACCAAGTTGCAAAGTGACAGTTTTGAAACATGTTAATTTTTCATCCACATACTTCAATGCACCACAGCAAAATGCCAAGTGTACATCAGGGTCAAGCTAAATTTATTATTGCCTTTTGGTACCACCCTTGAAAGCTTTTAGATCAAGTTTTCAGATATGCTGATACCGGTATCCAAAAGAGTCCTGGCATTGCCTGGAAAGCCTTTTTCTTGCTTTTCACCTTTATTGCTTTTCCATTTGGAAATTAGTTTTTTGACTGGACTGCTTACGCTTGCCTGTTAGTTGTGTAATCCAAAGGCACAGAATACCTATTCTTTGCCAGGCAAGAGGTAGTATATGTAGACCAAGGTCTGCATCCAGCATGCCAGTCCTTACCACCAACTCAGCAGAGGTCTAACCCGGGATTCAGGGGACTGACTCAGTTTTTACTTCTTTATACCTGTTGCATAACACAGCATCCCCAATTCTGATTTTACAATATCACAGAAGAGCACAGAGACACAAAACCAGGTATTTGGCTTCGTATTTCTGGTTACTTGTGCCTTGCCACCACCACTGTACTACTACAGGCACTGCATGGCAGAGTTCCCATTAAGAGACAGGATAAGAAAGTGTTAGAAAGCCCAAAAGCTTGGAAAACATTGATTTACTGAAGTGCCCAACAGCGCTTCAAGGCCACTTACACTACAAACCAGCAGCACATAGTTAATCTGTAGTAGATGAGTCAAAGCATCACCTTAATGAAACAAAGCTGCAATGCACAGCCCGTGTGCAAGTGCCAAGGAATGGACTGAACAACATGTACCATCCCAAACTCTGCACCAATTTGCTGCTGCAACACAGTCCATTAATAGTAACGTGGTGATGCATTTTGGTGCATTTCACTTTGCTCTAGGAGAGTAAATGCATTATGATGAAGGATTCTGTGTTTAAGCTTTATCAGTCTCATCTTAATGTGGCTGTGAAATAAGGGCAGAGGGATCTCTTTCCACCTTGGCTTTCCTATTCAGCTGTCAGATGCTCACACAAAACCTTTGACTTTCCTCAGCTGTACTGGTGCAGTTCAGCAGTCCTGGGCTGATCAGCTTTCTGACATGAAGTGCAGCACAGCTCTGCTGCAGTATTATGCTATCAGATACTGCCTAGACCATGATTTATATTAGAACATAAAGGTGGCTGGTAGAGAGTGGGTTTGCTTTTATTACTGTTTCCAAAACTTCTTGAATAGAAGAAATAACCCTCCTGCAATGCTTTAACCTGCCTATATTGAATTATTATTGAATGATAAAGGCAGACAGTGGCATTCAGTGTTGCACTGTCCACTCAGACGATAATCTAGGACTGGAGATGTGAATGTCAAAGCAAGAGCCAAGATATTCCTAGACTAGGAAGCCTCCATGTGTTCTAAGGTTTCTTCTCACAAGTGTGTTATTCATATGCTATTAATTTTGTTGTGCTTGGTTTATTTTTAATCTAGGGCAATATGTCCAATATTAATTAATAAGGGAACTGATGAATAACAGATATTGTTCTGCTGGTAATTTTACAAGTTCTGTGTGTCAATCTGCATCAATATCTATCTAAGATACAGGAACTCTTGAACTCCGATCAAGCACATTTAGGGGAACTTGCAGGTATCTCAGTGATCACAGTACTCCCTACATGCCTGGCTTCTTGGTTTATAATGTAAAAGGCAGACAGAAAAGTCCTTTCTTACTCATCCAGCCCCAAAGAATTTGGAGAAAGCCAGCACTGTTCAGCGGACAAGGTACCGCCACAGTACAGCTGAACCCTCAGAGGCCTGCAGTTTCAATTCCTGCACTCCAGAAGCTGTCAGAGCCAGCCAGCAACACAAGTTACCAGCTTTGTGCTTCTTTTTGAAGTAAATTAACCCATTATGATAAAGACTCAAACCTGCTGAAGCTCACAATCAGTTCGGACCACAATGAGAGCAGCTCATGATAGAGAGCAGACACAGAGAGATGACACTGAACACCAAGGGCAGAGAGGAGGCAATCATTTCATCTGTGAACTACCTTTGCTTATCTTGAGCAGACAGATTTTAGTCCAGCTCTACACATGATATCTACGACAGTGAGAATCTGTAGTTGCTTTGTGGTTATTTCTTCCTCAGATATGATAGGTACAACTGACTCTTCTAGTCAATGCACTAAGAGGCCTTCAGGAGACACAAGTGATGGAAACTAAGCAAAGCTGCCTAGCTTCCTATGCCCTCATGAACAAGAAGTTAATATCTCCCTACATTACAATGAAGAAACAGCATGTTTAGCCTGTAAATTCTATTCCCATCCTCATTTAGCCCAAGACTGAGCAGGGGACTGAAGGCAGTTTGTCCCAGTGCAGGAATTTCTGGGGAAGATGCCAGCACTTTCATCTGCTGATGAGAGCATCACTTTGATAGAACAGCAGGCAGAAAGGAGACACAGCTGACTTGATTGATCAGTTCTGGTTTGTTTCAGGTAAAGTACTTGAAGATGAGCTCTCCTCCTTCCCACATCCAGCTCCTTTCCCCTTGTTACTGCTTTTGAGGAGTACTCGTGTTGTAGCTGCATCCTGGCTGCTGAGGGATGGCAGACTGCATCAGTACTGCAGCAGTGCTGCTGAAAGACTCATCTAGTCTTGGTGACTAAACTTTACAACTGGCATGAAGTCGAGTTTTAGTCCCATGACTGGCTGGGGATAGCAGCAGAGAGGTAATTGAATTAGCTGGTAATGCCATTCACTCTAGCTTCAGAGCAAGTCAGCTGTGCCAAGACACTTCCCTGCCCCACTCCAGTTGCGCACCTGCAAGGCTTTCACTGGATGATTCCTACAGCTCAAAAGCCACACTTGAAAAAAGAAAGTCAACAAACAATAGAAACAGAAGCTCTCAAGAGGCAGCATCACTCCAACGCTTTCTCACCTTGGAGCATCTCAGCTTTACTTTGATGCTAAGCTCTTTTAAGAACCACGCTGTGCAGACAGAACACCGGAGTAGTTGTGTGTTGGGGACCTCACCTGCCATCACTACAACAGGACTCCTGTGTATCCAGCTTTGAACATAGCTCATCTCAATACAGAGGTGGCATTGTTAAATACCAGACAGCATTTAAACCTACCATTTTGAAACTAGAGGTTTTCCTCTACCAGGCCCATTCAAGGCTTCAAATGACCACAAGCTTCAAGCACAATTGCAGCTCCAGAACTCATTAAGTAGCTAAGTCCTTGACTTGCCCCAGTAGCCGTAACAAAGCACCTCTTACTCTCTCCCACACCAGTTTAAGAGCTGCTGTTACAGTTTTACAGCCTGCTTTTCCAGAAGCCGCAAGCCAGTAACCTTATTTTCCAAGAACCACAGCTGCTGTATAGCTTTCTTTATTGCTTCACAGCAGGAGTTCACAGCCTTACACAAAATCATGTGAGCTTGAGAGTCTAGAACTCCAGAGCTTTCCTGGAAGCTTGTCCCTCAGCCCAGGTACTGACCAAGCTCTGCAGCAAGGCTCCCAGCTCATGAAACAACACACAAGAACCGAGGAATGATAAAGCATCCACTGAGATTACTCGGTCTTTTCCAGCCACATCTATAGATCATTGGCAGGAGATGCCTTTGCAGAGGCTCATAAATCTGGCAGATTTCAGGCAAGCTTCCACTAAGATTACTTCATCAAAAGCTTGCTGTACTGAAGCACACCTTACCTCTTCAAAGCAGCACAAATCCCATCCTGGCTCAGTTTCAGGTCTCCACACCTTCAGACTAGGCTGTGAATACAACACCAAAGGGCAACAAACTCCTGCAACATCAAACTCACTTTTTATATTGCTTTTCCCATGCCTAACTGAAGAACCACATTTCAACTGCTGTGTCAGAACACAGTCTTCACCCAGGGCTTACAGGTTGGTGTCTCCTAACTGATAACATGCTCTTATCAGCTTAATATGCCCTCTTCTGAAATACCATCGTTAAACATCACCCAAAGCAGCTCTTTTTCCTACAGAGCTTCTATTTGCTTGTAGAACACCAGGCTCCTTAAAGCCCCCTTCCCTTGCTAACTACCTTTTATTCCTTTATTGGCACCACATGTCTCATCTGTCACACTGGACCTATTTCCCTTAAAGGAGCATGCATCTGAGTAGGTCTGAAAAGGCACTGAGAGAAGCACAGTGTGGTCCAAGCCATCATCTGGATAAAATCTTCCTTGCCCCAAATTATGAGATGTTAGAGCTCCTTAATGAAACAACCGAGATATTTTTAACATGATTAAAAAACCTATTTCATCTCCTGACCTTCAGCTCAGAAATAGCTGCACCATTTCTTTACAGAGACTTCCAAAAAAACAACTGCCTAAAGCAAGCCCACCCCCTACAATTTCAGCCTCAGTGTTTGGAAGTCTGGCATCATCTAACTAGCTGAAAACATGGTCTTTCAGCAGAAGATGTTAGACAACTGTCAGCTTCTAGCTCTATCTATTATAACAACAGGGTTAAGGGACCAGGGCTTCAGCTGTTCATCTCATTCCGCGTGCCAGAAATACACAGCAGGGAGATCTGCACTTTAATGATTTCAGCTGAAGTTGATGGCAAACCCCCTTTCTCTTCCAGAACAGAAAGTGGACCGCAAAAGGGGACTCCCATTTACCTCTTTTCACAGTCAGCCATACCCAAACAGATGCAGGTTACCTTCTGCAAGCTGAACAAGCTCTGCCATCAGGTCAGTGATGGGTTAAATGCAAAGCAATGGGATGTAGCACTGATTCCCCTAAGCCTCTTGCTAAATGTAGTGTGTAGCAATATCACAGAGGGTAGTAAGGGGAGATCTCTGGAGCTGGGTTATTTGTCCAGCTGGCTCTTTCAGATGAGTTATTTACCCCCTCACCAAGTTTAATCTGTTAAATTTAATCACTTGGGTTATGCTTGTGATCTACCCTTTGCTGGGTGTCAGGAACAGGACTGCTGCTAGAGGCACTCAGAATTACTCCAAAGCTGCATTAGTAACATGATCAGAATCACAAAGCGATGTGTAATGTGGAGCAGGGTAACCTGCAGTCTCCCTCATCCCTAATTTGGCCCTGCATCTTGCAGATAAACCTGGGTGCTAGCACTTTGCATCACTCTGACACCTTTATAACACCATAAAGGGTCTGTTTGACACCAGGCACACATGCTGATGGAATAAGCTCCAGAATAGATTGGCAAAGAAGGTTATGGCATCAAGAAATAATACTGTCAACATAATTCAAAGTTATATCACAAATATAGTGCAAGGTTTGTCTCATATATATTGTCACTGATAGACTACCAGCCTGAGCAGCAAGGTACCCCAGTGCTGTCCTCAGTTCTGTCAAAGGTGACTCAGTTTCCCCATCTGTAAAGGAGTTGTGGTAAAGTATATCTAGATGAGTAAAATAATTTGAGACCTCTGAGTGAAAAAGACGGTAAGAATGGTGTTTAGTCTTGCCATATAATGTAATCCCATTTATGATGGGATACAGTTGCAGTGATTTAGCTGTGTAAGTCTGCTTTACAACTCCTTGCCATTGCCACACAAGCCATGGCTTGCAAACACAGCGTTTTTCTGAAGTCCAGGATGGTATGTGTGAACTCTGGCTGGCCAGGGCTCTTAACAAGGAAGGTTTTAATACTCATCTTAATATGGAGCTAGGGGAATTCATAATTAGAGCCCCAGCACAGCACTGAGCCCAACGCTAGCAGAGAGCCTGAAGTCTGCCTACAGCCTGTTTAGGTCTAGAAGCCAGCAACTAAAGATTTCCATACATCAATGTACTTAGTGGAGCCAGCTATGGAAATAATACTGATGCCATTGCTCACCTCAGTGGGTCTGAAGGCAACAGCTGAGCTCCAGCGCAAGCTTTACATTGTACCAGGACATTTTTTAAGTGCTTTGCCCTGTGTGTTCTTGGGTCAAGTGGGCATTTGTACTTATACCTCTCTTCTGTCTGCCTCTCATCACTCCACCTGCCATCCCAAAACTCGATGCGTCTAAAAGCACTGCTGAGCTGAACTGAAATGCACTCCAAGCTACTTCCTTTGTTTAGAAAGCATAAGGCTGGAGTTGTGGATGCCCATGTGTAGTTAGAAGGGCATATGCTAGAGTCGCAATAATTTCAGCAATGCAAGATCTGTAGGCAAATATACCTACACTCACATATATCTACACACATAGGTTGCTTAGAGAAGTTGTGGCTGCCCCATCCCTTGCAGTGTTCAAGGCCGGGCTGCATGGGGCTTGGAGCAAGCTGCTCTAGTGGAAGGTGTCCCTGCCCGTGGCAAGGGGCTGGAAGTGGATGAGCTCTAAGGTTCTTTCCACCAGTCTGGGATCCTGTGAATACACATATAATAGAATATTTATATGTAAGTTAGACCAGTCAATGCAACTGGGGAAAACAGAGAGTTTTTCTTTTGGTTACTGAAACCCCTGGCCCCAGTAGGTACTGAGGTTCTGGTCTAACTGCACATGGCAAACCTCAGCAGCCCAACTGCTCGACAGCAGAACGCACCATGCGGACACATCTGATGCTACCCCCGTGTGTCGAAGGGCGTTAAGACCAGTGCCCAGAGCACAGTCCCAGCCGCGGTGCCCAGACGGAGCTGGCCAAAGGGTGTTGTTAACAAAGGGGGGAAGCTCTGCACCACCAAACCTCCGTTAGCCATCCATTTTTTCCCCCCCCTCCCGAGCGCGGCTGCCCTGTGAGATCCGACGCCAACCACAGAGTCTTTGTGCGGTGGGAGGAGCTCGCCGGCAGGCGGGGCGCTGTGTCGGGCCCGCCCGCACCCGACGCCGCCACCGCCCCACTCACGGGCCCGGCGTGGGTGAGTGGGGCAGCACGGGAGGGGCGGGGGGCGGCCGTCGGTGGGGCCGGTGTTGGCCCGGTTCCGCGGCCGAGGGGCGGCGGGAGGTCCCCGGCCCCCCGTGGGGCGGGGAGCGGAGGTGGCTTCGGGAGCGGGGTGCGCGGGCGCTGCGGCTCCGGTTCCTTCCGCGCTGCCCACGCGTGCCCGCGCTCCTCCCGCTGTCCACGGTGAGCGGCTCACGGGGCCCGCCGCACGCCGGTGCTCGGCACCACCAGCGGGTGATGAGATGCGGGTCCCTCCCGTCGTTTTCCTCCCTCCAACCCCGTCCTCCTGCCGTTCCAGGGCTTCGGAAGCCGAGCCGCTGTCACCGTGCTGGGGCCAGGGTGTGCTTGCCCTGTGGAGTGAGGCTGTGTCCGTGCTGCGCTGGATGGTTGACAGGAAACGCCAAGCACTAATTCATGCCACCCCTCAGCTTGCTTTTAATGTGAGTCTCTGGCCTTCCCGGGAGCTGATGGTGGGGGCATTCCTGCTCTGATGTTTCCGTATCCAGTACGTTTATCCTGATTTTCAGAGAACGTTGGTAACTCTCCCTTCCTGTGTTACCCGTGCGCAGCCCGTGGCAGCCCCAGGCCGTGCAATTATTCATGTCAATTGTTTTTCAGTGGGGATGCAACAGTAACAAAAAAGGTCTTTTTCATGTTTCCCGTACAGCAAAGGGAGCTTCCAAGGCCTGCAGTGGGCTCCTGTCAACCTGGAACTTACCTGATGTGAAAGTAAAACACATCCTTGGGTTTCCTGTGCTTATTCTGGGCAGTGCAAGCGCAGTGTTTTGCAATTGGGAGTGTTGTGAAACTGGTTTCAGTCACTTTGGGAATACATGTGACTGGGTAGCTGCATCTGCCAGGAAACCACTTGGGTAATTCATTTCCTTGGGTGCATAGAAAAGTATGATCCACCCAAACCCCTTCCTTCATGGTAGGTACCTGCACTTTGTCCAGTCTCTACAGCGTGGCAGTAACTCGCCAGCCTGCAGTGGGCAGTATGTCAGACTTCTTAGTTCCTGGAACAAGGTTGCTCAAGCAAGTGTAAATATTAATTTATTGCCTTGAGAAAGTTTGTCATGTGCATTATAACCCCATAGTGGGGGAGGGAAGAGCAAACCTCTGCTTGAAATGGTAATTATTTGTACTGCAGGAGCCGCACTGCTGCCCCTCTGCAAGTGTCAGCACTGTTTGCTGAATTCCCTAAGTGGATAAATGGAGCTTAAATAACACAGCAAGAAGGGAGGGATGGGAACCAGTCACAATGGAAGGCCAGGAGGGATGATATGAGTTAGATGTACAGGCTACGATACACCTGGTTGGGGTTCTCCGGAGCAGAGCAATGTCTACTGGATGGTGGCAGAGCAGGCTGCAGTTGTGGTCAGTTAAGCGATGCTCAGCTGCTGAGTGATTTCCATACAGGAAATGGGGAAGGAAAAGCCAAGGAGTCTCTGTGCCAACTAACCTTTGGGAGGGAAGCTAGGGTGCCCAGAGGGCACAGCAGCACCACATGGGTGCTGTCCTTGGGTTCACTAGGTCTGCCCCCTTCTCACTGCAGCCTTGGGAAGCCCTTTCTCCTGAGAGTTGGAGTGGGGACTGCTCCTGAGGAGGGTCACTAGGGTCTCAGTTGGAGACCTTCACTCAGCTCACATGCAAAGCAGAGGAGTCAGGAAGACACTCTGGGAGCAGGAGTTGCCACATATGCTGGCATTTTGCCTGCTCACAAGCAGCAGCCAACAGGTTTCTCACAGCCAGCGTGTATGGGCTGAGAGCTCGGATGTGCTGGGACGCTGCTGTCACAGACACGTTCATTTTTTTCTCTGCTGTAATTGGGTCTTTCCTCCCATTTACCAGCAAGGGAGCAGCCTCCCTTATCTCTCCTGCTCACCTGGCCACCGATCAGCCTGCTGTAAGCTCTGCCACAGGAGAAGAGAGATCTGCGCTCAGGAGGGGCTGTGAAGAAGACAAGTTTCCAGCTACTTCTGCCACTGCAGTTTCTGTGAGGGTCCTGTATTCCTCAGGTGAGTGCTGGGGAGAGAAACATGAGGTTTAGAGAGACCAGTTCAAGCTACAGACAGGGAGAGATACTCAGAAGTTCCCTGTTTTGCTTTAGTTATCCTCATCCCTGGGGTGATTTAGATCCTGTGTCGTCTTCCTGATGGAATAGTGTCTTTTCTGGGGGCGTTCCAAAGTAAGAGCCAGTCAAGCTAGGACAACATCTGTGTTTTATCCCCCTGCCATTCAGGGGGAGCAAGGTCCAGGCCTTTTGCTCCAGCCTAGGAAAGGCAATCCTGAGTAAGCCTGGGCAGGTAGAAGCTAACAGCTTTTGGACCTAGAGCATATGTACAGCTATAACTGGAGCAATGGAGACCCTGATATGTTTGTGAATGTAAGACTTGATGAGACACTTTCCTGTCTTATCTATGCCTGCAGATGATCATGTTCGTTCTCATACCCAACACCCATTTCTCAGTTGTATGGTCATAGAATCACCATGTTAAAATGGTATATCATGCCAGTGCAAACCCTAGTGAGACTACCACTGCACCAGTATAAAAAAGCCATGTACTTTTTCCTCTTGCTGTCAAAAAATGCCTGGTTTTCCCACATAGGTAAAAATGAAAGGAATAAATGTATTGACCAGAACCAGAAGTTTTAGAGAAGTTGACTGTTGTGTGCTGTGAAGGGTGTGCTCCACCTGAATACAGCTTCTGAACAGGAAAACCAAAGAATGAGATAGCCAGTGTAAGAGCTTCTGAAGTAATACTTGATGTAATGAGAACAGCATAATGGTTTACTCACTTGTTCTGGATTATCTCTCTTGAGACGTAGTCATTGCTGTGTTTCTCGGTGTAAGAACTAAATGTGTCGTTTCTCTTAAAACCAACTTTATGTTGGATTAAAGAAACAAGAATAAATAAGAGCAAAAGGGCATTTTGGTCAGGGAGTCCAGCTGCTGCTGGCTGCAGTGGTTTGCATGGGGGCTGAGTGGAGGAGGCCAGAATGGGTGCTGACATGCACGCTTCAGTGATGGGAAGCTGCAGTAGCAGAACACAAACCCCACATTGTCTCCTGGCCACATACCCAACCATCATGAAGCAGCATCCAAACTGGCTCATGTCTAGACTCAATTTGAAGGACTAAACTTCTTGCCCTGTGTTGTTTTATCAGATCATTTGTCTCCCAGTAGCTCATTAGGACCTCGTTCAGCTCCATTCATGAGAGTGGTGCTGCACATGAGTCACTGAAGTCAGTGTATTAAAGAGGAGCCTGTGTGCTGGAACTGCCAGTGGTCGTGCTTGTCTCTGAGCTGCTGTGACAATATTGACATGAAGCAATGCCAAGAGAATATAATACCATTTGAGCAAAGTCCTAAGCAGGAGGTTGTTGAAAGCAGGACTTAATTTGCAGGCACATGTGTTCATTTGTAGCCATCTCTGAAATGTGTGTTAAAATGGACTTGAGCTTCACAGGCTAAAGGCATTGACACCTCCTTACCTCAGCTGTGGGGACAGTGCTTATGCTACCAGAAGACATTAAGCATATGATGTTTCCACTTCTTGGTTTGCATAAGGAGGCTGCAGTCTTCTCAAGAGCCCCAGTTACTACCATGGTTCAAATCATGGAGGGTGCAGAATCCATGCAGGCATCCTGGCTGTTCAGCCATGGGAAAGCAGGTACCTCGTGTTGTGCTTTGCAGTGTTATAACATGTATTGATGGATTTTCCCTCTTTTATTCCTGTCCTTTAGTCTTCCTGGACCTACCTCTTCTCTCCCAAGATGCTGAGAAGAGTCCTGTGCACAGTGTTGTTCGTGGGAGCCCTGCCATCACTGGCTGAAGCATCCCAGGGCCACATCTCAGTGGTCCTGCTGGGAGCCACAGGTGATTTGGCCAAGAAATATTTATGGCAGGGTCTATTCCAACTCTACCTGGACCAAGTGAGCAGCGGCCACAGCTTCACCTTCCATGGGGCTGCACTGAGGGCTCTGGAGCCGGGGCAGAGGTTGATGTTTGATGTGCTGAAGAAGCTGTCCTGTCCCCCAGATGAGTCTCCCAACAGATGTGCTGTGCTCAAGGACCAGTTCCTTAAGCTGAGCCAGTACCACCAGCTGAAGACTGCCGAGAACTACACTATGCTGAACAGAGAGATTGAGACACTGCTTCGCCAGGAGGGGCTGAAGGAGGCTGGGAGGATCTTCTACTTCTCAGTACCCTCATTTGCCTACACAGAGATTGCCCGGCACATCAACAGCAGCTGCAGGCCCCCTCCAGGAGCCTGGTTGCGTGTGGTGCTGGAGAAACCTTTTGGCCACGACCTGCAGTCAGCCCAGCAGCTGGCTGCAGAGCTGTCAAGCTTCTTCAGGGAAGAGGAGATGTACCGGGTGGACCACTACCTTGGCAAACAGGTGAGCGCTTGCAGTGCGCAGGTTGAGGGGCTTGGTGCAGGGAGAGTGTTGGATGTCAGTTCAGCATCTAATGAGTGTTGTTCCCCTCTCAAATCGAGGCAGAGCCACTGAGTTTGTTCCCAAGCATCCATTTGCTATGGAATCCTGTACTTACCAATCTCACAGATCAGAGGAAACATGCATCACAAAGTTAGAGTGATGGAGGTCTCCTCTCCCGAGGGAGGCCAGGCTGCAGGGGTGAACTGTGTGTGTGCCTGAAGGAGAGGTGCAGAATTCATCTGGTCTTCTCACCAAGGTCAGGGCTTTGATTTCGCTGAATAAGCAGTGCACTTTCCCTCTCCTAGTTCTCCCGTCTCATTACACACAGGCCTCTCTGCTTAGCTGTGGCTTCCAGAAGCAGCTTTTAATTTGATATACGATGTCGCTGATGGGATGCTAGTTTTGCGGGATGCTTAGGAGGAGGTTTCTTCCTGCCCTGTGCTCCACTCAGGGCATGGAGGACTGGCTGCTGCAGGGACAGCTCAGGCTGTGGAGCTGCATTGTCCCAGAGGGAATGTGTTCAAGGACATGCCAACGTTCTTTTAGAGGAATGTGATGCCACATTTTGTTTCAGCCACGGCACTGTGGCCACATTTTACACAGCGGGTTGTATGTCTGGCTGCAAGGAGAGCATCTCTACTGAGAGACAGGATTTCTTCTCTCTTTCCTTTCTTTTCCTTTTCTCCCTAAAAGAGCTGATGGCTTTAGTGGTGCAAGCATCTGATCTGACGTATTTCAGCACTTTGTAACTGTGCGTTAGTCCCAGGATGGTCTGACTCAGCCCTTTGTCCTTTGACAGATAGAAACTGAGTGCCTTGCAGTTTGTAGTTCAGCCTTTTCACATGAAACCTCAAAATGCCTCAGAAAAACCTTTAATGTCCCCATTATGCATCACTCCATTGCTGATTTTCTCCTCTCTGACCCACTCTGCTCTCTGCTGTGTGACATGTCTGGTAGTGCTCCAGAGCTGGGCACATCCCAGTGCTGGATGAGGCAGTGAGGCAGAGATACTGTGGCAACGTGGTGAGTTTTTGTTGGGTCTTTGATTTCTCCTTTCACAGGCTGTAGCCCACATCCTGCCTTTTCGAGATCAGAACCGACACTTTCTGGATCCAATTTGGAACCGACATCATGTGGAAAGAATGGAGGTTGTCTTGAAAGAGACTGTGGATGCTAAAGGTTGGTGAGGCGAGTGTGCAGAGCTAGGGTGGATGAGGAGAACTGGCAGCTTCATTACCTATGTGAAAGTGGCCCTTGACGTAGTGCTGGGGCAGTAACAAAAAAGAGCAGATAAATAGTATGCTGCTCCCTGGAGATAAAGAGGGACTCTTAGACTACGTTAGGGGCTGACTCACTTGCAGGTAGTATTGCTGCTTCCAAGAAAAGATTCCCATTGCAGCTCAGCTGGGAGCAGGGGCGGAATCCCCCACCTTTTTCTGTTGCAGTGTTTGGGGGGGGATTGTACCTAGCTTTCTATCCCAAATCCTGGTAAAAAGCACTGGATTTGGAATCGATGCAATCTTCAGCTGCAACATTCCAGCTGTTGTAACAACAACGCTTTTGTATTCCTGTCCTGTTAGCTACCAAGCTCACACTGAGTATACATTTGTGCTGTTCTTTGGAAGATGCTCTTGCATCTTTTGCCTGGGTGTTGCTCCTGTCAGCTAGTTGGTGTCAGTCCAGGTACCTAGCTCAGCCTGTGTTTGTCTGCCTGTTTCCGTCCCTTCCTCTCTGTATTAAGAAAGAGCATTGCAGAGAGAAAATCCAAGTTGCTAGCATGGGTCTCCTGCTGAAGGACATGGCTGCAATCCCTCCCTGCAGTGCTGCAGCATCCGCTCTGCAGTGCTCAGCATAAAGCACTCCGGGCTGGACTGCCACCCGCAGCACTTACTGGGATGTCAGGTGCCCTCGGTTCTGCAACATCAGGATTGCTTCTCCACTTGCTTTACCTCCTCTTCTCTCTTTCTCCTCCCTCCCTCTATTCCTTCCTCTACCACCACAAACTCAATTAATGCAATTTTATCAAACTTGAGTAATCTTTGGTTTTGCAGCCCAGACCTCACCGGGGCCTCTTTGTGGGAGAGAGATGCACTGCAGAGGGATTTAGGGAGAACAATGTTGTGTGTGCATAGCCCCAGCCCTGTATCCTCCCTGCTCTGAACAATTTTATGAGTTTTCATTCGATGTCTTTTTTCCCCTGTGCAGCTTCAGCTGGCAGCCTGGCTCCCAGCAGTTCTGCAGCATTGATTACATTAATGAATGTGCCTTTGGATTAGAGCAAGGGAGATAAATGTATCAATCAATAGGGAAAGCCTATGGCTGTGATGCAGTCTGCAGTTTGCAGCCTGCTGCTGCTGGACTGCAGTAAGGCATCTGTTTGAGTCACTTTCTTCCTAAGTGCGTTGTCCTTCTCCCCCTGTTCCCATCTGCATGAGAGGTCAGGCAGGAGAGGAGAAGCAGGGATTTGTGCATGGAATTTTGTCTCTGAAGGCTGAGCCAGATCCTTCTTAGTACATGAAAACAGGGGAAAAGAGACAACAAAGAGCAGTGGTTATTGCATGGACCCGCTGGGGTCCCTGCTCTGACCCTGCTTTCCAGCTACTCTGTCAAAGCTTTAGTGTATAACTGCACACTGTGGGGAGTCCAGGGCCTGGGTGCTGTGACCTGTGGGACAGGAGTGCTGGATGTGGGAGGTTTGAGCTGGACATTGCTGCCAGTCACTGACTGCAGCTCCTGAAAGCATGAGCAGTCCAAGAAAGCAAAGCTGCCTTCTCCTTTGTGAACTCAGCAAGAGCATTACTCCTGCTGGGTTTAGGCTCTGTAAGCACCCAAAAGGAGGATTATGTCTGGCTCTGTGGAGAACAAGCAGTCCCCTAGAACCTTTTATCTCTATTTTAGTAGCAGAGACAATTTGGAAGCTCCTCTGGAGGGAGAGCAAAGGCTTCGAATCATAGAATGGTTTGGGTTGAAAGGGACCTTTGAAGATCGTCTAGTCCATACCCCTGCTGTGAGCAGAGACATCTTTCATTAGACCAAGTTGCTCCAAGCCCTGTCCAACCAGACCTTGAACGCATCGTGATGAGACGTCCACAGCTTCTCTGAGCTTGGTAGCTTCAAGTTAATTACTGGGCCAGGAGAAGAGGAGCTTGGTGCAAACCAGCCAGGGCTTGTGCTCTTTGTTCTCCTTGGCACACACATTACACATGCAGAGGGGGAGTCTGCAAGAAAACCACATCAGCTCACCAGCATCTTACCTCCTCTTCCTCCTCAGGCCGCACCAGCTTCTATGAGCAGTATGGAGTCATCCGGGACGTGCTGCAGAACCACCTCACCGAAGCCCTGATGTTCCTGACCATGGAGCTCCCAGCCAACGTGAGCAGGGCTGAAGAGGTTCTGCAGTGCAAGCTGCAGGCCTTCCAGTGCTTGTGGGGCCTGGAGAAAAACAGTGCTGTGTTGGGTCAGTATCAGGCTTATACCAGCCAAGTACAGGAGGAACTGCAGAAGGCACAAGACTACATCAGCACAACACCAACCTTTGCAGGTGAGAGTTTGGTCTGGGCCCTGGAGAGGGGAATAGTCTAGAGCTGAGGAGAGCAGGAGATGGGAGTCCTTGTGTGCTGATACCAGGTCCGTGACCCTGGACCTCACTGCTGACACAGGGATGTCTCCAGGCATCCGCCAGCATGGCAACTGGGAGGTGTAACAAGATAATACTGTTATCGTGTTAGTTTACTAATGATCCAGGGAATGAGGCATTGCATAAGAGCTAAGTCCCATTATTCTTGATAAGATCTCAGTGTTATTTTTAGAAGTGGCCTGCAAACTGCTTTGCCTTTTCATAAAGACAGGTTGTGCTCTGCATCTGAGGGGTAAAGCATTGGCAGTTCTCTGTGATTAGTAGACCACGAGGCCATTTCTGGCCACGCTGTGTCTTCTGAACATGAAAGATTTTGTCTGAGTGATACTCGTGCTTAGAAACTGGTTTCATGCAAGATGAAAGGAGGCTTATCAGGCCTGTGGGAAGCACAGCGGGGTAGCTGGAGGGCAGTTAGTGCAGTGATATCATGAAAGGGCTGAATGTGGAGCGAGAAACACAGTGGATGCCAAGATTTCTGGGAGCTAAGGAAGGAGAATGTTGGGTAGGTGGTAGAGATCCCCTCAAATCTGCTTGCTGTTGAGGTTTAATTGGGTAGCACTGTCATTTCAGGTGTGCTGGTTCACAGTGGCAGCCTGCGTTGGGAAGGGGTCCCCTTCCTCCTCACTTCTGGGAAAGCTCTGGATGAACGGGTGGGTTATGTCCGTGTTCTCTTCAAGAACCGGGCCTACTGCACTCAGAGCGAGACTCTGCGGGATGCAGGGCACAGCCAGTGTAAAGCCAAGCAGATCATCTTCAACATTGGGCACGGTGCCCTCAGCACCCCTGCGGTGCTGGTGAGCAGGAACCTCTTCAGGCCCATCATGCCAGAAGGCAGCTGGAGAGAAGAAGTGGGTCAGTCGGACCTGCGCATCTTTGGACAGCCATTGTCTGATTACTATGTGTATGTCCCTGTGAAAGAGAGAGATGCATACGCTGTCCTCATCTCCAACATCTACCATGGCAGGAAGGACTTCTTCATTACCACTGAGAACCTGCTGGCCTCCTGGGCATTCTGGACACCGCTGCTGAACAGCATCTCCAACCAGCCCCTGCGCCTCTACCCAGGGGGTGTGGAGAACCAGCACCTCTTAGACTTCGAAATGGTGAGTGGGGAAGTGGCATTCACCGTGGCAGAGCCATTGGAACTGCTGAGCCACAAGAGGCTGATGCCAAGTGACTTCAGGACCATCCAGTCCAAGTTTCGGCAAAGCCCACTGGTCTCAGCGTGGTCTGAGGACCTGATTTCCCAGCTGGCTTCTGACATGGAGGAGGCAGCAAGCAGGACTGTGGCACGCTCTGGGCAGTTCCACCTGGCCCTCTCGGGTGGCTCAAGCCCAGTGGTCCTATTCCAGCGGCTGGCCAGACACCATTATGCCTTCCCATGGAAGCACACCCACATCTGGCTGGTGGATGAGCGCTGCGTCCCCCTCACTGACACTGAGTCCAACTTCTTCACCTTGCACAACCACCTCCTCCAGAGCGTCAGGGTGCCCTACTTCAACGTCCACCCCATGCCTGTGCACCTGAACCAGCGTCTCTGTGTGGAAGAGGACAGGGGCACGGAGCTGTACGCCAAGGAGATCACGGCCCTGGTGGCCAATGCCAGCTTTGACCTGGTGCTGCTGGGGGTGGGCACTGATGGGCACACTGCCTCGCTCTTCCCCCACTCTGAAGATGGTTTGGAAGGGGCTCAGACTGTGGTGCTGACTGAAAGCCCTGTCAAACCTCACCAAAGGATGAGCCTGAGCCTGCCCCTCATCAACAAGGCCAGGCGGGTGTTTGTGCTGGTTTTGGGGAAGGGCAAGCACGACATCACCACCCTGCTCAGCAGAGTGGGCCACGAGCCCAGGAAATGGCCCGCCTCGGGTGTCAGCCCCAGCGCCGGCCAGCTCGTGTGGTATGTGGATTATGAAGCTCTGCTGGGGTGATGCCTTCACAGTGTCCCTCCTCCCTTGTCTGCGTGGATTTTCCTACACAATGTCCATGTTTTCCCGCTGCCAGCAGCAGCTTCATCACTGAAGGACTCCTCTACCCCGTGGCCTGCAGTGCCTCTGACATCCGAGCCCGGAAAGGAGCTTGGCTCAGTGCTCAGAGCTAAGTAGGAGCCAGGAGCCCCAGGCAGCATTTCTGGCTCTCCTGGGGGTTCTGACTGCGACTTTGGACAGATTACCTCACCTTCAAGTGCCTCTGTTCTCCCTTTCAGGCCTTTGTGGTCATTAGCATTATTTAACTACCTCGCAGGCACTACAGAAGACTTGTTACACTAAGTACCTGCCAAATTTTATGGTTATTATTTTAATTCTCAGGCTAGAAGACAGTGATAACATGTTTATCCCTTACCCTGGTCAGTCTGGCCAGGGCAGTGTCATTGTCTCAGTAAAATGATGATTCTGTGCCCATGGGTCTGTAGTCTCGTGTGTGTGCAGCCCATGTGGGTGTCAGCCAGACATGGACCATGGCTGGAAGCAGAGACACCCATCTGCTTTTGTGGTATGGAGCCCCTAAATGGTGACACTGCTTTGTGAGCCCCATGTGGTTCTGAGTCTTTGCAAATTGCCCAGCAGCAGAGGCTGAGGTTATAAGCAGTAATTTGCTGCTTTCATTAAGTGCAGAGCTGGTACCATGGGGATGGAGAAGGAAGACACATTGCTTTTTATGCTGTTAGAATAATGGGGACAGGGTGAAGAATGTGGCATTCACAGAGCTGTTATTTGGCTGAAGTGCAATAATTGTTGAGGGAAAAGCTTGGTGTTCAGAGTTGTTTGGGCTTAGCTAGCAAAGAAATGTTTTCTTTAGCTGTCTTTGTCTCCTTCTCTGACATGACCTTTTCCCTGTCCTCAGAATTGAGGCTTGCCATGGCATGGAGTGCCTTGTGAAACTATGGGAGGCGGCTTTATAAACTATCCACATATCTGTCAGTACAGCACACATTAACGTAATTACAGTGTTTGCAGATGGTGGTGGTGGGGTTTGAACTCAGAGACTGACTTAGAAGGGGAGGGAAGTTTGTGCTTATCCCTTGAGCACACGGAACTAGCAATTGCATCTCTGACAGGACAGCAATAAGTGGTTATAGACACGTGTAGTCCTGTTGCTCACAGGAGGGGTTGAAGACATCCAGTCCTACCTAAAGACCCCGTTCTCCCCGTCCTAATTTTCACCTTCGCAGGCCCTGTTTCCACAGAGAAGTAGCTGTGTGTGTGTGTGACCCAGGGCCTGAGGGCTCTGCAGGGACCCCAGTGCTGACAGGAGATGGCGCCTGGACCTCGACAAGCAGCAGTGAGGTGTCCTGCTCTTTCAGCAGGGCTGCTCAGGGGCTGTGCCAGGCTTGGCTGCCCTTCACAGCCCTGAGCCTCACAAGGGAATAATAGGAACCTCAGGAGTGGACCTGGGAGTCTAGTGACCCTTTAGGGACCTAAAGTCTGCAGGGAAAAGCAGCAGACTCTGCTTTAGAAAGCTGGGCAATAGGGGTTGGCTTCACATCCTTCCCTGTGCAGGGATCTGCTGGATCCTAGTGATGAAGATGCCGATCCGGGTACAAATAGGTGCTATGGACGGACAGCACATGGAGCAAGGCGGGCAGGTCTAGACAGCCTGTATTCAGCCAGGTTCACGAGGTGTTGCCTTTCAGCATAATGCTTGTATTGATGCAGAAATCAGAATTGCCTCTGCTGCCTGCACAGGTAAGTGCACTGCACAAGCTCTAGAGAGCCTGGTACTCCCAGCAGTGCCTCAGCCAACAGAGCCAGGGAGAACATAACCTGGCAGAAGCCCTTGGAAAAGGCCAGATTCTCAGGGAATGGCTGTGATTTCTGGCAGACACCCCCACCACACCTTGCAGATGGTCCAGAAGAGCTACAGTCGACATGTTGTCATGTTGTATTTGACTAAGCTGAGTTGCACTGATGCGCATCGCATTGCTATAGCATGGGAAGGAAGGGGGGTTGTGGAGGAGTAGCTTTCTCAAGAGCTCAAAGGCAGAAGAGACACAAGTGCCTTTAACTGGTCTGTTTTGGCAACTGGGATGGCTGGTTATCCGTCTCTTGTGGGTGTTCATGAATAAGTGCTCCTGCCTGTTTCATGGTTACAGGCAGCCTCAACTACAAGCACAAACAGCAAGGGGTGAAAATGAATGCCAGGGGAAGAGAGTAGCCTAAAAAAAGCAGGAGAAAGGCGAGCATCTTGCTGCAGGACTGGCTTGTCAAGTGGATATGCTGATGGTGGAGGCCGGAGTAAGAGCCTACACCTAGGACTTAACTGCAGTAACTCTCTTCCTAGATGAGTGCTGGCAAACACTGGCTCCAGAATATAACAGAGTGGCTGAAACAGCCGTGCAGAGGAAGATGTTTTAGGTCTGGTATGTCCATAAACTCAAACATCATTTTTCATGTCTGAAACAAAACCAGCCATGTTAATAACTTCATTCCAGTTCATTTGGTGTGAAGGAACAAGCTTGAGTAAAAAATTGACCTATGTGAGAATAAATGTCTTGTTGTGAATGACAGAGTTCATTACTACTTTATGGATGACTGTGGCATTGGTGTTTTCCTATTTCTGCACACTTGCTTGGTAATAGTTGGCTGGCACCTATTGGAATAAGCACTGATTTTACAGAGGTTTATTTGCACTTTTACATAAGCATGTGGAGGGGTTTTTTGCTCTTCCCAGCTGAAAATAGGGTTCATTTGTGAAGTCTCTAATGGGGGACCCCAAAATTCACCCTAGACTTTATTAAAGCCAGTAAAAGCTCACATACGCTTTCCTCTGTGAACGCTGTCTGGAATCCTTGGGGGTTTGGGGTTTTTGTACAACTCTTTCCCTTTACACAGACAATTCCCATTCAACTCTTTAATACTTCACCTTTGCCAAATGGAACCCAAGTCTTTTTAAATACATCGAATCTGTGACTGGCAAGCGAGAGGCTGCTGATGGGAAGAGGGTTAAATGAGCAGTGAATCTGATGAGGAAGAATGGTAGAAATCCACTGGGCCTCAGGCCAAGGAAGCAGTGCTATTTTTGTGTTGGAAAGCTATTAATAGGAGACATGCACCTTCTAGCGAGCTTGTGTTAACCTTTCCTTGCAAAAGCAACTCCTTGGGGTAACTTCTTAGAGTCTGCTTCTCTCCTGTGAGTATTGATACCAATTTGATTGGGTTTTTAAATGAAAGTGCATTCCAAGAATTCAGTGCTGTGATTATTGGTACGTTTTACAGGAAACTAACAGTGGAAGTAATTCGGTTTTCAACTTTTATAAATCAAGTTGTAAAATCTTCTTTTTCCCCGAGTAAAATGTTGCGATTCTTGTTGCCTTGTGTAATAGAGAATTTTATTTATAAAAAAAGAAATGGTTTTTAACGCAAGTGTCTTTTCATTTCTCTCAACGTCTGGTGGTCACTCTGGGGTTTTCTCTCTCCTTTGGGTGGGTGAGGTTTTCAAGCTCTAGTTGTACAAGGAAGACAGCGTTGGATTTCTGGTGTGCAGGCTTAAATGCTCACTGACTCTTTTATTGTGTATCATCCGAATGAGGCCAGGACTTTGCAACCCAGAGGAACAGCCAAAGCCCTTTTAAGATGAGAAAATGGAATCACCCAATTTTTTGCAGGGTCTCTGGAAGTCTCTGCTAAGCTGTATTTACTCCCTGAGTTGCATAGATACCATCATCACAGTACAGAGTTGCTTAATAACATAGACTGTATAGAGCTGTGTTTAGCTATCATCTATTCAAGGTCTGAGCTGAGCTGATGCAGTTGAACTTCAAGAACAAGCTCTGGCAGGGTCCCAGCACAGAGGCCTGGCCTCTGAAAGGGCACTGTCACTCACAGACTTGTGTGAGGTTTCAGTGCATTCCTGGCTGCTAATAGAGCAGAGCATTTCTATGGTACCAAGTGATATGGGTCTTCCCCTCTTCGGTGTCCAGATCCTCTCCAGCGCTCCTTTGGTGTCCAGGTATGTTGCTATGACGTGTATGATAGCTTCTGATGCTGTTGGTAATGCTGAATTAACTAAAATGCCTATAGATTGGAAGATGGCTGTGCAGGTGAGATTTAACAGCCAAGCCATAGGGCTGGGACATCCAGGTCAGAAGTGTTTTAATTCTAGTTTAGAGAGAATTTTGTTCTAGTTTACACTATTGCACAGCACTGAAAAGAGGTACCCAAAGCAGTTACAGGATGAGTGAATCCTCCCCAAACAGGGAGCAGAGGCACTGGTGGCAAAAGCAGCAAAACTCTTCAAAACAAAGGTTTTGGTGGTGTGCTTGACCTCTCTTTTGGCCACAGCTCAGGGCAATCCTCAGTAGGATTTGGCCTCCGGATTCATCGCCTGCCTTGGTAGGGGTTTGGTTTATTGCCTTTCTGTCCCCAAACAGGGACTGCTGCCTAAAAAGAGGCGAGGAAGGAGATGGAGGGGAGTGAGTGAAAACCAGTCCATTTGAGTGACCCCCAAACAAGCTGCCCTGTGAAATGTCTGTGGGTGACGAATCGACTCGGTTCATTCCAGGCGCTCCCGCTGTGGAGAGCTGGCACCATGTCCGGTAGCAATGCAGCCCCAGGCTCCCCTGGAAGCACCGCTGTGCCAGGCCTGTGCCCTCCGGCTGCTCCCTGCGGCGGGACGTGCCGGCTCTGCTCTGCCAGGGAGGATTTCCCGCAGGAGCTGTGTCCTCATGGAGCTGCGACCAGGCAGCGCCTCAGATTTTCCTTAAACAGGGCTCCCTTTCCATAGGCATCTCCTTAGCCACAAACCAATCTGGGTCTTGTGTGAAGGAGCAGTGGTGCTGTTGCTGAAATGAGAGCTGTGCTCAGACACAGCAGGTTCTTTTCTGTACATCCCAGCCTATTTTTAAGGGGATTCAGGCGTTTTTTTCACGCTTTGCTTTTCTTACATGGGGATGTTCTATGGGCTGGCCCAGTCCTGTCTGTGATTGAAGATGCGGGCAGGGTCCCCCTACTGATTGCAGACATCCTGGTGGTGGAATAGGAGCTCAGATACCTCTCGCTGGCTGAGCTGGGGGAGGACTGGAGCTGCAGCTGGTACCATAAATAAGTTTCCCCACATGAAGAAGGGAAATGTGGGGTCAGATTCAGGGAGAGGGAGGAAACGGGAGGAAGAGACCAAATACTCTGTGTCTGTCTGAGGTGTGCATATTCCATTTGGGAATGTGCTTATGGGATAGACCTGACTGATGTTAAACAGCTCAGTTTGGGAAAAGCAAAAGTCCTCAGCAAAAGGGAGGGGAAAAACCATGGGTGGTTTTCATCTTTCATAGGATTCATCTGACCGCATGGATCCTGCATCATCCCACAGCTTTCTAGAGAGCCAGTTTGGTCGTGATACAGCATCACGCTGTGTGCCCCACGGTGGCATTGCAGAGGGAAAGGAGTCAGGAGTCCTTATGTTCCCAGTCCCATGGGTATCGCTGGTCTGTGGTTAGCAGAAGAGAGCTGAAAGGGCAGGACACTGCCACTGATTCACGGGGTGAGTCACATTGCTCGCCTGAGTTCCCCTTTCCTCCTGCTCTGCAGCAATGGTAAATTAGCTGCCTCGTGGGGATAGGAGGTTTGGAAGAGGCCGGAGGAATGCTGCTGGGGGGATGGAGTGCTTTACCCTACAGCATCCCTGTATGTATCAAGTCATGTCCATCAAACAGGATCAGCCAAACCCTTGCTGGGAACAGCAGCAGTCGAAAGCTTTTGAGCACAAAGCCAGAGCCTGTTCTTCTGCCATTATCTGCTGCAAGCAGATGCTGCCTGGCATCTCCTTTCCTAACAGCAGTGCTTGGACGTGACCAAACTGTCTGACAAACCACCCACACGCTGCAGTGTTTTGACTCGCAGAGGGACATTGCTGTAGATGCTATTCCGGAGCTGCTTCCCCTCTGCAAGTACTTGGGTGTCTGCGAGTGAAAAGGCGCTCTGGAGCCGAGCCTGCCAGCAGCAGAGGGTGCTGCTCCCTCACGCTGCGGGGAAACGCCGTTCCCAGCCCAGTCCTGCCGGGTTCCAGGGGCACAGACCAACACAGCTGGGCCCTCACACCAGCTCTTCTGCGGCTCTTTGTGAGCCACACACAGAGCAGGGATGAGCACTGATCTGTGGCACAGGGAGCTCTCTGCTCTGCGTGCTCCCATGGGAGCTACTCCGCAGCTGCTGTTCTGTGTTATCCTGGTTGTTACCCTTTTCCATTCATGGCCCTCCATCGGAGGCAAGGAACTCTTTTTTTAACTGCTTCCCCACTCCCAGGGGCTTCTTTATGCACAGACTGCAGCCATGTGCTTAGCCCCCTGCTGTAGGCTTGTGACATATGGTGCAGTGAGCAAAAGGAGTGTTGTGATGTGTCCTTTTAACTGCACTTATCAGCCAGTAAAGCTACCATGATTTTAAGGGGGTGCTCCTGGCATTAAGGGGTAGTGACATCCGTAGTACATATACTTCAGAGGTAACTGGGCAACCAGCTGATGCTGTAAGGGTAGCTCCAAATCAGATTGGAAGTTTGTAGAGCATCTTCTGCATCCAAGAGCTCCAGTTAGGTACATCTCATTCTTTAAGGCAGCCACTTCGCACCCAGCACCCTGTGCTGAAGGCAAAGGAGCAGGGACAGGAGACACCACAACAGGCCCCTCCTTTCCTGGTGAATGTAAAGCAAAATACCTGGATTCCACTTTGGTATAGATAAAGGGTTTCAGGGTTTCCTTTCATTCAAAAGCCCCATTTACTTGTGTTGCAGTCCACGGAGTGTTGTATTGACTGTGCTGACATCTGAATTCACAGGCAGAGGCTAACTAAAAGCAAGATGACTGCTTTTTGTTCCTGCAAAGGGCCCCTGGGGATGCCTCTTTTTTCCTCCTTCATCCCACTCTCTTTACCCTTTTTCCACCACATTGAGCCATCTTCCAGCTGAGAAGGGCTTGTTGATTGTCCTCTAAGCAGGCTTGGCAGGATTTCTACCTCATGAGGCTGCTGTTTTAACAGCCTCTTTCTCTGTTCTGCGGCACACTGGGTTACTTTGGCTTTGTTGCTGTACATTACAGACACTCATTGTTCACTATCTGTTGCATTGTCTCCCTTAATTCCCACAGGCAGAGCCTGCATGCAGCACGTACATGTTTCCGGGCAGAGTGTTTACTCTCTCTGTCTCCCCCGAGCATAGAAAGCTGCATGTTTTCTGTCTGCCTGTCTTTATACACCCCCCAAAATGCAAACTAATAGCATCCCCTTTGTCTTGCTACATTCCACCAGCTTACAGCTGCAAGGTTGGTCTCAGTCAGGCATAAAGCACATGTACAAAGTCTGTACCAGCCTAAGACTCCGTGCTCTTAAGGATTTACGTGCTTAACTTCAGACATTCAAAAGGGACCCACTTCCAGACCCCACAGCTAATCCGCACTGCTGAATGCAGACCACAAGAAAGGAGGCATGCCAAGTCATTCCCCATCCCACCTCCCTTTCGATAATCCTAGCACAAGGATGAGAGCTGGAAAGGTCTCTTCTAACCCAGGCTCCATCCCCAGTTAGTTTTCCAAACAGGCTTAGAGGGATTCCGTTGCAGACCATGAACGCTGGCATTTGTCAGTCACCCCCCTCTACCACTGTTTGCACTGTTGCTTGAGATGTAGACAGTATTCAAAGCAAGTGATTGAAGATAGCAATTCCTGCTTCTTGAGGAAGCAAGAAAGTCAAATATTAAGGAAATAGAAGGAGACAAGATTCCGTAGGAGCTGTGATCTCATCTGGCGAGAAGCCACCACAAATCTGAGTTCTGCTTCAGCACTTGTCACGTCTGGTTTCCTCCAACTTCCCTGCTGTTTTCTTATACCTCCTCCACCCCATTTCTCCCTCTCACTGTAAAGAGCAGCAGTCTCTGTTAGAGAAGCCCTTGCACACCTGGAACTAGTGCACAAGACTGTGAGCAGCCCTCAAAGAAGCTCACATCTGGCAATGGCAGTGTGCCGTAGGGTGCCCAGGGAGAGACAATGGGTCTTTAGTGGTGACCAGCGCTGGGAGGCAGGTATCACTACTACTGGAGTTAGCAGCTCAGTTCACAGGCAGACCAAAGCCTGCTGAGTTTCCCGTGCAGCTCTCAGGCATCATTCACAACAGTGATGACATGTCTGCTCCTGCACAAGGTGCTCATGCTGTGCTGACCCTGGGGAGCTGTGGCTAGGCAGGCCAAGGAGAACCTGCTTTTGTGTCTCCTCAAGTGAGGTCCTGGGCTTGTCTTGGGACCCTGGCCTTGGGCATTGCTCTGTTACTCTCCCGGGTCAGAGCAGAGGAGGAGGAAAAGGGCTTGGGAGAAAAGGAAAATTCCCCATCCACATCTCTAGGCATCAGGAGCTACTGCTAGCAACTGCTTAACCACTGCCTCCCCCCTGCCCTTCTGGATTATGAACCCATGCGAGCCTTTGCCAACCTCCCACCAGTCAGGTTCTCACATTGCAGCAACCTCCCACCCTGACAGTAATAAACCAAAGCATTTAAAGTAGGGCAACTTTACTAAGTGTAGTAGATTGATTTCCTGTAAAGGGGAATCTGGTCCACAGAGCTCCAATTCTGACCAGGTTTGGGGTCTCCCCAGACAACACTTCAGTTTTGCTTTCCAGCTCCTGTATGCTGGGCACGTTCCTCCAACATCTTTGGCACTGGCAGAAGATACAGGAGTGGGTCTTTGGAACAGTGGAGATCGGAAGAACTCTCCACAAACAAAGCTGGATTCACACAACGAGCTGACAGAAGACACTGGAGCTGGTCTGCAGTGTCAGCACCCTTCCTCAGCTCCCTCAGAGCATGTTTGTGGGGTCTCTGGGTGAGTATGGGCCCTCCTCTGCTGAAATCAGTGTGGAAAATTGGCTTAAATGGGAGCAGGACCAGGTCAAAGCCAAGTAGTTTTGAAGAAGCTACCCAAGTATGTAACTATTTAACATAAAACTCCTCCTATTTCTATCTTTTGGGGTGTGAAAGGACATATTTGTGCTGTCTCTACAGTCTCCGTGGTGTTTCTGGTCAGCTAGAGTAATGAATTCAATGTGAATGTGTTTTTTTTAATGAACCACAATAGCTGGCATAAAGCAAGTATTCCCCAAGGACTTCACAGCACGCTGAACAAAACGGTGCCACAGTCCTGGAAAGATATGAATGCACATCCAAATAACTTCACATGCACACACACATGGATTCAGCAGCATTTCTGACTTCTTCATAGAATCATAGAACAGCTTGGGTTGGAAGGGACCTTCAAAGCTCATCTATTGCAATGAGCAGGGGCATCTTCAACTAGATCAGTTTGCCCAGAACCACATCCAGCCTGGCCTGGAATGCCTGCAGGGATGGGGCATCCACCACCTCTCTGGGCAACCTATGCCAGTGTTTTACCACCCTCATTGTAAAGAACTTTTTCCTCACATCCAGCCTGAACCTCCCCTCTTTTAGTTTAAAACCATCACCCCTCGTCCTCTCTTCTGACAGTTCAGTGTGTTCAGCACTGGACCCTGCCCTGCTGTATGTCACTGAGTGTCCTGCTGTGACCACCTCACTGAGGAAACAACCTGGCAGTGGTTATTGTGGTCCCTGGGGACCATGCGATTTCACCTCATCCCATATGCAGCTGCAGGACTATTTCCTTGTAAGCACCAGTATAACCAAGATGTACATTAGTGTATGGGCCATGAAGCGTGTGTGACAAAAAGCCTGTTCAGCTCCCAGCAGAGTCAAACTCCTTCTGCCAACCTGCCCGGAGATCCAGCACGTGTGTACACCCAGGAACCACCTTCCTCACTACTCAATTATGTACTCCCTAAGAGGAGCACAGTCTGGAATGCATGGCTGAGTATCCCATCTAACTAAAAGGCAGGCAAGGGGAATGCACTTGCATACGTGTGATTGAACCTTGTTTGAATTCAGGCCCTGTGCTGGAAATGAAGCTCATCTGAGATGGCAGCAAAGTCCCCTGGAAATAGGGACATAATAATGAGGACACACAAATTAACCTGCTCCTTTTTGCACATGTGCCCCAAGATACCAGTGATGAGAACTGGTCATGGCCCAATGTTAATGTCCAGCGCCCAAACCCAGTAACATCAGCATCATTCAGGGGCATTCATTCCATACTGACTCAGATGGCAGGCGGCCACCTCCTGAATCACTCATACCGCTTCCTGCAGTGCTTAGGTGGTCCTTGGAGGTGTCCCATGCGCTACAGCTCACTTAAATTTATGACAGTTCCCTGCTTTATAGCTCCGAGCAGTATTGCTGCAGACAGACTGGTTTTGTCTGGGGATACTGAAAAATTAATCATCTCAAAGAGACGTTACTGGGTCAAATTTGTCCAAAAAGCTGCTTTTTGAAAGACGACTGAACTGAACTGTATTCCCCTGCTTTATTCTGCTAAACAAATCAGTTTTAAAACAGCAAACCCACGTTCCCTGGAGCGTTCGCAATGCAAATATTGCAACATTCTGTCAACGGATAACGACGCCGAGGATGCAATTCACTGAACAGCGACTCTGCTGCCAGCGCTAGGGCTGAAACCCGGGGTTACGCTCCGCCGTCCCGGAGGCGCGCAGGGCGCTGCGGAACCCAACAGCTCGGTTGCCCCCCCCGGCCTCCCCTCAGGCTCTGCCGTTCCCCGCTCCCCTTCTCGCAGTCCCCGCTGCCGGCCGCTCCCCCGACCCCCGCCGGCTCCCCCCGGCCCCGCCCCGCTGCCCGCCCCCTTCCCGGCCGCGGTGGGGCGGAGCGGGCCCGGGCGGAGCTGGCCGCGCCCCGGGCCAGGCCGGGGGCGGAGCGGGGCCGCGGCCGGGCGCTATTTGGGCCATGTGACGGGCCGGGCCCCCCTTACCGCGCCTGGCGCCGGGAGGAGCGGGGGTGCTGCGGCTCCAGCCTCCCCGCCGCGGCGGGGGAGAGCCGCCCGCTGCCCGCTTGCGCTCCGCTGCGCACCGCGGCCCCGGGAGCAGCCTCCGGCGGGGCCCGGCCCGGCCCCCGCCATGGTCCTGCCGGCAGCCCCGGAACGGTAGGAGCCGCTGGGAGGGAGGAGGAGGAGGATGGCAGCGGGTGGCCGCGGGCCCGGGCGGCTCTTTGCCGGGGTGGCGGCGAGCGGACCCGCTTCCCCCCGCGGAGATGCCGCCGCTCCCAGCCCGTGCAAACAGCTCCGAATCGGTGCCAACTTCAAACCGACCCCCGCCGGGCTGGGGCGAAGCCGGGCTCTGACCCGCCGGTGAGGCTGGAAGGCGCTTATGAGCCCCGGTGGTTCGGGCGTGGAAGGCCCCGTCTCCGGGGAGCAGCGCCCGGAGCGCCGGGGCTAATAACGGAGCAAGCCTCGGGGCCTGGAGCAGGGCTCCCGGGGCCGCGGGCGGGATGCCGTGCGATGGGCGGCTGCCAGAGGCCGGTTGGCGGAGCTGTGTGTGTGGATTTGGAAAGCAAACACTGATAATGTCAGTTCGGAGATCTTCAGCTCGTTAAGGAAGTCGGGTTGTTTGTTCAGTGTCTGTGGTTGCAGTGGTGGTCTCTGGAGCACACCTTACAAGGCCTGATTAATATGTCTGGGTTTTTACTACCTAAACCTATGCTAAATACAACGGGAGCTTATATAATCCTGTATCTGGAGTTCCTAGACTGTGGTTAGGAGGGGAGAGTAACCTCATGCTGAGATCTGCCGTTTGTTCTCTCTATTCCTTGCCTGGGCAGTCAGTGTGGCTGATGACTGATGGTGGCCATGCCTGATTAGAAACCTATGAATTGTCTGAGCCGTTGCTCAAGATAAGGAAGTTTACAAAATGATTGTAAAATGGGAGTTGCTACTTTGGAGAAAGATCAGCTCTTTTTTTTTCCTGATAGTGATGCAGGATGGATTTACGAACCTTTTGTTTCAGAAGCAATCTTTGCTTTTCCCACCCCTTTCGTGTCTGATTTCAACATCAGATTCCGTGTTGCCAAGCACAGTAATAGAGGCAGCTTAGCCTTGCTGGGTGTAAGTTGACTGCTACATTACCAGGACCAGCCGGTGGAGCTTCTAGTGGCTTGCGGTAAAAGAGATTTGGCTGTAGAATGGATGGGGTCCAAGTGGTTATCCCAGCCTATGAGGATGGATATTTCTGTAGTGAAATATAATGATAAGAGAGCTACTGGGAAAGTGATGGAGCTGTGCTATTGATTACAAAGCAAATGGTGATGCTGTGGAGCATTTAATGAGCTGGTGGAAGAGCATCTTCTGACCAACCAGTGGGTACTGTACCAGCCTCACTTAGCTCGGTCGGTGCCTGGCCCTGGCATGGTAGTTGTGATGATGGAAGCATAAAGCAGCAATTTAGACTTTTCTCCCGTTGAAGACAAGGGATGAGCTTCAGCAGTGCATCCCTCTGGGGGCATCGTATTGTTGCAGCGCATCAGCAGCAGGCTTTTGCAGCCTCTCTCCTCTGCTTTAGAGGTTGCTGAAGTGCACTATAATGTGGTTGGAGCTTGTTTGTAAACTTGTGTTGGAGATGTTGGCGACGAGGGTTTGTGTTCTGGGAACTGGCTAGCTGCTGTGTGCTGTGTTTGTGTGGAGTCACTTCAGGATTGCTAGATCCTGGATGTGGAAAATGTGCTCTGCTTGTTGCTCTCCCATGTGCTTTTCCCTGGCACCTACGCTTCATTTCCTCGGACAGGGTGAAGGGAACCTGCAGGGGCTGCTGGTCTTGTCAAGTCTGTCTTGTGAAGGCTAATTATGAATTCCTGAAGCTCCTTGGAATTAAGAATCTGTAGCTAGTGAGGACGCTGTATGCCAGGCTTTGAGTGCAGACCACGCTGCCAGTGCATCTTCCAAGTTACAGCATAGTTTATGAAAACTATTAGATGCGGAAGGGAGTACGTTCTGTGGCTGTCTGAGGTTTGTGTCTCAGTTGAATTCTGTGGCTGGTGCCACTGAGTACACTGGAGTTGGCAGCTGGTATGCTACCAGATAAGCCAGTGCAAGCTGTGTTTATAGTTTTGGGTTGTAGTGTACGTGTACTGACAGTCTGAAGTCATGGAGGGCTTGTGTTGACAAGGGGAATAAAGTTTAACTGGTGCTGGCAGGGAGTATCAGTGAGATGACCTCAGTGGGGCTGTGCATCTTCACGTCCTGTGGAAGGAGGCTTGTGCATGTATCAACTGGTAGCTTGGTGCAGCATTATAGCAGTGGGGAAACAGCTTACAAGACCTGCAAGGATTACTCTAGTGAGCTATTTTGGTGTGAGTTTCCCCTAAACTTGACTCTGCCAAAGGCTGGCCTATGTGGCTGGCTGGCTTGGAAATAGCTGCTGTGCTCCTCTGCGTTTGCAGGCATGTGATGTGACTTAGCAAGTCAAGTTGCTGGTACAAGATAGACCCTCGTTGCTTCAGACCAAGCTGTGTAATGCCTGTGGAATAAAAGTGAGTAAGTGTCTGAGGACCAGGGTTACTAAACTGCAGTCCCTGGACTGCTCTGCTGGTGGCCACTGCAGAATGTGTTGGTTGATGTCAAGGCGTTGACTCACTTCCAGTTACTACACTGCTCTGAGCAGCAGAAATTCTTCGTTTGAGTTATTCCGTGTTCGTAACTGCTACGGCTGCCGCTGTTTCAATGAATGGTGGGGGGCATGAGTGAAGTTGCCTGTAGCCAAGATAGGATATGTGCTACAGGAAATGGCCAAGCACTCCACTGACTGTTAGAAAGCCCAGCTCCAATGTACTAGTTCCCAAACACATGCTCGTTTTCCACTGTTAACTGGTTTTCCCCAGTGGCTACTTAAAGCAGTGCCACCTCTAAAAGAAGTAGGGAAGGGTTTGTTCAGAGATTCCCCTTTAACTCTGTGCTGCTCTGCTGTCATAGGTAATGCTTTGGAAGCTCCTGGGCTAAATTAAATTGCATTGATCTGGAAATGGTTCCAGAGGGTCCTACTGTAAGTGAAGTAGAATCAAGTTAGAAAGAATATATAATGGGTCTGTCTTGGGAAGATTTAGCCATCTTGTTGGGCAAATGAATATGATAGGAGACTGAGGAAACTCTCTCTTGTGCATGGCAGGGTGCCTTCCTGGAGGAATTAGTGAGCTATAGAAATATAATGTATATATGTAGTCATGAGTGTGACTGAGATGCAGCCTTGTCTTACACATGGGACAAGTGCAAACCAAGTTGTCTGCAGGATAAGAGCATGCTACTGGAGACCAGGGTGTCTGGTTTGGTGCATGCCACTGGGAGAACTCATATGTCATTCTTTTATGTCTGCTTCTGCTTTCCTCAGAGCTGAGAGGTCAGGAACAATCTGTTGTCTACCCTCATCCTTCCACCAAAGGGCAGACCGAAACAGTGAGACTTAGTTGCAGGAATTGATGTTCTTGGTGGCAGTGAAATCTTCCTCCTATTCAGTGATTGAACCAACCAACCAGGTACCAAAGTGCCAACAGATCCTGTACAGCTTCATAGGACAGACTTGATTTTCCTCCCTTGCAGTCAGTTAAGCTGGAAGCTGCTCTTCCTTCCTAAATATGAAGGTTTCTTCAAGTCAACCATAGTGTCTGTTGCAAATGAGTCCTATTATGAGGAATTTGAAAGCCAGCAACATTCCAACAGTGACTTCTTAGCTTGTTGCTAAACAGTCTGTCACCATCTGCCTGAACACAGGGGTTCAGTGTGATCTTGGAACAAACCTGTCTGAGCCCTGAAGCAGGCTGTGCCAGGATGGTTTTGGTCCTGGAGAGGCTCAGGAGTTATTGGTGCTCCAGAGCTGCCGATCTGGAAAAAGTGTGTGACTTAGGAGTGATTTTTACAGCAAATGTGATTTAAATCTTCATTGTGGGTGTTAATATGGTACAGGAGCTGCTTGCTTCTGTAGCAGTGGGGTGGCACAAAGCTGCCTCAACTCTGTAGCATTGAAGGGAAAGAGCAGGCTTACCCTAGTAAAACAGATATGGGGTGAGCTGGATGCTCTGTTGAGGTCCGCCTCTAGCATGTGAAGCAGTAAAGGTGCTGACGAAACAGCCAGCTGAAACCATGTCCTGCTATTGAGCTGAAACTGGGTAAAACTTCAACTGTCCCAACCCAAGGGATGCCTGGGATACTGTAGATGTAGACTGCCTTTAGCAAGAGTGCAGTGGTAAGAACAATTTCTTAGCATGTTAACTCCATGTTTTGGGCTTTGGACCACTGGGATAAGCAGATGCAAGTGCTGGCTAGTGAGATGGGTGCTTGGTGCTGTCTCATGACTGCTGGGGACAGTTCTTTGTCACATGTCATGCTTGGGAATGACTTAAGCTCCAGAGTTTTCCAGGCCAGCTGGTGCTTGTGGCAAGCTGACAGTATTGTGTGTGCCCCAGGGAATGTGGTTTAGAGGGATGACTGTAGGGCTGCAAGCCAGGGACAGCTGTGGGCTAATCCTTCCTATATATCTGACTTGATGTGTGGCCTTGCTTCAGTCGCTCCACATTTTGCTTTAGGGTTTTTAAATGAGAAAAGAAAGCCAGTGCTTTTCTTGTCTGATCACCTGTGGCAGGGAGGGATGCTAATACCAGGTTTTATTTAAGGGGTTGTATCCTATGGCTCATCGAAACAGTAAAGACTGGGGAGGGGGGGAGAACCAATAAAACCAACCCCAACCCCACCACCGTCTGCTTGATTTCAAAGTCAGAGCAACAACTCTTGACTCGAGAGCTTTGTGGCAGAAGGTGGTAATGTCTGGATGGAGTTACCAAACATGGGCTTTTGCTTTTAGCCTGGGAGGGGAATTTGATGAGGCTTGTAAGTCGGAGCAGCTGTGTAGATGTTAGTTTCAAACTGCTTTCTTTGGATAGCTGGTATGTTATCAAGTCAGGAATCTGTCCTGAGGAGATCCCAGATGGGGCCTTGACACCATAAATGTACAAAGGCACTTGGTTGCACAAAAACTGCAGAAACAGCTTAGTTCTGAAGGCTGAGCCACAAATGGTAAACAGCCAAGAAAAGCAAGCAAGGGTTAAGGCCAAGCTGCTCTCTCTGTGAGGAGGCTGCACTGGTCTCAGATGCTTAGAGATTCCTAGTTTAAACTTTAGAGAACTTCACTGTGGATACATTCTGGTTTGAATGGCCTTTTGAAAGTTAAACTCTGTTAAGTGGAGATGTGAAAAATGCCTGGATTCCAAGTGCAGTGTTTGGAGGCTTGAAGGAAGTCCCGGAGTTTGCCAAATTGCAGTTCAGGGTGATATGGTGCTTCAGGATCCCTGGGTCTGTTGTGGTATAGCCTAGTGAGCTGTGTTGCAAGGAAAGAAGCATTGCTTCGCAGTGGGAAGAGAAGAATGGCCCTTGAAATACTTCCAAGCAGTAGTCTTTGGTCTGTACTGTGAAGGAATTGGGACACTGGTTATGTGGAATGGGTAGGGTTGGTTCTATGTTGTCAGCAGTTCTACATGTGCCTGTCTCTGATAGACAGTCTCCCCATGCTATTTAAAGGCAAAACTGATAATGTTATTGAATGTGAACAATGGGGGAAGGATTGCTTGGTTCCATACTAATCCCATGGTATATCTGGGACTTAAAGCATCAAGTGATGCCCATGTAAAGGAATACCTAAACCTCTTTGGACCAGCTGCTAAGGAGTAAGCTGAACTGGGAGCGTTTGTGTCCTAGCTTCTCTGAACTGTTGAATGGCTGCAGAAGAAACCTATTGATGCTTCTGCTGAGGAGATTTGGGGCCTGTGTAAATGCAGAAAGTACCTGGCTTGATTCCTATGGGCAGGAAATAGTTGCTTGGACTTTGTGTTCT